>NC_141013.1:42149819-42891985 GCF_052327205.1 Somniosus microcephalus
GAGTTACAGTTAGAGATGTTTTTATTTAGTTTGTTCCCAAAGAAGTGGTAAATAACAAACAATCCACTAAAATCCAGTCTTCAAGAACTTTTAATTTTCCTCGTAGTCCAGCCCTACGAGTGCTGAAGGGGTGAGATTTATCAGCGAGGGGATCCTGGAAATAATCTACTGCCCCTCCCCAAGAAGGTTTTGATTTTTGACACGTTATTTGATGCATTTTCCAACCTTTCCAATCAAAACTCATTTCTCTCTGAAGGGATATGAAAATATGTAGTTGTACAGACCGGAATAGAACTTTACAGGTGAAGTTAAAATAAATGGGTTAACACCATCTCGGTAAAATAACAAAGAGAGGAATATCAAACAAACACATTGACTGTTCCTCTGCTTAAATCAACAACAGTGATTTCAGACCTGTGATGTTCTTTTAAACCTGTCAAAAAGGTTTATTTTCTTATGCTGGAAATAAATGTCACTACACACTACAAGGATTGAAAAAATAAACGTGCTGTATTTTATACTCTCTGATGAACCTGCCAGATGAGCCCATCTCTTCTTTTTGCCCTGTGGATGTTGACTGCTCCACTGTAGGTGTTATGGTTCCCTCCCCAGTTACTCCAGGGATTCAAAGGGACCGCCAGCATTTAAGCAGAAACAACCTGAGCCTAGCCGGATGCTTCTGCTCAGACGCAAACAAGCCAATGGCTCACAGTGTATCACACCACAGTGGTAACATCCAGCGTCTGGGAATTTCAATATCATTTGTTTAAATTAAGTAGAACTCATCAGCACTTCTACCTTACTGTTTATTTCCAAACTCTGGCAATTCAGCGAATGCTCAACAAATTTGGTTAATGCCCTCACAAGAGGGAAGATCCTCTCTAACTCAAAAAATGGCTGCCCTAGTCTTGAGGCAAATAAACCTTCATATTAAGACAACAGCCAGTGCGCCCCAGAAAGCTCCTCTGAGGAAAATTAAAAGTTCTTGAAGACTGGATTTTAGTGGATTGTTTGTTATTTACCACTTCTTTGGGAACAAACTAAATAAAAACATCTCTAACTGTAACTCTCAGAGACCATCAGCTCATCTCAAAACATTTCTGCCTCAAGAAGGTTCACCAGGTTGATTCCTGGGATGAGGGGGTTGACTTCTGAGGAAAAGTTGAGCAGGTTGGGCCCATACTCATTGGAGTTTAGAAGAATGAGAGGGGATCTTATTGAAACATATAAGAGTCTGAGGGGGATTGACAGGGTGGATGCTGAGAGGATGTTTCCCCTCGTGGCGGAATCTAGACCTAGGGGTCATAGTTTCAGAATAAGGGGTCCAGTCTCTCTCTCTCTCTCACATTCCCAATCTCTCTCTCTCACATTCCCAATCTCTCTCTCTCACACTCCCAATCTCTCTCTCTCACACTCCCAATCTCTCTCTCACATTCCCAATCTCTCTCTCTCACACTCCCAATCTCTCTCTCACTCCCAATCTCTCTCTCTCTCTCACTCCCAATCTCTCTCTCTCACACTCCCAATCTCTCTCTCTCTCACACTCCCAATCTCTCTCTCTCACACTCCCAATCTCTCTCTCTCACACTCCCAATCTCTCTCTCACTCCCAATCTCTCACTCTCTCTCACTCCCAATCTCTCTCTCTCACACTCCCAATCTCTCTCTCTCTCACACTCCCAATCTCTCTCTCACACTCCCAATCTCTCTCTCTCTCTCACTCCCAATCTCTCTCTCTCTCACTCCCAATCTCTCTCTCTCTCACTCCCAATCTCTCTCACACTCCAAATCTCTCTCTCTCTCACACTCCCAATCTCTCTCTCCTTCCCTCTCTTTCTCCTTCCCTCTCTCTCCTTCCCTCTCTCTCTCTCTCCTTCCATCTCTCTCTCTTTCCTTCCATCTCTCTCTCTCTCCTTCCCCCCCTCTCTCTCTCTCTCCTTCCCCCCTCTCTCTCTCTCCTTCCCTCTCTCTCTCTCTCCTTCCCTCTCTCTCTCCTTCCCTCTCTCTCATTCCCTCTCTCTCTCTCTCCTTCCCTCTCTCTCTTCCCCCCAGTCGCTCCCTCTCTCTCTTCCAACAACAACATGCCCTCGAGAAAGCCTCGGCACCGCCGGGCTCCCTCAGCTAGTTGAAACATATAAGAGTCTGAGGTGGATTGACAGGGTGGATGCTGAGAGGATGTTTCCCCTCGTGGCGGAATCTAGACCTAGGGGTCATAGTTTCAGAATAAGGGGTCACCCATTTAAGACGGAGATGAGGAGGAATTTCTTCTATCAGAGGGTCGTGAATCTTTGGAATTCTCTACCCCAGAGAGCTGTGGAGGCGGAGTCACTGAATATATTCAAGGCGGAGATAGACAGATTTTTGAACTATAGGGGAGTCAAGGGTTATGGGGAGCGGGCGGGAAGGTGGAGTTGAGGCAAAGATCAGATTAGCCATGATCTCATTGAATGGCGGAGCAGGCTCGAAGGGCCGAATGGCCGACTCCTGCTCCTATTTCTTATGTTCTTATGTTTTGACAGCGAAAATAAGGAGCAATTGTTTCCAGTGGCAGAAGGGTCGGTAACCAGAGGACACACATTTAAGGTAATTGGCAAAAGAACCAGGGGCGACACGAGAAACCTTTTTTTGTGGGGGGGGGGGGAGAGCAGGGGAGTGGGACTAATTGGATAGCTGTTTCAAAGAGCCGGCACAGGCACGACGGGCCGAATGGCCTCTTTCTGTGCTGTATCAGTCTGTGATTCTAAGATAAGATCTTTCACAGCCGACAGCAGGAGAAAAAATTGGTTCCAACAGCCTTCAGTTTTGTCCCCCAACTGATCCGATTGGTTCTAACCGGCTCCAGCTGTACCTTCCAACTAATTTGATTGGTTCATTTTAATATTTCTTCCTGTAAAACATTGAGAAACTGATACATGATCTGAAGAGCTGATTGTCATCAGATAACACGAGTGTTTGGCATGTCAAGCAACTATACTTCAAATCTTTCAGGACTGCTTTCAGAAAGTGAAATATGAATTGATTGAGTTCCCTGCAATCTGTTCCATTTTCCCCTTCTGACCACAATTTTCAAATATTACCCAAAAGAGTTCGAGAGAAAGCTAGCTAGAAATATAAAAACAGAGAGTAAGAGATTCTATAGATATTTTAAAAAGAAGAATTAACAAAGTGAGTGTTGGTCCTATAAAAAGTGAGTCTGGGGAATTAATAATGGAAAATAAGGAGATGGCAGTTGAATTGAACAGATATTTTGCATTGATCTTCACTATAGAGGATACATCCCAGAAATAGCTGAAAATCAGGAAATGGAAGGGAGGGAGGAACTCAAGAAAATTATAATCACCAGGGAAGTGGTACTGAGCAAATTGTTGGAGCTGCGGGCTGACAAGTCCCCAGGTCCTGATGGACTTCATCCTAGGGTCTTAAAAGAAGTGGCTAGTGAGATACTTGATGTGTTGGTTTTAATTTTCCAAAATTCCCTAGATTTGGGGAAGGTTCCATTAGTTTGGAAAATAGCAAATGTCACTCCTTTATTCAAAAAGGGAGGGAGACAGAAAGCAGGAAATTACAGGCCAGTTAGCTTAACATCTGTCATAGGGAAGATGTTAGAAGCTATTATTAAAGACGTTATAGCAGGGTACTTAGAAAAGTTCAAAGTAATCAGGCAGAGTCAACATGGTTTTGTGCAAGGGAAATCACGTTTAACCAATTTATTGGAGTTCTTTGAGGAAGTAACATGTGCTGTGGATAAAGGGGAACCGGTGGATGTACTGTACTTAGATTTCCAGAAGGCATTTGATAAGGTGCCACATCAAAGGTTATTGCGGAAAATAAAAGCTCATGGTGTAGGGGGAAACATATTGGTATGGATAGAAGATTGGCTAGCTATCAGGAAACAGAGAGTAGGCATAAATGGGTCATTTTCTGATTGGCAAGATGTAACAAGTGGTGTGCCACAGGGATCAGTGCTGGGGCCTCAACTTTTTACAATTTATATAAATGACTTGGATGAAGAGACCGAAGGTATGGCTGCTAAAGTTGCTGATAGCACAAAAATAGGTAGGAAAGTAAATTGTGAAGAGGACATAAGGAGGCTACAAAGGGATATAGATAGGTTAAGTGAGTGGGTAAAGATTTGGCAAATGGAGTATAATGTGGGAAAATGTGAAGTTGTCCATTTTGGCAGGAAGAATAAAAAAGAAGCATATTATCTAAATGGTGAGAGATTGTAGAGCTCTGAGATGCAGAGGGATCTGGGTGTCCTAGTGCATGAATCGCAAATGGTTACTATGCAGGTACAGCAAGTAATTCGGAAAGCTAATAGAATGGTTATTGTTTATTGCGAGGGAAATTGAATACAAAAGTAGGGAGGTTATTCTTCAGTTATACAGGGCATTGGTGAGACCACATCTGGAGTACTGTGTACAGTATTGGTCTCCTTATTTAAGGAAGGGTGTAAATGCGTTGGAGGCAGTTCAGAGAAGGTTTACTAGACTAATACCTGGAATGGGCGGGTTGTCTTATGAGGAAAGGTTGGACAGGCTAGGCTTGTATTCGCTGGAGTTTAGAAGAATAAGAGGTGACTTGATTGAAACATATAAGATCCTGAGGGGGCTGGACAGGGTGGATGTGGAGAGGATGTTTCCTCTTGTGGGAGAATCTAGAACTAGGGGTCACTGTTTAGAAATAAGGGGTTGCCCATTTAAGACAGAGATGAGGAGAATTTTTTTCTCACAGAGGGTCGTGAGTCTTTGGAACTCTCTTCCTCAGAGGGCAGTGGAAGCAGAGTCTTTGAATATTTTTAAGGCAGAAGTAGATAGATTCTTGGTAAGCAAGGGGGTGAAAGGTTATTGGGGGTAGGCGGGAATGTGGAGTAATCGGATCAGCCATGATCATATTGAATGGCGGAGCAAGCTCGAAGGGCCGAGTGGCCGACTCCTGCTCCTAATTCATATGCTCGTATGTTTGTATTAGCGCAATTCTTTATGAGTACCATACAGAGCATTCCAATACCTTTTACATTTCTGCTTATGTGGTTCAGGGCTAAAGTAATCTTAAGTAAGAGGAGCAGATCTTAGAATCTAATAGTCCAGACTGTACATTAGATCCACACACAGAATCGTAGAATGGTACAGCACAGAAGGAGACCATTCGGTCCATCGTGCCTGTGCCGGCTCTTTGAAAGAGCTCTCCAATTAGCCCCACTCCCCCGCTCTTTCCCCAGAGCCCTGCAAATTTTTCCCCTTCAAGTATTTCTCCAATTCCCTTTTGAAAGTTACTATTAAATCTGCTTCCAGCGCATTCCAGATTATAACAACTCGCTGCGTAAAGAAAATTTGCCTCATTTCACCTCTGGTTCTTTTGCCAATTACCTTAAATCATGAACATGTCATGAGCACTTCACCACTAAGTGAAAACATCAGCCTCTCTTTGTCCTAAACATGGTGGTTTTCTCACAGTTCAAAAGCCCTTAAGGTTTTATCTATATCATCCTTTCTTTTAAATTTGGTACAAATTTGGATTTTAAAAAAATGATTGCACAGCAAGTGAAGAGCTGGATCCACTGACCCCTCGATCACCTGGCTTGGTGCCAATGTGTCTTCCTCTCTCAGTTACTTGGTCCCGCTTCTCCTCAGCTTCAATTCTCTGAAGCTGGGCCGCCGCCCTTTGAGCTTACTTTGATCCTTCGCAGCCTCCAGTCTGAGCAGCTCTACCAGATGCACATGAGCCACGTCCTCCAATGCTGGCTTGCTATCTTTTCCACTTGCTGCCCTGCCAAATCCAGCTTATTTTCAGCTGCCAGTCTCACCAACAAGTGATTGCTTTCTGAACTTACAGGCATAGCAGTTTTAACACAACTGGAGGCCATTCAACCCCTCGAGCCTGATCCGCCATTGAATTCGATCAGGGCTGACCTGTACCTCAACTCCATTTACCCGCCTTTGTTCCATATCCCTTGATACCCTTACCTAATAAAAATCTGTTGGTCTCAGTTTTGCAAATTTCAATTCAACCCCGGCATCCCAAGGCGTTTGGAGGCGAGTGTTCTAAACTCAAGGGAATACAAGCCCAGTTTACGCCAGCTGTTGTCATAATTCATCCCTTTAATCCCTGATATAATTCTGGTGAGGCTGCTCTGTAATCCCTCCAAGGTCAATATAAATATCCTGAGCTTCAGTTCCCATAACTGAACGCAATACTCCAGATGATTCTGGCCAAGGCTCTGCACAACTGAAGCATCACTTCCTCACTTCTCAATTTCAATCCCTTTCCAATCTCTGTGTAGACTCTTTGCTAGTGTAATGCAAAACTAATCCCTGCTCTTTCCACAAAGACCTGTCATTTTCTTTACTTCAAACATTTAGCCATTTTCCCATAAAAGATACGCTGGTCTCTGCCTCAACCACTCAGTGCTCCAACAAATCTCTGCATAAAGATATTTCTCCTAATCTCTATCTCCTCACTCTCTTAGTTATAGTTTTGAATTCCACCACCGGCGCACCGTGGCTGCAGTGCGGACCATCTACAAGATGCACTGCAGCAACTCGCCAAGGCTTCTTCAGCAGCACCTCCCAAACCCGCGACCTCTTCCACCTAGAAGGACAAGGGCAGCAGGTGCATGGGAACACCGCCACCTCCAAGTTCCCCTCCAAGTCACACACCATCCTGACTTGGAAATATATCGCTGTTCCTTCATTGTCGCCGGGTCAAAATCCTGGAACTCCCTCCCTAACAGCACTGTGGGAGTGCCTTCACCACACGGACTGCAGCCGTTCAAGAAGGCGGCTCACCACCACCTTCTCAAGGGCAATTAGGGATGGGCAATAAATGCTGGCCTTGCCAACAACACCCACATCCCATGAGCGAATATAAAGAAAAAAATTGATGACCTCTCGTCACTGACTGCAGGGACAGAAGGAACAGTCTTAGCCCATTCACCCTATCAAAACCCTTCATCATTTGAAACACCTCCCTTAAATCTTCACTTAAGCTTCTCTGCTCCAGTGTAAACAGTCCTAGTATTGCAAACCTTTCATAACTATAGTTTCTCATCCCTGGGATTATCCTGGTGAATCTACACTGTACCTTCTCTATGGCTTGAATTTCCTTTCTTCAAAGGGGCACTCAACACTGCATAGAGTATTCTAACTGTGGCCCAGCCAATGTTCTGTACAAAGTCAACATTACCTCTTTGCTGTCGTACTCTGTGCCCCTATTTATAAAAGTCAAAATACTATTGGATGTTTTTATGGCTTTATCTTCCTGTAATCACACTTTCAAGGACCTCTCTACTTAGGTGTCAGTCGTGGCTCAGGGGTAGCTTTCTTGCCTCTGAATCAGAAGGTTGTGGGTTCAAGTTCCACTCCAGAGTCTTGAGTATGAAATCTAGGTTGACACTTCAGTGCAGTGCTGAAGGAGTGCTGCACTGTTGGAGGTGCCGTCCTTCAGATGAGATGTTAAACCAAAACTCTGTCTTCTCTCTCAGGTGGATATAAAAGATCCAATTTTTGAGACACTTTTTTGAGGAAGAGCAGGGTCGTTCTCCCCGGTGTCCTGACTAATACTTATTCCCCCAACCAACACCACTAAAACAGATTATCTGGTCAATTATTTTATTGCTGTTTGTGGGAGCTTGCTGTGTGCAAATGCTGCCGTGTTTCCTACATTACAACAGTGGCTACACTTCAAAAAATACTTCATTGGCTGTAAAGCACTTTGGGACATCCTGAGGTTGTGAAAGGTGCTATATAAATGCAAGTTCTTTCTTTATTTCTTTTAACAGGCTGTTAAGGTCTTGTAGCCGCACACAACCTCCCTCTCCGATTCGGAACTGGTGCCAATCCCCAGGCGGTAGTCCTGCCTGGTGCAGGTCCAACAAATGCCAATTAGCTGAACCCAGACACCTGCCAGGTCTCGGCATGGTCAGTCGGGCATGTATGACAAGCACACTGGGCTGAAGTGGAGGGGGGAGAAGGAAAACGCCACCCAAAAATAATCATCTTGCGAAGTAACTTGCCCTGTGTACAGTGGAGGGATCAGTGTTGGGATTGTTGAATCGATGGGCTAGATTTTACCTGCCGAGATGAGTTGGGGGCGGGACTGTTGCCCTCCGGGTTCTAGTCCCGCCCCCAGTGACATCCAACACACAGACGCTATTTTCCCTTGATTGGCTTTGTTAAGCCCCGCCCTGTGGGCTTGCCGGCCAATTAAGGGAAAACTGGTGTCAGATGACATCAGTTGATGAAGCTCCATCTGCCGGTTTTCTTAAAGGAACATGTACCATTTATTTTTGACAGATGATCTGTCAGTGTTTGACAGCATTGAGGTGCTGTCAAACACTGACAATCACTGTACAAAGGTGAGCCCTTGCACCCAGGCCCTCCAATGACTCTCTCCTTAGGATAAAACAGATGGCAGCTGCAGGTGAGGTTACAGAAGCCATCTGTCACTTCTCCCAATGAGGTGAGGCCACACAAACACTTCAAAACTTGTCACCTACAGAAAAATCTAAACACATTAAAAATGACTTTCCCAACATCTCCTTACCTCTGATACTCACCAGTGTCCCATTGGATCCTTCACACTACTTCTGCAGCTGTCATCTATACACAAACATTACAACAGACCCATAGCACGCCTCACTTAACCTGGCGGGGTTCACCGACGTCGGGAAACCTGCAGCAGAAGTCTTTAAATGGGAAAAAGCCTTTTAACTGCCTGTTAACTACCTGTTAACAAGCAGTTAAGTGGCTATAATCCTCTTCCCAAAGCTAGGAGTTGGGTCCCTGTGCAAATTGGGGACCCGACTCCCAGGAAGATTGTTTAGAGGCTGGTGGGGAGCGGGTTCGGGACCCGCTCCCATTCTTTTTGATTTTGCCAGCAGTCCCGCCTCCAAACCCGCCTCCTTAGGGCTGGTAAAATCCAGCCTGATGCTGTCATGTCACTGACCGAGTCAAGTTGCAAATAACATTTTTTTTAAATCGAATTGCGAATCTTCTCACTACGCCACAGGCAATTCCTACTTGACAAACATGGCGAGAAAGTCAGGGCGCAGACGGCTCCGAGAACCGAGCCTGTCAGAAAGTTCTTGGGGGAAAAGTTCAGTACCGCCCCGTTTGGGGCGCCATTATCGTCCGTGCGCAAAGTTTAGCGCCTGGCGCTAATTATCGCCTCCGACAGCAAACTTGGCTTTTATCGCCCCTGGAGGTGATTGGAGCGCTAAATCAGGCGCTTCACACCTGTCTTAAGGTGCAAAGGCCAAGGAGCGAGGCGCTACCTCAGAGCACTGGCGAAGCAAGGAAGGGCAAATCCAAATAAACCTGCAAAGTGCTGCTCAGTACTCAAAACTCCTTCACACAGCGTTGAATCTCTCCAGAAGTCTCTCTCTCTCTCTCTCAGACTGCGTGGTGCAAAAATGTCACCAACCAAAAAAGGCAGGAAGCGGTTGCCTTTAAATAGCGCTCCCCCTGTCCCTTTCTGACAGCATAACGCTCCCCTCAACCTGTCGTTGCTAGCGGCAGGCGGTAAGGCAGGGGGCGCCACTCAATATCCGGTCCGGGGCGCTAACGGGGCTTTGCGCGCTCGACTGATGTCACAATCTGCCAGCGCAGGAGATCGTGGCGGTAGTGTTTAGCGCCGCCGCAAAATGTCTAGTTAATTTCGCGAGCAGCGCAAACATCGCCGCACCCGGGCGCTAGTTGCTTTGCGCCCCATTAGCGCCCTCTTAAGGCACAAACGGGAGGCGCAAACAACTGCATTTTTCCCCCCTTGAGTCTGACAATCCCGCCCGTCAGAGCGCTCAGCAAAGCCCAGGAGCAGGCACATTTCCAGCACAATACAGACAGCCCCTCACACAGGCCCTGACCCCAGCGTGTTGACAATCCAGCTTCAGTACAGTTTACTGCACTCGTTCCTGCAGTAAGAGGTGGAATTCGCTTCCACTCAACACTCACAGAACGCCAGCTATTTCTAGACAACCATATTTTTGCATGAGGATCCTCGATGTGTTCCATCCTTTCTCAGCCAGTTTCTGTGTTCTCAGTTCCAGACCACACAGGCTGTGATATTTTCACTAACTTTTTCCATCTTTGGCAGGACTTTACTGTTTCCCTTTTCTCCCCCCTTTTCATGTCCAATGTCTGAAACCTGCACAATTCATTTTACCTCTAAGGTTCGCATTCTCTAAACTTCATGAATTCTGCAGACTTTCTGTCAAAGTATGTTTTTACAGATAACTATTTTGAAAAACATTAAATTGTCCGTTTTATCTCATCAATAGTTGTATTTTTCAGACTGAATGTTGTGGTTTGAGGTCATTTACATTTTCTGGGCGTACTTGCCTGAACATTTCCACAGTCTGATCCCAGTCAGAGGATTCCAGGTTTCTGTTTATGACCAAATCGCACCTGTTGAGCCTCCTCCCTCCTGTAAGAACCACAATTCAATGACCAGCTAACTCAGAGGCCTGAAACTGATACAGAACGACCTGTCTCTGTAAATGTAATGCTCAGGATGCGGCGTATTAGTGCCGGGATAATGATACAATTGAATAGTAGCTTTGTGTAAAAAATGGCAAGAGATGTGACCATTGATGCAGAGGGATCAGATATTCCTTCTGCAAAACAGTGAATATCACTGTAAAACTGGAAGAAAAGGACTGTCCTGTTAAGAGATTCTTCTGATAGAAACACTGTCAACTCCTTGCAACTTACAAGATATCCCAGAACCCGAGCAAGAAATGGAAAGGAAATTAGACTTCAGCATAAACAATTTTATAATTAAAAATATACATTGGTTCACGGGATGTGGGCGTTACTGGCAAAGTCGGCAATTACTGCCCATCCCTAACTGCCCTTGAGAAGGTGGTGGTGAGCCGCCTTCTTGAACCGCTGCAGTCCGTGTGGTGAAGGTACTCCCACGGTGCTGTTAGGGAGGGAGTTCCACGATTTTGCCCCAGCGACGATGAAGGAACGGCGATATATTTCCAAGTCAGAATGGTGTGTAACCTGAAGGGGAACTTGGAGGTGGTGGTGTTCCCATGCGCCTGCTGCCCTTGTCCTTCTAGGTGGTAGAGGTCACGGGCCTGAAAATCTGTGCTTGCGGGTACATTGGAGATAAATGGTGCATTGCGAATATTTCCATGACAACGTGGGGTTACGGGGATAGGGTGGGATATGTGTTGGTGTAGGGGTTACGGAGATCGGGTGGGATATGTGTCGGTGCAGGCTCGATGGGCCGAAATGGCCTCTATCTGCACTGTGGGGTTTCTGTGATTTCTGTGATTTCTGTGAACACTCACATTGGCATTTACTTCCGATACTCCAGATTAGTATGTGTTGACTGTTCAGTGTGAGATTTCCCCCTCTCCTCACTCAGTATTTGCACAAAAGGCATGGCTCCAGCAGCCATTTAAACTGCAGCGTTCTCACCGGCAACACAAGGGACGGCTTCTCCAAAACTCATGGACAGTAGAGGCTTCTCCACCTGCAAACTCGCTGATGCCGTGCTGGAGGTCAAGCTGCAGCCATAGGACCATAAGAACATAAGAAAGAGGAGCAGGAGTAGGCCATTTGGCCCCTCCAGCCTGCTCCGCCAGTCAATAAGATCATGGCTGATCTTCTACCTCAACTCCCCTTTCCTGCATTATCCCCATATTCCCTTGATTCCCTTAATATCCAAAAATCTATCGATCTCTGTCTTGAATATACTCAACGACTGAGCCTCCACAGCCCTCTGGGGTAGAGAATTCCAAAGATTCACCACCCTCTGAGTGAAGAAATTTCTCCTTATCTCAGTCCTAAATGGCTGACCCTTTATTCTGAGACTGTGACCCCTGGTTCTAGACTCCCCAGCCAGGGGAAACATCCTCCCTGCATCTACCCTGTCAAGCCCTGTAAGAATTTTGTATGTTTCAATGAGATCACCTCTCATTCTTCTAAACTCTAGAGAATATAGGCCTAGTCTACTCAATCTCTCCTCATAGGACAATCCCCCCCATCCCAGGAACCAGTCTGGTGAACCTTCGTTGCATTCCCTCTATGGCAAGTATATCCTTCCTTAGGTAAGGAGACCAAAACTGTAACAATACTCCAGGTGTGGTCTCACCAGGGCCCTATATAATTGCAGTAAGACGTCTTTACTCTTATACTCAAATCTTCTTGTAATAAAGGCCAACATACCATTTGCTTTCCTAATTGCTTGCTGTACCTGCATGTTAACTTTCAGTGATTCATGTGCAAGGACACCCAAGTCCCTCTGAACACCAACATTTCCCAATCTCTCACCATTTAAAAAATACTCTGCTTTTCTATTTTTCCTACCAAAGTGGATAACCACATTTCTCCACATTATATTCCATTTGCCATGTTCTTGCCCACTCACTTAGCCTGTCTATATCCCCTTGAAGCCTCTTTGCATCCTCCTCTTACATTCCCACCCAGCCTTGTATCATCAGCAAACTTGAATATATTACATTTGGTCCCCTCATCCAAATCATTGATGTAGATTGTGAATAGCTGAGGCCCAAGCACTGATCCTTGTTGTACCCTACTAGTTACAGCCTGCCAACCCAAAAATGACCTGTTTATTTCCACTCTTTGTTTTCTGTCCATCAACCAATCCTCAATCCATGCTAGTATATTACCCCCACTTCCATGAGCACTAATTTTGTTTAATAACCTCTTGTGTGGCACCTTATCAAATGCCTTCTGAAAATCTAAATACACCACATCCACTGGTTCCCCCTTATCTACCCTGCTAGTTACAACCTAAAAAAACTCATCAGATTCATCAAATACGATTTCCCTTTCATAAATCCGTGTTGACTCTGCCCAATCCTATTATTATTTTCTAAGTGCCCTGTTACCACGTCCTTAATAATAGATTCTAGCATTTTCCCTAATACTGATGTCAGGCTAACTGGTCTGTAGTTCACCATTTTCTCTCTCCCTCCTTTCCTAAGCAGTGGGGTTACATTTGCTTCCTTCCAATCTGCGGGAACCATTCTAGAATCTATGGAATTTTGGAAGATGACAACCAATGCATCCACTATTTCTGTAGCCATCTCTTTCAAAACCCTAAGATGTAGGCCATCAGGTCCACGGGATTTATTGGCTTTCAGTCCCATTAATTTCTCCAGTACTATTTTTTACTCATACTAATTTCTTTCAGTTCCTCATTCTCACTAAACCTATTTCCGGGAAGTTTCTTGCCTCCTCTTCCGTGAAGACAGACACAAAGGGCTCGATTTTGCCAGGCCCGAGGAGGCGGGATTGGAGGCGCGTGAGGTGTTAAAATCACAAAAACCGGTGGGCGGGCCCAATCCCGCCTCCATCCCGCCTCTGAGCAATTTTCCCACATGCAAGTTTTCTGACCCCGTCTCCATCCCACCTCCAAGAGGCGGGATAGGCTCTTAAGGCCCTTAACAACCAGTTTAGCAAGAGGCCTTTGTGATTTTAAAAGTTTTCCCACATTCTGCACGTCTCCTCTGAAACACGCCAGTGAAACCTGGCGGCAGCACAAGTGGATTGCTTACTAACAGCTGCAGCTCCACCATTAAAAAGGAGTTTTCAGCAATCATCATTTGCAGGTGGCAGAACTTTGTTGTCTCAGGTCTGGGTGAACTTTTAACAGGCCTACTCATTGTTGTGGAAGTTTGGAGCCTGACACCTATCTCCAGTGTGACCTCCTGGGAAACCCCTCTCCCCAACTTGAATGAGCGCTTCCTCAACTGAGGCATATACCAGAAGAATGGGAACCATTTATTTCCTTTCCTCCTGGACATCAGATTCGGATGAAGACCAGCCGCGGCAGCAGCAGAACCCTGAACAACAGCAGCACCAACTGCAGGAGCAACAGCAGGAGCTCCAAGCTGCTGCTCACCCACCTGAAGCTGCACAGGCCAGAAGGCGCCAGCGCGCAACCACATTGCTGCCCGGGATGCAAGGGACGCATTCATCTTGGCCAGATTTGCTTAGCCTGCACAATCAAACACTTTTGCCTCCCACATTCTTATCAGACCATCGACAATGGCCAAGAACCTGCGGATTCCTATCACTCTGACCACCATACTGACAATTGCAAGTTGCCCTAAGCCCTCAATGTGGAAGTCCCATTTGCGAAATGACACACGCTACAACTGCAACAGTTTGCCATCAGAATTTTTTATGACAATAAGCAAGTGATGGCATTTTAAAAATAAACACATTACACCCAAGTGACTACTTGTGCATTATCTTCCTCTTACTCGTGCTCCTACGTGGTGCTTCCCCTGTGACTTCAGCAGATGTGGAGGCCCCTTGCTCATTTTCTTGCTGCTCCTGTCTCGACACCTTTGGCGGGCGTCCTCTAGGGTTGTGAACCTGTGAGGGCTCGGCAAGAGTCTGCTGCTCCTGCGACTGTACAGGGGCTGAGACGCCGATCTCAGTTGGGTGGGGACTCTGGTGGGGCTCTGACCGAGGGCTCTGCAGTGGCATGGTCATGTGAGCGCTAGGAGAGGAGCCCCCACTTCCTTGTTGTATGCCACCAACAACCCTCTCATGGGTCAGCCCCACTTCAGAGCTAGCAAGTGGCTTGAGAGCACCTTGCTGCAATTCAGGGGGCCATGAGGACCTGTTTCTGTACTGGAGGTCCTACTCCCGAGGACTTGCCTGAAGGTCTGGTTTGTTTGCTCAATAGCTGACCATCGCTCCTCAAGAGATGTCAGTCTATTCTGAACAATGACCATGTTTCCACGACCCTGGCGACTAAGCTCCTCCATGGCCGTAGCCATCCTCTCCTCTACGGTAGCCATTCTTTCCACGGAGGTTGCCATCCTTTCCGTGGTGATGCGTTCATGCGCCGACGCCTCCACAAAGGCTCTGCTCATGTTAGCAATGGACTCCTCCATTCGCTCCATACTCGTAGCGACCCTGGAGACAAAACCTGCCAGAGACTCCTGCACCTCTTCCTGGAGTTCCAGCACCGCTCTCCTTCTGGATGGACCCAGAGGCAGAGGGTCGACATGCAGCTGAGCCGAGCTGGGATCGTCCTGCGCCCTCCGACTTGGACGCTCCACTGCTGTTCCTGTCTCCACCATCTGCTGATGCTCGCTTGTGAGCTGTAATACACCAGGTGACAACACTGCACTATCTCGCGAAGGTACCACCGAGGTGTGAGTGTCTGCGCTGGTGCTGGGTGCGCTGAATTCTGCTGACGCTGCGCCCTCAGAGGTTGCAGCTTCCGCTGAGGAGTCTGGAGGCTCAGGCTGTTCCTCCTGGATAGTGGGGACGGGGGCTTTCGATGGTCCTGTGGGGGAGTAAAGGAAAGAGTCAGAGATGTGAGGTCAAGGTTACATGCACATTGAATATTGCAGATGATCAAAAGTCACTGTTAGAGCATCAGAATCATTATCAGTGACTCATGCAATGTCAATTAGCGAGATGATAAACTATTTTGTCACCAGCTTGCTCTGATGCACCCATCTGTCCGTCTCTCACTTGCACATCCTCCTCCACTCCCATGATCTCCAGGGCCGGCTGCTCCCAGGGGGTGAGCTGGGCTACTGAGGGTGGCCCTCCTCCTGTCCTCGCTCTTTCCCTCTTATTGTGAGCTCTCTTTTCCTGCAATGAGAGAGACAAGTGGAGTTTGAGTGAGAATGAAGGAGTGAGTATAGATAATCCATATCATTGATGGTTAGAAGGAGACAAAGATGGAGTGAGGTGGCAAGACCAAGGGCCCTCCCTGTGTGTTGTAATTTGTTTTCATAGCATCACAGCGATAGGGCGTGTGGGGGCTGCATAGTCGAATAGTTAGGTGAATGTGACCATAGAGAGAGAGGGAATGGGTAAGGGTGCAGGGATGTCAGTGTCAAGTGGGATGTGGAGGAAGAGGTTGTCAAAGCTGAGTGCTGGTGAGGAGAGGCAATGGGGATCAGATTGAGGGTGATGGGAAAGTCATACTCATGTTTCAAGTGTGCAGGTGGTCATGAAACCTCTTCCTGCACTGCAGCCAGGTTCTGCGGCACATAGACAAAGAGTTAAACTCCTGGGCCACTTGTATCCACACAGCTTTCGTCTGCTGGGGAGGCTTCTTCCTCCCTGAGGAAGGGAAGAGCACTTCCTTATTTCCTCTTGCTCCCTCCACCAGAGCTTGCAGGGCGGCGTCATCGAACCTTGGTGCAGACTTTGGCCTACTGCCGGACATATTGGCTGGAGGAATCTATCACAGCAAAGGGCATAAAGTTTGCAGTCTGCAGAAGAAGCAAGGCTGCTTGCAGACCTTAAATCCACCAGCAGTGATGACGGCATCGGAGGCGACTTTCAGGATGGAAAGACTAAGTGGGCCAGGGCTTCCCACACGCTGGAAATCAATTGCCCAATTAGGGGAAAATCGTATATTTTTCCCACATCAAACTGGAGTCGGGTGGCTAACACGAAAAGCGGCTGACACGCCCCCAGCCCCGCCCCATGACAAGATCGAGCCCAAACTATTTGTTTAATTTCCCTGCCATTTTCTTATTCCCCTCATAATTTCTCCTGTCTCAGCCTGTAAGAGATCCACATTTACTTTCGCTAATCTTTTCCTTTTTACATACCTATAGAAGGTTTTACAGTCTGTTTTTATGTCTTTCGCTAGTTTACTCTCATATTCTATTTTCCCTTTCTTTATCAATTTCATGGTCCTCCATTGCTGAATTCTAAAATTCTCCCAATCCTCGGGCTTACTACTCTTTTTGGCAACATTATAAGCCTCTTCCTTTGATCTAATACTATCTTTAATTTCTCTTGTTAGCCACAGTTGGACCACTTTTCCTGTGGGGTTTTTGTGCCTTAAAGGAATGTATATTTGTTGTAAACTATGTATTAATTCTTTAAATGCTAGCCATTGCTTGTCTACCATCATACCTTTTAATGTAGTTTCCCAATCTACCTTTAGTCAACTCACCCCTCATATCACAACTACATTCCCTTTCACTCCCCCCACTTGAATGGCCTCCTGCACCATGGTGCCATGGTCAGCTTGCTCATCCATCCTGCAGGCTTTTCCCTCATCCACACAGGCAGGAATGTGTAGTATCATCTACAAGATGCACTGCAACAACTTGCCAAGGTTTCTTCGGCAGCACCTCTCAAACCCGCGACCTCGACCACCTAGAAGGACAAGGGCAGCAGGTGCATGGGAACACCACCACCTCCAAGTTCCCCTCCAAGTTACACACCATCCTGACTTGGAAGTATATCGCCGATCCTTCATCGTCACTGGGTCAAAATCCTGGAACTCCCTCCCTAACAGCATTGTGGGAGTACCTTCGCCACACGGACTGCAGCGGTTCAAGAAAGCGGCTCACCACCACCTTCTCAAGGGCAATTATGGATGGGCAATAAATGCTGGCCATGCCAGCAATGCCCACATCCCAGAAACAAATAAAAAAACTCATACCTGTTGGATAAGGACAAATCCCGAGGCTCCTCCAGAACTGCATCTGGGGTCCCCTTACCTGCCTGAGTTGCAGTCACACCCTCCTGTCCCTGACCAATAACCAGACCTGTACCACTGCCTAACCTAAGGGGTGTGACTGCCTCTTGGATCAAAGTGCCCAGGTAAATCTCCCCATCCCTGATGCCCGCAATGTCTGCACCTCAGACTCCAGCTCAAAAACTCTGAGTTGAAGTTCCTCGAGATGCAAGCACTTACTGCAAACGTGGTTGTCCGGGATCACAGTGCTCTCCACAAACTCCCACATGCTGCAGTTGCGGCACACCGCCCACACTGCCCTCCCTATATGACCTTGTTCTATTTAATTAAATTTAGTTACATTTGTATTTAAGTAATTTAGTTTACAGTTTAATTTCTTGACTACTTACTTGACCTATATTAAGTTACGGGTAATGAAATTAAATATCTACCTGTAATACAAAGCACTACAAGTAGTGAAGGCTACTCCTTCCCACTCTCCTCCAAATTCCCACTCTTTCCAAATTCCCAAATAAAACACTCTGGCCTAGAAATTCAGTTGCGTTCGCCAGCCGCTAACGCCATAAGAGTGGTAGATTTCCAGCGCTAGGCACTTAGCGCCCGGGCGCAGAACGATCTGCGCCTATGCCCAACTTCAGTTGACATTTAGCGCCGGCGCAAAGTGTTTGCGCCCGCACAGCTGCGCGCGCAGCTTATGACGTCATTTCGTCGTGCAACGCTGTTTGTGCGCCCCAAACCGGAAATTCAGTGGCGCCCGCCCAATGTGGGCGTGGCGCTGTTAAGAACTGTGAAGTGGAACGCAACAGAGGCCCTGCGGGCCTCGGGGAGCGCTAATTAAAGGGCACTTACACTGACCTATAAAGCCCAGCCATTTTGCTGCAATGACTTTAGTGCTTTGGATTTCTGGACAGAGACCAAGGAACAGAGCTTACTGATTTGGGACAACATAGGAGAGGTATTTTTGGCTTCTGGCCAGAGCTTGGAAATTTGAATCATTGTGATTGCACTGTTTGCAAGTTTATTATGGGGGCTGTATGGGGTTCCAACCCTCAGTTCCAGCATTATGTGCGAAGGGCTCGCAGATGCTGTGTGAGAGGGCCAGCCATGCCTAGACGCAGAGGGGCCATCAGGCATCGGCAACGTAGGCCTTACCCACTCAGGGAATACCGGCAGCAGGTGTCCTATCTCACCATGACTGCCGCGCATTGTGTTAAGAGGCTGCGCTTCAGAAGGGAGGTGGTTGCAGAGATCTGCCAGCTGCTTCACAGAGATCTGCGTCCACAGCTGATGTGCAGGACGTCTCTCTCGGTGGAAGTGAAGGTCACGGTGGCTCTGAACTTTTATGCAAGCGGCTCCTTCCAAGCCGCTGCTGGGGACATAGCGAACATCTCCCAGTTCGCCGCGCATCGCTGCATCCGGCAGGTCACCGATGCCCTTTTCGCGAGGAGACACCAATTCATCTCCTTCCCCATGACCCTAGAGAGGCAGGAGCAGCGTGCAGTCGGATTTGGCAGGATCGCGGACTTCCCCATGGTGCAGGGCGCCATTGACTGCACGCATGTGGCTATGCGGGCACCTATCGACAATGCCGAGGATTACCGCAACCGGAAGGGCTACCATTCCCTCAATGTACAGCTGGTGTGTGACCACAGGCAGCGCATCCTAGCTGTCAATGCCCGCTTTCCAGGAAGCAGCCACGATGCATTTATCCTGCGCCAGACTACTGTGGCTGACATGTTCGAGGCACAGCCTCCACCAAGGGGATGGCTTATTGGGGACAAGGGCTACCCTTTGTGTACATGGCTCATGACCCCGCTCCGCGCGCCCAGGACCCCTGCGGAGGAGGCATACAACGAAAGCCATCAAGCCACAAGGAACATCATAGAGCAAACGATTGGCGTCCTCAAGCAACGGTTCCGCTGCCTGGATCGCTCCGGCGGATCACTACAGTATTCGCCGGATAGAGTCTCCCAGTTCGTCGTCGTTTGCTGCATGCTGCACGACCTGGCTATCCACAGGACTCAGGCACTGCCACCTGACGTCGCACCACCACCTCAGGAGGACGCGCAGGAGGACCATGAGGAGGAGGAGGAGGAGGAGGAGGACCAGCCCAGGAGGGAGCCACAAGGTCCAAGGGCCGTCCGCCGGCGGCTTATTGAACGACACTTCTAGGCCCCCTGTCAGGGAATGGATTGTGGCAATGAACGCACCTGAATGCAGCCGCTCCGCTAGCCCTCAGCCGCTTAACGCAACAACCACTGGAAACATGACACCTGGACAAGCTGAATAAATAAAAAGCTTTATTTAACAAACTCAGGGCCCTTCCCACATGAAACAGAAAAACAGACAAGACCCCCAAAAAACAGTCACAAAAATATCTCACTCCCACAACCTGGGGAGGAATAACAAAACTTGCCCATCCAATTGGCCTTCATCCTCGGCCTTACCAAAAGAAGCCCCCCCCACAACACAAACACCCCCATATAAAAAAAAACTTTGCCAACACACTCTACTGGGTGTGCCGAGAGGGCGAGTCCTTGTGCAGCCTTGTGCGGCCCCTGCCCGACCTGTTGCTCCGCCTCAACCTGGGCCCTGTGGGTGTTGCAAGGCTGGGGGAAGGCTCCTGAGGGGCAGAATGCGTGACGGCAGATGCCCTTGGGGGTCGGCCTAGACGAGGTCCGGCCCTGGAGGGGCCGGCTGCTGACTGCTGCAGCTGTGGCTGGGCAGCATCAGTGTCTGCAGCAGCTCGTCGCACCTTGGCTGGGGGAGTTGCAGTGGCGGCTGCAGCAATGGGGGCAAGCTGGCTGATGCCAGGCGCTCGCTGGTCACCAGAGACACTGGCACTCGGCCAGGCTGGCAGTGCAGCAAGCGCAGCAATCTGGTGGAGGCCAGACCGCTGTGCTGCAGCAGGGCGGCGGGTGCCCTGGCGATGCTTCCGCGACACAGCGAGTGTGGCAGAAGTGAGTGCCCGAACTGCCGTGGCCTGTGCCCGCATCAGATCAGTGAGTGTCTGCACGGCGCCACTCATGAACTCGCGACTCGCGTCCTGCGCTGCCGCGAGTTGATGGACACCCCTGTCCTGTGCTGCCGCGAGTTGGTCGACACCCCTGGCCTGTGCTGCCGCGAGTTGTTCGACACCCCTGGCCTGTGCTGCCGCGAGTTGGTCGACACCCCTGGCCTGTGAGTCCCCGAAAGCGGCCACACTATGAGCCAGGGACTCAATGGCCTGAGGCAACTGTCCCACAACCCCCATGAACTCCTAGTGGCGGCGCTCAGAATCCGCGGACATTTCATCTAGGAGGCGCACCTCCTGGGCGAGGACCGTCTCCGGACTGGAGGCCGGACTCTCCCTCTGGGGAGAAGGCCGCCGTTCTGCCCGACCCTTCCCACGTGCCTGGACGCCACTGGGCCCAGCAACTGGCCTCCCCTGCAACACTTGCCCCCTCTGGGGAGAAGGTCGCCGTTCTGCCCGACCCTTCCCACGTGCCTGGACGCCACTGGGCCCAGCAACTGGCCTCCCCTGCAACACTTGCCCCCTCTGGGGAGAAGGCCGCCGTTCTGCCCGACCCTTCCCACGTGCCTGGACGCCACTGGGCCCAGGAGCTACACCCCCCTGCAGCACTTCCCCCTGGCTCTCCTCCAGGCAAGACGTCTCCCCTCCATTGCCATCCCCTGGCGCGGATGAGGCTTCCCCCGATGTGCCGCCTTCCTGTTGGTCCTCGTCGTCCTCCTCTTCCGAGGGACTGGCACTCTCAGCTTCAAGGACCTCCTCCTCACCAGCTGAAAGCAGGAAGGCACAAGAGTAGCTTTAGAGTGAGGACAGGGCGTCAGCGAGGGAGGCATGAGTGGTGGCATTCAGCGCATTGGTCGGACAGTGGCAAAGGATGTAGATCTGATGCGCTAGGGGAACGAGAGAGGTCCAAACGGTCATGTCCTTACCATTGGGTCGCAGCACAGGGTCGGCATCTCCAATGGCAACAGGGCCAACCACCCGGCCACGCATGAGTCGAGCCACGCTCTCCTCCAACTCACTGAGCTCCTGGAACTGGGCACGGCCTCCCCCGGTGACATTCTGGCTCTTCAAATTCCGGGCCATCTTGGCCTGCAAGAGAAAGGACGGCCTCTAAGTACATTGTGGTGGCCTGTTGTTGTGTGCACTGCCTCCCATGGTGGAATAGCTTGGCCAGTGTGGTGCCCTGTTGTTCTGTGCACTGCCTCCCATGGTCGAATAGCTTGGCCAGTGTGGTGCCCTGTTGTTCTGTGCACTGCCTCCCATGGTCGAATAGCTTGGCCAGTGTGGTGCCCTGTTGTTGTGTGCACTGCCTCCCATGGTGGAATAGCTTGGCCAGTGTGGTGCCCTGTTGTTGTGTGCACTGCCTCCCATGGTCGAATAGCTTGGCCAGTGTGGTGCCCTGTTGTTGTGTGCACTGCCTCCCATGGTCGAATAGCTTGGCCAGTGTGTTAAGTGCAGAAAGTGCTATTGAGGATCATGCCAGTGCCATAACTGCGGGAGGAGGGCTGGCCATTAGGCCTTTGAGTTCCCTTTGCCCATAATGTGAGGTGCACATGCAAGGAGGAGGAGGACACTGGAAAGGGTACTCACCTTGACCATCCGAGTGAGGTCGTTGTACTTCTTGCGGCATTGGTCACCAGTCCTGGGGACATCGCTGTTGACTGACACCCTGTGGGCGATTTTCCTCCAGGCTCTCCTGTACTGCCTCCTGGGAGCCTTCTTGCCACTGTCCGGGCACAAGATCTCTTTGTACCTTTCCAACCCCCTAACCAGCACCCTCAAAGCATGCTGGGAGAAGCGCTGCGCTTGTTCACGGGCCTTCTCCATGGCTTCAGGCGCTATTTCTCTCCACCAGCAGTGTTCAGGCCTAGCTGCAGGGCTCCACTATCCAGGGCGTGGCTGCAGACCAAGTCGACCCTTCCCCCTTTAAGAGCTGGCCGGCGTCAGGGTGTCTGCTGTCAATCAAAACATGACCGCACCTGCGCTGCGCCCGGCCTCGGCATTATCAGTCCGCACCGCCGGCTTAGCGCCTAAAGATAGGAGTGCAACGCCAGTTTCAGCGCTCGCCCAAACTCTTGGCCAAATCTACTGAATTTCGGCGAAGTGACCTGCACTTTCCGGCGGGCGCTAACTTTAGCGACCGCCCGACTTTACCGCCCCAAAAGTGGCTATACTGAATTTCTAGGCCTCTGTTTATGTGCAGTCCGTGTAATGCCACTTTGTGCAGACTGCTCTGTGCTCTGTAGAACTGTTTACTTTTATACTCTAGGAGCCTCACCCAATTTACATGTGTTGGCTCAGCTGCCCTGCTCCCTGTGATTAGCGCCGATTCAAGACAAACAACTTTACGTTAATGGGGCTTATTACACCCTGCGCGTTACCCGGTCCAATTAAAAGGTGCGGGTCTGGTGACCTCATCGATGTTGCATTTTCAGCTGGGATATTTAAAGGAGCCGTGGCCACATTGTACTTGAAGGTTCACCTCGGAGTGTGCAGGCAGTGCACTTCACTACTGTATTCCACTGCTGCACACACCATCAGAGATGACTGCACAGAGGTAGAGGGTTGCACCCTGGTTCTTCGATGACTCCCTCCATATGTTTGTGGAGGGAGTCAGAGTACGCAGGGAGGTCCTCTTCCCTGCTGATGGGAAGAAGAGACCTCCCCAGCAGAGCAAAGGAGCCTGGCTCCAAATAGCAGAGGAGGTGAACAGCAGGGGTGTCGTCAGGAGGACCTGGGTGCAGTGCCACAAACGCTTCAACGATCTTGTTAGATCAGGAAAGGTAAGTCCAAAGCTACACTCACCTTTATCCTGCTGTGCCTCTCATCACATCCCCATCACTCTGCCTTCCCAACCCTTCTCTTGCACATCCTTACTCACACCAACATACCTTGCACCTCCACCCATCCCTCTCTCTCTATCTACATTATCACATCCCCATCTTACAAGCCACCCCTCACACTCACCCTCATCCTAGTGCAATCATGGCAACTAACAACACACAAGGGTAGCCACATGGAATTGCCACCATTGTCACCCTCTACAGATGTAACCCATCCATTCCTTACACTCATTCCATCACTCTCACTCAACCTTCTCTTCTTTCCCTCCTTGCAGGAAAAGACAGTGCATAATAAGAGGGAGAGGGAGAGAACTGGCAGTGGAACTCCATCAATGGCCACTCTGACCACAGCAGAGGAGGCTGCCTTAGAGCTGGCAGGAGTTGCCGAGCACCTGGAGGTGGGAGACGGAGAGAGGGGGACATCTCAGCAACCTGGTGACAGAATTACAAATCATACAGCCACATGGCATACAGCAGTCACTCATGTGGGGACTGATGTCAGCAGCCAGTGAATGGCCATCATGTGCATAATGGTATCTGTACCCATTCTTCATATGACATCTAACTCATTGCTTTATTCTCCCACAGGTCCATCAAGAGCCCCCACCACTGTCCAGGAGCAAGAGGAAGATGACTCCTCAGAGGAGCCTCCAGCCTCTGAGGGCGCACTGTCACCAGACAGAAGCGCACCCAGCACCAGCGCAGAAACGCACACCTCGGTGGGTCCCTCGCGAGATAGAGTGCTATTGTCACCTGGTGTCTCACAGCTGAGCAAGAGCAGATGGTGGAGACAGGGACAGCAGTGGAGACTCCTCGCCAGAAGCTGCAGGACGCTCCCGGGTCTGCTCAGCTGCATGCAGACACTGAGCCTCGGGGGCCATCCAGAAGGAGGGAGATCCTGGAGCTGCAGGAACAAGTGCAGGAGGCTCTGACGGGCTTTGTGAGCACGGTGACTGCCACTGTTCAGAGAATGGAGGAGTCCATCTCCAACATGAGCACCACCGTGTCACAGGCGATGGTGACTGTAGGCTCTTCCATGGAAAGGATGGCCACCTGCATGGAACAGCTAATACGCCACTCAGAGGAGCACATGCAATCTATGCAGAATAGATGGCTATCTATGGAGGATAGATGGCAGAGGTTCATAGACGTCCTCTCTAGGAGGGACGTCAGTGTAGAATTGGGTCCTCATGGCCCCACTGTTGTACAGCAAGGTGCTCTCCAGCTCCTTGCTAGCAGAGAGGGGTGATGGTGAGAGGGGACATGGAAATGGGGGCTCCTCTCAAAGCACTTACATTTCTCCCCTGTTGCCACCCCCTCTCATCACCAGGCCCCAGATGCCTCCCCAGACAGTGATGGCCGAGTCTGCCCCTGCACAGTCGCAGGAGGAGCAGATTTGGCAGGGCCATCACAGGCTCCAAAACCCAGAGGATGACCACCAAAAGTGTCTAAGCAGGCACAGCAGGGAAGTGAGGAGGCTGCCTCTACCTCTGCTGAAGCCACAGGGGTAGCACCTCGTAGAAGCACACAGAAGAGAAAGATGGCACACAAGTAGATTCACAAGGGTAGCCACTTGGGTGTTTTATTCAATGTTAATGTGAAGTTTCAGTTAATTTAATGTGAACCGTCAATTTCTTTCTTTTCAAAACTCTCCGGTCTTGGACAAATTTGTGTGCACCATTGGAGGTGCCTTAGTTAGTTGGAGTGAAGGGTCAGACATAACGTTACCTCCAGCAATGGTGGTGACTGTGAAAGGAATGGATTGGTCATTGTAGAGATGCTTTATGGTGTTGGTGTGAGGTGTTGCCAACCTGACGAAGCATGTGGCAGCCATATGGTACTGCATAAAGTTAAGTAAATCTGGCCATGATGAGGTCATCCCTGGCCTCCCAGGCAACAATGCGCTCGAGTGCTGGTGCCATCTGCACCTCAGATTCCTCCAGCTCCCGCTCCTCCTCATCTTCCAGCTGATGCTCCTCCTGCAACTCCTCCTCTTCTGAAGAGGTTGTGTGCTCAGTGCCTTGCTCCTCATGTAGCACTAATCCCCACTGCTGTGCTATGTTGTGCAGGGCGCAGCAGACCATGATGATTCTGGAGATCCAGGCTGGTGCGTAGTGAAGGACACCTCCAGATCTGTCAAGGCATCTGAAGTGCATTTTCAGCATGCCTATTGTATACTCTCTGACACATCTGGTGGAGATGTGGCTTTCATTATATTTCTCCTCGGCCTCAGTACTTGGCCTCCTCAAGGGTGTCATGAGCCACATCTTCAGTGGATAGCCCTTGTCTCCAAGCAGCCAGCCGGAAAGTCTGTTTGGAGGTGCGAAGAGCGGAGGGAGGGTGGACTGGCGCAGGATGAAGGAGTCATGGCAGCTGCCAGGGAATTTGACGCACACATGCCTGATGATCTTCCTATGGTTGCAGACCAGCTGCACATTGCTGGAGTGGAAGCCCTTTGCTGTTGACAAAGACTCCTGGGTGATGATGGGGTGCCCTAATGGCCACATTTGTGCAGTTGATGATGCCCTACACCCGTGGGAAGGCAGCCAGTATGGCAAAGGCCAGCGCCCACTCAGTAACACTGGCATCATCAGTGGCAAAGTTGATATAATTGGCTGACTTGTCAAACATGGCATCGGTGACCTGTGTGATGCATCTGTGGGCAGTCGACTGCGAGATGCCGCAAATGTCTGCTGCAGATCCCTGGAAGGAGCCTGAGGCGAAGAAGATGAGGGTGCTGGTGACTTTGACAGCCACTGGTAAGGCATGTCCACCCGCTCCTCTGGGCTGCAGGTCATCCTCGAGCAATGTGCAAATGTCTGCGACAACCTGGCATGATAGCCTGAGCCTCCTTTGGCACTGTTGCTCAGTCATGTTGAGGAAGCTCATCCTCTGCCTGTATGCCCTGTGTGGGGGGTATCTCCTTTGGCGCAGTGCAGCCCTGTGCTGATGCCCTCTGTCCTGTGGAGCATCAGGGTGTTGAGGAGAAGGTTGGTGGTGTTGTTGTTGGTGCTGCTGTTGTGCCTGGTGCTGCTGGTGTTGGGGCTCATCGTGGTCAGATTCTTAAGGCCAAGGTAAGACAGTATAAATGGCACCCATGCTGATGGAAGAGTTGGCAGGTCAAGTAGAGTTGACAGAAGCAATCTGTCAATGGTGAGAGAGGTTCTTCCAATGAGGTGAGACTGGATGGAGACATTGCTGAAAAAACTTGGAGCCTGCAGAAAGCTCAATTTTTGTTAGTTAAGGGTATCAAGGCATAGAACAGCTGGGAATGTAGTCAGCAACAGCTTCTGCCTGAGGAGAGTGATCATCTGTCAGGTGGGAGCTTTTACTATACATTTGATGCTGTCAAGTAATCAGCTGGAGCAATGGCCACTGAACTCCCGCCTCAGGTTGACAGATGTGATTCCCGAGCTGCGTGAATCCCGTGGCCATGCAGGGAAATTAAAAATGTTGGGGGGGGGGAAAGGCTCTTAAATGTCTGCAAACAAGGTTATAATGATTTCAATTAGGCTGCCCGCCTCTGCCAGTTGGGTCGCTGCCACACCGGCAAACACGCCCGAGGGAAAGGCGCATGGGGGCGGGATGATGGCGGGTACCCCACCCGGCCTGCCTCCATTCCTGCCCGCACAGACCCCAGAAAATTCCGGCCTTTCTCTCTATCTACCCTATCAAATCCTTTTATCATCTCAAACATCTCGATTAGATCACCCCTCAACCATAGAATCATAGAATCAGAAATATACGGTGCAGAAGGAGGCCATTCGGCCCAGTGTGTCTGTGCTGGCCGATAAAGACCTATCCAGTCTTAATCTTCTATATTCAAGGGAATACAAGCCTAGTCTACGCAACCTGTCCTCATATGGTTAGTGGCAAGAAGAGTATTCTACACAGGGACCGCTGGACATATGCCCGGGCAGCCCTAATAATTGTGACAAAAGGAACTTAACCTTTAAGCCCCGGCGTCATTCTGGTGAACCTGCGCTGCGTCCACTCCAAGGCCAATATATCCTTGCTGAGGTGTGGTGCCCAGAACTGAATGCAGTGCTCCAGATAGGGTCTGACCAAAGCGCTAAACAACTGCAGCATAATTCCCTCCCCTTTGTATTCCAGCACCCGAGATAAAGGCCAACGTTCCATTAGCCTTTCTGATT
Source organism: Somniosus microcephalus (assembly GCF_052327205.1). Classification (NCBI taxonomy): domain Eukaryota; kingdom Metazoa; phylum Chordata; class Chondrichthyes; order Squaliformes; family Somniosidae; genus Somniosus; species Somniosus microcephalus. The sequence goes on from NC_141013.1 coordinate 42,177,280, forward strand.
GTTTCTGTCCCTGTCCCCGAGCTTTCAGTGATTTGTGTACCTGGGCACACACATCTCTTTGATTCTCCATAGTTCCTTTGGTTTTATCTTTCTTGCATCCAAAGTGGATGATCTCGCACATTGAACTCCATCTGTCACAGTTTTTCCCAATCACTTAATCTGTCTATGTCCATTTGTAACTTCCTGCTCCCATTGATAAATATGGTGCGAAGCTGAGGCCCCAGTACAGATCCCTGGGGAACTCCACTTGTCACATCCCGCCAATCAGGGACTGTTCCCTTTCTCCCTGCTCTGTGTCTCCTATCTCCCCACCAATGACCAACCCATGTCACAGGGTTACCTCCTATTCCATGCGCTTTAATTTTTTGCACTAATTTCTTGTGTGGAACCTTATCAAATGCCTTCTGGAAATCCATATAGACAACCTCCATAGACAGTCCACCAGGTTAGTGGTCTCCTCAATAGGGTGGATATGGAGAAACTATGTATTTTTGTAGGAGAATCCAGAACAAGGGGGCACAATCTTAAAATTAGAGCTAGGCCATTTAGGAGTGAAATCAGGAAGCACTTTTCACACAAAGGATGGTGGAAATCTCTTCCCTAAAAGGCTGTGGATGCTGGGGGTCGATTGAAAATATCAAAACTGAGATCGATAGATTTTTGTTGGGTAAGGGTATCAAGGCATATGGAGCAAAGGCGGGAAAATGGGTTTCAGGTATAGCACAGCCATGATCTAATTGAATGGCAGAACAGGGCTTTGGAGGCATAGAGGGAGAAATTCAGTGGAGCCGCAAACAGGGCGCCAAGCTCGCCTGGGCGCCGGAATTAGCGCAGCGATCGGAGCAGTTGCGACCGCCGGAAATTCAGCTTGAGCGCCCCAAGAGGGACACGGGGCGAGGCTCGAGGCGCTCCGCGTCCCTCTTCGGGCGCTGAAACTGAATATCGCAGCGCAATATGCCGCAGCGCCACATGCTGCGGCACGGCGCGCTGCGGTACTGCAGTCCTTCCTCCCATTCTTAAGGGGGAGGGGCCTGCACCAGCGCGATCGGAGATCGCGAGTGCCGGCAAAAGAGCCCGGCGCCGAGGAGAAGTGCCGGGCTCTCGGAAAACAGCCGGCACTGCCGCGGGGGGAGATCAGGAGGCCGGGGACAGAGGTGCTGGCAGGCGGCTGCCGAAAAAAACGGCCGACCCGCACCTCCACCTTAATTTGCACCACTGCCACCACAAGTAGGCCCCGTGAACCGGGTGCGATTTGTGAACGGCGCTACAGAGGCGGGCGCTACCGAATATCGAGATCGGGGCGGTAGCGGGGCGCTGCGCACACCGATGACGTCATCGGTGGCGGCACAGCGCAACAGGCTAACGCCGCCATTAGCACCCCAGCTAAATATCGCGGGAGGCGTGGCCAGTGGCGCTGAAGCCACTGAGTGCCCTCTTTAGGCGCTAACTGGTGGCGCAGCCCACCGAATTTCTAGGCCATAGAGTATAAAAGCAAGGAGATTATGCTACACCTTTATAAATCACTGGTGAGGCCTCAGCTGGAGTATTGCGTCCAATTCTGGGCACCACACTTTAGGAAACATGTCAAGGCCTGGGAGAGGGTGCAGAGGAGATTTACTAGAATGGTACCAGGGATGAAGGAATTCAGTAATGTGGAGAGACTGGAGAAGCTGAGATTGTTCTCCTTAGAGCTGAGAAGGCTAAAGAGGTATCCAAAGTTATGAAGGGTTTGATAGAGTAAAGAAAGAGAAACAGTTTCCAGTGGCAGGAGGGTCAGTAACCAGAGGACACAGATTACAGCTAATTGGCAAAAGAACCAAGGGGGAGATGAGGAGAATGTTTTTATGCAGCAAGTTGTTGTGATCTGGAATACATTGCCTGAAAGGGCGGTAAAAGCAGATTCAATAGTAACTTTCAAAAGGGAATTGGGTAAATACTTGAGCAGAAAATATTTGTAGGGCTATGGGGAAAGAACAGGAGAGTGGGACTAATTGGAGAGCTCTTTCAAGAAGCCGGCACAGGCACGATGGGCCGAATGGGCTCCTGTGCTGTATGATAATAGGTGCCCAACACTGCCTGTGCTTTTCTTGCCACTAACCTTAATGGCACGGGAGATGAACTATTGCCTAGTCGTAGGCTCAGACCCTAAACTGGATCGTGTCACTATTTACCTGCCTTATGTTGCCAGAAACAATAATCCGGGACAAAATTAACAGTCACTTGGACAAGTGTGGATTAATTAAGGAAAGCCAGCACAGATTTGTTAAAGGCAAATCGTGTTTAACCAACTTGATCGAGTTTTTTGATGAGGTAACAGAGAAGGTTGATGAGGGCAATGCGGTTGATGTGGTGTACATGGACTTCCAAAAGGCGTTCAACAAAGTGCCACATAATAGGCTTGCCAGCCAAGTTGAAGATCATGGAATAAAAGGGACAGTGGCAGCATGGATACGAAATTGGTTAAGTGACAGGAAACAGAGAGTAGTGGTGAATGATTGTTTTTCGGACTGGAGGAAGGTGGTGTTCCCCATGGGTCGGTTCTAGGACCACTGCTTTTCTTGATATATATTAATGACTTAGACACAGAATGGGAGGAAAAAGAGGGGTAGAGCTATAGTAATAGGGGATTCAATTGTAAGGGGAATAGATAGGCGTTTCTGCGGCCGCAAACGAGACTCCAGGATGGTAAACGATATAGGTAAAAAGCAGGATGAGGTCCTAAAAGCGGAATATAGGGAGTTAGGAGATAAATTAAAAAACAGGACCTCAAAGGTAGTAATCTCAGGATTACTACCAGTGCCACGTGCTAGTCAAAGTAGAAATAGAAGGATACTTCAGATGAATACGTGGCTAGAGGAATGGTGCCAGGGGGAGGGATTCAAGTTCCTGGGACATTGGAACCGGTTCTGGGGGAGGTGGGACCAGTTCAAACCGGACAGCTTGCACCTGGGTAGGGCTGGAACTGATGTCCTAGGGGGAGTGTTTTCTAGTGCTGTGGGGGTGGGTTTAAACTAAAATGGCAGGTGGTTGGGAACCTGAGCAGGGAGACAGAGGAAAGGGAAACAAGGATAAAAGCAAAAGATAGGAAGGAGAAAAACAAAAGTGGCAGTCACAGAAATCAACGGTTTAAATCAAACGTGGCCAAGTAAATAATAATTCTAATAGGTCTAAGAGCGTTAAAAAAACAAGCCTGAAGGCTTTGTGTCTTAATGCGAGGAGCATTTGTAATAAGGTGGATGAATTGGCTGCGCAAATAGCGGTAAACGAATATGATTTGGTTGGGATTACAGAAACGTGGCTCAAGGATGGCACAGACTGGGAACTCAACATTCAGGGGTATTCGATATTCAGGAAAGATAGGCAAAAAGGAAAGGGAGGTGGGGTAGCATTACTGGTTAAAGAAGGGATTAACACAATTGTAATGAAGGATATTAGCTCCGATGATGTGGAATCTGTATGGGTTGAATTGAGGAACACTAAAGGGAAAAAACGTTAGTGGGAGTGTTATATAGACCTCCAAACAGTAAGGCGGAGGTTGGATATGGCATTAAAAGGGAAATTAAAGAAGCGTGCAATAAGGACACAGCAGTCATCATGGGTGACTTTAATCTACATATAGATTGGGCCAACCAAATTAGTAACAATACTGTGGAGGAGGAATTCCTGGAGCGTTTACGGGATGGTTTACTGGACCAATATGTCGAGGAACCAACCAGAGATCAGGCCATCTTAGATTGGTATTATGTAACGAGAAAGGATTAATTAGCAATCTTGTTGTACGAGGCGCCTTGGGTCGGAGCGATCATAATATGATCGAATTCTTCATTAAGATGGAGAATGAAGTAGTTGACTCAGAGACTAGGGTCCTCAATTTAAATAAAGGAAACTACGATGGTCTGAGGAGCGAGTTGGGTAGGATTGATTGGGGAATGGCACTCAAAGGGTTGACGGTGGATAGGCAATGGCAAACATTCAAAGACCGAATGGATGAGCTACAGAATTTGTTCATCCCAGTTTGGCATAAAAATAAAACAAAAAAGGTGACTCAACCGTGGCTAACAAGGGAAATTAGGGTTGGCATAAGATCCAAGGAGAGGACATAAAAATTGGCCAGAAAAAGCAATAATCCTGAGGATTGGGAGCAGTTTAGGATTCAACAAAGGAGGACAAAGGGATTAATTAAGAAAGGGAAAATAGAATATGAGAGTAAGCTTTCAGGGAACATAAAAACTGACTGTAAAAGCTTTTATAGATATGTGAAGAGAAAAAGATTGGTGAAGTCAAGCGTAGGTCCCTTGCAGTCAGAATCAGGGGAATTTATAATGGGGAACAAAGAAATGGCAGACCAACTAAATACATATTTTGGTTCTGTCTTCACAAAGGAGGGCACAAATAACCTCCCAGAGATGCCGGGGAACATAGGGTCTGATGAAAGGATGGAACTGAAAGAAATCAGTATTTGTAGGGAAATGGTGTTAGGAAAATTGATGGGACTGAAGGCCGATAAATCCCCAGGGCCTGATAATATACATCCCAGGGTACTTAAGGAAGTGGCCCTAGAAATAGTAGATGCATTGCTGGTCATCTTCCAGAACTCGATAGACTCTGGAACAGTACCCATGGATTGGAGGGTAGCTAATGTTACCCCACTATTCAAAAAAGGTGGTAGAGAAAAAGCGGGGAATTATAGACCGGTAAGCCGGACATCGGTAGTGGGGAAAATGCTAGAGTCCACTATAAAAGATGTAATAGCAGAGCACTTGGAAAGCAGTGGCAGGATCGGACAAAGTCAACATGGATTTACAAAAGGTAAATCGTGCTTGACTAATCTACTGGAATTTTTTGAGGATGTAACTGGTAAAATAGATAAGGGAGAACCAGTGGATGTGATATATTTGGACTTTCAGAAGGCTTTCGATAAGGTCCCACATAAGAGATTAACGTGCAAAATTAAGGCACATGGGATTGGGGGCAAGGTATTGACTTGGATAGAGAACTGGTTGGCGGACAGAAAGCAAAGAGTTGGAATAAACGGGTCGTTTTTCCGAGTGGCAGGCAGTGACTAGTTGGGTACCGCAAGGATTGGTTCTAGGACCCCAGCTGTTCACAATATATATTAATGATCTGGACGAGGGAATTGGATGTAATATCTCCAAATTTGCAGACGGCACAAAGCTGGGTGGGAGGGTAGGCTGTGAGGAGGATGTCGTGAAACTCCAGTATGATTTGGACAGGTTGGGTGATTGGGCAGAAACATGGCAAATGCACTATAATGTGGATAAATGTGAGGTTATCCACTTTGGTGGCAAAAACAGGAAGGCAGATTATTATTTGAATGGCAATAGATTGGGAGAAGGCAAAGTGCAAAGAGACCTGGGTGTTCTTGTGCACCAGTCGCTGAAGGTAAGCATGCAGGTGCAGCAGACGGTTAAGAAGGCAAATGGTATGTTGGCCTTCGTAGCAAGAGGGTTCGAGTATAGGAACAAGGATGTCTTGCTACAGTTGTACAGGGCCTTGGTGAGACCGCACCTTGAGTATTGTGTGCAGTTTTGGTCGCCTTACCTGAGGAAGGATGTTCTTGCCATGGAAGGAGTGCAGCGAAGATTCACCAGGCTGATACCTGGGATGGCAGGAATGACATATGAGGAGAGATTGTGTCGATTGGGCTTATACTCACTGGAGTTTAGAAGATTGAGAGGGGATCTCATCGAAACCTATAAAATTCTGTCAGGCCTGGACAGACTGGATGCAGGAAGGATGTTTCTGATGGCCGGGGAGTCCAGAACCAGGGGTCATAGTTTAAAGATAAAGGGTAAGCCATTTAGGACTGAAATGAGGAGGAATTTCTTCACCCCGAGAGTGGTGAACCTGTGGAATTCTCTGCCACAGAGGGCGGTGGAGGCCAGTTCATTAAATATATTCAAGAAAGAGTTGGATATATTTCTTAAGGCTAAAGGGATCAAGGGATATGGGGAGAAGGCAGGGACAGGGTACTGAATTTGGATGATCAGCCATGATCTCATTGAATGGCGGAGCAGTCTCAAAGGGCCGAATGGCCTACTCCTGCTCCGATCTTCTATGTTTCTATGTAGACGTGGGTGTACAGGGCACAATTTCAAAATTTACAGATGACACAAAACAGACAGGCTAGTGGAATGGGCGGACATGTGGCAGATGGAATTTAATGCAGAAATGTATGAAGTGATACATTTTGGCAGAAATAACGAGGAGAGGCAATATAAATTAAATGGTACAATCCTAAAGAGGGTGCATGAACAGAGAGACCTGGGGGTATGTGTGCACAAATCGTTGAAGGTGGCAGGACAGGTTGAGAAAGCAGTTAAAAAAGCGTACGGGATCCTGGGCTTCATAAATAGAGGTATAGGGCTCGATTTTCATTCAGCAGTGGAGGCAGGCTGGGAGGCATGCGGGGGGTTAAAATTGCAAAAACTGGCGGACGGGACCCCCCCAACCCCCGGCTGGTTCCCGACTCCAAGCAATTTTAACTCAGTCGTGTCTGATGGTCCCGACTCCGTCCCGCATCCAACAGGTGGGACTGGTCGTTAAGGCCCTTAATAACCACTAAATGGCCTCTATAATCCTATTTTGAAAGGCCCTTGCGAAATTAACCCTTTTCCCACATGAAACACGCCTGGTGGGAAACACGAATGTGAAACCTGGCAGGAGCATAATAAGAACATAAGAAGTAGGAGCAGGAGTAGGCCATACGGCCCCTCGGGCCTGCTCCGCCATTCAATAGGATCATGGCTGATCTGAATCTAGACTCACGTCCACTTCCCTGCCCTCTCCCCGTAACCCCTAATTCCCTTATCTGCTCGGAAACTGTCTATCTCCATTTTAAATTTATTTAATGTTGCAGCTTCCACAGCTCTCTGGGGTAGCAAATTCTATAGATTTACTACCCTCTGAGTGAAGAAGTTTCTCCTCATCTCAGTTTTGAAAGGGCAGCCCCTTATTCGTAGATTATGCCCCCTAGTTCTAGTCTCACCCATCAGTGGAAACATCCTCCCCGCATCCACCCAATCAAGCCCCCTCACAATCTTATATGTTTCGATAAGATCGCCTCTCATTCTTCTGAACTCCAATGAGTAGAGTCCCAACCTACTCAACCTTTCCTCATACGTCAACCCCCTCATCTCCGGAATCAACCGAGTGAACCTTCTCTGAACCGCCTCGAGAGCAAGTATATCTTTTCTTAAATATGGAAACCAAAACTGCACGCAGTATTCCAGGTGTGGCCTCACCAATATCCTGTATAACTGCAGCAAGACTTCCTTGTTTTTATACTCCATCCCCCTTGCAATAAAAGCCAAGATTCCATTGGCCTCCCTGATCACCTGCTGCACCTGCATACTAACTTTTTGTGTTTCATGCACCAGGACCCCCAGATCCCTTTGTACTGTAGCACTTTGCAGTTTCTCTCCATTTAGATAATAACTTGCTCTTTGATTTTTTCTGCCAAAGTGCATAACCTCACACTTTCCAACATTATATTGCATCTGCCAAATCTCTGCCCACTCACTTAGCCTGTCTATGTCCTTTTGCAGGTTTTTTATGTCATTCTCACTCACTGCTTTCCCTCCCATCTTTGTATCGTCGGCAAACTTGGATATGTTGCACTCGGTCCCTTCCTCCAAATCGTTAATATAGATTGTAAAGAGTTGGGGTCCCAGCACTGACCCCTGCGGAACACCACTAGTTACTGATTGCCAGCCCGAGAATGAACCATTTATCCCAACTCTTTGTTTTCTGTTAGATAGCCAATCTTCCACCCATGCCAGTATATTACCCCCAATCTATTGGATTGCTGACTGTCAACTGCAGGTCAACCATTAAAGAAAAGATTTGATCAGCCATGATTTGCAGGTGGCAGGACTTCGTGGTCTCAGGTCTGGGGCAACTTTTAGAAGGCTTAACCACACCTGTGGAAGGTTGGAGCCTCACACCCATCTCCAGTGTGACCTCCTGGGAAACCCCTCTTGCCACTTTCACTCAGCGCTTCCTCAACGGAGGCATATACCAGAAGCATGGGAGCCATTTATTTCCTTCCCATCTGGGCATTAGAGGAGCTCGAGCACCTGCCGCAGCAGCAGCAGAACCAGGAACAACAGCAGCACCAGCAACAGCAGCAGCAGCAGGAGCGCCAGGCTGCTGCTCACCCACCTGAAGCTACACAGGCCAGAAGGGGCCAGCACCTGGAAGTGGTTTGAGAGCAGCTTGCTGCACATCAGGGGGGCCATGATGACCCGTATCTGCAATGGCAGTCCTACTCAGAAGGACTTCCATGAAGGTCTGGTTTGTCTGTTCAATAGATGCCCATCGCTCCTCAAGAGATGTCATTCTATTCTGAACAATGACCATGTTTTCCATACCCTGGCGACTAAGCTCCTCCATGGCCGTAGCCATCCTCTCCTCTACAGTAGCCAGCCTTACCATGGAGGTAGCAATCCTTTCCACGGAGGTAGCCATCCTTTCCGTGGTGATGCGTTCATGCGCCAATGACTCCACAAAGGCTCTGCTCATGTTTGCTATGGGCTCCTCCATTCGCTCCACACTCGCAGCAACCCTGGAGACAAAACTTGCCAGAGACTCCTGCATCTGTGCCTGAAGTTCCATCACCTCTGATCTTATGGATGGACCCAGAGGCAGAGGGTCGACATGCTGCTGAGCCGAGCTGGCAGAGTCCTGCGCCCTCCAACTAGGACTCTCCACTGCTGTCCCTGTCTCCACAATCTGCTGATGCTCACTTGTGAGCTGTGATACACCAGGTGACAACACTACTCTATGTCCCGAAAGTCCCACCAAGGTGTGAGTGTCTGTGCTGGTGCTGGGTGCGCTGAATTCTGCTGACGCTGCGCCCTCAGAGGTTGCAACTTCCTCTGAGGAGGCTGGCTGCTCAGCCTCTTCTTCCTGGCTAGGGGGGATGGATGCTTGTGATGGTCCTGTGGGGGAGTAAAGGAAAGAGTCAGAGATGTGATGCAAAGGATGCATGCACACAGCTTTTTGCAGATGCTCATAAGTGCATCTGTTACAGCTTCACAATCATTATCAGCGACTCATGCAATGTCAAAGAGAGAGATGGGAAACTTTTCTGTCACCAGCTTGCTGTGTTGCATCCGTCTGTCCGTCCCTAACACGCGAATCATCCTCTATTCACATAATTTCTAGGACGGCCTCCTGCCAGGGGGTCAGGCGGGCTATTGAGGCTGTCCCTCCTCCAGTCCTGGCTCGCTCTCTTTTGTTGTGAGCTCTCTTTTCCTACAATGAGGGAGACAAGTGGAGGTTGAGTGAGAATGAAGAAGTGAGTGTAGAGATTGCATAGCATAGATACTTAGAAGGAGACAAAGATGGGGTGAGGTTGCAAGACCAAGGGCCCTCCCTGTGTGTTGTCAGTTGTGTTCAAAGCATTAGAGTGATAGGGAGTGTGAGGGCTGCATGGTCGAATAGTTATGTGAATGTGAGCATAGAGAGAGAGGGAATTGTAAAGTCTGTAAGTTGTGCAGTAAATAACTTCAGAGACTTTAGAAGTACAAACAAAACAGGTCTTTACTATTCAGAGGTCTGGGCGATTTCTGCCCTAGTTAACGTATCACAACCCTTATATACTGGTGTGGTCACTATCGGTATTACAGTATACATGAGCCAATAAATAGTGCCACCCTGAAGTAGTGCTCTTAAAGGCGAACGGTCACATTCTATAGTTCCCTTAAAGGTAAACGGTTACATACACAACACTCCTCCCTTCCTAGCTTATTACTTACAGAATCCCGTTAAACATACAATCTTCAATTTTATATAAACAGGTTGCAGATATACTCTCGATGGAGTCAACGTCATATAACAATTTACAGATATACTCTCGATGGAGTCAACGTCATATAACTTCATGTTTAACATAACATAATAACATATATAACTTCATGTCAAAACAGATCACAGATTCAGTCTCTGTGGAAAACAGTTCATAGATTCAGTCTCTGTGGTGTAGTCGGTTCACATTGCTGGAGTGACTCATTCAATAGTCCTTCCATGGGTTTAACAGTTTGAACTTCCGAACTGAATTGGCTCCGTTCGGAGGGACCACGTGTGTGATCTGGTAGAGGTAATCATGGTTCAGATGGGTCATCTTCTGTTTCGACTTTTCCTTTTCTGCTTCTTGGAGACTCTCTGGGCTCCACTGTCAGCTGCCAGCTGCATGCGCAGTTCCTCCTTCTCTTCCTCCTTTTTCCGTAGTAGAGCCACCTTCTCCCGATGTTCCGTAGACTTTCGGTGCTCCTCCATGATTTCTGTATGGTGGGAGTCGAAGTTACAAGTTGGGCAGGACAGGACATAGTAATATTCGGAGTCGTCCTGAGCTAGGCCAGCGAGAGGGTCTTCTATGTCCTCCCTACCCAGCTGGACGTCCGCCAGCTTTTGTTCCAAATCCAGACATCTTTCCTGAAGAGACTTCTTCACGTGTTCCGCTTCCTCTAACTTTTTCTGGGCTTTCAGCAAGTTGTTTACTAATGACCTCATTTGTGATTTTAATACTTCAACTTCCTTTGGAGATTGATTGATCGGACTATTCAATCCCTCTACCGGAGCAGTTGTTTCAGCGTTCTGTTGTTCAACCTTGACATGAGTCAGCGTACTTTTGGTATCTAAGGGTTGCTCTGCTGCCATCTTCTCAGTCTGTGTTGCAACCTCGGCTATTTCAATAACTTTTGAGAGCTCCAAACCCTTCTCCTCTGACGACTTAAGCTCATGTTCATGGCCCATTCTTACGGTCTCTGTGTTTCTTACAGTTCCCTTTTCTTCCACTGAAAAGATTTCCAGTTGCATCTGTTCTTCAAGTCGTTGGACCTCGGCCATTGCCGCTTCATATTTATTTTGTGTTTCCTTTAATAATTTAACGAGTTCTTGGACATCCTGTATTCCCTGTTCTGGTATGTCTTCCACCACTAATTTTTTTCCTATGGATTGAATCCCTAACGATGAGTCAGCCTTGGCCTGAAGCTCATCAAACATTTCCTGCAGACTTTGTAATTCTTGCTTATGGTCAACCTTTAGTCGTTCATGTTCTTTCACTAACACGAGCTTTTCGGAAGTTGCCAAGTTAACCCCTTCCAGGATTGTAGTCCGAGCCTGTTCATACTGTTCTTTCAACTCGTTACACTCTGCTTGCAACAAGTCGTAGAGGTGAACTGGAATACCATCCTGACTTCCTGAAGATTCCTCTTCCTTTGGATCATTCTGTGTATATTCTAGTTCCTGAACAGCCTCAGGGAGATGTGATTGGTACTTGGCCACGATGGCTCTATGGTCGCTCTCTGCTTGAGCGAGCTGTCTCTGTTGTCTTTCCAGGGACTCCCATTCGGTGTCCCAGAACTTTTTCACCTTTTCCATCTCTTGTAGGAGACGGGCACTCAACTGTTCTAATTGTCATTGTACTTTGACATAACGTTGAGTTCTAGCCCGGTGTTCCTCCGTAATGCATCTGTCTGTAGCTTGAACAGACTCAGAATTCTCTGTCTTTATGCACGCCATCGATTTCCCAACCTTAGTCCGTGAGTTCATGTTAATCTTGTTTTTCATACATAAGCTGGACTTATCGTCTTCCGGCTCGGAGTCTGAGCTGCTTGTCTGCACCGAGTCCTCACTCGTCATTGCTTGTCGGTAGTGCCATTCCATGTCTATTTTCTTGATCCACTCCCGTCCCAGAAGTGGTGGTCCTCCCTCAGGTAGTACGTACAGATACATTCGTGGGTGTTCTTTACCCCTATCTCTCACCTTGACTCGTATTTTTCCCAGGGGGTATACATGATGCCCCGTGTATGTCTGTAATACGAATTTTGTATTTCTTAAGGGTATGTGAGAGAATAGCCGGTGATAGTCCTTTTGGTTGATGACGGATACAGCTGATCCCGTGTCCAGCTCCATTCGTACTTGGACTCCCGCTATTTTTAGTGTGACCCAGATCAACTGTAGATCAGTTACTTTACCCACATGGTGGATTCTCAGACTATCCAGCTCCTGGCTGTTTGGGTCTGAGTCTGAATTTTGTTCGTCTGAACTCTTTTCAGCCACCTGATGCACCTTGTTGTACTTTCCTTGTGGTGGTGGCTTCCTTTGCTTGTTGGTCTTCTTTCCGGACCTGCATACCTTCGCGATGTGACCCAGTTTGCCACATTTCCTGCACTCTTGGTTCTTAAACCAGCACTGATTCTGGTCGTGCGTTGTCTTTCCACAACGGTAGCATTTGGGAGTGCTTGTTGTAATTTGGTCCACCCCGAGTGCCGCCGCCTTTAGCTGCATTTCCGCCGTCCCTTTCGCTGCGGCTTCGTGCGATGAAGCTATGAGGACAGCCCTGTCCAGTGTGAGGTCGTTTTCTTCCAGAAGTCGCTTCTGCGTTCCTTCTTTGGCCAAGCCGCATACGAACTTGTCCCGCAGCGCCTCTGTCAAATTCCCTCCAAACTGGCAGTATTTCGCTAGCTTACGCAGTTCGACTAAGTATTCCGCATTGCTTTCATCTTGCCTCTGGGTTCTGGCATAAAATTTAAATCGTTCAGCCAGCATCAACGGTGTGGGGTTCAAGTGATCCTTCAACACTGTTACGATCTCTTCGAAGGTCTGGTCCACTGGTTTAACTGGTGCTATTAGATGTTTCAAAAGCCCGTATGTTTTTGCTCCCATCGAATTTAACAAAGTTATTGCCTTGTTGTCATCCTCAATTTCGTTGGCTACGCAATATATTTCTATGCGTTCCACATACGTGGCCCAGTCTTCTATTTCTGCATTAAAGTCATTAATATTTCCTCGCTTAGGCATCTTCTTCTCTTTTTGAGAACAGTACAAGTATTACTTTACTTATTATTATTAATTTTCTTCTCTCTTCTTGAGAACACACCAGCCTTTCTGAAAAATCTTATTACTTTTCTGAAATTCTTAATAATTTCCAAAATGGCGGTTTCCCGCTTCTTCCTTCTTCTTCGGCGGTTTTCCCGTGAAAAATGGCGGCTTTCCCGCGCTTCTCGGCTCTCCCCGCCCACTTTAATGGCGGTTTTCCCCGCGCTTTTCTGTTCTCCCCGCCCACGGCAATGGCGGTTTCCCGCTTCTTCCCCTGGTGGGAGGGGTACACTTTCCCCCGCGGGCGACGGCCGCTGGCTACCGGTCCCCAGCCTGTGCATCGGCTTCAGCGCTCTCCGCTGGCTTTCAGACCCCCAGCCCGCGCGTCGGCTTCAGCGCTCTCCGCTGGTTTTCAGATCCCCAGCCCGCGCGTCGGCTTCAGCGCTCTCCGCTGGCTTTCAGATCCCCAGCCCGCGCGTCGGCTTCAGCGCTCTCCTTCCCGCTGCAGGCAACCGGCTCCGGGTACCCCCGATGACGGCGGACAGTTACAGCCTCTGAACTGGCTCTCGGCCAATTCCCGATTTCTCGGCTCTGTCTCACCCGGCCTGCTCCCGGTCTCAGCGCCTCTGGACCCGACTTTGTCTGGCTCCTTTCCCCCTCGACCGTGGTCGAGTGTACCGCCCTTATCCTCTGGTTTTACTCCTTCCTTATTTTCTTTTACTGTTCCCTTACTCACAGTCCGTGGCAGCCTTGCCTCTCTTGTCGATCGGCTCGCTCCTCACTGTGGCAGAAGGGACCGTCAGTGCCTGTTGCAGATGGAAGTTTTCAATGCCAAAATCTTCCTCTTTGCTATCGCTGCAGCCTCGAGTTTTCACCCAGCAGAACGACGAGGGCGGGTGCCTCACTTCGACGCTCCTTAGTTGCTTAGGAACTACTGTTGCCGCAGGGTACGATCGGCCTCGTCGCCATTGTAAAGTCTGTAAGTTGTGCAGTAAATAACTTCAGAGACTTTAGAAGTACAAACAAAACAGGTCTTTACTATTCAGAGGTCTGGGCGATTTCTGCCCTAGTTAACGTATCACAACCCTTATATACTGGTGTGGTCACTATCGGTATTACAGTATACATGAGCCAATAAATAGTGCCACCCTGAAGTAGTGCTCTTAAAGGCGAACGGTCACATTCTATAGTTCCCTTAAAGGTAAACGGTTACATACACAACAGGAATGGGTAAGGGTGCATGGATGTCAGCGTCAAGTGGAATGTGGAGGAAGAGATTGCTAAAGCTGAGTGCTGGTGAGGAAAGGCAATGGGGATCAGATTGAGGGTGATGAGAAATTCATACTCACTTTTCCAGTGCGCTGAAGGTCATGAAATCTTTTCCTGCACTGTATCCAGGTTCTGCGGGTGACTCCCAAGGAGTTGATCTCCTCAGCCACCTGTATCCACACTGCCTTGGTCTGAGTGGGAGGCCTCTTCCTCCCTGATGAAGGGAAGAGCACCTCCCTGTTGGCCCTAGCCCCATCCACTAATGCCTGCAGTGCCACCTCGTCAAAGCGAGGAGCTGATCTGGCCCTCCCGCTTGTCATATTTGCTGCAGCTCCCTCACACTGCACAGTCAAGAAGCTTGGCAGTCTGCAGAAGAAGCAAGGCTTGCTGTGGACCTTAAATGCAGCAGCAATGATGACGTCATCGGAGGGGACTTTCAGTCATGAAAAACCCATTTGCAAAGGCTTCCCACATGTTGGAAATCAATTGGCCAATTGAGTTAAAATTGCATCAATCTCCCACATCCATTTAGATTTGTGTGGGAAACACGAAATTCGGATAACATGACAACAGCCCGCACCTGAGTTAAAATCGAGCCCATAGAGTACAAAAGCGTGGAAATTATGATGAACCTGTATGAAACACTGGTTCAGCCCCAACTGAAGTATTGTGTCCAATTCTGGGCACCGCACTTTAGGAGAGATGTGAAGGCCTTAGAGAGGGTGCAGAAAAGATTTACAAGAATGATTCCAGGGATGAGGGACTTCAGTTACGTGGATAGACTGGAGAAGTTGGGGTTCTTCTTAGAGCAGAGAAGATTGAGAGGAGATTTGATAGAGGTGTTCAAAATCATGAGGGGTCTGGACAGAGAGATAGAGAGAAACTGTTCCCATTGGCAGAAGGGCCGAGAACCAGAGGACACAGATTTAAGGTGATTGGCAAAAGAACTAAAGGCGACATGAGGAAAAACCTTTTTACGCAGCGAGTGGTTGTGATCTGCAATGCACTGCCTGAAAGGGCGGTGGAGGCAGACTCAATCGTGGCTTTCAAAAAGGAATTGGAGAAGTACCTGAGAAAAAAACATTTGCAGGGCTCCGGGGAAAGGGTGGGGGAGCGGGACTAGCTGAAGTGCTCTTGCAGAGAGCCGGCACGGGCTCGACGGGCCGAATGGCCTCCTTTCGTGCTGTAACCATTCTCTGATTCTATAATCCTATCAAGGGCCATAAATGGAGGAGTCAGCTCTTGTGTAACTACATCAACGAGCCCAACCTGACAAACATTTCTCACAGGGAAGTTCTTTGTGGAAAATATAGATAATCAGAAACATTCAGGAGCTGAGAGTGTGTGTGAGGTCCCTCCTTGGCTTTGCTCCTGTGTTGTGCATGAGACTAAAATCCCAACACCGCAGACAAATCGGTAGCTCATTGAAACCATGTGTTTCTCCACTACTGCCTTCTAAAGTCAGAAAAATGGCAACAACAAAAGTAAAACAATGTTAAACGGCCACCTGGCTTTCCTCTCCTGACGGCTATCACTCAGCGATACGCACTGCCAGCCTACCGCTCGATATAACTTATACCCTCTCAGCCTTGTGGCTCTGGTCTCTGCCCCGTTTACACTGTGGGGCCGATTCCAGGCAACTCAGGAGCAGCAGTTGCTTAAAAGTTGGCGTCGAGACTCTCGTTTCCTTGTCACTGTTCCTAATCGATGTTGAGAAAACGGCCAAGCAAAAGATGAAAGAAGTTGCATTTCTATAGCGCCTTTCCTGACCAGAGGACATCCCAAAGCACTTTACAGCCAATATTGTGCAGTCACTGTTGTAATGTGGGAAACACAGCAGCCAATTTGCGCACAGCAAGGTCCCACAAAAAGCAATGTGATAATCACCAGATAATCTGTTTTGGTGATGTTGGTTGAGGGATAAATATTGACCAGAACATCGGGGAGAAGTCTTCTTCGAAATAGTGGCGTGGGATCTTTTACGTCCACCTGAGAGAGCAGACGGGATCTCGGTTTAACATTTCATCCAAAAGACGGCAGCTCCGACAGTGCAGCACTCCCTCAGTACTGCACTGGGAGCGTCAGCCTAGATTTTTGTGCTCAAGTCTCTGGAGTGGGGCTTGAACCCACAACCTTCTGACCCAGAAGCGAGGGTGCTGCCCACTGAGACACAGCTGACAGTTCACCACAATCCTGCCTCATTGCCCTTAGATTCAAAAGGAATGGAGCGAGGGAAGCTGGTCCCTTCTCATAAGATGATCATGTGGAATATCTTTTAATTGTGCGGAAGGTTTTACTTGTTGCTTTTCTCCACAGATAGAGTGCCCCACTTGCTGAGTGTCTCCAGCATGTTCTATACTCGTATAATTGGGTTCAGTGGGATCTGCACAGAATCTTTCACTCAATAGAATGTAAATGTCACCAGACTTTTCATTGATACAAAAACAATGGTATGTCATTACCCCAGAGACTCGGTTAGCAACAGACTGGAATCTGAAAGTCGGCAGGGTCAGCAACAATAGGAAGCAGCGGAGTCAAAGCAGGACTGAGGCGAGGCGAGGCGGAGGAGCTCAGTTACGTCTTGCCAAAGACAATCCAACTGCTCCAAAGAATTAATCAGCGTCGACTCTGACCATAGCACTTGCATCATAAACTTTAAAAGCTTCAGTTCCTTTCAGCACCATTGACATTATCACTAGCTGGTACCATTCAGTCTGCAGCATGTACAAGAAAATGAAGCCACAAATAAGGGTTTACAACTGCAATATGTCTCCATCCGTAACCTTTCTTTTTAATTGCAATTGCTCTCAGTTACAACACACAGCCATACATTTAAACATTGCTGGCTCACGATACAGAGAGTGCAGCTCAGTGCAGACAGTACCCCAATGCAAAGTGACAATGACAGAGCCTTGTCTACAGGCTCACAGCTGCTTGCGATGAGTGCTGTTGGTTTCGAGTGGTTGCTTGTTGCAGTGATGTTTGTTAAATCCGTGTATCTTGATGTTGTGTGTCCTTCAATAACTAGACAAGAGACTGCAGAGAACAATCAACAGGTGTTTACTGGATGAGGGTTACTCTAAAACTAATTGTACAGATCCCTACTCAAGGTTATATACAGGTGTGGTCACTGCCGGTACTACAGTATACAGGAGCTGTAAAAAGTAGTTCTCCCCTTAAAGGTACATACACTGAAATTCCTCCCCTTTTAGATTAACAGTGCCATAACATTCATTTAACAATTAAATATCAACTATTTACAATTAACACTTTTAACATGCAACAATAACTGAAAATAGTCTATTTATAAATTCAGTCTTTGGGGAGGCTTCCTGATCCTTTCTGGATAGCGCCTTTCCTGAATGTCTTGCTCTTGGTGCGGAGGCGATTCTGGCCCCCTGTCGTCGGTTGGTTCATCAGCTTCCGATGCTACTGTTTCTGGGGTAGATGCTACCTGTATGTTGGGTTCATCACCAGGTACGCGAGACATGGGGTTGACTCGTTCCTGTTGCTCTAGGATCTGGTCAACATGGAGTCTCACAATGTTCTCCCCAACATCCACTGTGTACATTAGTGGCCCCTGCCGTGTGCATATCGTTCCGGGTTGCCATTTCTCTGTTCGGTAGTCGCGGGCCAAGACTGGTTGCCCTACATTGAAGCTCCTTGTCGGCTTCTCATTGATCTGCTGGAATTGCTTATTCTCAACATTTCTTCGTACATTTGGTCTGAGCAAATCCAGACGAGATCTCAACCTTCGGTTAAAGAACATCATGGCCGGGGTCTGGTTGGTGACTGCATGTGTCGCATTTCTGTAGGCTAACAGGAAATTGTCCACCTTATGCTGCAGTGGAATGTCGTCATCGCACATGGCCCTTACTGCTTTTTTAAAGGTTTGTACGAACCTCTCAGCCAATCCGTTTGTGGCTGGATGATACGGGGCGGATGTGTAATGCCTTACCCCATTCCTTTTCATAAATCTTCGAAACGCTTCGGACACAAACTGTGGTCCGTTATCAGAGCAAATCTGCTCTGGCAAGCCGTTCCTGGCAAATATGGACTTCAATAGTATTCTCCGTGGTGGTGGAGGACATTTTGATCACCTCAGGCCATTTCGAGTGCGCATCCATGGCTATTAAAAACATTGAGTCCATGAATGGACCAGCAAAATCAATATGCACCCGTTGCCATGGAGATGAGGGCCACTCCCATGGGTGTAGAGGGGCATGTGGTGGTGCATTTTGGACCTTCTGGCATCCTGAGCAGCTCTTGGTCAGGTCCTCGATTTGCTGATCGATCCCCGGCCACTACACATAAGCCCTAGCAAGGCTTTTCATTTTCACCCCTCCCAGATGGCCTTCGTGAAGCTCATTGAGCACTCTCTCCCTTAACTTGGGTGGAATTACCACTCAGGATCCACACATCAAGGTCCCCTGGCATACTGACAGCTATTCTCTTCTGGATGAGAATGCTGGCAACGGTGAGTCGCCATGTGTTGGCCATCCCTTCACCGTCAAGTCATATACCCGAGACAGTGTCGGGTCATTTCGGGTCTCCTTCTCTATATCAGCGTTAGTTACTGGCAAGCGTTCAATTATAGTCGAATAAAATATTTCGACAGGGTCCACTGCTGGTGCTTCCTCCGCAGTAGGCAGTGGCAGGCGTGATAGCCCATCAGCGTTTCCATGCTGTTTCGTGCCCTTATACTCGATTTCATATTGGTTCGCCCCTAGAAAAAGGGACCATCTTTGTAGCCGTTGCGCAGTCATCACCGGAATGCCCTTCTTTGGATTAAAGATGGAGACAAGTGGTTGGTGGTCAGTCAGCAAGGTGAACTTCTGCCCGTGCAGACAGTGGTTGAACTTTTTCACTCCCCACACTAGGCTGAGGGCCTCCCTGTCAATCTGGGCGTAGTTACGCTCGGCTGAGGTTAGTGACCGAGACGCAAAGGCTACTGGCCTCTCCGAGCCGTCCGGTAATTTGTGCGACAGCACCGCTCCAATGCCATAGGGTGATGCATCACACACCAACCGAATTGGTAGTGCTGGGTTGAAATGAGCCAACACCTCTTTTGATGTGATCAATTCTTTGCACGTCTGGAAAGCTCGTTTACATTCATCATTCCACTTCCATGGTACTGTCGTTTGCAGTAGGGTGTTCAGTGGGTGTAGTACTGTAGACAAATTCGGCAAGAACTTATGGTAGTAGTTCACCAGCCCGAGGAACGACCACAGTTGTGACACATTTTCTGGTGCTGGAGCCTTGACTACTGCCTCAATCTTTTCAGGGGACTTATGTAACCCCTCTTCATCAATAACATGGCCACAATACGAGATCTGCTTCTGGAAAAACTCGCATTTGTGGCGATTAGCTCGGAGCCCATAATCCTTCAATCTAGTGAGCACCTGCTCCAGGTTGGCGAGGTGATCACTGTCATTTTCACCCGTGACCAGGATGTCGCCCAAATAACACTGGGTCCCTGGAATCCCTTGCAGGACTTGATCCATTGCCCTTTGCCAAATAGCCGGAGCTGATGCTACCCCGAACACCAGCCGGTTGTATTGGTAGAGACCTTTATGAGTGTTGATCGTGAGGTACTGTTTCGAGGCTTCTTCTACCTCCATTTGCAGGTACGCCTGGGCCAGATCAATCTTAGTGAAGCGTTTCGTCCAGATAGCGAGGCGAAAATATCTTCAATCCGCGGAAGCGGAAATTGTACAGTGTGAAGGACTGGGTTCACTGTCACCTTAAAGTCCCCACAGATGCGAACCTTCTTTGGTTCCCCAGGCGTATTACTCAACGACCTCTTCATTACAGGAACAATGGGTGTAGCCCACTCGCTCCAGTCCACTTTGGACAGTACTCCTGAACGTTCCAACCCTTCCAGCTCTGCTTCGACGGCTGGGCGGATCGCATAAGGTACCGGTCTGGCCTTAAAAACCTTTGGGCTTGCATTTTCCTCTATTTTGATTGTCGCTGTTATGCCTTTTAGTGTTCCGAGTCCCTCCTGGAACACTTCTTGTGCGTCAGTTAGCATTTTTGACAGTCGTCCAGGTCATCATCCTGTTTGGCATCTACAGTCAGTGCTTGTATGGAATGCCAATCTAGCTGTATCTTCCGGATCCATTCACGTCCTAGTAGTGGTGGTCCTCCATCTGGCAATACATATAGGTCAATTTTTGGTGTTTCCTTGCTGTTATATATAACGTTCACGCTTATTTTTCCTTTGGGGTAGACTTTTTGCCCCGTGTACGTCTTCAAGACAATCTCCGTATCTCTCAAGGGTATATGTGAGAATAGCCGCTTGCTGTCCCTTCGGTTTATGACTGTTAGGGCTGATCCTGTGTCCAATTCCATTTTCACTTGGACTCCGGCTATCTTGAGCGTGACCCAGATAGTTTGGTGATCCTCCGTTTTGATCACATTATGTAGTTTCAGACAACCCAGCTCCTTGCTTCCGGAGTCTGTATCACTCTTCTGTTCGTCTGAACTACTCTCCGTCACCTTATGTACCTTCTTGTACTTCTCCTGTGGGGATTTCTTGCTGCTGGTTTTCTTTTCTGACCTGCAGACTCTTGCTATGTGTCCTACTTTTCCACACTGTCTGCACACTTGGTCCTTGAACCAGCAATCCTTATGGTCGTGTGTTGTTCTGCCGCAGCCATAGCACTTCACTGTTCCGTATGACATTTCATTTGTGCCATATTCTTGCGGTCTCCGTTGTATCTCTGCCGCGCCCCGTGCTGCTGCTTCGTGTGATACTGCCATGCTGAAAGCCTTGTCCAGCGTAAGATCCTTTTCTGATAGAAGCCGTTTCTGGGTTCCTTCACTTTGAAGCCCACACACAAACTTGTCCCTTAAAGTATCTGCTAGTCCCGTTCCAAACTGGCAGTGTTTCGATAGCTTGCGCAGTTCCATTAAAAACTCAGCATTACTTTCATCTTTATGCTGGTTCCTTTTGTGAAACTTAAATCTTTCCGCTATCAGCAGCGGTGTGGGGTCTAAGTGGTCCTGTAGGATTGACACTATGTTTTCAAAATCCTTTTCCGCTGGCTTCTCTGGGGTTACTAAGTTTCGCAGTAAGCCATACGTTTTTGCACCCATTGAATTCAACAATACCAGCGCTTTCCTGTCATCTGGCACTTCATTCGCCTTGCAGTACACTTCTATGCGTTCGACATATGTCGTCCAATCTTCAACTTCATTGTCGAACGCTGTGACACTGCCACTCTTCGGCATCCCTGGGTGTGGTTAGACTGGCTCAAAATGGCGTCTCCCGCACTCTCCCTTCTTCTCCGCTGCGGCTCAAAATGGCGTCTCCCGCGCTTTCCTTTCTTCCCCGCTGACGCTGCTCGCCCCCTGAACACCGCCTCTCTCTCTCGTTGACGCCGCTCGGTCCTGAACAGCGGCTGCGCTCTGTGCGCTCTACCCTCTCTCTTCTCGCTTCGACGCTGCTCGGTCCTGAACAGCGGCTGCGCCCTGTGCGCTCTACCCTCTCTCTTTTTCACGTCGATGCCGCTCGGTCCTGAACACCGACTGCGCCCCGTGCGCTCTACCCTCTCTCTTCTCCCGTCGACGCTGCTCGGCCTTTTCCTGTGCCGTCGGTCGGCTCTGGCCGCTGCTGTGCGGGAAGGGTCTGCGCCGTACCTGTTGCCAGCCCGTTTCACTGGAGTCTCCGTTGGATGGTCGACACCCATGCTTCTGGAATCGGCCTTCTTCTGCAGAGTTGCAGGTAGGTTCGAATCTGCTCTTCGCCAATGTTAAATCCGTGTATCTTGATGTTGTGTGTCCTTCAATAACTAGACAAGAGACTGCAGAGAACAATCAACAGGCGATTACTGGATGAGGGTTGCTCTAAAACTAACCGTACAGATCCCTACTCAGGGTTTATATACAGGTGTGGTCACTGCCGGTACTACAGTATACAGGAGCTGTAAAAAGTAGTTCTCCCCTTAAAGGTACATACACTACAATGTTGATTAACATTGGGTCTCACGGTGTTATCGATGATCTTCTGAGGGAGGATTGATCAGCACACATCCCTGTTGCCCGGACCTTCCTGGAGGTGTGGACATCCTACCCTGGCAGTAAGTCAGAAATGGGGACCAGATTTCAAACAAGATCTCTTGGGTTAGCCTCAGCGAGCAGATTATTTTACAGTATACAAAATACATCGCCAGCCTTTTGAGGGCAGCAGTAGATTTTATATAAAAAACCTTTTTACACGGGATTACACAGGATTTCACGGGATTACATAGGATTACACAGGATTACATAGGATTACATAGGATTACACAGGATTACATAGGATTACATAGGATTACATGGGATATACAGCACAGAAACAGGCCATTCGGCCCACCCAGTCCATGCCGGCGTTTATGCTCCACTCGAGCCTCCTCCCGTCTTTCCTCATCTAAATCTATCAGCATAACCCTCTATTCCCTTCTCCCTCATATGCTTGTCCAGCCTCCCCTTAAATGCATCGATACTATTCACCTCAACCACTCCCTGTGGTAGCGAGTTCCACATTCTCACCACTCTCTGGGTAAAGAAGTTCCTGCTGAATTCCCTATTGGATTTCTTGGTGACGATCTTATATTGACGGCCTCTAGTTATGCTCCTCCCCACAAGTGGAAACATTCTCTCTCTATCCACTCTATCAAAACCTTTCATGATTTCAAAGACCTCTATCAGATCACCCCTCAGCCTTCTGTTTTCAAGAGAAAAGAGACCCAGCCTGTTCATCCTTTCCTGATAGGTGTACCCTCGCATTTCTGGTATCATCCTTGTAAATCTTCTCTGCACCCTCTCCAGTGCCTCTATATCCTTTTTATAACATGGCGACCAGAACTGCACGCAGTACTGTAAGTGTGGTCTAACCAAGGTTCGATACAAGTTTAGCATAACTTCCCTACTTTTCAATTCTATACCTCTAGAAATAAACCCTAGTGCTTGGTTTGCTTTTTTATGGCCTTATTAACCTGTGTCACAACTTTCAGTGATTTGTGTATTTTTACTCCGAGATCCCTTTGTTCCTCTACCCGACTTAGATTTTTATTTTCCAAGTAATAAGTATTTTTCTTACCAAAATGTAATACCTCACATTTGTCTGTGTTGAAATTCATTTGCAAATTTTATGCCCCTTCTTCAAGTTTATTAATGTCCTCCTGTAATTTGTTGCAGTCCTCCTCAGTGTTGACTATCCCCCCAATTTATTGTTATCCGCAAATTTAGAAATTGTGTTTTTGATTCCAAAGTCTAAATCGTTACTATACATTGTGAACAGCAGTGGTCCCAGCACTGATCCTTGTGAAACACCACCACCCACCTTCTGTCACTGTGAATAGCTCCCCTTTACTCCGACTCTCTGCTTTCTGTCCTGAAGTCAGCTAGAGGATTTTTTTTTCGTTTGCTACTGATTAAAGGGAAAGAAATGACAATTAATAACCTCAAAGAAAATTGATCTTCCCCTTTAAAAAGAGGAGGTGGAGAAATACAGATGAAGGAGAGGAGCTCGTCACTAATGAACCTGCTAACTCTACACCCCAGGGACGCAGTGAGCTGTCACCATATCAATCAGTGTTTGAGTAGACACGATGGGACAAGTGGCCAGAGGGAGGGAGGGTACAGATCAGAAACCACACTGCAGAACAATGGCTATACTTGAAGTTATACATATATTATTCTAGTCTACTAAATATCTTTAAATATCAGCCTTTCATACAAGTGTTTGAGTAGACATGATGGGACAAGCTACACAGACACTGTGGCCAGAGGGAGGAAGGGTACAGATCAGAAACCACACTGCAGAACAGAAAACAGACCATAGACAATTAAATAAAAGGGGCTAAAAATTGAGTGGCGCCCCATTTGGGGTGCTAACTTCGCCGTGGCACTACTTTTAGAGAAGTATCGGGCTCTTGGAGCGCCGCCGGCACTCCGCGGCGGGGGGGGGGAAGGACGGGAGTGCAGGCAGGTACTGGCAGGCGGCCAGCAACAAAAATGGCCGCCCCGCACCTCGCCTTTAAATAGCGCCTCCCCAGCTGCAGGTAGGAACCCCCTGACCCCGTCGGACATAGCGCTCAGCAGTAAGTCAGGGGGCGCTCCTGAAGATTGTGGCCAGGGTGCTGCACACGGCGATTACATCATCACCGGCGGCCCAGCACCGCGGGGCGCTAACGGTCCCTCTTATGGCACTAACGGGAGGCGCAAAGCAACCAAATTTTTCCCCCAAGAGATTTAGGACAGAGAGCAGGGGAATCCTTTTCTACTCAGTGGGTTGTGAGGCTGTGGAAAGTACGACCAGAGTTAGTGATTGAAACAGAGAGCAGGTTAGATCGGTGGATGTAGGAAAGGGGGATAAAGGGATAAAGGGATATGAGAACAAGGCGGATACACGAGACTGGGATACTGCTCATGTGGAGGATAAACACCAACCCGGGCTGGATGGGCCGAACGGCCTGTTTCCATGTTGTAATTTCTAGGTAATGGTGGATTTTGAAACAATCCTTTCAATGGGATAAAATTGATTGGGTGAATAAAAAAAAGAAAAATAATAACCGGTAGTAGCCATCAATAACATAAACTATGGAATGAAAGCAAAGTTTCATTTTTCTTTTGATATATTGCTTTGTAAATTCTTGCATCAATCCTGGCTCCACCTTAGGCAAAATTATCAGTTACTGTTTTCTGAACTATTTTAAAGAATTGCTTTTATTTCTGATTCAACCTGCTCGTCTGCAGTGAAAACTACTGCAATTATCGAATCCTGCACTGATTAGGTTGTGCAACAAGATTTTAAAATCGTGAAGGTTAATCGGGGCTCCATTATCTATTCTGATTTAACATCACATTGAGAAACTCAGAACCAGAGGGTTTTATATCAAAGAGCAGAGAAGGTGATTCTGCCTCTAGCACGATCCTCACACACCTGAACACTCAGTTTGCCATTGAGCAGAGCAGCCTGTCTCACCAATAGGGCCTATTCTGTGCTGCTCTGCATTGTGGGATATGGAGCCCTCCATAGGTGTAAGATCATAATCCTGGGGCCACAATGGATTCCACAGCAACTGAACAAAACCAAAAAATAACAGCTGCACACCTGCAAACTGGCACAAATGTAGCTGCTTCAAAATTGTGATTTATTTTCTGGTTGCCATGCCATCTCCAATGGCTGCCAATGGCAAGATAAGATGGCTGCCTCCATTAGTCATTGCCAGGTGCAACAGTTTCCATGGCTACCAGCAATAATCTGTTTCGGTGCCGCGTTTACCTGCCAGCGCTGCCTTCGAGGCCAGGGCTGCCGTCAGCAGGTGCACCGTGAGGTAAATTCAGCGCAAGCTTTTCGGCTCGAAACTCAGATGAGCAGGCGATTGACTCCCAGGCCTCTCTCCGTGATCTCTGGTACGACCAATAGTTAAGTAGATGTAACTCGGATTTCTCTTTCCTTTACTGTGTCAGCTGTGGCTCGGTGGGCAGCACACTCGTCCTCCTACTCAAGAGGTTGTGGGTTCAAGTACCCACTCCAGGGACTTGAGCACATAAAGCTAGGCTGACACTCCAGTGCAGTGCTGCACTGTCGGAGGTGCCATCTGTCAGATGTGGCGTTAAGCCGAGGCCCCGTCTGCTCTCTCAGGTGGGTGTAAAAGATCTGATGGCACTATTTCGAAGAAGAATAGGGGAGTAATCCCCGGTGTCCTGGCCTATATTTATCCCTCAATGAACTTAACAAAAACAGATAATCTGGTCATTATCACATTGCTGTTTGTGGGAGCTTGCTGTGCACAAATTGGCTGCCGCGTTTCCCACATTACAGCAGTGACTACACGTCAAAAGTATTTCATTGGCTGTAAAGCGCTTTGAGATGTCCGGTGGTTGTGAAAGGCGCTGTATAAATGCAAGCCTTTCTTTCTTTACTAACAGGTGTGCCTCCAGTGGACAGTCCATTCTGCACTAATATAAAACGATTACTGAGTTCAGGTGGTGTACTATGATTCACCTTGGTTTTTCTCCAGCTATGGAAGGGAAAGGAATTCAGCCAGGATTCCTGCGCCTGTTTGATATCCAGTGACTCCCAAGCATGCAGGCGTGCACTTTGAATGAAGGCAGTATTGGGCTCGGCTGTGATGCCGCCATGGCAAAACAGCCTGTGGATGCTCAGCATCCAAGCTCGCACAGGAAGAACCACCACTTGGACAAAGCACTGAAAAGCCACCAATGCCCCAGCAAGAGTCAGCACCTTCAGGAGAGGATGGGGGAAAATGAAACGTATACATTATCTATTTCCTGGTGATATTTGGCGATACAATTTACACACCAATATCTAGGTCCAAC
Organism: Somniosus microcephalus; assembly: GCF_052327205.1. Lineage (NCBI taxonomy): Eukaryota > Metazoa > Chordata > Chondrichthyes > Squaliformes > Somniosidae > Somniosus > Somniosus microcephalus. The sequence goes on from NC_141013.1 coordinate 42,203,728, forward strand.
AAATCCTAAATCACATTGTCCGCATGCCCAATACGAGACTCCCAAAACAAGTGCTCTACTCGGAGCTCCGATACGGCAAGAAAGCTCCAGGTGGGCAGAGGAAACGCTTCAAGGACACCCTCAAAGCCTCCTTGAAAAAGTGCAACATCCCCACCGACACCTGGGAATCCCTGGCCCAAGACCGCACAAAGTGGAGGTGAAGCATCCGGGAAGGCGCCGAACACCTCGAGTCTCTTCACTGGAAGCCAAGCGCAGGCAGCGCAAGGAGTGCACGTGAACCCAAGCACCCCACCCACCCGCCCCTTCAACCACCGTCTGCCCCACCTGTGGCAGAGACTGTAGGTCCCGCATTGGACTCATCAGTCACCTGAGAACTCATTTTTAATGTGGAAGCAAATCATCCTCGGTTCCGAGGGACTGCCTAAGAAGAAGAAATCAACCAACATCACTCAAACAGATTATCTGGTTATCATCACATTGCTGTTTGTGGGAGCTTGCTGTGCGCAAATTGGCTGCTGCGTTTCCTACATTAAAACAGTGACTACACTTCATTGGCTATAAAGCGCTTTGTAACGTCCTGAGGTCGTGAAAGGCGCTATATAAATGCAAGTCCTTCTCGCTTAAATTAAAATGTCACGTTACATAATTTATAAACAGAGGAGCTTTTGGTGATGCAAAGGTTACAATTCGGAATGTTGAGATAGTGAGGCTTGCGTTTAGTCAGCAAGATTCCATGGAATCAGTCACTGATTGTTGATTGGGGTTTGTGGGGTTCTGCCAATATCTCCGACCAGCATCTACCAGGCAAACAGCCAATCAATTAACCTTAAGATGCAGCAGCAGAAACAGTTTATTAGTTTAAAACTGTCAATCATAGATGCTGTAGTTTCTTGTTGCCTCATGTTGTGAATTAACCTACTCCTCCTTACGAGACAATGAGACAATAAAGTAAAGTTGTTGAGATACCGCGGCAAACGTGGGAGTCGAGACCAGAGCTATTGAAAACACAACTGCTTTATTCTGACCACATGGCAAACAGGAACTAGAGAAGCCCGCACATCCACTTAAATACTTCCCAGACAGGAAGTGCTCCCGGCAGCCTGTCCCTGCGGGAAACAAGTTGCTGGAGGAAAGGGCCCCCGGCTGGGGGCTTCTGCTTAGACTGTCTGTGCCGCCGTGAGCGGATTATGTCCAGTGGTGGCGTGTCGCCACAGAGCTCCCCCCAGAGTCCGCTTAGGAGGAGTGGACGAGTCGTGACGGTGGTCTAATGGTTCTGCCGCAGCGGCTCTGAGTGGTCGCCGGTCTGGTTGGTTGGGTCGGGCGGTTCGCTGCCGGCTGTGCTGGCTTGCCGGGGGGACGGCCTCTGGCTGGAGGCTGGGCCACGGGGACCTGTTCCCCTGGTTCTGTGTGTGCTGGTTTGAGCCGGTCGATGGAGACTGTCTCGACCCTGTCGCCGAGTCGCAGCTTGAATACCTTGTCCCCAGTTTGTAGTACCTCGTACGGACCGTCGTACGGGGGTCGCAGGGGCCCGCGGTGCGCGTCGTGTCGCACGAAGACGAAGCGCGCCTGCTGTAAATTTGGCGGGACGTGAGGTGCGAGTTCGCCGTGTCGGTTGACTGGAAGTGGGGCGAACTGCTGAGCGGAAGAGAAAGAGTCGAGCCGCTGCTGTTCGGCTGACCAAGACTTGGTAGGCTCCGGAAGGAATTCGCCTGGGACGCGCAGCGGTTGTCCGTAGACTAACTCCGCTGCCGAGGACTGGAGGTCTTCCTTGACCGCGGTGCGTAGGCCGAGTAGCACCCACGGTAGGCGGTCAGTCCAGGTACTGTCCTGCAGGCCAGCGCGGAGTGAGGCCTTGAGTGACCTGTGGAAGCGTTCACAAAGTCCGTTGGCCTGCGGGTGGTACGCCGTGGTGCGGTGGAGCGTCACCCCGAGGTTGCGTGCTGTGGCCGTCCAGAGTTCGGAGGTGAACTGGGCGCCTCTGTCGGAGGTTATGTCGGCCGGTACGCCGAACCTCGCAACCCAGGTGTTAACGAACGCCCTGGCGATGTCGGCTGTGGTGGTGGAGGTCAGCGGCACTGCCTCAGGCCAGCGTGTGTAGCGGTCGACCATCGTGAGGAGATAAGTTTGGCCTTGCGATGGCGGCAGGGGACCGACGATGTCGACGTGTACATGGTCGAAGCGGCGGCTGGGTACCTCGAAGTCTCCCAGGGGTGCTTTGGTGTGCAGCTGTACCTTAGCCCGTTGGCAGGCGAGGCAGGAGGTGGCCCAAGTCCGAACATCTCTGCTGAGGCCGCGCCAGACGAAGCGCTTGGAGAGGAGTTTGACGGATGCGCGGGAACCCGGGTGAGAGAGCCCGTGGAGCGCGTCGAAGACGCGGCGGCGCCAGGTCTCAGGGACAACCGGCCTGGGTTGGCCGAGTGAGACGTCGCACGTGACTGCCGTGGCTTCGGGCCCGTGCGCGACCTTGGCTAGGCGTAGCCCTGGCAGGCTGGTAGCCGCCGAGAGGAGGTCTGGGTCCGTGAGCTGGGCCACTGCTAGTTGTGCGTAGTCGACCGCGAGGTGATTCGCACAGACGGCGGGACGGGAAAGGCAGTCGGCGACCACGTTGTCTCTACCGGAGACGTGCTGAATGTCCGTAGTAAACTCGGAGACGGCCGCGAGCTGGCGTTGCTGCCTAGCGGACCAGGGTTCGGTGTGCTTGGCCATTGCGTATGTGAGTGGCTTGTGGTCCACATACGCGGTGAAGGGGCGGCCTTCCAGGAGGAACCTGAAATGACGGACCGACAGGTGGAGTGCGAGAAGCTCGCGGTCGAAAGTGGAGTATTTGACCTCCGGGGGGCGCAGTTGGCGGCTGTAGAAGGCAAGTGGCTGCCACGCACCATTGACCCACTGCTCGAACATGGCCCCGACCGCGTGGTCGGAGGCGTCGGTGGTGAGCGCGACCCGGGCATCTGCCCTCGGGTGCGCGAGCAGAGTGGCGTCGGCGAGCGCGTTTTTGGTGGCGTCGAAGGCGGCTGCCGTGTCAGTGGTCCAGGCTACGTCCATCTTGCTGGATTTTCCTCGGAGGGAGTCGTATAGGGGCTTCATAAGGGCTGCGGCTCTGGGGATGAACCTGTTGTAGAAGTTCACCATCCCGAGGAACTCCTGGAGGCCCTTGATGGTTGTGGGGTGGGGGAATTGCTGGACGGCCTGCACCTTGTTGGGCAGGGGGACGGCCCCAGCAGGGGTGATGTGGTGACCGAGAAAATCGATCTCGGTTAGGCCGAATTGGCACTTCGCCGGGCTGAGGATGAGCCCGTGTTGGGCTAGGCGCCCGAACAGGATGCGAAGGTGTTCGAGGTGTTCCTGTTTGGAGGAGCTGGCCACGAGAATGTCGTCTAGATAGACGAATAGGAAGTTCAGGTCCCGGAGGACTGAGTCCATAAGGCGCTGGAAAGCCTGTGCTGCATTCTTGAGGCCGAAGGGCATCCTCAGGAACTCGAACAGGCCGAATGGGGTGATGACGGCCGTTTTGGGGATGTCCGCGGTGTGTACGGGGACTTGGTGGTAACCGCGCACCAGGTCGACTTTGGAAAAGACGGTTCGTCCGGCCAGTCGGGCTGAGAAGTCCTGGATGTGTGGCACCGGGTACCGATCGGGGGTGGTGGCGTCGTTGAGGCGGCGGTAGTCCCCGCAAGGGCGCCAGCCTCTGCCGGGCTTGGGGGCGATGTGGAGGGGCGAGGCCCAAGGGCTGCTGGAGCGGCGGATGATGCCGAGTTGTTCCATGTTGGTGAACTCGGCCCGCGCGATTTCCAGCTTGGCCGGGTTGAGTCTGCGGGCGTGGGCAGAAACTGGGGGGCCAGTGGTGGGGATATAGTGTTCCACACCATGCTTGGCGGCTTTGGCCGAAAAGGTCGGGTTAGTGAGGGCGGGAAACTCAGCTAGGAGTGCCAAGTAGTCGTCCGTGGCTCCGGCGAGGCAGTTGGTCGTCGGGCCGGCCGAACAGGCCGGGGTAAAGGCGCCGGGGATGGGGGCCATAGTGTTGATGTCGACGAGGCGGTGCCTCGGAATGTCGACAAGGAGGCCGTGGGCGCGTAGGAAGTCGGCGCCAATGAGTGGGCAGAGGACCTTGGCTGTCAGGAACTCCCAGCGGTAGCGGCGGCCCGCGAGGTCGAGCGTGACCATGCGGGTGCCATATGTGCGGATTTCAGAGCCGTTGGCTGCAGCCAGTGTGATACCCCGTGTGCCGCGTTGGATCTCGAGGGCGGAGGCGGGGGTGATGCTGTGCTGGGCCCCTGTGTCGCACAGAAATCGGCGGTTGGTTCTGTCGTCAGTGACGTACAGTAGGGGCTCCTTCTGCCCCGCGGCCATCGCGGGGACCGGTGCGGGGGGGGGTTTGAAGGAACACGGTGGCGTGCAGCGTTGAGTCCTAGCGCCAAAACGGGTGTGGTAGTAGCAGTGACCCGGAGTGGTAGGGCGGTCGGGCCTAGCGGCCCGGGAAGACCGCGTGGTCGTTGCCGTGAGGTCGGGCGCGACGTCGCGAGCGGCCTGTGCAGAGAGCAGCCGGTCGGCCTTTTCGGCTATCTCATTCAGGTCCGTGGAGTCAGACTCCACAAGGAGCGGGCGGATGCTGGCGGGGAGCTGCCGAATGAAAAGCGTGCGAAAAAGGGCACCGGGATTTTTGTCGTCGGAGAGGGACAGCATGTGGGAAAGCAGGTCTGATGGTGAAGCGTCACCAAGGCCGGGGAGGTCCAGGAGTTGGCAGTGGCGCTGGTAAGAGGATGTTTGAAATTTTTTAAGTAGCGCAGCCTTCAGATGCTCGTACTTGCCCTCCATTGGTGGATTCTGCAGCGCTGCCCAAACCTTGGGGACTGTAGCGTAGGTGAGCGAGGCGACGAGGTAGTCGTACTTCGTGGCGTCGACTGTAATGCCTTTCAGCCGGAATCTGGACTCAGCTTGAACGAACCAGGCTTCGGCGAGGTTCTCCCAAAAGTCAGGTAATTTAACCGTGACTACGTTTGTATCCGCCATGCTAGCTTAGGATTCGTCCTGAGCGTCGGGGTCACCAGTGTTGAGATACCGCGACAAACGTGGGAGTCGAGACAGAGCTATTGAAAACACAACTGCTTTATTCTGACCACATGGCAAACAGGAACTAGAAAAGCCCGCACATCCACTTAAATACTTCCCAGACAGGAAGTGCTCCCGGCAGCCTGTCCCTGCGGGAAACAAGTTGCTGGAGGAAAGGGCCCCCGGCTGGGGGCTTCTGCTTAGACTGTCTGTGCCGCCGTGAGCGGATTATGTCCAGAAACAGGGCCAGACTTATGGGTGGGCGGCGTGGGTGACCACCCAGGGCGCCGTGGTCAAAGAGGTCTGACATTAATGGCATCGATCTCTGCGGAGAACTTGGCTATCACCAAAGTCTGCTTCCAGCGGACTGCAGAGCTCCTCAACAAGAGCAAACTTCAAGTTTCAGGAGCAAGTTCCCATTCTGTTAGCCGTGCCCGTATCGGTGGTGATGGATAGTATTGCATCTTGACCGAACAGTAATGAATAGAGGAGACGGAATGTACCTTTTACTATTTACTGAGTAAATGGGTGGACATTACAGCACATTGTCCGCATGGCAGGACCCGAAACTGAAAGTGAAAGAAAACGTAAAACCGAGCCCCCCAGCACCCCCTTCAGGTAACACCTGGGAACTGGGACAATCTTAATTGAAGTAAAACTCAAAACACAACACTCCTTTCCCCCAGATAAAACCCCTTAGTCCTCCAGGCGTCTGGGACGGAATCTAACCCGACTTGAGCGCCGCTGGACAAGCATAGTCGAGGTGCCACTGCTAGCCGCAGGAAAACCTTCCTCCGTGGCTGATGACTCCGTGACACCTTCTGTCGATGTGGCTTCCGTCGTTGTTGCAGGAAGCAGGCCGTCACTGCCTGGCAGAGGTGGCGGAGACAATGGCCTAGCCTGTGACATCTCTGTTACTCTCACCAGAGTACGACCCCGTAGCTGGTCTACGTGGCGTCTGTGTAGCTGGCCATCAGGTGTACAGACGCTGTACGACAGGGGACCCGTGGCCTGCTCCACCACGGCAGGCATCCATTTGTCTCCTCCTGCATAACAACGGGCAAACACAGTCCCTGACGGCTCGAACTGCCTGGCAGTGCCCTGGTGCTTCTTAGCCAGCTCCTCTTGCTTTGTGTGCATCTCATCCCTGTAGTCCGGGTGTAGCCGGTCCAGTGCAGTCGCCAGCCGGCCACCCATCAGCATCTCGGCAGGACTCTTCCCCATTGCTGAGTTTGGTGTGGTATGCTGTGATAACAGGAACCTGGCCAATCTAGTTTGCCAGTCCCCCACCGATATCCTCACCAGTGCCTCTTTTGTGGTTTGCACCATCCTCTCTGCCTGCCCGTTAGAGGAGGGGTGATAGGGCACTGTGGTCACGTGGCGGATCCCGTTTCTGCCTGCAAAAGCCTTGAACTCCGCTGACGTGAAGGCTGCTCCATTGTCCAAAACCAGCACGTCGGGGACCCCATGTGTGGCAAACAGCAAATGCAACGCGTTGATCACTGCACTGGATGTCATGGAGCTCATGATAGCCACCTCCAGCCATTTCAAATGAGAATCCACCACTATCAAAAAGACCTTCCCCTGAAATGGCCCTGCAAAGTCAATGTGGAGTCTTGACCATTTACGAGTGGTCCATGTGGTAAACCACTGTTACCGTTCACAACCGTTCACTATTGTTACACTGTTGTTATCGCCACACAAGGTTACCTCTTGCCACGCACACTGCTATACCTGGGCTTACCTCAGCTGACTCCGCCCATGGCTCCGCCTGCTTGCCCAGGTATAAAGGTGACTGCTTGGCTAGTATTCTCCCTTGTTGGAACCGATCGCCCACGAGGGTGGGCTCTGTTATTTAGCCAATAAAAACCTATAGTTACTATCTTAACTCGTCGCTTTTCATGGAATGAATTGATAGGTATATCAATTTTATTGGCTAAATTTTGAAATGAGTGGATCGGAGCAGCCAAACGGCCAGCCACAACAGCCCCAGCAGCCGGCCTGGCTGCGAGCCCTCCGACCGCCGTACCTGGATCTAAACCCACAGGCAGTGAACTCAGCCCTCGACTTCGAACACTGGCTGAGCTGTTTCGAATCCTACCTGGGAGAATCCGGCGTGCCTCCGGGATCCAAACTAAGAGTTCTGACCGCCCAGGTGAGCCCTAAAGTATTTGCATTCGTCCGGGACCTTGCTACATACGAGGACGCCCTCAACCTGCTGAAAGAGCAGTACCGGAGCCCTGTAAATTCTATGTATGCCAGACATCTCCTAAGATCCCGCTCGCAACAGCCAGGAGAGTCTGTAGATGAATTTTTACGGGCGCTACAAACACTCGGCAGGGACTGTGACTTTAAAGCTGTAACGGCTGCAGAAAATACTGAAGGGAATATCCGCGATGCCTTCATGAAAGGCCTTCGGTCCGACTACTCACGGCAAAGACTGCTCGAATCAAAGGACCTCGACTTGAATACAACTGCAGCCCTCACTTGCTCTCTGGAAGTGGCCCATCAGGACCTCGAGGCGTACTCCAGGTACTGTGCTGCGTGACCCTGGGACTCGGGCCCGACTCCGGCCGCAATTCCCCTCGCACCGCCACCCCTGGGACCCACCACGGCGTCGGTGTCCCGGAATCGATTGGGACCGCCACCCCCGGGACCCGCTGTGGCAGCGGACCTCCGCGATCGGGCCGCCAGCTGCTTCTTCTGTGGCCAGGCGAGACATCAAAGGGCGCGCTGCCCTGCAAGGAACGCGACCTGCTCCGGCTGTAAAAAGAAAGGCCACTTTGTAAACGCCTGCAGGGGGAAAGCCACAGACGCCAGCATTGCCTCATGTGAGTTGTGGGGGCAGCCATCTTTGATCAAGGCCACAGACGCCAGCATTGCCTCATGTGAGTTGTGGGGGCAGCCATCTTTGATCAAGGCCACAGACACCAGCAGTGCCTCATGTGAGTTGTGGGGGCGGCCATCTTCTCCGCCATTTTGTCCAACTTCGTGGGGACCCGCGACATGGGCGCCGCCATTTTGTTCGCTGCACTCGGCCGCCGTTCTGTCTCCAGACCCGACCACCGCCTCGCCTGCAGACTACAGCAGCTCGCTCAGCCATACACTGGCCTCCGTCACGCTTGACCAAGCTCTCCCGCATCACCTGTCCAAGTCCATGATGGACATCGAAGTAAATGGCCACGCCACGTCCTGCCTGTTTGACAGCGGAAGCACGGAGAGTTTTTTTCATCCAGACACGGTGAGCTGCTACTCCCTCACTGTCCGGCCAGCGCGCCATCGGATCTCGATGGCGGCGAAGTCCCATTCAACAGACATTCGCGGCTACTGTGTAGTGACCCTGTTGGTTAGGGGCACGGAATATAAAAATTTTAAACTTCTCGTCCTGCCCCAGCTCTGCGCTGCCGTCCTACTAGGGCTGGATTTCCAATGCCACCTTCAAAGTGTCACTTTGGCTTACGGTGGAGCCCTCCCCGCACTCACAGTCTACAACCAGCAAATTTTAAACCGCCCACCGCGTACCACCTGCGGCCTCTCCACCCTCAAAGTCCCGCCCCCCTCCTTGTTCGCTAATCTCACCCGTGACTGTAAACCCGTCGCTACCAAGAGCAGGCGGTACAGCGCCGGGTGTGATAATAATAACAACTTCCGGGAAGTTATGTCATCACTTCCTGTGAACTGTGAACTATGAACTATGAACTGTGTACATACCTCACTTCCTGTCAAATGTCACTTCCTGTTGGACTGGTATAAATACTGGTCTGTTCAGTATTGTAAGAGGCTTCTACCAGAGGCATGGTAAAGACCTCTCTTGTATATAGTGTGTTTATAAGTTACTTAAAGCTTACTTTAAAGTTACTTGATGGTAAGACTCCTTTTTCTTACATCAATTTAAGTAACTTAGTATTTACACTCACAAATACTAGACCTTCAGACAAACTCGGAGTTAAGGATCCAGGGAACCACCCATCATGGAGAGAATCCTTAGACCTATTCGTCTGGACTTGGACCCGAATACACCAGCAGCTGGCAGGGTATGGAAGCATTGGTACCGTACTTTTGAGAATTTTCTGGATGAATGTGAAGCGGATGCTCCTGCTAGATTGAGGATACTTATCAATTATGTGACCCCAAAAGTGTTCGAATATGTTGATGAATGGGATAATTACGATGAGGTGATTCGGGCACTTAAGAAACTGTATGCCAAGACCCCAAATGAGGTCTATGCTAGACATCTACTGGCCACAGCCCAACAAGGGCCAGGGGAATCGATTAACGAATTCCTTCAAGAACTTCGCAGGCTCAGCATAGATTGTAACTTTCAGGCAGCCTCAGCTGAGCTGTACCGCCAAGAAATGATTCGTGATGCTTTCATCTGCGGGATTGCCTCTCCATTTATACGCCAGCGTCTACTAGAAAGTAAAACACTTGAGCTACAGAAAGCTTTTGACCTAGCTTGTTCTCTGGATTTGGCAAAGAGAAATGCAGACCTCTATCAGCTGCCCAGATCTCGATCTGCTGCTGTAGCTGCAACCAGACAATTCAAGCGGTCTCAGGTGAACCCTATCATGGGGGAATCTAATTCTGATAATTCTGATGAAGAAGAGGAGGATGACCCCACTTTAGCAGCCTCTTGGCAATCTAGGAAGGAGTGCTTCTTTTGTGGAGATGCTTTTCACCCTAGGAAAACCTGCCCTGCTCGCAATGCAATCTGCAGTTATTGCAAAAAAAAAGGACACTTTGCTAAAGTTTGCCTATCAAGGGCCTCTACGAGGGCCAATCCAGCTAAGGCCTACCGGACTGCCCCAATTAGGGCCTATCAAGATGCTCCAGCTAGGACCTATCAAGCTTCCTCTCGAGCTCTCTCCCGAAGAAGCACACCGAGAGTTGTAGCCACTCTCTGTGTAACGACACCAATTACAGCTGCTTGCCCACAGAACCTGTCTCATGCAGCCACAAAAATTTCAATTAAAGGGCATACCTTAGATGCCTTAATTGACTCAGGAAGTACTGATAGTTTCATTAAGGAACAGATTGTTGCGAAATTGAAACTACATGTCTTCCCATCGGACCAGGCAATTGCGATGGCTCAGTCATCACTTAATACCAGAATCTCCGGCTTTTGTGTTGTTGATATGACACTTCATGGTCGTATGTATCCCTCCACCCGACTTTCGGTGCTCAAGGACTTATGTAGTGATCTCCTCTTAGGGCTGGACTTCCAAAAACAGCATAAGAAACTCACCATTGAGTTTGATGGATCCAAACCCGGACTTACTATTTCTAATATACCGTCTAAATTACCGTTTTGTGCATTGTCAGCAGCTTCACTTGATGAACCCTCATTATTTGCCAGTATTCTGCTTCAATGCAAACCAATAATAACGAAATTGCGGCGCTTTAATCAGGAAGACCAATCTTTTATTGCGGCTGAAATCTCTCGACTTCTAGCAGAGGATATCATCGAACCATGTTCGTCGCCCTGGCGGGCTCAAGTCGTCATTGTCAAGAACCCTCTAAAACCTCACAAACAGCGACTATGCATCGATTATTCGCAAACCATCAATCAATATACCGACTTGGACGCCTACCCATTGCCACGCATTGATGATATGGTTAATAAACTGGCCGAATACAAAATGTTCTCAACTTACGATTTAAAAAGTGCCTATCATCAGGTACCCTTGAAGGTCTCAGATAAGCAGTACACGGCCTTTGAGGCTAATGGATGGCTGTACCAATTTCGTCGCCTCCCATTCGGGGTTACTAATGGAGTGGCTGTCTTCCAACGGGCAATGGATGGCCTGGTTCAGCAGGAAAACCTAAGGGACACTTTTCCCTATCTTGATAACATTACCATTGCAGGTCACGATCAACAGGAACACGACTCCAACCTCCAAAAATTTCGGGATGCCCTCCATCGCCGTAATTTGACCCTGAATGAATCCAAATCTGTTGAGTCGCAACCGACCATCAACATCCTTGGCTACTGCGTAGGCAATGGTATCATTAAGCCAGACCCAGAAAGACTTCGCCCGCTCCAAGAGCTCCCGTCACCTAAGAATCCGGCTTCTTTACGTCGGGCTCTCGGTCTGTTTGCATACTACGCTAAATGGATTCCTCATTTTTCGGACAAAATCCAACCCTTGCTGCATGCTGGATCATTTCCACTAGGAACAGCGGCTGTTGCAGCCTTTAACCTTCTCAAAAAACAGTTGGAGAAAGCGGCTCTTCACTCCATCGATGAGAATCTCCCTTTCGTGGTTGAATGTGATGCCTCGGAGGTGGCGATCTCGGCTACTCTGAATCAGGAAGGTCGTCCTGTAGCATTTATGTCCAGGACCTTACAAGGTGCCGAGCTACATTATCCTCCGGTTGAGAAAGAAGCCACAGCCATCATAGAGGCAGTACGGAAGTGGAACCATTTCCTAGCTCGCCAGCACTTTACATTGATCACGGACCAACGATCAGTCGCCTTCATGCTCGATAATCGAAAACGAACCAAAATTAAGAATAATAAAATACAACTTTGGAGGATGGAACTGGCCTCTTTTGTTTATACCATTCTCTATCGGCCTGGCAAGGAGAATGTGGCCCCGGACACCCTCACACGGGCATTCTGCTCCACTATGTCATCCTCTACTCTCATGGATGTCCACAATGGATTGTGTCATCCTGGCGTTACGCGCATGCTACATTTCATACGATCACGGAATCTCCCTTTTTCCACTGGAGATGTAAAGAAAATATGCTCAGAATGCCGGCTTTGTGCGGAATTAAAACCTCAGTTCTTCCGCCCCTCAGATGGTATACTCATACATGCAACCCAACCGATGCAACGACTTAGCATTGATTTTAAGGGCCCAGTGCCCTCTTCAACTCGGAACACATATTTGCTCACCATGATCGATGAATATTCACGTTTTCCGTTTGCCTTCCCCTGCTCCAATATGCTGGCGTCCACAGTAATCTGCTGCCTTGAGCAGGTATTTTCTCTCTGTGGCATGCCAGCTTATATTCACTCAGATCGGGGTCCATCCTTTATGTCAAGGGAACTCAAGGACTACCTCTCAGAACGGGGAATTGCTACAAGCAAAACAACACCATACCATCCCATCGGAAATGGGCAGGTAGAGAGGTATAATGGTATCATCTGGAATTCCGTACGTCTCGTTTTAAGATCTCGGGGCCTACCAGACCAGCAATGGGAAACAGTGCTTCCGGATGCATTGCACTCTATACGGTCCCTGCTTTCTACAGCCACAAATACTACACCTCATGAGCGCTTCTTTGGATTCCAGCGTCGCTCATCTCATGGGACATCACTCCCGTCATGGCTAACTACTCCTGGACCTGTATTACTCCGAAGATACATTCGGACGTCTAAAAATGACCCTCTCGTAGACGAGGTCGAACTAACCGATGCCAACCCCACCTATGCAAACATACGATATTCCGACGGCCGAGAATCTACCGTATCATTACGGGATCTGGCTCCCTGCCCACCAGGACCTAGTGGGACATCGGGTGATGGCATTTCACCAGGAAACTCTTGGGACCTATCGGATACCCCTCTCCAGGATCCTGATCGGACACCAACTAGCTTGGTGCCGGTAGAACCCCGTACTCAAAGTTGCGACCCTCCCAGTACCGCGCATAAAAGTACTGATCCGCCACAGACCAGCTCTGCACCTCCCTCTGAACAGAGGCAGTCCGACTTTGAACCTATTGGGGCTCGTACTCGAAGCCATGATCTCCCCGACCCTTCACAGGGCAATCCAGGCCACACAGACTCTGACCAATGGCCAACCGCATGTAAGCGGACCAGCGACCCTCTACGACGGGAATCCAAATGGGTGCGACTCTTCCTTGTTCGGCGGCTGCGGACCAAAAGGTAGACCACAGCCTCCTAATCCTGCAGGAGGGAAGAATGTGATAATAATAATAACTTCCGGGAAGTTATGTCATCACTTCCTGTGAACTATGAACTATGAACTGTATACATACCTCACTTCCTGTCATATGTCACTTCCTGTTGGACTGGTATAAATATTGGTCTGTTCAGTATTGTAAGAGGCTTCTACCAGAGGCATGGTAAAGACCTCTCTTGTATATAGTGTGTTTATAAGTTACTTAAAGCTTACTTTAAAGTTACTTGATGGTAAGACTCCTTTTTCTTACATCACCGGGGACAGAGCTTTTAATAGCTCTGAGGTGCGGCGACTCCTGAAGGAGGGCATCATCGAGGGGAGCGCCAGCCCCTGGCGTGCCCAGGTCGTAGTCATTAAGACCGGCGATAAACACCGCCTGGTCATCGACTACAGCCAAACCATAAACCGGTACACCCAGCTGGATGCATACCCCCTTCCCCGCATATCTGATATGGTCAACCAGATTGCACAGTACCGGGTATTCTCCACCATCGACCTCAGGTCAGCCTATCACCAACTCCCTATCCGCCCTGAGGACCGCCAGTATACCGCCTTCGAGGCGAACGGCCGCCTCTACCACTTCCTTAGGGTTCCCTTCGGCGTCACCAACGGAGTCTCGGTCTTCCAAAGGGAGATGGACCGGATGGTCGACCAGAACGCGCTTCAGGCCACGTTCCCTTATCTAGATAACATCACCATCTGCGGCCGCGACCAGCAGGACCATGATGTTAATCTGGAGAAATTCCTCCGTACGGCCCAACGGCTGAATCTCACTTACAATAAGGATAAATGTGTGTTTAATACCTCGCGCCTGGCCATCCTCGGCTGCGTAGTAGAGAACGGAGTCATCGGCCCCGACCCCGAAAGAATGCGCCCCCTCATGGAGCTTCCCCTCCCCCACTGTCCAAAGGCGCTGAAGAGAACCCTGGGGCTCTTCGCTTACTATGCCCAATGGGTGCCGAATTATGCGGACAAAGCCAGACCCCTCATGAAGTCCACCTCCTTCCCCCTGACAGCAGAAGCAGGTGCAGCCTTCTCCCTCATAAAAGGAGACATTGCGAAGGCCACAATGCACGCTGTGGATGAGTCCATCCCTTTCCAAGTGGAGAGCGATGCCTCCGACTTCGCCCTAGCGGCAACCCTTAACCAGGCGGGGAGACCTGTGGCCTTCTTCTCAAGGACCCTCCAGGGCCCTGAGATCCGACACTCGTCTGTCGAGAAGGAGGCCCAGGCGATTGTGGAGGCGGTACGACGCTGGAGGCATTACCTGGCAGGCAAACGATTTACCCTCCTCACCGACCAGCGTTCGGTTGCTTTTATGTTTAATAACAAGCTGAAGGGCAAAATCAAGAACAACAAGATCTTGAGGTGGAGAATTGAGCTCTCCACCTACGATTACGATATCTTGTACCGGCCTGGTAAACTCAACGACCCCCCGGATGCTCTATCACGAAGTACTTGCGCAAACGCGCAAGTTGATAGACTACGGACCCTCCACAACGACCTCTGCCACCCCGGGGTCACCAGACTTTACCACTTCATTAAGGCCCGCAACCTGCCCTACTCCATCGAGGAGGTCAGGACCATGACCAGGAACTGCCAAACCTGTGCCGAATGCAAACTGCATTTCTATAGGCCGGACAGAGCAAGCCTGATCAAGGCCACCCGCCCCTTCGAGCGCTTGAGCATCGATTTTAAGGGGCCCCTCCCGTCCTCTGACCGTAATGTGTACTTCCTCAACATTATTGATGAGTACTCCCGTTTCCCCTTTGCCATCCCCTGCCCAGGCATGACCAGTACCACGGTCATCAAATGCCTGAACGACCTGTTCGCCTTGTTCGGGTTCCCAAACTATATACATAGCGACCGGGGCGCATCCTTCATGAGCGAGGAACTTCGCCAGTTCCTGCTCGCGAGAGGTATTGCTGCGAGCAGGACCACCAGCTACAACCCCCGGGGGAACGGCCAGGTGGAAAGAGAAAACGCGACAGTTTGGAAGGCCGTCCTCTTAGCCCTAAAGTCTAAGGGCCTCCCAACCTCTCGCTGGCAGGAAGTCCTCCCGGCAGCACTCCATTCCATCCGGTCACTGCTTTGCACTGCCATTAACGCCACCCCCCATGAACGAATGTTTGTTTCCCCCAGGAAGTCGACTACGGGAACCTCGCTACCAACATGGCTGACTTCTCCGGGGCCCGTCTTGCTGCGGAAGCACGTGAGGGCCCATAAAATGGACCCCCTAGTCGAGAGGGTGGACCTCCTGCACGCCAACCCCCAGTACGCCTATGTGGCATACCCAGACGGGCGGGAGGACACTGTCTCCTTGCGAGACCCCTCGGGCACCCCCGAGATTCCACCGTTACCCCCCACCACTCCCCCAAATCCAGCTCCTGTAGACGGCATGCCGGAACCCCAAGAGCCTTCGTCGACCACGCAGACACCAGCATTACCATCGGATACTGCACCACCGCCGCCGCCGCTGCGCCGATCAGAAAGGCTTACGAGGCCTCCTGAGAGACTGACATACACGAACTGGTAGTACACTTCACCCCGCCGGACTCAATTTTAAACAAGGGGTGAATGTGGTAAACCACTGTTACCGTTCACAACCGTTCACTATTGTTACACTGTTGTTATCGATACACAAGGTTACCTCTTGCCATGCACACTGCTATACCTGGGCTTACCTCAGCTGACTCCGCCCATGGCTCCGCCTGCTTGCCCAGGTATAAAGGTGACCGCTTGGCTAGTATTCTCCCTTGTTGGAACCGATCGCCCACGAGGGTGGGCTCTGTTATTTAGCCAATAAAAACCTATAGTTACTATCTTAACTCGTCGCTTTTCATGATAGGTATATCAGTCCACTCCCAAGGGTGAAGGGGAGCCTTGGATGGGCTATGGCGAGTCAGCTGACATGCCTCACAGCTCTTTACCACCTCCTCCACGTCTCGGTCCAACCCCGGCCACCAGACGTAGCTTCTCGCCAACGCCTTCATGTGCACAATCCCAGGGTGTGAGTCATGCAGCATTTTCAGCACCTCCTCTCTTGCGGCGGCAGGAACCACCACACGGCTTCCCCAGAGCATGCAGTTCTTGTGTGCAGACATTTCATGGCGCCTCTGAACGAAGGGCTTGAAATGCTCCTCCTGGACCTCGGAGGGCCAGCCATGCAGCAGCCAGCGTAGCACCCGTGATAAGACTGGATCTTTCTGTGTGAGGCTGCCAATCCGCTGGGCATGGAGTGGGGCCTCCGGAACCTCCTCCAGTAGCAGCACCTCCAGGGGTGGTGGCGTCTCAGCCATCGGCCGGTTCAAAGGCAAGCGACTCAGAGCATCAGCATTAGCCAGCATCTTCCCAGGCCTGTAGCAAAGTTCATAACTGTAGGCCCCCAACATCAGACTCCACCGAAGCATACGCGGTGATATGATCTGGGGCATGGGCTTGGAGTGATGCAGGAGCCCCAAGAGTGGCTTGTGGTCTGTGTAGATGACGAACTGTCTCCCTAACAGGTACTGGCTGAACTTCTTTACCCCAAATATGATGGCTAGGGCCTCCTTGTCAATCTGGGCATAATTACGTTCTGTTGTTGAGAGTGTTCTTAAGGCAAAACTGATAGGCGCTTCCCGGCCATCTGGCTCTATGTGACCCAACAGAGCTCCCAGCCCGTATGGTGAGGCATCACACGCCAACACCAATGGCTTGTTTTCATCATAGTGTGCCAGAACCTTATCTGCTTGTAGCAGTTCCTTTGCCTGTCTGTAGGCTGTTTCATGAGCTGAGGTCCAGTTCCACACTGTTGCTTGGTCTAACAGCCTGTGCAGTGGCTCTAAGATTGTGGCTTTGCCCTTGAGAAAACAACTGTAGAAGTTTAACAGTCCGAGGAATGCCTGCAGTTCGGTCTTGTTCTTGGGGGTGGGAGCGCTCCTGATAGCCTCCACCTTCTCCGTAGTTGGATGCACACCGTCTTTGTTCACTCGGAATCCCAAGAACTCCACCCCATTGGCAGCAAACACACATTTCTCCTTCTGAAGGCGTAGTCCTACCTCAGCCAGCCGGCGTAGTACTTCCTGCAGCCGCTCATCATGGGCTTCCTGTGTCTTGCCTGTAATCAGTATGTCATCCAAGTAAGGCTGAACTCCCGGAACACCAGCCAACAGGGTGTCCATGAACCTCTGAAAGATTGCCACAGCTGTAGACACCCCAAACTGCAGCCTTGTGGCTCGGAAAAGTCCTCTGTGGGTGTTGATTGTCAACAGCTCGGCTGACTCTTCATCCAGGACCAGTTGCTGGTATGCTTGCTTGAGATCCAGCTTGGTGAACAGAGTGCCCCCAGCCAGTGTTGAAAACAGCTCTGTAACTGTTGGTAAGGGATACACATCTGGTAACACAGCAGTATTAACCGTACATCTGTAATCTCCACAGATTCACAGGCCCCCATCCTTCTTTGCAATGGGCACGATAGGGGTGGCCCAATGGGAGTTCTTCACTGGCAAGAGAACCCCTTGGTTCACCAGCTTATCCAGGGCCTCATCCACCTTCTTGCGCAACGCAAAAGGAACTCGTCGCGCCTTGAAGAACTTAGGCGCTACCCCTGGGTCCACTTCGATTGAGACTGGCGGTCCCCGACAGGCCCCGAACTCACCAAAAACCTCTTCATAGTTCTCCAACATAGGCATTATGGGCTGTCGCTGTACCATGTGTACTCCTGTTACTTCAATACCGAGGGGCTCAAACCAATCCCTGCCCAGCAGGCTTGTGCCCTGCCCCGCCACCACATAAAGTGGAAGTGTGTCCTTGACTGCCTGATACTTAACTTCCACATGAATTATACCCAGCACCTGGAGTTGAGCTTGGGACCACTGCCGTAGCACGCCACTGACCTGAGCCATCGCCGGGGGTTCACTTGGCCACAGCCTATTGTAAGTCTCTTCACTTATCAACGAACATGCTGAGCCTGAATCCACCTCCATGCAGAGTGGTGCCCCATTCATGATCACATTTGCCGTGTATCCCCACTGTCTGTGGGGTAGCTGCTCAGCTTCCGTGGTATACAATGTGTACTCATCGTTGTCCTCCAGTGTCAGGGTGTGTGTCTGCGATGCTTGTGTTGGCTCTGCTGCAGCAGCCTGAGCTTTCTTCATGAAGACACGAGCTATGTGTCCTCTTTTCTTACAGAAATGACATACCGCTGACACAAATTTGCATGTAGTGGAACCATGGAGAGCCCCACAGCGGAAACATTTTCTTCCTGTCTCTTTAGTTGCCTCCCTGTCTCTCGCAGCAGCAGCTGCGTGTGTGGTCTTGTGCACCACCTCAGCGGCCTGAGATGGTGCTGCCTCTGTACGGAGCATACGTGTGTTCACCGATGCAGCCTATGCTGCTAAAGCCTTCTCCTCGGCCAGTCAGAACGTCAGGGCCTTCTCCGCTAACAGTTGTCTCTGCAATGCCGAGTCCAGCACTCCACACACAATCCAATCACGGAGCATATTGTCTAAATGGTCACCAAAATTACAATGTAATGAGCGTTTCCTGAACTCAGCAATGTAACTTGAAATAGATTGTCCAGGCTGTTGTTTACAATTGTGAAAATGGAAACGCTGCACAATCTCTGAGGGTTTTGGGTTAAAATGTTTCTGCAGCTTCTCAATCAAATCAGCATAATCCACCTCACTAGGTTTACGAGGAGCCACCAATGAACGCAGGACGGAGTAAGTAGCAGCTCCGCATAAACTTAGCAACACTGAGCGCTTCTTCTCTTCTTTGTCAATATTATTGGCCTCAAAGAAACACCCCAGTCTTTCTGCGTATTCCTCCCATGAACTGTCCTTATCCCCAGAGAACTCTTCAATACGTCCCAAGGTAGTCATAGTTTTAATGTGCACTGTCCCTTTAAGATCCATGGACTTTTTTCTTTTTTTTAAAAATTCTTTTTCTCCTCCGGCCAGAGTTACGGTAGCTACACTCACAGTAGTTGCCTGGCCTGCACAATACTCTGTCCGCCGTCTACATCGCAGCTAGCCAACTATCAAAATGCCGTTGATGTTGCTAGCTGAGTGGCCCGCTCGTCGCAATTTCCAATATCACGGCTGTAGGTTCGCATGTCTATCTCCTTCCTTCTAGAGAGTTCAACAGCCGCCTCATCGCCAGTATTGCATCTTGACCGAACAGTAATGAATAGAGGAGACGGAATGTACCTTTTACTATTTACTGAGTAAATGGGTGGACATTACAGCACATTGGGCCAGAAATTCCAGGCCAGAAGCGTGAGTACGGTCGGCTTACTCACGCTTCTGGCCGTTGGAAATGCCAGCGTTCAGCATGAACAGCGCATGCGGGGAACGCCGGCATTTCCAGACCTCGAGCGCGTGCGACTGCACAGGCAGCGCTTGCGCAGTGAACTTCGTGGATTAGGTTAAGTCCTTAGAAGTTACACTGAAAAAAAGCAAGTGTAAAGTGGTTCATTGGCTGCGGAGGAAGATATATTTTATCGTGCAGCTTTTGAAATGCAATATTTTTGTTTGGGAAAGGGAGGGAAGTTATTTTAAGAAATTTTAAGTAAGTTTTAAAGTTAAAAATTTTTTTTTTTTTAAAGGGTTTTCAGAACAGTAGGTAGAAGGAGCAATTGTGGCTGTGTGAATGGAATGTGAGAATGAGTTATGTATGTATGTCCACATATATTCCTTTACGTATATGTATGTATGTTTTATATTCCTTTACTATGAATGTATGTTTTTAATTATGATTTTCCAATAAGTAACTTTTTCTGAAAGTCATAATTAAATAATACATTCATACACATAAGTAAAGGAATATATACATAACACGCAAAGGAATATATACAGACATACATACTTTCAGAAGCTCCACGATAAGAAATATCTTCCTCCGCAGCCTCTGTAGCAACTGTACCCATGCTTTTTTCATGTGTAAGTTGTAATGACTGGACCTCACTGAAAGCATTAATGAAAGCGGCGAATTATACTGCGCACGCGCTGCATGTGCAGTCGCACGCGTTCTGCCTCTGAACCCCTTCGTTCAGAGGACAGGAAATGCCGGTTTTCCCCACATGCACTGTGCATGCTGAAAACCGGCATTTCACCCGGCCAGATGCGTAAGTACCCCGACCGTACTAGCGCGTTTGGAAGGGAATTATTGGGCCAACATTTTACATGTCAATAAAATAAAAAATTTAACACTTGCACGACTTGCCCCCTCGCATCTGCGACTGAGGGTCCAAGGAGGTGCATTGCGCAAGAGGTCATCATCGTACGTATCCTCACACTGTTCCCTTTGGGGAACTGTATGAAGTGGTGGAAGGATTTATGGCCGTGATTAACGCTCATTCCGTGACCGTAACCATCTTTGAACCAGCCATTAGGGCGGTTAGTCCTATGGCGGGAGGGTTTTACGGGCTCCCACAACCCATCTGAGGGGGGGGGCCACCAACACCCACGGACGCAAATATCCCGCTGGATGTCCACCCAGAATTTAAAGTTGGAGCTCCGACTCCACTTGCCGGGACTGTCTGGAGTGGGGTTCAAAACCCTACTCCTTCTGGCCCAGCGGCGGGGATGCTTACTGCTACGCAAAAGGCCCACTCCGCACAAAAGGTGACACCCATACGTTTCCTGCGCCTTTTCCCTCCCCGTGACTGGAGCCCTATGCTGCCATTTCACGTTGCTAATCGGATTGGGCGTTTGTCATAGCGGTAGGATCCCCGCCGCTGGGCCAGATTAGGGTAGGGTTTCGAACCCCGCTCCAGACAGTCCCGGCAAGTGGAGTCGGAGCTCCGGCTCTAAATTCTGGGTTGACATCCAGTGGGATATTTGCGTCCGTGGGTGTGGATGGCCCCCCCTCCTTGTATAGCTTGTGGGAGCCCGTAAAACCCTCCCGCCATAGGACTAACCGCCCTAATGGCTGGTTCAAAGATGGTTACGGTCACGGAATGAGCGTTAATCACGGCCATAAATCCTTCCACCACTTCATACAGTTCCCCAAAGGGAACAGTGTGAAGACACGTATGACGACGACATTGCTAAATAAATAAATGGAATTAAAAAAATTCTTTTAGGGCTTTTAAAAGTCTTTAAATTGCTTTAATTCTCTTTAAAACTACTTCAGATTACTCAAAATAATGTAAACATTTTAAAAAGTTTATAAAAGTTACCAAAATCTTCAAAAAACTTCCAAAAACCTATTTAAACTGCTGCTTTGCATGTAAAAAAGCAAAGCAGCTTGACAGAAACATTGGGGGCGTGTCCAGTGAAACTGAGACCTCAAGGGGCGTGTCTCACTTACACTGCACGCTCCTGGGTCCGCGCTGGCTGCACTCCTGGGCGGCGTGACGTCATACGCTGCCCGGGAATGTGCTTTCTATTTCTCCAAGTTCAGGCGTCCCAGAAGCTGATCGGCAGGAGCGTGGGGTAAGTGCAAATACGGGGCTTGCACGCGCTGCAAGCCCCGTTCTGGAATTTCTGGCCCAATGTCTTTCACTTTCAGTTTCGGGTCCTGCCATGCAGACAATGTAAAACCGAGCCCCCCAGCACCCCCTTCAGGTAACACCCGGGAACTGGGACAAACTTAATTGAAGCAAAACTCAAAACACAACAGATAGAACTCAGGATCCTGTTAACTGTGCCCGTATCACTGGCGATGGATAGAACTCGGGATCCTGTTAACCCTGCCCGTATCACTGGCGAGCACCGAATGGAGCTTCTCGAAATTGAAGCTCATAAAAACATATTTGCGATCGACCGTGGGAGACGACAGGCTATCTTTGCTGGCGATCCTGTTTATCGAGAATGATGTGGCTCAAAATATTTTGGTGAACAAAATGTTTCATTTGTTATTGTTATTTATTAGTTGGTGTTTACTTTAATGTTTAGTTTATTTGTCACTTAGCTGTAATGTTATTTTTTATGACTTATATCGTTTATTATTTAAATTATAAAAAATCTTTGCGATTATAGCTTTATTTCTGAAACTTTCGATAATAGTGCAACATACTTAAACTCAAAGGGCGGTAACATACAAGTTCGCCGAGGGAACCATTTTCCCTCAGGCTGGCCCTGGGGAGAAAGCAGGGTGTTCTTGTTGGTCAAGGAAAGAATGGACTTGCATTTCTATAGCGCCTTTCATGGCCTCCGGATTTCCCAAAGCACTTCACAGTCAATGAAGTACTTTATGAAGTGTGGTCACTGTTGTAATGTAGGAAACGCGGCAGCCAATTTGCGCACAGCAAGCTCCCACAAACAGCAATAATGGCCAGATAATCTGTTTTTAGTGATAGTAAAAACAGAAAATGCTGGACTCAACATCGAGTTCAACAATTTCAGACCATAACCTCGGCCCCTATTTTTTCAGATGGCAGCTGTTGATGATTCTGCTATTCCTATTTACACCTCCTCTAGACCCATTTTGTTTCTTTACTTGTCCCATTACCATCTCTTTTTGCTTTGTACCATCATCGATTTTGTCTTTTAGGGCTCGATTTTGCCAGGCCCGAGGAGGCGGGATTGGAGGCGTGTGAGGTGTTAAAATTGCAAAAAATGGCGGGCGGCTCCGATCCCGCCTCGAGCCCGCCTCCGAGCAATTTTCCCAGAATCGGGGTTTCAGACACCGTTTCCCTCCCACCTCCAAGAGGCGGGATAGGCCCTTAAGGCCCTTAACAACCAGTTAATTGCCTCTATAATCCCATTTTGAGAGGCCTTTCTGATTTTAACACTTTTCCCCCGTCTTGCATGTCTCCTCTAGAACACGCCAGTGAAACCTGGCAGCCTCACAACTGGACTGCTTACTAACAGCTGCAGCTCCACCATTAAAAAGGAGTTTTCACCAATCATCATTTGCAGGTGGCAGAACTTTGTTGTCTCAGGTCTGGGGGAACTTTTAACAGGCCTACTCATTGTTGTGGAAGTTTGGAGCCTGACACCCATCTCCAGTGTGACCTCCTGGGAAACCTCTCTCCCCATCTTGAATGAGCGCTTCCACAACTGAGGCATATACCAGAAGCATGGGAACCATTTCTTTCCTTTCTTCCTGGATATCAGATTCGGACGAAGACCAGCCGTGGCAGCAGCAGAACCATGAACAACAGCAGCACCAACTGCAGGAGCAACAACAGGAGCGATAAGCTGCTGCTCACCCACCTGAAGCTGCACAGGCCAGAAGGCGCCAGAGCGCGACCACATTGCTGCCCGGGATGCAAGGGACGCACTCATGTTGGCCAGATTTGCTTAGCCTGCACAATCAAACACTTTTTCCTCGCACCTTCTTACCAGAGCATCGACAATGGACAAGAACCTATGGATTCCTTTCACTCTGACCATCATACTGACAATTTCAAGTCGCCCTAAGCCCTCAATGTGGAAGTCCCATTAGCGAAATGACACAGGCCACAACTTCAACAGTTTGCCATCAGAATCTTTTATCACAACAAGCAACTGATGGCATTTCAAAAATAAACACATTACACCCAAGTGACTACCCTTGTGACTACTTGTGCATTATCCGCCTCTTACGCATGCTCCTACGTGGTGCTTCCCCTGTGGCTTCAGCAGATGTGGAGGCCCCTTTCTCACTTTCTTGCTGCTCCTGTCTCGACACCTTTGGCGGGCATCCTCTGGGGTTGCGAGCCTGTGAGGGCTCGGCAACAGTCTGCTGCTCCTGCGGCTGTGCAGGGGATGAGATGCCCATCTCAGTTGGGTGAGGACTCTAGTGGGGCTCTGACTGAGGGCTTTGCAGTGGCATGGTCGTGTGAGAACTTGGAGAGGAGCCCCCACTTCCCTGTTGTCTGCCACCAACATCCCTCTCATGGGTCAGCCCCACTTCAGAGCTAGCAAGTGGCTTGACAGCAGCTTGCTGCACCTCAGGGGGGCCACGAGGACCCGTTTCTGCACTGGAAGTTCTACTCCAGAGGACTTCCATGAAGGTCTGGTTTCTATGCTCAATAGCTGACCTTCGCTCCTCAAAAGATGTCAGTCTATTCTGAACAATGACCATGTTTTCAACACTCTGGCGAATTAGCTCCTCCATGGCCGTAGCCATCCTCTCCTCTACCATAGCCATCCTTTCCACGGAGGTTGCCATCCTTTCCATGGTGATGCATTCATGCGCCAAGGCCTCCACAAAGGTGCTGCTCATGTTCGCGATGGACTCCTCCATTCGCTCCACACTCGCAGCGACCCTGGAGACAAAACCTGCCAGAGACTCCTGCACCCGTTCCTGGTGTTCCACCACCGCTCTCCTTCTGGATGGACCCGGAGGCAGAGGGTCAACATGCAGCTGAGCCGAGCTGGCAGAGTGCTGCACCCTCCAACGAGGACTCTACACTGCTGTCCCTGTCTCCACCAACTGCTGATGCTCACTTGTGAGCTGTGATACACCAGGTGACAACACTACTCTATCTCGCAAAGGTCCCACCGAGGTGTGAGTGTCTGCGCTGGTGCTGGGTGCGCTGAATTCTGCTGACGCTGCACCCTCAGAGGTTGCAGCTTCCTCTGAGGAGTCTGGAGGCTCAGGCTGTTCCTCCTGGATAGTGGGGACGGGGGCTCTTGATGGTCCTGTGGGGGAGTAAAGGAAAGAGTCAGAGATGTGAGGTAAAGGTTGCATGTGTGGCGACACGCCACCACTGGACATAATCCGCTCACGGCGGCACAGACAGCCTAAGCAGAAGCCCCCAGCCGGGGGCCCTATCCTCCAGCAACTTGTTTCCCGCAGGGACAGGCTGCCGGGAGCACTTCCTGTCTGGGAAGTATTTAAGTGGATGCGCGGGCTTTTCTAGTTCCTGTTTTGCCATGAGGCTGAAATAAAAAGCTGTACTGTTTCACTGGCTCCGGTCTCGACTCCCACGTTTGCCGTGGTATCTCAACACTGGTGACCCCGACGCTCAGGACGAATCCTAAGCTAGCATGGCGGATACAAACGCAGTCACAGTTAAATTACCAGACTTTTGGGAGAACCTCGCCGAAGCCTGGTTCGTTCAAGCTGAGTCCAGATTCCGGCTGAAAGGCATTACAGTCGACGCCACGAAGTACGACTGCCTCGTCGCCTCGCTCACCTACGCTACAGTCCCCAAGGTTTGGGCAGCGCTGCAGAATCCACCAACGGAGGGCAAGTACGAACATCTGAAGGCTGCGCTACTTAAAAAATTTCAAACGTCCTCTTACCAGTGCCACTGCCAACTCCTGGACCTCCCCGGCCTTGGTGATGCTTCACCATCAGACCTGCTTTCCCACATGCTGTCCCTCTCAGACGACAAAAATCCCGGCGCCCTTTTTCGCACGCTTTTCATTCGGCAGCTCCCCGCCAGCATCCGCCCGCTCATTGTGGAGTCCGACTCCACGGACCTGAATGATATAGCCGAAAAGGCCGACCGGCTGCTCTCTGCACAGGCCACTCGCGACGTCGCGCCCGACCTCACGGCAACGACCACGCGGTCTTCCCGGGCCGCTAGGCCCGACCGCCCTACCACTCCGGGTCACTGCTACTACCACACCCGTTTTGGCGCTAGGGCTCAATGCTGCACGCCACCGTGTACCTTCAAACCCCCCCCCCCACACCGGCCCCCGCGATGGCCGCGGGGCAGAAGGAGCCCCTACTGTACGTCACTGACGACAGAACCAACCGCCGATTTCTGTGCGACACAGGGGCCCAGCACAGCATCACCCCCGCCTCCGCCCTCGAGATCCAACGCGGCACACGGGGTATCACACTGGCTGCAGCCAACGGCTCTGACATCCGCACATATGGCACCCGCATGGTCACGCTCGACCTCGCGGGCCGCCGCTACCGCTGGGAGTTCCTCACAGCCAAGGTCCTCTGCCCACTCATCGGCGCCGACTTCCTACGTGCCCACGGCCTCCTTGTCGACATTCCGAGGCACCGCCTCGTCGACATCAACACTATGGCCCCCATCCCCGGCGCCTTTACTCCGGCCCGTTCGGCCGGCCTGACGACCTACTGCCTCGCGAGAGCCACGGACGACTACTCGGCACTCCTAGCTGAGTTTCCCGCCCTCACTAACCCGACCTTTTCGGCCAAAGCCGCCAAGCATGGTGTGGAACATTATATCCCCACCACCGGCCCCCCAGTTTCAGCCCACGCCCGCAGACTCAACCCGGCCAAGCTGGAAATCGCGCGGGCCGAGTTCACCACCATGGAACAACTCGGCATCATCCGCCGCTCCAGCAGCCCTTGGGCCTCGCCCCTCCACATCGCCCCCAAGCCCGGCGGAGGCTGGCGCCCTTGCAGGGACTACCGCCGCCTCAACGACGCCACCACCCCCGATCGATACCCGGTGCCACACATCCAGGACTTCTCGGCCCGACTGGCCGGACAAACCGTCTTTTCCAAAGTCGACCTGGTGCGCGGTTACCACCAAGTCCCCGTACACACCGCGGACATCCCCAAAACGGCCGTCATCACCCCATTCGGCCTGTTCGAGTTCCTGAGGATGCCCTTCGGCCTCAAGAATGCAGCACAGGCTTTCCAGCGCCTTATGGACTCAGTCCTCCGGGACCTGAACTTCCTATTCGTCTATCTAGACGACATTCTCGTGGCCAGCTCCTCCAAACAGGAACACCTCGAACACCTTCGCATCCTGTTCGGGCGCCTAGCCCAACACGGGCTCATCCTCAGCCCGGCGAAGTGCCAATTCGGCCTAACCGAGATCGATTTTCTCGGTCACCGCATCACCCCTGCTGGGGCCGTCCCCCTGCCCAACAAGGTGCAGGCCGTCCAGCAATTTCCCCGCCCCACAACCATCAAGGGCCTCCAGGAGTTCCTCGGGATGGTGAACTTCTACAACAGGTTCATCCCCAGAGCTGCAGCCCGCATGAAGCCCCTATACGACTCCCTCCGAGGAAAATCCAGCAAGATGGACGTAGCCTGGACCACTGACACGGCAGCCGCCTTCGACGCCACCAAAAACGCGCTCGCCGACGCCACTCTGCTCGCGCACCCGAGGGCCGATGCCCGGGTCGCGCTCACCACCGACGCCTCCGACCACGCGGTCGGGGCCGTGTTCGAGCAGTGGGTCAATGGCGCGTGGCAGCCACTTGCCTTCTACAGCCGCCAACTGCGCCCCCCGGAGGTCAAATACTCCACTTTCGACCGCGAGCTTCTCGCGCTCCACCTGTCGGTCCGCCATTTCAGGTTCCACCTGGAAGGTCGCCCCTTCACCGCGTATGTGGACCACAAGCCACTCACATACGCGATGGCCAAGCACACCGAACCCTTGTCTGCTAGGCAGCAACGCCAGCTCGCGGCCGTGTCCGAGTTTACTACGGACATTCAGCACGTCTCCGGTAGAGACAACGTGGTCGCCGACTGCCTTTCCCGTCCCGCCGTCTGTGCGAATCACCTCGCGGTCGACTACGCACAACTAGCAGCGGACCAGCTCACGGACCCAGACCTCCTCTCGGCGGCTACCAGCCTGCCAGGGCTACGCCTAGCCAAGGTCGCGCACGGGCCCGAAGCCACGGCAGTCACTTGCGACGTCTCACTCGGCCACCCCAGGCCGGTCGTCCCTGAGACCTGGCACCGCCGCGTCTTCGACGCGCTCCACGGGCTCTCTCACCCGGGTTCCCGCGCATCCTACAAACTCCTCTCCAAGCGCTTCGTCTGGCGCGGCCTCAGCAGAGATGTTCAGACTTGGGCCACCTCCTGCCTCGCCTGCCAACGGGCTAAGGTACAGCTGCACACCAAAGCACCCCTGGGAGACTTCGAGGTACCCAGCCGCCGCTTCGACCACGTACACGTCGACATCGTCGGTCCCCTGCCGCGATCGCAAGGCCAAACTTATCTCCTCACGATGGTCGACCGCTACACACGCTGGCCTGAGGCAGTGCCGCTGTCCTCCACCACCACAGCCGACATCGCCAGGGCGTTCGTTAACACCTGGGTTGCGAGGTTCGGCGTGCCGGCCGACATAACCTCCGACAGAGGCGCCCAGTTCACCTCCGAACTCTGGACGGCCACAGCACGCAACCTTGGGGTGACGCTCCACCGCACCACGGCGTACCACCCGCAGGCCAACGGACTTTGTGAACGCTTCCACAGGTCACTCAAGGCCTCACTCCGCACCGGCCTGCAGGACAGTACCTGGGCTGACCGCCTGCCGTGGGTGCTACTCGGCCTACGCACCACGGTCAAGGAAGACCTCCAGTCCTCGGCAGCGGAGTTAGTCTACGGACAACTGCTGCGCGTCCCAGGCGAATTCCTTCCGGAGCCTACCAAGCCTTGGTCGGCCGAACAGCAGCGGCTCAACTCTTTCTCTTCCGCTCAGCAGTTCGCCCCACTTCCGGTCAACCGACACGGCGAACTCGCACCTCACGTCCCGCCAAATTTACAGCAGGCGCGCTTCGTCTTCGTGCGACACGACGCGCACCGCGGGCCCCTGCGACCCCCGTACGACGGACCGTACGAGGTACTACAAACCGGGGACAAGGTCTTCAAGCTGCGACTCGGCGACAGGGTCGAGACAGTCTCCATCGACCGGCTCAAACCAGCACACACCGAACCAGGGGAACAGGTCCCCGTGGCCCAGCCTCCAACTAGAGGCCGTCCCCCCGGCAAGCCAGCACAGCCGGCGGTGAACCGCCCGACCCAACCAACCAGACCGGCGACCACTCAGAGCCGTTGCGGCAGAACCATTAGACCACCGTCACGACTCGTCCACTCCTCCTAAGCGGATTCTGGGGGGAGCTCTGTGGCGACACGCCACCACTGGACATAATCCGCTCACGGCGGCACAGACAGTCTAAGCAGAAGCCCCCAGCCGGGGGCCCTTTCCTCCAGCAACTTGTTTCCCGCAGGGACAGGCTGCCGGGAGCACTTCCTGTCTGGGAAGTATTTAAGTGGATGCGCGGGCTTTTCTAGTTCCTGTTTTGCCATGAGGCTGAAATAAAAAGCTGTACTGTTTCACTGGCTCTGGTCTCGACTCCCACGTTTGCCGCGGTATCTCAACACATGCACATTGAATTGTGCAGATGATCATACGTCAATCTGTTAGAGCATCAGAATCATTATCAGTCACTCATGCAATGTCAATGAGAGAGATGCCAAACTATTCTGTCACCAGCTTGCTGTGATGCGCCCGTCTGTCCGTCCCCCACTTGCGAATCTTCCTTGACACCGGTGATTTCCAGCGCCGCCTCCTCCGAGGTGGTGAGCTGGGCTACTGAGGGTGGCCCTCCTCCTGTCCTCGCTCTTTCCCTCTTATTGTGGGCTCTCTTTTCCTGCAATGAGGGACACAAGTGGAGTTTGAGTGAGAATGATGGAGTGCGTGTAGAGAATCCATAGCATAGATGCTTAGAAGGAGACAAAGGGCCCTCCCTGTGTGTTGTAAGTTGTTGTCATTGCATCACAGTGATAGGGAGTGTGAGGGCAGCATGGTCGAATAGTTAAGTGAATGTGACCATAGAGAGAGAAGGAATGGATAAGGGTGCAGGAATGTCAGTGCCAAGTGGGATGTGGAGGAAGCAGAGTGCTGGTGAGGGGAGGCGATGGGGATCAGATTGAGGGTGATGGGAAAGTCATACTCACTTTTCCTGTGCGGAGAAGGTCATTAAACTTCTTCCTGCACTGCAGCCAGGTTCTGCTGCACATAGAGATTGAGTTGACCTCCTGGGCCACTTGCATCCACACAGCTTTAGTCTGCTGGAGAGGCTTTTTCCTCCCTGAGGAAGGGAAGAGCACCTCCTCATTTGATCTTGCTCCCTCCACCAGAGCTTGGAGGGAGGCCTCATCGAACCTTGGAGCACACTTTGGCCTACTGCTGGACATAGTTGCTGAATGAAGCGATCACAACAATGGGCATAAAGTTTAAAGGCTCCAGAAGAAGCAAGGCTGCTTGCAGGTCATCAGAGGCGACTTTCTGTATGAATAGACTCATTGGGCCAGGGGTTTCCACACGCTGGGAATCAAGTGCCCAATTAGGGCAAAATCACACTTTTTTCCCACTTCACATCGGAGTCGGGGTCCTGACACGAAAACCACCTGACACGCCCCAGCCCGCCCCCAATGGCAAAATCGAGCCATTAATCTCTCCTGCCTTCCATCCTATCACAGCCCTTCCCTTCCCTCCCTCCCCTTTCCCTGCCCCACACTTGCTTAAAATCTGTTACATCTCTAACTTTTTCCAGTTCTGACATAAGGCCATCGACCTGAAACGTTAACTCTGTTTCTCTCGCCACAGATGCTGCCTGACCTGCTGAGTATTTCCAGCATTTTCTGCTTTTATTTCAGATTTCCAGCATCCGCATTTTGCTTCTGTTTTTAGTGATGTTGGTTGAGGGATAAATATTGGCCAGGACACAGGGGCTAACCCCTGCTCTTCTTCGAAACAGTGCCATGGGATCTTTTACATCCACCTTAGAGAGCAGAGGGGAACCTCGCTTTAACGACCCATCTGAAAGACGGCACCTCCGACAGTGCAGCGCTCCCTCAGTCCCTGGAGTGTGAGCCTGGATTTTGTGCTCAAGTGTCGGGAGTGGAACCTTGAACCCACAACCTACTGACATCAGAGATGAGAGTGCTACCTGCTGAGCCACGGCTGACGAGCGTGTCAGGAGGACTCGTAAAAATCAACATTTCATTGTGCAGTACACACGTCTGCTGCATATATGACAAATAAAATTGAATTGAATTGAATTGACTTTACTCTCAGCTCTCCAGACCATGAACCCTGTGCATGTGTTCAGAGTGGGATTATCATTAGCAAATGGAAATGTACCTGAGCATTTCTTTTAATTGGACCGAATTTATTTTCAGTTTTCAAATATTGTTTAAAATAAAAATAAACTAATGTAATACAATTTACCCTCTCTCACGGTACAGACCAGTTCAAAGACCTGAACATTTATTCCCTGGATGGGATTAACAGCTATTTATAGAAGATATTACCAACCAACAGCATTTAAAAAGGAACAGAATAAAACAAAGCGGAGGAAAGGAAACCCACACACACTTGAAAAGAAATAGAATGACCTGCAAGGTGCTTAAGGGAGAACAGGTAATGGTTAAATGGCAGAAGTGATATTAGCATGTGACAATAGGAGGCAGAATGAGAGAAATCAGAAATTAAAAGACGTCTACAAGACACAGTGTGTGAATAGTTAAACGGATGGCAGGTGAAGCAGGTAGAAAGGGAAGCATGAAAACTGGCAAAGCAGCTGACAGGAGCCTGCTAGAAGAAAGAAACATGCCGACTGTTGTGTATGTAATATGTGTGCTACTTTGAACCTATGGACAGGACTGCACTACTTGTTGGGCGTAGTGATACGCAGTACCACTCCTGGCCATAGGGGTATAAATAGTACTGTGGGTACTGATCTCCCCTCAGTTCCCGCCTGTGGGCATGAAGTAAAGATCTACGTGTAGTCCCTACCTCCAACCAGTAAAGACCTGTTTGAGTTATACGTTTAAGTCTTTGTGTTAATTGTTCAATACAATACACATACTTAACACTGGCGACGAGTCAGGTTCTTACCCTGCGGCAGTTGAAGAGAGGTTTCAAACATCACCACCCCACTAGAAGCGACAGGCTTTAGGACTCTGAAGCCTCCATCAGCGACTGAGCACTGGAGTGCAGCAAACATCCTGACAGCTTCCAGCGACTGACAGAAGTCTTTCTGCAGTTTCCTTGTTCAACCTAGGTGGTGGGGTAAGCCGTGCAGTGTTGGCTGCAAAGACAGGGCTGGGGAAGTTGGAGAAGATAAGGGCGATCGCAATCCCTGATAAGAGCCGCGGTGAAACGCGCGAGCGGGTAAGCCAGAGCCCGGGAGGGAGCGAGCAAGAGCCGCGAGCGGGTGAGCCAGAGGCCGGGAGCCGCTTCAAGTGCGAGGCGCAGCGCGGGCCAGCGATCGGAACCAAAGATAAGGGCCGCACTCGGGGGCTGAAGGGAGACGGCGTCGGGGGACGGGTGAAGACCGCCAAGCGCGGGAAAACCGCCATTTTGTGGGCGGAGGACGACGGCAAGAGCGGGAAGCCGCCATCTTTGATAACAAGTAAACAAAATAAAATCTGAGAAATTGCAAATCTACAATGCCTAAACACGGGAATATTAGCACCTTTGATAGTGACCTCGAAGATTGGGCCATATATGTTGAAAGAGTAAAAAATTATTGTAAGGCCAGTAAAATTCATGACCAAGATAAAGCTCTAACATTATTAAATTTAATGGGTGCGAAGACATACGGGCAATTGAAACACCTGTTATCACCAGATGAACCGGCGGATAAGACGTTCGATGAGATTGTTACTGTCCTGAAAGATCATCT
Source organism: Somniosus microcephalus (assembly GCF_052327205.1). Classification (NCBI taxonomy): domain Eukaryota; kingdom Metazoa; phylum Chordata; class Chondrichthyes; order Squaliformes; family Somniosidae; genus Somniosus; species Somniosus microcephalus. Next base: position 42,235,985 of record NC_141013.1, read on the forward strand.
AAACCCCACGCCGCTGATGCTAGCGGAACGATTTAAATTTTATGACAGAAGGCAGCTACAGCATGAAAGCAATGCTGATTATTTGCTGGAATTGCGTAAATTAGCAAAATATTGCCAGTTTGGAACGGGACTGACAGAGGCACTTCGAGACAAATTTGTGTGTGGTTTATTTAAACAGGATACACAAAAGCGACTGCTCGAGGAGAATGAGCTGACGCTTGAGAAGGCGGTCACTATGGCAGCAGCACACGAAGCCGCAGCGAGAGGCACGGCAGTAATGCAGCTACGGTCACCGGAGCTCAGTGCACACAAATTGGGTGTGAGTTCTGGCAAATGTTATCGTTGTGGAAAGACAACGCATGATCAGAACCAGTGTTGGTTTAAAAACCAAGAATGTAGAACTTGTGGTAGGCTTGGACATATAGCTAGAGTATGCAGGTCAGCGAAGAAGACCAGCAACAAGAAGTCACCGCAAGGAAAATACGCAAAGGTACACAAGGTGACCGAACAGGAGTCCGATTCAGACGCTAGCAGTAATGAACTGGCTAGCTTAAGAGTACTCAACGCTGGTAAGGGTGCAGACCTCCAGACAATTTGGGTCACTCTTCAGATAGAAGGAGTCCAAGTAAAACTGGAATTGGACACTGGATCGGCATTGACGGTCATAAATAAGAAAGATTACGGAAAGTTATTCCAACATATTCCCCTACAGGATACGGGGATTATATTGGAAACATACACGGGGCAAAGAGTGTACCCCATCGGGAAAATAGAGGTTGCAGTGGTCCACAAGGGCGAAGACAGTCAAATAATGGACTTATATGTGATATCTGAAGGAGGTCCTCCACTACTAGGACGGGAGTGGATTAGGAAAATGAATATGGACTGGCATTTCCTACAAACAATAACGAGTGAGAACTCGGTGAAGATAGTCGGCCCAGACTCTGGAACGGATGATGGTAAGCCCAACTCAGGTGCAAAAGACAAAGTTTCAGCACAGAATTCCACTGAGCAACAACAACATAGTTTAACTGTGGATTCTGAGTCTGGCAAGTCTACTGATGTGCCCATTTCTGAGGGACACCGGGCTCGAACTCAACTCCATTTCAAACTACAACAGCAATTAGAACAAATGCTTCGCCGTTGTCAGCAAGAGTTGAATGCAACGAAAGAGTTCTTTGATATAGAGTTGGAGAATCTGGAAAGACAACAGAAGCAGCTGATGGAGAAAATGGAGCAGGAGCACACAAAACGTCTGATGTCAGAGGAGTTAACGGTCAGCCAACTCCTGCATATGCTGAAGGACAGGACTCTGAAATGGGAAAAACTTGAACACGAACTTCAATATTCAAACGAAAGGGGTTCGGAGCTCTCAAAGGTTATTGGAAGAGCTGAGGTGGCAACACAGACTGAGATGACTGCAACAGAGCAGCCCTTGGATGCCAAAAGTACGCTGACTCACGTCAACGTAGAACAACAGACCGCTGAAACAGCTGCTCCGGTAGAGGGATTGAATAGTCCGATCAATCAATCTCCAAAAGAAGTTGAAGTAGTAAAATCTCAAATGAGGTCATTAGTAAACGACTTGCTGAAAGCCCAGAAAAAGCTGGATGAAGAGGTACGCATGAAGAAGTCTCTTCAGGAAAGATGTCTGGACTTGGAACAAAAGCTGGCTAACGCCCAGCTGGGTATGGAGGAAATAGAAGACCCTCTCGCTGGCCTAGATCAGGACGACACCGAATATTACTATGTCCTGTCCTGCCCAACTTGTAACTTCGACTCCCACCATACAGAAATCATGGAGGGGCACCGAAAGTCTACGGAACATCGGGAGAAGGTGGCTCTACTACGGAAAAAGGAGGGAGAGAAGGAGGAACTGCGCATGCAGCTGGCAGCTGACAGTGGAGCCCAGAGAGTCTCCAAGAAGCAGAAAAGGAAAAGTCAAAACAGAAGATGACCCATCTGAACCATTATTACCTCTACCAGATCACACACGTGGTCCCTCCGAACGGAGCCAATTCAGTTCGGAAGTTCAAACTGTTAAATCCATGGAAGGACTATTGAATGAGTCACTCCAGCAACGTGAACCGACTCCACCACAGAGATTGAATCTGTGAACTGTTTTCCGCAGAGACTGAATCTGTGATCTGTTTTGACATGAAGTTATCTATGTATCTATGTTATTCTGTTATGTAAACCTGAAGTTATATATGTATATATGTTATTACGTTATGTTAAATGGGGAGATGACTGTAAAGCTAGGAAGGGAGGAATGTTGTGTATGTAATATGTGTGCTACTTTGAACCTATGGACAGGACTGCACTACTTGTTGGGCGTAGTGATACGCAGTACCACTCCTGGCCATAGGGGTATAAATAGTACTGTGGGTACTGATCTCCCCTCAGTTCCCGCCTGTGGGCATGAAGTAAAGACCTATGTATAGTCCCTACCTCCAACCAGTAAAGACCTGTTTGAGTTATACGTTTAAGTCTTTGTGTTAATTGTTCAATACAATACACATACTTAACACCGACCACTTCACAGATCATTTTATTTCTTTTTGTGCGTGTGCATGTCTCTGTGCGTGTGCGTGTGAGTGTCTGGGTATGTGTCTACACGTGTGTGTGTCTGTGTACACGCGTATCTGCGTGTGTGTCTGTGCATGTGCGTGTGTGTGCCTGTGTGTCTCTGTGCATGTGTGGCTGTGTGTGTGCGTGTGTGGCTGTGTCTGTGTATATTTCTCCCTCCTCCATCCTCTTGTTATTTTCCTTTTTTAAACAGTTTATTTGTCACCCAAATATCGACTCCTCTGTTCTCTCCCCAGATGTTGTCTGAGCTGCTGTTTCAGATTCCCAGCATCTGCAGGATTCCTGTGATTGCAATCCTGGGGGATGCAATTCAACAGGAATTTCAATCCAATAATTACCCCCCTGGCAACAGCCAACAACTGCATCTTCAACAGTCAGTCTGTGCCCGAGGCATTAAACACCTTAAAATTACAGAGTTTGAAATGTAAAACAAGAAAACAAAGCTCGCAATAAAAATAAAATTGATAAAAACCGACAGCACAAATCCCCGAGTCTCAATATTCTAGTTTGTGGGTAACCGAACCTGTCAATGAAACCCCATTAAATCAGCATCAGGTGCAAATCACAACAGGCAAGAGGGCAGTTCGCAACTAGATTCATTCTCCATCTTCTTACATTTAATCATTAAAGAGTAAAGTCACTGATCCCAGGCTCCCAGCATGGACCTGTGCTCAAAGGGAGTGCGGGTCAGACAATGGGTGCTACACCCTCTTCACTCTGCTGTCAAACTAGGTGCTTAGATCATATATCATACATTACTGAGCTGATCAACAGGACTAGTTTTAATATTTCATCTCTTTTTTCATAATGTGTGTCATGTTAAAGAAAGAACTTGCATTTATATAGCACCTTTCACGACCTTACGTCCCAAAGCGCTTTACAGCCAATGGAGTGCAAAAGACAAGGCTGAAGTATTTGCAACCATCTTCAGCTAGAAGTGCCGAGTGGATGATCCATATCGGCCACCGCCTGAGGTCCCCACCACCGCAGAAGCCAGTCTTCAGCCAATTCAATTCACTCCACGTGATATCAAGAAATGGCTGAGCGCACTGGGTCCAGCAAAGGCCCTGGCAACATCCCAGCTATCGTGCTGAAGACTTGCGCTCCAGAGCTAGCCGCGCTCTCGCCAAGCTAGAGCTACAGTACAGCTACAACACTGGCATCTATCCGACAATTGGAAAACTGCCCAAGTATGTCCTGTCCACAAAAAGCAGGACAAATCCAATCCAGCCAATTACCGCCCTATCAGTCTACTCTCAATCATCAGCAAAGTGATGGAATGTGTCGTCGACAGTGCTATCAAGCAGCACTTACTCACCAATAACCTGCTCACTGATGTCCAGTTTGGGTTCCGCCAGGACCACTCGGCTCCCGACCTCATTACAGCCTTGGTTCAAACATGGACAAAGGAGCTGAATTCCAGAGGTGAGGTGAGAGTGGCTGCCCTTGACATCAAGGCAGCATTTGACCGAGTGTGGCATCAAGGAGCCCTAGTAAAACTGAAGTCAGTGGGAATCGGGGGGAAAACTCTCCACTGGCTGGAGTCATACCCAGCACAAAGGAAGATGGTTGTGGTGGTTGGAGGTCAATCATCACAGCCCCAGGACATCGCTGCAGGAATTCATTAGGGCAGTTTCCTAGGCCCAACTATCTTCAGCTGCTTCATCATTGAGCTTCCCTCCAACATAAGGTCAGAAATGGGGATGTTCGCTGATGATTGCACATTGTTCAGTTCCATTTGCAACTCCTCAGATAATGAAGCAGTCTGTGCCCGCATGCAGCAAGACCTGGACAACATTCAGGCTTCGGCTGATAAGTGACAGGTAACATTCACGCCACACAAGTGCCAGGCAATGACTATCTCCAACAAGCGAGCGTCTAACCACCACCCCTTGACATTCAACGGCATTACCATCACCGAATCCCCCACCATCAATGTCCTGTGGGTCACCATTGACCAGAAACTTAACTGGACCAGCCACATGAATACTGTGGCTACAAGAGCAGGTCAGAGGCTGGGTATTCTGCGGTGAGTGTCTCACCTCCTGACTCCCCAAAGCCTTTCCACCATCTACAAGGCACAAGTAAGGAGTATGATGGAATACTCTCCACTTGCCTGGATGAGTGCAGCTCCAACAACACTCAAGAAGCTCAACACCATCCAAAACAAAGCAGCCCACTTGATTGGCACCCCATCCACCACCTTAAACATTCACTCCCTCCACCACCGGCGTACCGTGGCTGCAGCGTGTACCATCTACAAGATGCACTGCAGCAACTCGCCAAGGCTTCTTCGGCAGCACCTCCCAAACCCACAACCTCTACCACCTAGGAGGACAAGGGCAGTGGGCGCATGGGAACACCACCACCTCCAAGTTCCCCTCCAAGTCACACACCATCCTGACTTAGAAGTATATCGCCGATCCTTCATCGTCGCTGGGTCAAAATCCTGGAACTCCCTCCCTAACAGCACTGTGGGAGCACCTTCACCACACGGACTGCAGCGGTTCAAGATGGCGGCTCATCACCACCTTCTCGAGGGCAACTAGGGATGGGCAATAAATGCTGGTCTTGCCAGTGACACCCATGTCCCATGAATGAATTTTTTAAAAAGTACTACTGGGGCGCCACTGTTATAATGTAGGAAACACAGCAGCCAATTTTCACACAGCAAGCTCCCACAAACAGCAATGTGGTAATGACCAGATAACCTATCTTCAGGTATCTGTTGCGGGATAAATATTGGCCAGGAGAACTCCCCTGCTCTTCTTCCAATAGTGCCATGGAATCTTTTACATCCACCTGAGAGGGCAGGTTAACGTCTCATCTGAAAGACGGCACCTCCAACAGTGCAGCACTCCCTCAGCATTGCACTGGAGTGTCAGTTTAGATTATCTGCTCAAATCTCTGGAGTGGGGCTTGAAGCGATGACCTTCTGACTCAGACGACAGTGCGATGAGTGAGCCAAGGCTGACACCGTGGTTCAGTTTAAACATTGTTCAAGTCATTTCATTAGTTACCAAATTTGATGCTCAAGTCACTTCTCTCTCTATTTCTAAAGGCACTTTTATTACCGGAACTGTCAGGTCCCAGCGAATCAGCACTCACAGGGAGACCCACACTCTCTGATTTACACCATAATTCCTCCTGTGGGTCCTGTAAAGTCTGTGTGTTCTAGTTGTAATTAATAACACACAGGCTACAAGATTAAAGTTCAACAGGTCTTTACTGGTTGGAGGTCAGGACTATATCCGAAATACATCTTACTACACAGTGCTTATATACCGGTGGTCACCACCGGTATTACGTATACAGCAGCCAGAGAAAGTAGTACATCTCTTAAGGTGGAACAGGCTTAAGTTCTCTTAAGGTGGAACAGGTTACATACACCACAATCCTCCCTTTTTAGCTTAATAGTCATATCCCCATTTAACATAACATCATAACATATATACATATATAACTTCAGGTATAAACAGTTCAAAGGTTCAGTCTCTCAGGAGGCCTTCTGATTCGGTCTGGATAACGCCTTTCAGTGATCTCTGATTCTTGTTGCTGAGGTGACTCTGCTTGTTGGTTCCCTATGTATTGGACGTCATCATCAGGTACAGTCCCTGCCAAGGTAGATGCTTCAGGTTCATTAACGTCTTCCACAGTTGTCTCTGTCGCAACCATGGGTTCGACTCTTGCTCTTGATTCTACCAGTTGATCCGCATGACGCCTTATCACATTGTTACCAATATCTACTGTGTACATCAGAGGTCCTTGTCTGGCCCGAATTGTTCCGGGCTGCCATTTTTCGTTTCCATAGCCCCTTGCCAACACTGGTTGTCCTACTTCGAAACTTCGAGTGGACTTGTTATTAATATGCCGGAACTGTTTGTTTTCCACTTCCCTCCGCACATTTGGTTTTAACAAGTCCAACCTGGACCGCAACCTCCTGTTATAAAACATCATGGCAGGACTTTGGTTAGTCACTGCATGAGCGGCGTTTCGATACGCCATTAGGAAATTGTCCACCTTGTGCTGTAGCGGAATCTGATCATGGTTCATGGCCTTTATTGCCTTTTTGAATGTTTGGACAAATCTCTCGGCCAACCCGTTTGTCGCCGGATGATATGGGGCAGAGGTAGAATGTTTTACTCCATTCTTCTTAAGAATTTTTGGAATTCTTCCGACACGAACTGTGGTCCGTTGTCCGAACAGATCTGTTCTGGCAATCCGTTCCTTGCGAATATTGTTCTTAACACCGCAATTGTCTTTTCTGAAGTAGTGGTATTCATCTTGATCACTTCTGGCCATTTGGAATGTGCGTCCACCGCAATTAGGAACATGGAGTCCATGAATGGACCAGCAAAGTCAATATGTACGCGTTGCCATGGGGCTGAAGGCCATTCCCATGGGTGTAGTGGTGCGATCGGAGGTGCATTTTGCACTTTTTGGCACCCAGCGCAGCTTTTCGTCAACTCCTCTATCTGTTGGTCAATACCCGGCCACCATACATAAGCCCTAGCAAGACTTTTCATCTTAACTCCCCCCAGATGACCTTCATGCAGTTCTTTTAGAACTCTTTCCCTTAACTTGGGAGGAATAATCACTCTTGTCCCGTACATCAAAGTACCATGGCAGATGGACAGCTGGTCTCGCCTTGCCGAGAATGCCGGTAACAGAGGATCACCACGTGTTGGCCATCCTTTCACTGTCACCTCGTAGACTCTGGACAGTGTCGGGTCGTTCCTGGTTTCTCTTTCAATACTTGCATTGGTGACTGGTAAACACTCGATGATGGTCGAATGAAATAACTCAACAGGGTCAACTTTCGTCGTTTCTTCTTCTTCAGGTAGTGGCAGGAGCGACAGCCCATCAGCATTGCCATGCTGCTTCATACCTTTGAATTCTATTTGATATTGATGTGCCCCTAGGAAAAGGGACCATCTCTGGAGACGCTGTGCTGTCATCACTGAAACACCCTTCTTAGGGTTAAAAATGGATACCAACGGCTGATGGTCTGTCAGAAGTGTGAATTTTTGGCCCTGCAGGTAATGATTAATCTTCTTCACTCCCCATACAAGGCTGAGAGCCTCCCTATCGATCTGCGCATAGTTGCGCTCAGCGGAGGTCAATGATCTGGATGCAAACGCGACTGGCCTTTCCGTGCCATTTGGCAACTTGTGTGAGAGTACTGCCCCAATACCATATGGAGAAGCATCACAAGCCAACCGAATAGGCAGTGTCGGGTTGAAGTGAGCCAACACTTCCTCTGAGGTGATCAATTCTTTGCTTTTGCGAAATGCCTTCTTACAGTTTTCGCTCCATTCCCATGGTACCCCCTTCTGTAAAAGAGCGTTTAGCGGGTGCAGTACCGTGGATAGATTTGGTAGAAATTTATGGTAATAGTTAATCAATCCTAGAAACGACCTCAACTGAGAGACATTATCCGGAGCGGGAGCCTTTACAACTGCCTCTATCTTGTCAGGAGACTTATGAAGCCCCTCCCGGTCAATGACATGACCACAGTACGAGATCCGCTTCTGGAAGAACTCGCATTTCTGCCGATTAACTCTAAGTCCATACTCTTTCAGTCTGTTGAGCACCAGTTCCAAGTTTGCGAGGTGTCCTTCATCGCCATCACCTGTAATCAGAATATCGTCCAGGTAACATTGTGTGCCTGGAATTCCCTGTAATACCTGCTCCATGGCCCTCTGCCAAATTGCTGGAGCCGATGCCACCCCAAAAACCAGTCTATTGTACCGGTACAAACCTCGATGCGTGTTGATCGTGAGGTATTGGCGTGACTCTTCTTCAACCTCCATCTGCAAGTACGCCTGCGCCAGGTTTATCTTGGTGAAGTGTTTCCCTCCAGACAACGAAGCAAAAATATCCTCAATCCGCGGAAGCGGATACTGCACCGTGTGAAGCACCGGATTAACGGTGATCTTGAAATCTCCACAGATGCGAACCTTCCCTGGTTCTCCTGGCTTGTTGCTCGAAGGACGTTTCATAACGGGAACAATGGGCATAGCCCACTCACTCCAATCTACCTTAGACAGTACACCTGAACGTTCTAGCGCTTCCAGTTCCGCTTCTACAGTAGGTCGTATTGCATAGGGTACAGGTCTGGCTTTAAAAAATTTTGGTTGTGCATGTTCGTCAATCTTGATGTTTGCCGTAATTCCTCTCAGTGTTCCCAGTCCCTGCTGGAACACCTCTTTAGCATCATCCAATATTCTGGACAATCGTTTAGGTTTGACATCTGTTTCCCCGGAATCTACCGTTAGTGCCTTCAAGGAGTGCCAGTCCATATTCATTTTCCTAATCCACTCCCGTCCCAGTAGTGGTGGACCTCCTTCAGGTAGCACATATAAGTCCATTACTTGGCTTTCTTCGCCCTTGTGGACCACTTTTACCTCTATCTTTCCGACGGGGTACACTCTTTGCCCCGTGTAGGTTTTCAATATAATCTCCGTATCCCGTAGGGGAATATGTTGGAATAACCTTTTGTAATCTTTCTTATTCATGACCGTCAATGCCGATCCAGTGTCCAATTCCATCTTTACTTGGACTCCTGCTATCTGAAGGGTGACCCAAATTGTCTGGAGATCTGCATCCTTACCAACGTTGTGTACTCTTAAGCTACCCAGTTCATTACTGCTAGCGTCTGAATCTGACTTCGGTCGAACTGTTCTTTGTCACCTTGTGTACCTTTATGTATTTTCCTTGCGGTGATTTTTTGTTGCTGGTCTTCTTTCCTGACCGGCATACTTTAGCTATGTGGCCAAGTCGGCCACACGTTCTGCATTCTTGGTTTTTAAACTAACACTGGTTCTGATCGTGCGTTGTCTTTCCGCAACGATAACATTTTACAGTACTCAAACCCAATTTATTTGTACTGAGTTCCGGTGACCGTAGCTGCATTACTGCCGTGCCTCTCGCTGCGGCTTCGTGTGCTGCTGCCATAGTGACCGCTTTCTCAAGCGTCAGCTCATTCTCCTCGAGCAATCGCTTTTGTGTATCTTCTTTTAATAAACCACGCACAAATTTATCTCGTAGCGCCTCTGTCAATCTCGTTCCGAATTGACAGTACTTTGCTAGCTTACGCAATTCCATTAAATATTCAGCATTGCTTTCATCCTTCAGCTGCCTTCTGCTGTAAAATTTAAATCGTTCCGCTAGCATCAGCGGCGTGGGGTTTAGGTGATTTTTCAGGACAGTAACAATCTCCTCGAACGTCTTATCCGCCGGTTCATCTGGTGATACAAGGTGTTTCAATTGCAGGTATGTCTTCGCACCCATTAAGTTTAATAATGTTAGTGCTTTCTCTGCATCTGGGATTTTATTTGCTTTACAATAATTTTGTATGCGTTCTACATACATGGCTCAATCTTCGATGTCGCTATCAAAGGTATTAATGTTCCCATGTTTAGGCATCGTTGCAATTTAATTTCTTTTTATTTTTATCCCCGATGGCGGCTTCCGCGCTCTTTTCTTCGTCCTCCGCCTACAAAATGGCGGTTTTCCCGCGCTTGGCGGTCTTCACCCTTCCCCCAACGCTGTCTCCGCTTCACCGCGGCTCTCGCGCCTTCAGTTGCCCCCAGACGCTGTGCCTTTTCAGCCCGAATGCGGCCCGGCCCTTATCACCAGCCGCGATCGATGTCCCCGCGCTGCGCCTTTCGGCCCGAATGCGGCCCGGCCCTTATCTCCGGTCGCGATCGATCTCACCGCCCTTGTTCCTTCGTCTTCCCTCCCCGCCTGTACAGCCAACGTGGCCGATTTTCTGGTCGCGTCGCTGCCTGGCTTACCCACTACCGAGGTAGAAAGAAGATAGCTGACAGCCGCTGATGGAGGCTTCGAGTTCAGGGTGTCTTCTGCACTCTGGTTTCTCGATGTCTGCCGCGCGACGTGTCTTCCAGCAGGGTGATGAGGGTGGAAACCTCTCTTCGACGTCCGTTCAGTGGACGAAGCCGCCGTGGATATAACTGCCGCAGGGTAAGAATCTGACTCGTCGCCACTGTAAAGTCTGTGGCCTAGAAATTGAGTGGGGTTAGCGCCCAATTAGAGGCGCTAGAGGGCCTTGTGCCGGAATTATAGCCGCTTCGGAAATTGATTTGGGCCCTACCATCGGCGTTAGCCGGTAGCGCTGCGTCGGCACCGATGACGTCATCGGTGTGCGCAGCGTCCCGGTTGCCGTGGTAACGCGGCCGGACGCCGAAATTCAGTTGCAGCCGCCTCGCCCGTGGCAGCCGCAACCAACGATTTTTCAAAAGTTTCTTGCTGGACTTAGCGCCGGCGCATTAAGGTGGCGCGGTGGCCGGCCGCTTTCCCGGCGGCCGCCTGCCCGCACCTCCCTCCCCGGACTCCTCCACCACCCCCCCGCGGCACAGATGTGTGTGGGCCTCGAGCCCGGCACTTCTCCGAGGTGCCGGGCTCATTTTTCGTGCGATTCCACCGGCCAGCAGTCGGCTGCAGGCAGCTCCTCCTTAACAGAAGGAGGAGGCCTGCAGTACCCCAGCCTGCCGCACCGCATCGGGTGCCGCAGCGGGGGATTAGCGCCGCAATCCTGCATTCAGCGCCCATTGCGAGGCGCTGACACCCTCCATTAGCGCCCGCAGCCGTCTGGGCGCAGCGCAGCTGAATTTTTGGCGGGCGCAGCGGCAATTAACGCTGGCGCTAAATTTCGGGCGCTACAGCCCTGGCGGATGCAAACTCAATTTCTAGGCCTGTGTGTTCTAGTTGTAATTAATAACACACAGACTACAAGATTAAAGTTCAACAGGTCTTTACTGGTTGGAGGTCAGGACTATATCTGAAATACATCTTACTACACAGTGCTTATATACCGGTGGTCACTACCGGTATTACGTATACAGCAGCCAGAGAAAGTAGTACATCTCTTAAGGTGGAACAGGCTTAAGTTCTCTTAAGGTGGAACAGGTTACATACACCACAGGTCCATTGTAGGCCCATCTTTGTTAAGATCATCGTAAGGCCTGGGAATAGATGCAGAGCGGATTCTCTGCACCTATGAGCTTCCATCATGATGCAGAACATAAGAAATAGGAGCAGGAGTTGGCCATACGGCCCCTCGAGCCTGCTCCGCCATTCAATAAGATCATGGCTGATCATCGACCTCAACTCCACGTTCCCGCCCGATTCCCATATCCATTGGCTTCTTAAATATCCAAAAATAATACAGAATACAGGAGGCATCTAATAGGATGGCAGACTACAAGGCCCATATTGATCTTTACCAAGAGGGGACCAAATGTAATATATCCAAGTTTGCTGGTGATGCAAAGCTGGGTGGGAATGTAAGTTGTGAGGAGGATTCAAGGAGGCTTCAAGGGGATATAGACAGGCTAAGTGAGTGGGCAAGAACATGGCAAATGGAATATAATGTGGAGAAATGTGAAGTTATCCACTTTGGTAGGAAAAATAGAAAAGCAGAGTATTTTTTAAATGGTGAGAGATTGGGAAATGTTGGTGTTCAGAGGGACCAGGTTGTCCAAGATTTGAGTATAAGAGTAAAGACGCCTTACTGCAATTATATAGGGCCCTGGTGAGACCACACCTGGAGTATTGTGTACAGTTTTGGTCTCCTTACCTAAGGAAGGATATACTTGCCATAGAGGGAGTGCAACGAAGGTTCACCAGACTGGTTCCTGGGATGGGGGGATTGTCCTATGAGGAGAGATTGAGTAGACTAGGCCTATATTCTCTAGAGTTTAGAAGAATGAGAGGTGATCTCATTGAAACATACAAAATTCTTACAGGGCTTGACAGGGTAGATGCAGGGAGGATGTTTCCCCTGGCTGGGGAGTCTAGAACCAGGGGTCACAGTCTCAGAATAAGGGGTCGGCCATTTAGGACTGAGATGAGGAGGAATTTCTTCACTCAGAGGGCGGTGAATCTTTGGAATTCTCTACCCCAGAGGGCTGTGGAGGCTCAGTCATTGGGTATATTCAAAACAGAGATCGATGGACTTTTGGATATTAAGAGAATCAAGGGATATGGGGATAGTGCAGGAAAGTGGAGATGAGGTCGAAGATCAGCCATGATCTTATTGAATGGCGGAGCAGGCTCGAAAGGCCGGGTGCCTACTCCTGCTCCTATTTCTTATGTTCACCTGCACTGGGTGTGAGGAGGTCAGGTTCTTTATATAATGAGTAGTGTCGACAACACAACCAGACACTTCTTTATCACCAACAACCTGCACGAATATAGTGCCGCTCTCCTCAGAGGCTTGCGGCCGTGACAGAGGTTAATTGAACCACATTATTTCTGAAATAATCTATTTGGAACCAGAACCAGCTCAAACGGTGCTTGATATCGTGTCAAATTTTTTGTCCAATAATACTCCTGTGCAGCACCTTGGGACGTTTTACTACGTTAAAGGCGCTATATAAATACAATTTGTTGTTGATAGAATTTTCATCTCCTCTCAATTCACTGAGGTCAAGGTGATAAAATGCCTTTGGTGCAGTGGTAGCACTCCCGCCTCTGGGGCAGAAGGTGCCGAGTTCAAGCCCCCCCTCCAGACAGTCCCAGCGAGTGGAGTCGGAGCGCCAGCTTTGAATGCTGGGTTGACATCCAGCGGGATATTTGCATCGGTGGTTGTGGGTGGCACCGCCTCCGCCCCCCACCATCATCGGATGGGGCTGCGGGAGCCCATAAAACCCTCCTGCTGTATAGGACTGACCACCCAATCGACAGGGTTATGGCCATGTGAGGAGCATTAACGTGGCCAGTCAGCCTGTTAATCAGCCTGCGAATCCTTCAACTACTTCACACCGTTCCCAGAGCGAGAAGACACGAGAAGAAGAAGGTGGTGAGAAAAAAAAATTCTGCTCTTAATTGAACCGTCAACAGTCTCTTTCAGGGTCTAATCGTCTGGTATGTTTCTCAGCTTATTGATGCAGCAAACAAGAGTGCGAGTCACCTTATACCCAAACAATCCGTAATGTGATAATCCCTCCACCCGAGTATGCCTTGAGGCTCATTATTAAGAATAGAGCACATGTTTAAGGACTATCAACCCCCCAGGAATCTCCAGGACACTGCACCGAGCAAGACCCGGGAGAAACATCACAGAGGGATGGCAGGAATGACGTATGAGGAGAGGTTGGGTCGATTGGGCTTGTACTCGCTGGAGTTTAGAAGAATGAGAGGGGATCTCATTGAAACTTATAAAATTCTAACAGGACTGGACAGACTAGATGCAGGAAGGATGTTCCCGATGGTCGGGGAGTCCAGAACCAGGGGTCACAGTCTAAGGATAAGGGGGGTAGGCCATTTAGGACAGAGATGAGGAGGAATTTCTTCACCCAGAGAGTGGTGAACCTGTGGAATTCTCTACCACAGAGGGCGGTGGAGGCCAATTCATTAAATATATTCAAGAAGGAGTTGGATATATTTCTTAAGGCTGAAGGGATCAAGGGATATGGGGAGAAAGCAGGGACAGGGTACTGAATTTGGATGATCAGCCATGATCGCATTGAATGGCGGAGCAGGCTCGAGGGGCCGACTGGCCTACTCCTGCTCCTATCTTCCATGTTTCTATAAAAGGTTTTTTTTCATTTTCATAAAACACCTTCGTTTTTTGTTTTAAAAATATTGGAGTTGGGAAAATGCTGTTGGACCGAGGCGGGGCGGGGCGGGTTGGGGCGGTTTGAGGTGGGAGGTCGCGTGATGAAACCTCCAGGGATACGTCCAGCCAGAGCTGACATCTCTAACTGAGCTTCTCCCAGCATCTTGTTTTAGCCGTTCCATAAAATACATAACGTTGGTTTGAATCGGTGGGGCGGAGACGGTGCTCAGTGGCGCTGCTGTGCTACAGGCCACCTGCATTACCTGGGGCAGAAGCCTGGGGCTTGCCGTGCTCCTGTAGCGCGCACTGAGTGCTTTAATACCGCGGGGAAACACCCGTGGAGCTGAGGGCTGGACTCCCAGTCATGGAGGCCCCAGAACTCATGCAAAAATACTTAAAGGGTCACATCGCGCAATAATGCTCTTTTTGTGCCTCTTTGGAACAGTTCAAAGGAAGCGTCACAGCTGCAGGGGTTCGGAAAGTGGCAAAAGCTTAGTTTAATTTTATTTGTTCAATGTTTACATTATATTCTCAGTGCAACTTCGCTGTTATTGACAAAGGCTTCGTACCCAAAACGTCGACGCCTCTGTTCTCTCCCCATATGTTGCCTGACCTGCTGTGTCCAGCATTTTCCTTCTCTTTGCCTGATGGATCATCTCCTTCCCCACTGAATGGAATAAGACAGTGGACCAATGACATCGCACTGCTGCAATTTCCCACGTGCGGCCGTAAGCACAAGCTGAAGTCCATCCTTGGTGTCAGTAAGTTACCACATTTGTGTTACAATAGTTTGATGTGTGAAGCCCTTGGGAGATGAGGGTATGGCCAGATTTTCCATTGTAAGTTGCAGCTTGAATGTATGCTGTGGGTGTACATGAAATAGCATGAAAGAGCTGTAAGGTTACATGAGACCGGGGCATGTGGGACAGGTTACAAGGCTACATGTTGTGCCAGGTAATGCACTATGATCCGGTCGGTATCTGCTGCAATTGGGTAGTCTTAGCTTGGCAGGCTCCTTAGTGGACCACCTAAGTTCTTGGGTCCTAAATATATGGCACAGCGTTCAGCTTCTGCTAGGCCAGGTGCACTGCTGGTTTGGGCTGGAGCTGTGGACTGTTCTTCTCTCACTCAGCTCATGCAGCAACAAGTCGATTTAGCTAGGCATCAAACAGGGGGTTAGGGCCTACTCTGCTCCACCACTTAATCAACAACTTGTATTTAAATAGCATCTTTAATGTAGTAAAACGTCCCCAGGCGCTTCACAGGAGCGTTATCAAACATAATTTGACACCAAGCCACATAAGGAGATATTAGGGCAGATGACCAAAAGCTTGGTCAAAGAGGTAGGTTTTAAGGAGGGTCTTAAAGGAGGAGAGAGGAGAGGAGGTGGAGAGGTTTAGGGAGGGAATTCCAGAGCTTAGGGCCTCGGCAGCTGAAGGCACGGCCACCAATGGTGGGACAAAGGAAATCGTGGTTGCACAAGAGGCCAAGATTGGAGGAGAGCAGATACCTCGGAGGGTTGTAGGGCTGGAGGAGTTTACAGAGATAGGGAGGGGTGAGGGCCCTGGAGGGACTTGAACACAAGGATGAGAATTTTAAATTTGAAACATCGGTGGACTGGGAGGCAGCGTGGGTCAGTGAGCACAGGGGTGCTGGGTGAGCGGGGCTTGGTGCGAGTTAGGACACGGGGCAGCAGAGTTTTGGATGAGCTGAAGCTTACAGAGGGCGGACGATGGGAGGTCAGCCGGGAGAGAGTTGGAATAGTCGAGTCTGGAAGTCACAAAAGCATGGATGAGGGTTTCAGTAGTAGATGGGCTGAGGCCGGGACTGAGGCCAGGGCTGAGGCTGAGGCCGGGGCTGAGGGCAGCGGCGAGGGCTGAGGCCGGGGCGGGGGCTGGGGCTGAGGTGGGGGCTGACGCTGAAGGCTGAGGGCTGAGGCAAGGGCTGAGGCGGGGGCGGAGGGCTGAGGCAGGGGCTGAGGGGCTGAGGTGGGGGCTGGGGCTGAGGGCCGGGGGCTGAGGCTGGGGCTGGGGGCTGGGGCTGAGGCGGGGGCTGAGGCGGGGGCTGAGGCAGGGGCTGAAGCAGGGGCTGAGGCTGGGGGCTGGGGGGCTGAGGCAGGGGCTGAGGGCTGAGGCGGGGGCTGAGGGCAGCGGCGAGGGCTGAGGCTGGGGGCCTGGGGGCTGAGGCAGGGGCTGAGGCTGCGGGCTGGGGGGCTGAGGCAGGGGCTGTGGCAGGGGCTGAGGCTGGGGGCTGGGGGGCTGAGGCAGGGGCTGAGGTGGGGGCTGGGGCTGAGGGCCGGGGGCTGAGGCTGGGGCTGGGGGCTGGGGCTGAGGCGGGGGCTGAGGCAGGGGCTGAGGCTGGGGGCTGGGGGGCTGAGGCAGGGGCTGAGGGCTGAGGTGGGGGCTGAGGCAGGGGCTGAGGCCGGGGCTGAGGGCAGCGGCGAGGGCGGAGGCTGGGGGCCTGGGGGCTGAGGCAGGGGCTGAGGCTGCGGGCTGGGGGGCTGGGGCTGGGGGGCTGTGGCAGGGGCTGAAGCAGGGGCTGAGGCTGCGGGCTGGGGGGCTGAGGCAGGGGCTGAAGCAGGGGCTGAGGCTGGGGGGCTGAGGCAGGGGCTGAGGGCTGAGGGGCTGAGGTGGGGGCTGGGGCTGAGGGCCGGGGGCTGAGGCTGGGGCTGGGGGCTGGGGCTGAGGCGGGGGCTGAGGCAGGGGGCTGAGGCAGGGGCTGAGGGCTGGGGGGCTGAGGCAGGGGGCTGAGGCAGGGGGCTGAGGCAGGGGGCTGAGGTGGGGGCTGAGGCCGGGGCTGAGGGCAGCGGCGAGGGCTGGGGGGCTGAGGCGGGGGCTGAGGCCGGGGCTGAGGGCAGCGGCGAGGGCTGGGAGGCTGAGGCCGGGGCTGAGGGCAGCGGCGAGGGCTGGGGGGCTGAGGCAGGGGGCTGAGGCAGGGGGCTGGGGGGCTGAGGCAGGGGCTGAGGCGGGTGATGTCACGGAGGTAGAAGTAGGCGGCCTTGGTGATATTGATTCACAGACTCTGCTTTATGCCTTGATATTGGCTTTGGTCTCACTGCTTTTGACCAGAGTCTTCTTCGCCCCGCCCCCTCATGCAGCCTTTACAGAGACGGACAAATCATTTTCAGCATTTCTAAAATCGAGAATTGTTTCTCCCCAATCTGGCCACATCTCTTTTAACTTTATCCCAGAAACCATCAAAGGCAGCTGGATCACACCTCTCCATCCCGTGCATTGGACAGCGATTTAAATTAGCTGTGCTGATATTACAGCGCGAGGCCAGCTTTTTGCCCCAGTTTATTTTGTTGTCAGTTTTGGACGGAGAGCAATCCCAGTGCTCAGGAACCCATTACACCCTTGGAAACTGATCACATCAGCCCCGGGCAGCCTATTTGAAAGTTGGCCACATTCAACAACAAGCCTTGAATAACTCTTTGGGGGACCCAGGTCACTTCCATGCCCAGAACCTCAAAGGCAGGCCCACCCCTTCCTAAAGGTGTCAGCTGTTCTCAGTGGGTAGCACTGTCAGTTGGTCATGGGTTCAAGCCCCACTCCAGCGACTTGAGCACCAAAATCCAGGCTGACACTCCAGTGCAGTGCTGAGGGAGCGCTGCACTGTCGGAGGTGCCGTCTTTCGGATGAGATGTTAAAGCGAGGCCCCATCTGCTCTCTCAGGTGGACGTAAAAGATCCCACGGCACTATTTCGAAGAAGAGCAGGGGAGTTATCCCCAGTGTCCTGGCCAATATTTATCCCTCAATCAACATCACTAAAACAGATTATCTGGTCACCATCACATTGTTGTTTGTGGGAGCTTGCTGTGCACAAATTGGCTGCCGCGTTCCCCACAGTACAACAGTGACCACACTTCAGAAAGTACTTTGACTGTAAAGCGCTTTGGGACGTCCTGAGGTGATGAATGGCGCTAAAGAAATGCGAGTCTTTCTTTCATTCCACTGGGTTAGTAGGTGGTGTCCCTCCTCTCACAGGGCATACTGGCTGTCCACCCGAACACCAGGCCTCTGACAGGTCTGGACCAAAGGAACTCCTGATCGAGGTGATCATGACCCCACCCCCCCCTCTGAAGTGGGAAACCACATTTGGAGTGGACTGAGGCTTCACCCCAAATATGGCCCCCGGAAACTGAAAGTGCAGTCGGAACCTGGTGTACCATGTCCTGGCCTGGCTCCTGGACCTGCCGCTGCACTGCTGCATATCTCAGCAGAGTACATTCACATCACAATAATGCGTCCACCCTTCCTACACTTTGAATCCTAAACCTCAATGGGCTTAAGAGGCTGAATCTTGTCGGGTTTTTGCAATGGAATGGTACCCACCAGCAGCTAGCTCATGGCTGCTAAAGCCAGTTTGATTTCTGACCGATTACAGTTTTGTTCGAGGGAGGTGACTCCATTCATTTTCTCAGGCTGAATTCAAACATTGCTCAAAGGGTTGGTATTATGACGCACGGCACCACCCATTTCCCTGGGTGGATTCCGAACAGCGAGCCTGTTCCTTCGAACAGTAGCACATACTGTCCACTTGCTTTCTGCCCGACACAGTAATCCTTCCATCTCAAACTTAACCTCTCCTAATGCCCATCGTCAGAAGCTGGCATCAGTTCACTGGCATCTGTACTACCTGATGGAATGAGGTCAAATAAACCTCCGTCAATCTGTAAGGACCAAAATGTTTTGCAGGGTAGACAGTGAATAATCGTTTCCACTGGTTGGTAATCACCAGAAGAAATGTTTTCATTCTGAAGGTTATTAAACAAGAAAGAAGAACTTGCATTTCTATAGCGCCTTTCACAACCTCAGGTCGTCCCAAAGTGCTTTACAGCTAATGAAGTACTTCTGAAGCGTAGTCACTGTTCTAATGTAGGAAATGCAGCCAATTTGCGCACAGCAAGCTCCCGCAAACAGCCACGCAAAAATGACCAGATAATCTGTTTTAGTGATGTTGGGCCAGGACACCGGGAAGAACTCCCCTGCTCTTTGATATAGCGCCATGGAACCCTTTACATCCACATGAGAGGGTTTAACGTCTCATCCAACAGAGGGCACCTCAGACAATGCAGCACTTCCTCAGTACTGCACCGGGAGTGTCAGCCTGGATTCTGTGCTCGAGTCCCTGGAGTGGGACTTGAACCCACGACCTTCTGACTCAGAGGTGAGAGTGCTGCCCACTGAGCCATGGCCAACACCTTAAAGGTGTCAAGGAACTATTGAGGCAGAGCCAGCAACACGATTTAAAGGGGAATTGGATATGTATTTGCAAAGACAGAATATAAAAGGAAATGGGGAAAGGTCAGCAAAAATGAGATTAGGACCAGCACAAGTCTGATGGGCGAATGGCCTCCTTCCGGGCTGTAATTTTTCTGACTCTGTAATCGTACATTAAATGTACCATTCCAATCAGGATTTTCATTTCAGTTTAGTGCAGGGTCAGTGACATAAGACAACTACTAGGCACTTGGTCTAAGCGTTAAACAAAGCTTTAATCAACTGTTTTACAACATGGAGGTCTAGTTGTGTCCTTCACTAGTTCCTGTTAAGAATGTCCTGCGCAAGCTGGGCCCGTGCCCGAGTATTTATACTCTCCCTGGACAGCGCCACCCGCAGGCCGCTCAGTTGATTCATTTCAGTCAGCGCAGTAAAAATAGCAGGTGTGATAATCCGGGAAAGCTTTGCGCTTCCTGGTGAAACTGATTTCTTGGAAGTCTTCCACCTCAAACGTAACCTTTCCTAATGCCCATTGTCAGATGCTGGCATCGCTTCACTGGCATCTGTACTACCTGATGGAAAAACTTGAAAGACTTGCTTTTATAAAGCGCTTTTCATGATCTCAGGATGTCCCCAAGCACTTTACAGCCAATTAAGTACTTTTGAAGGGCCGTCACTGTTGTAATAAGGTCAAATAAAGCACCGTCAATCTGTAAGGACCACTGCAAACAGAGCAGCCCCGATACTTACCAGAAGTGTGACCTGGAGACAGTTTAAGAGGCGTTGATTCAAAGCATGTGCATCAAACACGCACCTCATATGTTATATAGATTAAGGAAGTACTACCGTTAAATATAGTGCAGGATGCAATGTGAAATCCTGAAATGGAGATCTGTTGGTGGAGGCAGAAGGCATGGCTGAGCTGCGAAATGAGTACTTTGCATCGGTGTTTACCAAGGAAGAGGACTTTGCCAAAGCTATGGTAAATGAGGAGGTTGTCGGGATACTGGATGAGATAAAAATAAAGAGGAGGTACTAGGAAGGCTGGCAGTACTTAAAGTAGATAAGTCTGGATGGGATGCATCCTAGGTTGCTCAGGGACATAAGGGGCGCACAGTCTTCCAATCCTCCTTAGATAAAGGGGCACTGCCAGAGGACTGGAGGATTGCAAATGTTACACCCTTGTTCAAAAAAAGGATAAACCCGGCAATTACAGGCCAGTCAGTTTAACGTCAGTGGTGGGGAAGATTTTAGAAACAATAATCTGGGAGAAAATTAACAGCCACTCGGGCAAGTGTGGACTAATAACAGAGAGCCAGCACGGATTTGTTAAGAGCAAATCGTGTTTGACTAACTTGATTGAGTTTTTTGATGAGGTAACAGAGAGGGTGGATGAGGGCAGTATAGTTGATGTTGTGTATGTGAACTTTCAATAGGCGTTTGATAAAGTACCACATACTAGGCTTGTTAGCAAAATTGAAGCCCATGGGATAAAAAGGGCAGCAGCAGCATGGATACAAACTTGGCTAAGGGATAGAAAACAAAGGCTTGTGGTGAATGGCTGTTTCTCGGACTGGAGGGAAATGTACAGTGACGTTCCCCAAGGTTCAGTACTGGGATCACTGTTGTTTTTGATATACATTAATGACGTGGACTTGGGGGTACAGGGCACAATTTCAAAATTTGCAGATGACACGAAACTTGGAAGTGTAGTAAACACTGAGGAAGATAGTAATAGGCTTCAAGAGGACCGAGGCAGGCTGGTGGAATGGGCGGACACATGGCAGATGAAATTCAACACAAAAAAGTGTGAGGTGATACATTTTGGCAGGAAGATTGAGGAGAGACAATACACACTAAATGTTACAATATTAAAGGGGGTGCAAGAAGAAAGAGACCTGGGGGTGTTTGTGCACAAATCTTTGAAGGTGGCAGGAGAGGTTAACAAAGCAGTTAATAAAGCACATGGGATCCTGTGATTTATAAATAGAGGCTGAGAGTACAAAAGCCAGGAAGTTATGCTAAACCTGTATAAAACACTAGTTTAGCCTCAGCTGGAGTATTGGGTTCGATTTTGCCATTGGGGCGGGCTGGGGGTGTGTCAGCCGCTTTTCGTGTTACCCACCCGACTCCAATTTGATGTGGGATAAATATGCGATTTTCCCCTAATTGGGCAATTGATTTCCAGCGTGTGGGAACCCCTGGCCCACTTAGTCTTTCCTTCCTGAAAGTCGCCTCCGATGACGTCAACAGTGCTGGTGGATTTAAGGCCTGCAAGCAGTCTTGCTTCTTCTGCCGACTTCAAACCTTTGCTGTGATAGATTCCTCCAGCCAATATGTCCAGCAGCAGGCCAAAGTCTGCACCAAGGTTCGATGACGCCGCCCTGCAAGCTCTGGCGGAGGGAGCAAGAGGAAATAAGGAAGTGCTCTTCCCTTCCTCAGGGAGGAAGAAGCCTCCCCAGCAGATGAAAGCTGTGTGGATGCAAGTAGCCCAGGAGTTCAACTCTTTGTCTATGTGCCGCAGAACCTGGCTGCAGTGCAGGAAGAGGTTTCATGACCTTCTGCGCACTGGAAACATGAGTATGCCTTTCCCATCACCCTCAATCTGATCTCCATTGCCTCTCCTCACCAGCACTCACCTTTGACAACCTCTTCCTCCACATCCCACTTGACACTGACATCCCTGCACCCTTACCCATTCCCTCTCTCTCTATGGTCACATTCATCTAACTATTCGACTATGCAGCCCTCACACTCCCTATCGCTGTGATGCTATGAAAACAACTTACAACACACAGGGAGGGCCCTTGGTCTTGCCACCTCACTCCATCTTTGTCTCCTTCTAACCATCAATGATATGGATTCTCTATACTCGCTCCTTCATTCTCAATCCAGCTCCACTTGTCTCCCTCATTGCAGGAAAAGAGAGCTCACAATAAGAGGGAAAGAGCGAGGACAGGAGGAGGGACATGCTCAGTAGCCCAGCTCACCCCCTGGGAGGAGGCGGCCCTGGAGATCGTGGGAGGGGAGGAGGATGCGCAAGTGGGGAACAGACAGACGGGTTCATCAGAGCAGGCTGGTGACAGAATAGTTTATCATCTCTCTCATTGACATTGCATGAGTCACTGATAATGATTCTGATGCTCTAACAGATTGACTTTTGATCATCTGCAATATTCAATGTGCATGTAACCTTGGCCTCACATCTCTGACTCTTTCCTTTACTCCCCCACAGGACCATTGAGAGCCCCCGTCCCCACTGTCCAGGAGGAACAGCCTGAGCCTCCAGACTCCTCAGAGGAAGCTGCAACCTCTGAGGGTGCAGCGTCAGCAGAATTCAGCGCACCCAGCACCAGTGCAGGTACTCACAGCTTGGTGGGACCTTCGGGACATAGAGTTGTCACCTGGTGTATCACAGCTCACAAGTGAGCATCAGCAGATGGTGGAGACAGGGACAGCAGTGGAGAGTCCTCATTGGAGGGCGCAGGACGATCCCAGCTCGGCTCTGCTGCATGTCAATCCTGTGCCTCCGGGTCCATCGAGAAGGACAGCTGTGCTGGAACTCCAGGAACAGGTGCAGGAGTCTCTGGCAGGTTTTGTCTCCAGGGTTGCTGCGAGTGTGGAGCAAATGGAGGAGTCCATCACTAACATGAGCAGAGCCTTTGTGGAGGCATTGGCGCATGAATGCATCACCATGGAAAGGATGGCAACCTCCGTGGTAAGGATGGCTGCCATAGAGGAGAGGATGGCTACGGCTATGGAGGAGCTTAGTCGCCAGGGTCGTGAAAACATGGTCATTGTTCAGAATAGACTGACATCTCTTGAGGAGCGATGGTCAGCTATTGAGCAAACAAACCAGACCTTCAGGCAAGTCCTCGGGAGTAGGACTTCCAGTACAGAAACGGGTCCTCATGGACCCCCTGAAGTGCAACAAGGTGCTGTCAAGCCACTTGCTAGCTCTGAAGTGGGGCTGACCCATGAGAGGGGTGTTAGTGGCAGACAACAAGGAAGTGGGGGCTCCTCTCCAAGCGCTCACACGACCATGCCACTGCAGAGCCCTCGGTCAGAGCCCCACCGGAGTCCCCACCCAACTGAGATCGGCATCTCAGCCCCTGCACAGCCGCAGGAGCAGCAGACTGTTGCCGAGCCCTCACAGGTTCACAACCCTAGAGGACGCCCACCAAAGGTGTCGAGACAGGAGCAGCAAGAAAGTGAGCAAGGGGCCTCCACATTTGCTGAAGCCACAGGGGAAGCACCACGTAGGAGCACGCATAAGAGGAAGATAATGCACAAGGGTAGTCACTTGGGTGTAATGTGTTTATTTTTAAAATGCCATCACTTGCTTATTGTCATAAAAAATTCTGATGGCAAACTGTTGAAGTTGTGGTGTGTGTCATTTCGCAAATGGGACTTCCACATTGAGGGCTTAGGGTAACTTGCAATTGTCAGTATGGTGGTCAGAGTGATAGGAATCCGTAGGTTCTTGGTCATTGTTGATGGTCTGATAAGAATGTGCGAGGCAAAAGTGTTTGATTGTGCAGGCTAAGCAAATCTGGCCAAGATGAGTGCGTCCGTTGCATCCCGGGCAGCAATGTGGTCATGCTCTGGTGACTTCTGGCCTGTGCATCTTCAGGTGGGTGAGCAGCAGCTTGGCGCGCCTGTTGATGCTGCTGCTGTTGGTGCTGCTGTTGTTCAGGGTTCTGCTGCTGCCGCGGCTGGTCTTCGTCCGAATCTGATGTCCAGGAAGAAAGGAAATAAATGGTTCCCATTCTTCTGGTATATACCTCAGTTGAGGAAGCGCTCATTCAAGGTGGGGAGAGGGGTTTCCCAAGGAGGTCACACTGGAGATGGGTGTCAGACTCCAAACTTCCACAACAATGAGTAGGCCTGCTAAAAGTTCCCCCAGACCTGAGACAACAAAGTTCTGCCACCTGCAAATGATGATTGGTGAAAACTCCTTTTTAATGGTGGAGCTGCAGCTGTTAGTCAGCAGTCCACTTGTGAGGCCGCCAGGTTTCACTGGCGTGTTTCAGAGGAGGCGTGCAGCACGTGGGAAAAGTGTTAAAATCAGAAAGGCCTCTCAAAATGGGATTATAGAGGCACTTAACTGGTTGTTAAGGGCCTATCCCGCCTCTTGGAGGTGGGATGGAGATGGGGTCAGAAAACTAGCATGTGGGAAAATTGCTCGGAGGCGGGATGGAGGCGGGATCTGGCCCGCCCGCCAGTTTTTGCGATTTTAACACCTCACACGCCTCAAATCCCGCCTCCTCGGGCCTGGCAAAATCGAGCCCATTGTGTCCAATTCTGGGTACCACACTTCAGGAAGGACGTGAAGGCTTTGAAGAGGACACAGAAGAGATTTACTAGAATAGTTCCAGGGATGCGGGATTACAGTTACATGGATAGACTGGAGAAGCTGGGGTTGTTCTCCTTAGAGCAGAGAAGGATAAGATGAGATTTGATAGAGGTGTTTAAAATCATGAAGTGCTTAGACAGAGTAAATAAAGAGAAACTGTTTCCAATGGCTGAAGGGGCACAGATTTAAGGTGATTGTCAAAAGAACCAGAGATGACATGAGGAAGAACTTTTTTTATGTAATGGCTGGTTAGGATTTGGGATGCGCTGCCTGATAGGGCGGTGGATACAGATTCAATAGCAGCCTTCAAAATGGAATTGGATAAATACTTGAAGGAGAAAAATTTGCAGGGATATGGGGAAAGAGCCGGGGGGTGGGACTAACTGGATTGCTCTTCGAAAGAGACGGCACAAACTCAATGGGCCGAATGGCCTCTTTCTGTGCTGCACTATTCTATGATTCTATGATCCACTGTGCGGAATCACTGTACTGTAGTGATCAGTGGATCACTGGGGGGAATCCTGCTCCCGGTTGGTAACGAGAGGGATTCTGTAGCCTGCAGTAGCAAATCAGCACCAGACGAGCTGCCTATCTTGTACAGATGAGAGGTTGCAGAAGTATTTCTATGAGATTCAATGTACTAAATGTAATAATTTGACTATAAATGTAAGATATATTCACTTAACAACGTTTCTCATCTGCTGCTGAAACCCTCAGCCAGGCCTTTGTTATTTCTAGACTCGACTATTCCAACCCTCTCCTACCATGACGCCTTTGTAAATTTGTGCTCATCCTAAACTCTGCTGCCCGTATCCTAACTCCCCCCAAATTCAGCTCACCCATCACCTCTGTGCTTGGTGACCTTCACTGACTCCCAGTCCAGCAACGCCTCGATTTCACATTTCACATCCTTGTTTTCAAATCCCTCCATGGCTTCGATCCTCCCTATCTCTGTAATCTCCTCCAGCCCTAAACCCTCCGAGATCTCTGCGATCTTCCAATTCGGACCTCTTGCCCCTCCCCAATTTTCATCGTTCCACCATTGGTGGCCGTGTCTTCAGCTGCCTGGGCCCTAAGCTCTGGAATTCCTTCCCTAAACCTCTCCGCCTCTCTACATCTCTCTCCTCCTTAAAAATTAGCTCTTTGATCAAGCTTCTGGTCACCTATCCTAATATGATCTATGTGGCTCGGTGTCAAATTTTGTTTGATAACGCTCCTGTCAAGAGCCATGGGACATTTTACTATGTATCCCACACACACCCCGTACCCCACACCCCGTACCCCGCACACGCCCCATACCCCGCACACGCCCCGTACCCCACACCCCGCGCACACCCCGTACCCCGCGCACACCCCGTACCCCGCGCACACCCCGTACCCCGCACACGCCCCGTACCCGGGACACACCCCGTACCCCGCACACACCCCACACCCTGCGCACACCCCGTACCCCGCACACACCCCGTACCCCCCGCACACCCTGTACCCCTCGCACACCCCGTACCCGGCACACACCCCGTACCCGGGACACACCCCGTACCCGGGACACACCCCATACCCCGCGCACGCCCCGTACCCCCATACACCCCGTACCCCAGACATACCCGTACCCCCACACACCCCGTACCCCGCACACACCCTGTACCCCGCACACACCCCATACCCCGCACACACCCCGTACCCCAGACACACCCGTACCCCCACACACCCCGTACCCAGACACACCCCATACACCCCGTACCCCAGACATACCCGTACCCCCACACACCCCGTACCCCGCACACACCCTGTACCCCGCACACACCCCATACCCCGCACACACCCCGTACCCCAGACACACCCGTACCCCCACACACCCCGTACCCAGACACACCCCACACACCCCGTACCCAGACACACCCCACACACCCCGTACCCAGACACACCCCATACACCCCGTACCCCAGACACACCCCGTACCCCAGACACACCCCGTACCCCAGACACACCCCGTACCCCGCACACACCCCGTACCCCGCACACACCCCGTACCCCACACACCCCGTACCCCCCACACACCCCGTACCCCACACACCCCGTACCCCAGACACACCCGTACCCCCACACACCCCGTACCCAGACACACCCCATACACCCCATACCCCAGACACACCCCGTACCCCACACACCCCGTACCCCGCACACACCCCGTACCCCCCGCACACCCCGTACCCCGCACACACCCCGTACCCGGGACACACCCCATACCCGGGACACACCCCGTACCCGGGACACACCCCGTACCCCCATACACCCCGTACCCCAGACATACCCGTACCCCCACACACCCCGTACCCCGCACACACCCTGTACCCCGCACACACCCCATACCCCGCACACACCCCGTACCCCAGACACACCCGTACCCCCACACACCCCGTACCCAGACACACCCCATACACCCCGTACCCCAGACACACCCCGTACCCCAGACACACCCCGTACCCCAGACACACCCCGTACCCCACACACCCCGTACCCCACACCCCCCGTACCCCGCACACACCCCGTACCCCGCACACACCCCGTACCCCGCACACACCCCGTACCCCCCGCGCACCCCGTACCCGGCACACACCCCGTACCCGGGACACACCCCGTACCCGGGACACACCCCGTACCCGGGACACACCCAGTACCCGGGACACACCCAGTACCCGGGACACACCCCGTACCCCAGACATACTCGTACCCCCACACACCCCGTACCCCGCACACACCCCGTACCCCGCACACACCCCGTACCCACTCCGTACCCCAGACACACCCGTACCCCCACACACCCCGTACCCAGACACACCCCATACACCCCGTACCCCAGACACACCCCGTACCCCAGACACACCCCGTACCCCACACACCCCGTACCCCGCACACACCCCGTACCCCGCACACACCCCGTACACCGCACACACCCCGTACCCCGCACACACCCCGTACCCCACACACCCCGTACCCCGCACACACCCCGTACCCCGCACACACCCCGTACCCCGCACACACCCCGTACCCCGCACACACCCCGTACCCCGCACACACCCCGTACCCCGCACACACCCCGTACCCCCGCACACCCCGTACCCCACACACCCCCTACCCCACACCCCGCACACACCCCGTACCCCCACACACCCCGTACCCCCCACACCCCGTACCCCGCACACCCCGTACCCCGCACACACCCCATACCCCGCACACATCCCGTACCCCCCACACACCCCGTACCCCTCACACCCCGTACCCACCCCGTACCCCGCACACACCCCGTACCCCCACACACCCCGTACCCCCCACACACCCCGTACCCCCCACACACCCCGTACCCCCCACACCCCGTACCCCAGACACACCCCGTACCACTCACACCCCGTACCCACCCCATACCCCCCACACACCCCATACCCCCCACACACCCCGTACCCCCCACACACCCCGTACCCCAGACACACCCCGTACCTCGCACACCCCGTACACACCCCATACCCCGTACACACCCCGTACCCCACACACACCCCGTACCCATGCTGTTGTTACTAATTTGGTTTCGATACCAAATCTGCAGCTGTTTCAAATGAGAGCAAAAGCATCAAACTTGGGTTGATCTGTTAACGAGGTTTTCTATTACATTTCCAAACATGGTGTGTGGTGATGAGAATGTCAGGCTCTCATACAGGAGACTGCTGACTGAGTGCCAGCACTCAATGACATTTACACTCAGCCTTTCCAAGGGCGAGGGCCAGCTGGCTGTGTTGACTGGTCTGTGGAAGCAAACTCACTTCTCTTTAATTCAGTGCTTCACTCAAGCACTCCTCCTGGTTAAACTGGCGTGAACTATGAACTCTGAGGGACGGACTGCTCTTCCGCTCAAGCAATGGTGTGTGTGAGTGAGTGACTGTGTGTCCACGGCCTCGCACCTCCCTATCTCTGTAACCTCCTCCAGCCTTACAACTCTCGGAGATCTCTGCGCTCCTCCAATTCTGGCCTCTTGCACATCGCTGATTTTCATCATTCACCATTGGCGGCCGTGCCTTCAGCTGTCTAGGCCCTAACCTTTGGAATTCCTTCCCTAAGCCTCTCTGCCTCTCTCTCCTCCTTTAAGACGCTCCTTAAAACCAACCTCTTGGAACGAGTTTTTGGGCACTTGTCCGAATATCTCCTGATGTGGCTCGGTTGATGCCGCTCCTATGAAGCACCTTGGGATGTTTTACGATGTTAAAAGCGCTATATAAATGCAAGTTGCTGTATGTTTGCGTGTGTGCATATAGTATTACACAGTTTATATAGTATCTACAGCACAGAAACAGGCCATTCAGCCCAACAGGTCTGTGCCGGTGTTTCTGCTCCACACGAGCCTCCTCCCCACCCCTCTTCATTTCAACCCACCAACACATCCTTCTATTCCTCGCTCCCTCATGTGTTTATCGAGCTTCCCCATATATGCATCTATGCTATTCACCTCAACTACTCTTTATGGTAGCAAGTTACACATTCTCACTACTCTCTGGGTGGAGAAGTTTCTCCTGAATTCCCTAATGGATTTATTAGTGACTATCTTATATTTATGGCCCCTAGTTCTGTTCTCACCCGCAAGTGGAAACATCTTCTCTGTGACTACTCTATCAAACCCTTTCATAATCTTAAAGACCGCTATCAGATCACCCTAGAGAAGAGCCCCAGCCTGTTCAATCTTTCCGGATAGGTATAACCTCTCAGTTCTGGTATCATTCTAGTAAATGACATCAAGACAGCATTTGACCGAGTGTGGCATCAAGGGGCCCTAGTACAACTGAAGTCAATGGGAATCAGAGGAAAACTCTCCCCTGGCTGGAGTCGTACCTAGCACCAAAGAAGATGGTTGTGGTCGTTGGAGGCCAATCATCTCAGCCCCAGGACATTGCAGCAGGAGTTCCTCAGGGCAGTGTCCTAGGTCCAACCACCTTCAGCTGCTTCATCAATGACCTGCCCTCCATCAAAAGGTCAGAAGTGGGGATGTTCGCTAATGATTACACAGTGTTCAGTTCCATTCACAACTCCTCAGAAAATGATACGATAGCAAAATACTGCAGATGCTAGAAATCTGAAATAACAACAGGAAATTATCCTCAGATAATGAAGCAGTCTGTGCCCGCATGCAGCAAGACCTGGACCAGCTTCAGGCTTGGGCTGATAGGTGGCGAGTAACATTTGCGCCACACAAGTGCCAGGCAATGACTGTCTCCAACAAGGGAAAGTCTAACCACCGCCCCTTGACATTCAATGGCATTACCATCATCGAATTCCCCACCATCAATGGGGATCACCATTGACCAGAAACTTAACTGGACCAGCCACATGAATACTGTGGCTACAAGAGCAGGTCAGAGGCTGGGTATTCTGCAGTGAGTGACTCACCTGATTCCCAAAGCTTTTCCGCCATCTACAAGGCACAAGTAAGGAGTGTGATGGAATACTCTCCACTTGCCTGGATGAGTGCAGCTCCAACAACACTCAAGAAGCTCGACATCATCCAGGAAAAAGCAGCTCGCTTGATTGGCACCCCATCCACCATCTTAAATATTCACTCCCTCCACCACTGGTGCAGTGTGTCTGCAGTGTGTACCATCTACAAGATTCACTGCAGCAACACACCAAGGTTTCTTTGACAGCACCTCCCAAACCCGCGACCTCTACCACCTAGAAGGACAAGGGCAGTAGACGCATGGGAACACCACCACCTCAAAGTTCTCCTCCAAGTCACACAACATCCTGACTTGGAAATATATCGCTGGGTCAAAATCCTGGAACTCCCTCCCTAACAGCACTGTAGGAGTACCTTCACCACACGGACTGCAGTGGTTCAAGGCGGCGGCTCATCACCACCTTCTCAAGGGCAATTAGGAATGGCCAATAAATGCCCATCCCTAGTTTCCCTCGAGAAGGTGATGCCCACATCACATGAATGAATAAAACAAAAATATCTTTTTTGCACCTTCTCCAGTGACTCTATGTCCTTTTTATAATACAGAGACCAGAACTGTGCACAGCACTCCAAGTGTGGTCTAACCAAGGTACTATACAAGTTTAACATAACATCTCTGATTTTCAATTCTATTCCGCTAGAAATGAATCCAAGTGCTCTGTTTGCTTTTTATGGCCTTATTAACCTGCGGTGCTACCTTTAGTGATTTGTGCATCTGTACCCACAAATCCCTCTGTTCCTCTACCCCATTTAGAAACTTATTTTCAAAGAGTATGTGACCTCCTTATTCTTCCTACCAACATGTACCATCTCACACTTTTCTATATTGAAGTTCATTTGCCAATTGCACGCCCATTCTGCAAGTTTATTAATGTCTTTCTGCATTTGGTCGCAGTCCTCCTCTGTATTAACTACACCCCCAATCTGGTGTCGTCCACAAATTTTGAAATTGTACTTCCGATTCCCAAGTCCAAATAATTTATGTAAATGCGAACAACAGTGGTCCCAACACCGAGCCTTGTGGAACACCATTTTCCACCTTTTGCCAGTCTGAGGAACTACCTGTAGCCAACTTGCTATCCATTCTGCTACTTGTCCCATGACTCCACATGTTGTGATCTTAATCATGAGTCTACTATGCGGTACCTTATCAAAGACCTTTTGGAAAGTCAAATATATTACGTCCACAGTATTACCCTTATCTACCCTTTCTGTTACTTCTTCAAAGAGTTCAATAAGGTTGATCAAGGATGACCTTCCCTTTTGAAATCTGTGCTGACTATTCTTTATTATATTTTCAGTTTCTAGATTTTTTCTATTACATGCTCGAGTAAGGATTCCATTATCTTTCCTATCACTGACATTAAGCTAACTGGTTTGTAGTTCCCTAGACTTGTTCTATTTTGCTTTTTAAATATAGGAATAATGTTATCTATCCACTAGTCCTCAGGCATTATTCTCTTTTCTATGAATTTATATATGTAATAGTGCCTCTGCTATCTCCTTCCCTAACTTCTCTTAATATGCATGGATGCAGTCCATCCGGACCAGGGGTTTTATCTTCTCTAAGTTTGATTAGTTTATTAATTATTTCCCCCTTTCTATCTTAAATGTCTTTACATCTTTTTTGATCTCATCTTCGAATGCTATGGCCACAATGTCAGTCTCCCTGGTAAACACCGAGGCAAAGTAATTATTTAATATTTTTACCATTTCTCTGTCATTAGCTGTGAGTTTATTGTGTGCATCCCTTAGTGGCCCTATCCCTATCCTGGTTTTTCTTATGTTATTTGTGTGTCTGGAGAATATTTTACTATTTATTATTATATTCTTTCATAATTTAATTTTATAGTTTCTCTTTGTCTTCTTAATTGTGTTTTTGACTTCTTTCCTAACCTTTTCATATTGCCTTTTGTCATCCCCTTCTTTGTTGTCTATGTACTTAGTCTATGCCTTTTCTTTCATTTCAATTTTGTAATTATTTCTTTATTCATCCCCATAGTGTTTCATTATTGGCTAGTTTGTTCTTGCTTTTTAGTGGGATATATTACTCCTGGACTCTATTGATCACCATTGTAAATGTTTCCCACTGCTATTTCTATTTCTTTGTTTGTCAGTAAATTGTTCCAGTTTAGTTCCATTTTCATCCCCTTAAAATCAGCTTTTTTTCCTATTTATTACTTTGGTCTTTGTCTTACTTATGTCCTTCTCAATCTTTATCTTAAGCCGTATTATGTTGTGATCGCTATTGCCTAGATGTTCCCCTACACTCACTTCTCTTATCTGTTCTGGTTCATTTCCCAATACTAGATCCAGCAGTGATTCCTCTCTTGTTGGGCTTTTTACATACTGGATAAGAAAGGAGTCCTGTACACACTGTAAAAACTCCATTCCCTGCACCCCTTTCGCTATCTCTTCTTGCTGGTTTATTTGGGGATACTTAAAATCTCCCATGATTATTATTCTATGTCCTTTACTCATTTCACATATTTGCTTACATATTTCTTCCTCCACCTCCTTTCCACTATTAGGCGATCTGTAATTAGCACGATCGACCCCTTCTATATTATATTTCAATCTATATGGATTCTGTTTCTAACCTTCTGTTAGTTATGTCCCTTTTTTGTACTGCCATTATGTTACCTCTATTTAGTACAGCTATCCCACCCCACTTCTTCCATCCCTATTCTTTCTGATTATGTTATAATCTGCAATATTTAGTTGCCAGTTCTGCTCTTTATGTAGCCATGTTTCAGTTATTCCAACAACATCAGGTTCCTCGCTATGGATTATTGCCTCCAGTTCCCCTATTTTATTTTGGATGCTGTGTACACCCAGCGACCTGAACACAAAAATCTAGGCTGACACTCCAGTTCAGTGCTGAGGGAGTGCTGCACTGTCGGAGGTGCCGTCTTTCAGATGAGATGCTAAACCGAGGCTCCATCTGCTTTCTCAGGTGGATGTAAAAGATCCCATGGCACCATTTCGAAGAAGAGCAGGGGAGTTATCCCCGGTGTCCTGGCCAATATTTATCCCTCAATCAACATCGCTAAAACAGATTATCTGGTCATTATCGCATTGCTGTTTTTTGGGAGCTTGCTGTGTGCAAATTGACTGCCGCATTTCCTACATTACAACAGTGACTCCACTTCAAAAGTGCTTCATTGGCTGTAAAGCGCTTTGGGACGTCTGGAGGACGTGAAAGGCGCTACATAAATGCAAGTCTTTCTTTTTTCTTTACTTGCACAATATAGAAAGCTGGATTTTATCCACATACTATAAAAACTTGTGAATTATCGGTGGAGCAAATAAAACAATGGGAAGTCAGTTACTGTCTTTTGGCGTAAAACTACATTGTTCCTCAATCTCTCCAATTTCTGGGTGTGTAATATAGAGAAGCAACATCGGATGTTGTTGAGAAGGTGGTTGCTTGACAGATGCCCGATTTCCCTTTAAGGCAGAGACCTTGTCAATCACCCCTTCTCCCCAGGGATTAGTGATTATCAACGGTAGCAGGGAGTCGCGCGGTGTTTGTCTGAGAACCAAAATTCAGAGCTGCACTCGCGCTGTCGAGAAGCCAATTTTCCCACAATCCTGGTACAGTAATAAAGTTTACATTCTCCATACTTTCAAACTGGAGAACTCCACCCCAACACAATTATAAAGCCATTCACAACTTGAATGGCATGATTGATTTTAATCTTTGCCCATAAAATCCCAAAGAGTGTAAAATATTGTTATTGCTTACTGAGGCAGTGGGTTGCTAAGCAACTGACCATATAGCTGCTAGTGGAGGCCGTGTGTTCCTCAGGTGGGACTGAGCAACTGAGCACAGGCCCCCACTCCGAGACCTACCATTGATCAGTGTCCCAATGACTTACAAATCAATTTACTGTTTCAGCTCTTCCTCCGAGCAGCAACTTTTAGAGATTCCTAAAGACTTACATTTCTATAGCGCCTTTCACAACCTCAGAACGTCCCAAAGCGCTTTCCAGCCAATGAAGTACTTTTGAAGTGGAGTCACTGTTGTAATGTAGGAAACGCAGCAGCCAATTTGCACACAGCAAGCTCCCACAAACAGCAATAGGATAAATATTGGCCAGGACACCGGGGATAACTCCCCTGCTCTTCTTCGAAATAATGCCATGGGATCTTTTACGTCCATCTGAGAGAGCAGACGGAGCCTCAGTTTTAACGTCTCATCCGAAAGACAGCACCTCCGACAGTGCAGCACTCCCTCAGCACTGCACTGGACCATCAGCCTAGATTTTTGTGCTCAAGTTTCTGGCGTGGGACTTGAACTTTAGTACATACAGGTACTGACAGATTAATGTGTTGGTTAATAAAAGTTAAATTCCAATGTGAATATCTTGAGAATCCTTTTTAATAAATGTTCACCTTTTAGTTTCAGATTAATTTGTTTTAATAAACCAGGAACAGTCGAAGCTATGATCTCAGACCACTGCTAGGTGGTTTGTTGCAGTCGAGGTTAGCTAGAGCTCACTAAATATATTCTTCACTGACTGCAGGAGTTTAAAAAAAATCAATTTGTTTAGTCAGTCTGAACTCCTTGCAGGCAGGAGAGATTCCCGAGTCCCACAGGAACTGGCTATGTTCGTAATTGTTACCTCGGCCATTCAGTTGACATCAGAGCTGTGCTCTTTGTGGCTGCCCTGTTGGAGGTTTCTGAGAAACCAGATCTCTGTGTTCGGTTCATCCACCCTCTTCTTCCTTTGAAGTCATCGAAAGAAATCCTGAACGCATTGTCACAGGAAACGGATGAGCTTTCAGGAGATGGAACGGCTGTGATATAACCAAATGATCTTGAAAGCTGCACAGCTCACTGAAATCTCACCTGCCAAAGCTGTTGCATAATAAAAGTTATTTGATAAGATTCAGCATTTAATCCAGCTGCAGTCACCAAACAAACAGAATTAACACTAGGCACAAATCAAAAATGGATACAATCAAAACGGTACTTTTAATTACATTTAGACTTTGTTGCACGGTGAGATTAATATTAAATTAAAATTAATATTTAAAAAATCATTGTTTGTTTGCTTAGCTGTTTGTTCATAGAATTTACAGCACAGAAACAGGCCATTCAGCCCAACTGGTCTCTGCCGGTGTTTATACTTCCACCCGACTTCATCTAGCCTATCAGCATAACCTTCTATAACTTTGTCCTACATGTACTTCTCCAGCTTCCCTTCAAACGCATCTCTGCTCTTCGCCTCAACCACTCCCTGTGGGAGCGAGTTCCACATTCTCACCACTCTCTGAGTAAAGAAGTTTCTCCTGAATTCCTTATTGGATTTATTAGTGACTATCTTATAGTTATGGCCCCCAGTTTCGGTCTCCCCCTCAAATGGAGACAACTTCTCTACATCTACCCTATCAAACCCGTTCCCTCCCCTGTATCACCTTCTACAAACGAATATAATCCTTCAAATGGAAGATGGTCCAATGAGCTACAAACTTCTCCAGGATCTTTGTGCGATAGGTGCAGGGCTCCCTAATACTCCGAACAGAGCAAGAACCACCAAAAAGTGTTTATAATTTTTATTAAATGGGCACAATAATCTGCATAACTAAGATTATGCCCACTGCCATTTTATTATGCTAATATTTGCTACTTGAGCACAAAAAATCCAGGTTGACTCTAGTGCGGTGCTGAGGGAGTGCTACAGTGTTGGAGGTGCCGTCTTTCAGATGAGGCTCTGTCTGCCCTCTCAGGTGGACGTAAAAGATCCAGGGCACTAATCAAAGAAGAGCAGGGGAGTTATCCCCGGTGTCCTGGGGCCAATATTTATCCCTCAATCAACATCACTAAAACAGATTATCTGGTCATTATCACATTGCTGTTTGTGGGACCTTGCTGTGCGCAAACTGGCTGCCGCGTTTCCCACATTACAACAGTGACTCCACTTCAAAAAGTATTTCATTAGCTGTAAAGTGCTCTCGGACCTCTTAAGGTCGTGAAAGGTGCTATGCTCAGTCAGCCTCTGATCATCATTGCCACTCGCAGTAAAGAGCACATTGGGGAATCAGAGTAGGTGGAGCTCTGTTCCAGGCTCAGAGTAACGTTTGCTTAATGCTCTCCCTGGTTGAATGAGAGGCAGAAAAAGTGCCACCAAGCACAGGCAGAAGCTTCGTGCAGTGGGGATGGGGAAATCAAAAGGCAGTGGCATACATTGGAGAAGGAACAAATCAACGCGCTATGGATTAAAGGGTGGGTGGGGTTCGAGCCATGGGGAGTGGGAGGCTATGGTGGAATCGCAACTTTATGTAGCACATACAATGTCAACATGTTTTCTTCAGATTCTAGAGTTACTAATTCACCTCCGTGTTGTACCCATGATATTCATTAACCTTTGTTTGCGTCGTATGTCCCCCACCATCAATTTGAGATACCATCTCCTCAAAGAAAAATCATCAGCTTGATGAGGCAAATCTACCCCTTCTTAAGCTGTTTGGTTCTTCAAACAACCACACACTTGGTAGGTAAAGTCATTGGAGCTTATGATATACAGCAGTGTACACTGAGCTAGTCATCATCGTGAGTGTGTATGGGGGTGAGGGGGAGTTGATCAGTGACAGTGCCTAAGTGACACGAGGTCACAAGGAAAGCGTCAATGCTTGCATGTTTTTTGAACACACCAAGATTTATGAGAGAACACAGGAAAATGCACAGGAAGCATTTCAAGGCTGCACAGGAACACTCAGTGAAAACTACGATCAGCATCCATGAGTTCGCTGTGAGGCGGACAACACTAAGTGTGCTGTTATTACGATCAGATGGACAGTGTTTCCTCTCTTCCAACACCCCATCTGCCTAGACTGAACTCCCAACTTAGGTCCGCGGTGTAAGGACAGTGTGTTACCCATTGTACACACCAGCCCCCAGCACTGAATGTTTACAAGGTCTTGATTTTGGATTATGGAAATAGTGCAAAAATAGTAATAATATGGCTGAACAAATTGTTTTCCCGTATTAATCACAAAATGCTGGTATAACCAAAGTATTTTAATAAAATAAAACTACCCCCAAAAATCTGATACCGCAAATATCTCCTGAAATTATATTCATAGTTTCATATTAAATTGAAACGGTCTTTCTAGTCTTTAAATAGCATTTTTTATAAATGTTTATAATAAACATACTGTAGTACATAAAGCAGATAGCATTAGGATCTTGTGAAGCAAAAAAGTTTCTTTCACTTATTGTATTTAAGTAATTACTTACCTTCATAGAACTAGGATAATCTAAAATGTAGAAACAGGTGTAAGTGTTCATTCTTGGGATATGGGCATTGCAGGCAAGGCCAGCATTTAGTGCCCATCCCTAACCGCCCATGAGAAGTCACCTTCTTGAACCGCTGTAGTCCTTGTTGTGAAGGTAGTCTCAGAGTGCCGGTAGGTAGGGATTTCCAGGATTTTCACCCAGCGACAATGAAGGAATGGCGATATATTTCCAAGTCAGGATGGTGTGTGACTTGGAGCAGGACTCTCTTGATTCAGAAAGTGTCCCCTTGGATTGGAAAATTGCCAATGTCACTCCACTATTTAAGAAGAGTACGAGAGATAAACCAGGAAATTATAGGCCTATTAGTCTAATGTCTGTTTTGGGAAAGTTACTAGAATCTGTTATTAGGAACATTGACTGAGCATATAAATTGGGATAGTCAGAGTGTGAAAGGCTTAGAGGGTGCAGAATTCTTAAAGTGCATCCAGGAGAGCTTTTTGAGCCAACATGTAGAAAGTCCTACAAGAGAGGGGGCGGTACTGGACCTAATTCTGGGGAATGTAGCCGGGCAAGTGGTGGAAGTGTCAGTAGGAGAGCATTTTGGCGACAGTGACCACAATTCGGTGAGATTTAAGGTGGTCATGGAAAAAGACAAAGACGGCCTGGAAATAAGGGTTCTAAATTGGGGGAAGGCCGATTTTAATATGATAAGGCAGGATCTGGCCAAATTGGACTGGGAGCAGCTACTTATAGGAAAATCTGCATCAAAACAGTGGGAGACTTTCAGAAGGGAAATAGAGAGAGTACAACGCCAACATGTTCCTGTAAAGGTCAAGGGTGGGACCAACAAGCAAAGGGAACCTTGGATGACAAGGGATATACAAAAATGCATTAGAAATAAAAGGGGGACTTTTGGCAGTTACAAAAGACTAAAGACGGAAGAAGCCCTAGAGGAGTATAAAAAATGCAGGGGCATACTTAAAAAAGAAATTAGGAGGGCGAGGAGGGGCCATGAAATAACACTGGCGAGCAAAATAAAGGAAAATCCTAAGATGTTTTATAAGTATATTAAGGGCAAGAGGATAACCAGGGAAAGGGTAGGGCCCATTAGGGACCAAAGTGGCAATCTGTGTGTAGAGCCAGATGGTGTAGGCGGGGTTTTAAATGAATTTTTTGCATCTGTGTTCACTATGGAGAAAGACGATGCAGACATAGAAATCGGGCAAGGGGGCTGTGACATACTTGAACATATTAGCATCGAGAGGGAGGAGGTGCTAGCGGTTTTAGCAGGCCAAAAAGTGGATAAATCCCCAGGCCCGGACGAGATGTATCCCAGGCTGCTGTGGGAGGCAAAGGAGGAGATTGCAGGGGCTCTGACACAAATTTTCAGAACCTCTCTGGCCACAGGGGATGTACCAGAGGACTGGAGAACAGCTAACGTAGTACCATTATTCAAGAAGGGTAGCAGGGATAAACCAGGGAATTACAGGCCAGTGAGCCTAACATCTGTGGTAGGGAAATTATTGGAAAAAATTCTGAGGGACAAAATTAGTCTCCACTTGGAGAGGCAAGGATTAATCGGGGATAGTCAGCATGGCTTTGTCAAGGGTAAATCATGTCTGACAAATCTGATTGAATTTTTCGAGGGGGTGACTAGGGGGGTGGATGAGGGAAATGCTGTGGATGTGGTTTACATGGACTTCAGTAAAGCTTTTGACAAAGTCCCGCATAGGAGACTGGTCAAGAAGGTAAGAGCCCATGGGATCCAGGGTGCCTTGGCACGTTGGATCCTAAACTGGCTGAGTGGCAGGAGGCAGAGGGTGATGGTCGAAGGTTGCTTTTGTGACTGGAAGCCTGTGTCCAGTGGGGTACCTCAGGGATCGGTGCTGGGTCCCTTGTTGTTTGTGATCTACATAAATGATTTGGATGAGAATGTAAAAGGTATGATCAGTAAGTTCGCAGATGACACGAAAATTGGTGGGGTGGTAAATTGTGAGGAGGAAAGCCTCAGGCTACAGGAAGATATAAACGGGTTGGTCAGATGGGCGGAAAAGTGGCGAATGGAATTTAACCCTGAAAAGTGCGAGGTGATGCATTTTGGACGGACAAATAAGGCAAGGGAATACACAATGAGTGGTAGGACCCTAGGAAGTACAGAGGGTCAGAGGGACCTTGGTGTACATGTACATAGATCCCTGAAGGCAGCGGAACAGGTCGATAAGGTGGTTAAAAAGGCATATGGGATACTTGCCTTCATTAGCCGAGGCATAGAATATAAGAGCAGGGAGGTTATGATGGAGCTGTACAAAACGCTGGTGAGGCCACAGCTGGAGTACTGTGTGCAGTTCTGGTCGCCTCACTATAGGAAGGATGTGATTGCTTTGGAGAGGGTGCAGAGAAGATTCACCAGGATGTTACCTGGGATGGAGCGCCTCAGCTATGAAGAGAGGCTGGACAGGCTGGGGTTGTTTTCCTTGGAGCAAAGAAGGCTGAGGGGGGACCTGATTGAGGTGTACAAAATGATGAGGGGCATAGATAGGGTAGATAAAGAGGAACTTTTCCCCTTAGTAGGGGGGTCAATAACAAGGGGGCATAGATTCAGGGTAAGGGGCAGGAGATTTAGAGGGGATTTGAGGAGGAACTTTTTCACCCAGAGGGTGGTTGGAATGTGGAACTCAATGCCTGAAAGTGTGGTAGAGGCAGGAACCCTCACAACATTCAAGAAGCATTTGGATGAGCACTTGAAATGCCATTGCATACAAGGCTATGGACCAAATGCTGGAAAATGGGATTAGACTGGACAGGGATGGATGGGCGGCGCAGACACGATGGGCCGAAGGGCCTCTTTCTGTGCTGTAAAACTCTATGACTCTATGACACTTGGACAAATATGAACCGATCAGAGAGAGACTGCATGGATCTGTAAAGGGTAATTCATGTCTAAAGAATCTAACCCGTTTTTTTGAGGAGGTAACGAGCGTGGTAGGTATGGATGATATTTATATGAACTTCCAGAAGGTATTTTCTTTACTCGTTCCTGGGATGTGGGAAGGCCAGCATTTATTGCCCATCCCTAATTGCCCTTGAGAAGGTGGTGGTGAGCTGCCGCCTTGAACTGCTGCAGCCCGTGTGGTGAAGGTTCTCCCACAGTGCTATTAGGGAGGGAGTTCCAAGGTTTTGACCCAGTGACGATGAAGGATTGGCGATATACTTCCAAGTCAGGATAGTGTGTGACTTAGAGGGGAACTTGGAGGTGATGGAGTCCCCATGCGCCTGCTGCCCTTGTCCTTCCAGGTGGTAGAGGTCACGAGTTTGGGGGGTGCTGTCGAAGAAGCCTTGGTGAGTTACTGCAGTGCATCTTGTAGATGGTACACAATGCAGCCACGGTGCACCGGTGGTGAGGGAGTGAATGCTTAAGGTGGTGGATGAGTGCCAATCAAGCGGGCTGCTTTGTCCTGGATGATGTTGAGCTTCTTGAGTGTTGTTGAAGCTGCACTCATCCAGGTAAGTGGAGGGTATTCCAACACACTCCTGACTTGTGCCTTGTAGATGGTGGAAAGGCTTTGGGGAGTCAGGAGGTGAGACACTCGCCGCAGAATACCCAGCCTCTGACCTGCTCTTGTAGCCACAGTATTTATGTGACTGGTCCAGTTAAGTTTCTGCTCAATGGTGACCCCCAGGATGTTGATGGTGGGGGATTCGGCGATGGTAATGCCATTGAATGTCAAGGGGTGGTGGTTAGACTCTCGCTTGTTGGAGATAGTCATTGCCTGGCACTTGTGTGGCGCGAATGTTACTTACCACTTATCAACCTAAGCCTGAATGTTGCCCAGGTCTTGCTGCATGCGGGCATGGACTGCTTCATTATCTGAGGAGTTGCGAATGGAACTGAACACTTCAATCAGCGAACATCCCCACTTCTGACCTTATGATGGAGGGAAGGTCATTGATGAAGCAGCTGAAGATGGTTGGGCCTAGGACACTGCCCTGAGGAACTCCTGCAGCGATGTCCTGAGGCTGTGATGATTGGCCTCCAACCTCCATCTTCCTTTGTGCTAGGTATGACTCCAGTCAGTGGAGAGTTTTCACCTGATTCCCATTGACTTCAATTTTACTAGGGCTCCTTGATGCCACACTCAGTCAAATGCTGCCTTGATGTCAAGGGCAGTCACTCTCACCTCACCTCTGGAATTCAGCTCTTTTGTCCATGTTTGGACCAAGGCTGTAATGATATCTGGAGCAGAGTGGTCCTGGCGGAATCCAAACTGAGCATCAGTGAGCAGGTTATTGGTGAGTAAGTGGCACTTGATAGCACTGTCGACGACACCTTCCATCACTTTGCTGATGATTGAAAGCAGACTGATGGGGCAGTAATTGGCTGGATTGGATTTGTCCTGCTTTTTGTGGACAGGACGTACCTGGGCAATTTTACACATTGTCGGGTAGATGCCAGTGTCATAGCTGTACTGGAACATCACGGAAGACCTCTCCTGGTCCCTCAATACCTCCTCTCTGGTGAAGAAGGCCCAGCAGCGCCTATATTTCCTAAGGAGGCTGAAGGGATGTAACCTGTCACCCCTGATCCTCTCTAACTTTTACCGCTGCACAATAGAGAGCATCCTGACAAACTGTATCACAGTATGGTATGGCAGCTGTAGCTACTATGACCGGAAAGCCCTGCAGTGGGTAGTCAAAACTGCCCAACGCATTACCGGCACCCGGCTACCGGCCATAGAGCACATATACCAGAAACGCTGTTTACGGAGGTCACGGACCATCATCAAAGACCCTACCTACCCCAGCCACAGTCTGTTCGCCCTCCTGCCATCTGGGAGACGCTACAGATGCATTCGCACCCGTACGACCAGATTTAGGAACAGTTTCTTTCCCAGGGCTGTCATCCTACTGAACTCCACAAATAAACTCTAAAGCCTGCACATCTGCCAATGCACTTTATTATGGTTATGTTTATGTTAATGTATTACAAGCCAAATGTATGTTGAATGTTTAAATGTCTTAATCTAAATGTACACTCTCGGGAGCCGCAAGCCTACATTTCGTTTTACTGCACTTGTGCACTAACAATGACAATAAAGTTGATTATGATTATGAGCTAGTTCTGGAGCATCAGTCTTCAGCACAATTGCTGGGATGTTGTCAGGGCTGTATCCAGTGCACTCAGCTGTTTCTTGATATCATGTGGAGTGAATTGAATTGGCTGAAGGCTGGCTTCTGTGATGGTGGGGACCTTAGGAGGAGGTCGAGATGCTTCATACACTCGGCCCTTCTAGCTGAAGATGGTTGCAAACGCTTCAGCCTTATCTTTTGCACTCACGTGTTGGTCTCCGCCATCATTGAGGATGGGGATGTTCATGGCGCCTCCTCTTCCCGTTAGTTATTTAATTGTCCACCACCATTCGCAACTGGATGTGGCAGGACTGCAGAGCTTTGATCTGATCCGCTGGTTGTGGAATCGCTTAGCTCTGTCTATAGCATGCTGCTTCTGCTTTTTAGCATGCATGTAGTCCTGTGTTGCAGCTTCCCCAGGTTGGCAACTTATTTTTAGGTATGCTTGGTGCTGCTCCTGGCATGCTCTTCTACAGTCCTCAAAGAACCAGGGTTGGTCCCCTGGCTTGATGGTAATAGTAGAGTAAGGGATATGCCGGGCCATGAGATTAGATTGTGGTCGACCAACATTCTGCTGCTGCTGATGGCTCACAGTGCCTCATGGATGCACAGTTTTGAATTGCTAGATCTGTTCTGAATTCATCCCATTTAGCACGGTAGTAGTGCCACACAACACGATGGAGGGTGTCCTCAGTGTGAAGACGGGATTTCGTCTCCACAAGGACTGTGCGGTGGTCACTGCTACCAATACTGTTATGGACAAATTCATCTGCGACAGGTAGATTGGTGAGGATGAGGTCAAGTAGGCTTTTCCCTCATGTTGGTTCTCTCAGGTCCAGACTGGCAGCTATGACCTTCAGGACTCGACCAGCTCGGTCAGTAGTGGTGCTACCGAGCCACTCTTGGAGATGGACATTGAAAAGTAGGCCTTTTATGCACACTGAGCAAAGGAAGTAGAGAAAACAATTTGAAACTACAATATATAAAAACCCTAGCAGTTAACAACTGAATGTACTGAATTGTTTCTATGTACAGTATACAACTTTCTGACCTTTTAGATAACCAAGAGATCAACTTCAGCAAACTACACTCTGCTGGAAACCAATACGCAAATATAAACCGTTGCAAGTTTTGACAAAAGTCACATTCCAAGTAGGTAATTGCTATGTTAATTTGTTCCCTAGCAACTGCCCAAAGAGAAACAGGCCCCTGCAAAACAAGTGGGGAACCTTCCAAGGCCTTTTATTGAGCCACGAGGTACAGCTGAACACAGCAATAAGAAGACCAGGCTTCTGTACACAAAAGCAAGCACACGGACAGACGACTGCTATTAGTTTGGCTTTATTAGTAGCATTACACATACACCACACAAACTTCTGTTTTCTGTTTTAGCGCGCTACGTCAATAGTTAAAGATCACATGTAAGATATGGACAACAGCAGATGATTAAACATTTGTTAGGTCACATTAACTGCATCGTGTTTGTAATATCAGATACATGAAAAATTGCTTTTGTCTACAACACTGCAAATTAAACTTTTACAGAGTAACACAATGAATAAAAAACTTCAATAACCCCATTAGTGTTACATTGAAACACAGGGTTCATGATCATTAAATCAGTTCTATTTTAAAACCACAGGCTAGAAACATCACTGAGAGGAGCTCATTAGTGAAGAAATAAAGTAA
The DNA here is from genome assembly GCF_052327205.1 of Somniosus microcephalus. Classification (NCBI taxonomy): domain Eukaryota; kingdom Metazoa; phylum Chordata; class Chondrichthyes; order Squaliformes; family Somniosidae; genus Somniosus; species Somniosus microcephalus. The sequence goes on from NC_141013.1 coordinate 42,280,296, forward strand.
GTAAGGCTTTGTGTTGAATCCTTACATACTGTAGTAGCATATATGAACAATATTTAGAAATTATGCATTCATGCCATTTTAATGGTCAAATTATAGTTGCATTAATAACTAAACAATGCAAGTTATAATCTATATACATATAAGTATCACCGTTAAAAATAGCTGGATTATAATTTTTCACATTTAATATGCATCTGGATTTTGAGTCGGTTTACACTAGAAAATGGTGCACATTGAGAGAGAAAAATTACAGTAATTATAGTTTGCCACTGGTTTTGTACATTTGGCTTGGGATGTTATTGAGACAGCCTGTGTGGTATCATGCCTTTATCAGCCAACAAATAATTTGTACAAATGTTTTTTTACAGTCTTAATTGAATGGTTGGAAATAACTAAAACGCAATAGAGGTAAAACACAATAGAGGTAAAACTCAACTTCGATGGGGGTTTAAAACAGGCTGCAGCGAATCGCCCGTTATATGCTCGCTCGATCCCCGCTCATTATATGCTCGCTCTATCCCCCGCCCGTTATACGCTCGCTCTATCCCCCGCCCGTCATACGCTCGCTCTATCCCCCGCCCCCGCCCGTCATATGCTCGCTCTATCCCCCGCCCGTCATACGCTCGCTCTATCCCACGCCCGTCATACGCTCGCTCTATCCCACGCCGTCATACGCTCGTTCTATCCCACGCCGTCATACGCTCGCTCTATCCCCCGCCCGTTATATGCTCGCTCTGTCCCCGCCCGTCATACGCTCGCTCTGTCCCCGCCCGTCATACGCTCGCTCTGTCCCCGCCCGTCATACGCTCGCTGACCCCGCCCGTCATACGCTCGCTGTATCCCCCGCCCATTATACGCTCACTCTGTCCCCGCCCGTTATACGCTCGCTCTATCCCCGCCCGTTATACGCTCGCTCTATCCCCGCCCGTTATACGCTCGCTCTATCCCCCGCCCGTCATACGCTCGCTCTATCCCCCGCCCGTTATACGCTCGCTTTATCCCCCGCCCGTTATACGCTCGCTCTGTCCCCGCCCGTTATACGCTCGCTCTGTCCCCGCCCGTCATACGCTCGCTCTATCCACCCCCGTTATACATCCGCTCTATCCCCCGCCCGTTATACGCTCGCTCTATCCCCCGCCCGTTATACGCTCGCTCTATCCCCCGCCCGTCATACGCTTGCTCTGTCCCCGACCGTTATACGCTCGCTCTATCCCTGCCCGTTATACGCTCGCTTTATCCCCCGCCCGTTATACGCTCGCTCTGTCCCCGCCCGTTATACGCTCGCTCTGTCCCCGCCCGTCATACGCTCGCTCTATCCCCCGCCCGTTATATGCTCGCTCTGTCCCCGCCCGTTATACGCTTGCTCTATCCCCGCCCATTATACGCTCACTCTATCCCCACCCGTTGTACGTCCGCTCTATCCACCCCCCCATTATGTCCCGTCTGCTCTATCCCCGCCCGTTATACGCTCGCTCTATCCCCCGCCCATTATACGTCCGCTCTATCCACCCCCCCGTTATACATCCGCTCTATCCACCCCCCCGTTATGTCCCGTCCGCTCTATCCACCCCCCCGTTATGTCCCGTCCGCTCTATCCACCCCCCCGTTATGTCACGTCTGCTATATCCACCCCCCCCCCCCGTTATGCGTCCCGACCCATTTTTCTTTCTATTGAAGTCAGTGGAAAAGAAAGAGTATCGAGCCGAGTGTAAAATGAGCGGCCAATCCACCCTCGTCCAAGTTGGATTTTACCCCAGTGTTAATACTTGGTCCACAGCAAATCGTTTCATTAAAATAGCTCTACATTTGTAAAGAAATAGTTATTCAAATGTCCCTATACTAAAACCTGTTTGCACAATCACATTTACAACTATACTGACTTGATAAACATTATATTTATCTAACAGTGGAGCTAAATTTTTTCCTCAAATGAAACATATTAAATGGCACGGCAGTATACAAAAATAAAAGCACTTTAGCAGAAATTAGAATGCTACATTACATAAAATTACATCAAAAATACTTACAAAACACTGAAAATACAGAATATTTTCTAAAACAGCTAGTCCACTGCATTTCTAATACAACTATTTACAGCTACATTTTTTACTATTTACCTCTGCACTTAATTTCTACAGAAATTAGAGCCTTTAATCTAATGCAACTGGCAGAAGCTTGAACACTAGACAGCTTTAATATGTTACACTCAACATTTGCTAGACGTTATGGGTTTCTCAAAGAAAATATTAACTTGACAATGGTGTTTTAATTAACTCCAAGAAGGATTCTTTAATGCAATACTGAAATCTGTTTAAACAGCAATTATTCTACGTTAACATTTTTAAGGTGAAAATCCTTTTCTGGGCATTGGTTGTCTTAAATAAGTCTATGTGGTATTTGCATTGTTTATGTTTTGTGATTGACTGAGGCTAAGCCACATTTCCAACTAGCGTATTAGAACCAAAGATTTCTTCAAGATCCTTCATCTCCATTTGAGGTGGGGGAGAAGAAACAGCTACGGTTAAATTGGTTAACACTCAGAACCACTCACTGCGAAAATAAAACGAACCCATGGCATTTCACAAAGTAAGGGCAGAGAGCTTTGGATGCCTGTATTGGTTTAATGTTACTGCGAAGCCCTATCCTCGTCTTCACTGACCTACAGTGGCTCCTGGTCTGGCAATGCCTCGATTTTAAAATTCTCATCCTTCGTGTTCAAATCCCTTCATGGCCTCACCCCTCCCTATCTCCGTACATTCTCCAGCTCTACAACCCTCTGAGATCTCGGCGCTCCTCCAATTCTGGCATCTTGCGCATCCCCAATTTTGTTTGCTCCACCGTTGGTGGCCGTGCCTTCAGCTGTCAAGGCCCTAAAAGCTCTGGAATTCCCTTCCTAAACCTCTCTCTCCTTCTTTAAGTCTCTTCTTAAAACCTACCTCTTTGACCAAGTTTTGGTCACCTGTCCTAACTATTCTTTATGTGGCTCGATGTCGAATTTTGTCCGCTAACGCTCCTGTGAAGCGCCTTGGGTGGTTTTACTCCGTTAAAGGTGTTCTAGAAATGCAAGCTGTAGTTATTGTTTAACTGTCCCAGAGAAGCCCCATTATTGGTTTAATGTTACAGGTTGGACAAAAGATAAGACAGTTGAGTAGAGCCAGGTTTGACTATACATTACTGTAGAGGAATTGGAAGATGGAAATAACTCAATCCCCAAACAGGATTGGAAACAAATTCTGCACCAAGCGTTAATTTAAATTTTAAGATTTATTTCCAATATACCTAATTGTAATTATTAGTTTACTTTTGACACTGGGTTAGCGAAAGGAAATTCTTTGAGAGGTTTTACTTCATTGATTTGGAGAGTATGGGAACTTATCATTATTCTGGCCTTATTTGCTTTTTATTTTGTCAGATACAAAGGAAATGATTCATAGGAATGTCAAGATCATACATCATCACCCCCCTTATATATAATTATAAATGACCAAAACACTTCATTAGTGGGACTTGCACAGCAATCCAGCAGCTTAAGGAATGTGAATCTGCTTCTCCTTCACCGCTCAACATCACGGTTTCTTTTTCAGATCTCTTGCTACACCTGCTCCTTCGTGAATAGTGCAGCTCATTCACCAGCTAACTGCCCAGAGGTGCATTCCATTAGGTTTTGAGTAATTTCCTTAGGTTAAACCTCAGGAAATTGGCACAGGGCACTCCTCTTGGTCAGCTGCTTTTAAATGTCTTGTTCAGCAAAGTGGCAAAGACCTCATTCCCATCCTTTAAGTTGCTGTAAATCAAATGAGGGAAGGAACGTTCTCTTAAATGAACACTGGGGTGAAATTATGGTCTTTTGATGCTGATCTTGAATGAAAGGAGATGTTTATCTTCTACAAATTATTCCATATATAATTCAAAAAAATCCTAGTCAAACCAAACTGTAGTATCTTTTTACATTTACAGTGCTATCTAAACCAGATCAATAAACAAACAAGGTTTTAAAAGCAATCATTACAATTTAGATTTTTTTTTAAAAACAACCTTTTGTAGTGCCCGAACGTTTAGAGAATGCAACAAGCTTGGAAATTTAATGTGTTAATTCGCATTCACTTATGAACTTGTAATAAAACTGGAAAGTGCGTTGAGGCAATTATACAGCACAAGCTACAATAAAGTTTATTGTAAGTGGGATCTGTTCTGTCCTATTTCACTTATTTGGGTTTGGGACAGGTCATTAAATCATATTTTCGCCTGGTATACATCATAACCACCTAACCCTCCAGAGAGTAAATACTGTACGAGTTAAGAATGACCACCATCCTATCCCACTATTGTCAAATTATGGCATTGCAGGACCCAACACCTTCCATAATGTATCCATTCTTGCATCTAATGTTTGCTATCTCCTTGGTTCTATTGGTACTGATGATCCTAATACAAGAATAGCCCACCTTACACATGACTGACAAACACCACTGAGGACCTGCCCAGACTACAGTAAAAACTCACACAACTACCACATGTAGTACTGTCTGCAAGACATTGAAGTTAAGGCATGAATCTGAACAGCAAATGGCAACTTTTACAATTGTAATAATGAATACAAAAGGGAGCCCTTGAAGAAATGCGCTGATAATAATTAGTCTGAGAGAGTCTGGACCAACTGTGAGATGCACCTCCCTGGTAAGGCATGGGATGTGAGAGAATGGCACACTCACACTGATCTGCTAGGTAGGGTGAGAGGAAGGAGAGGAAAGGGTTTTATTGGTCCCTCCCTTCCTCTCTGGAATTCATATTTTCAAGATAAAAATTCCCAATGTTGATTTTTGACCAGTCTCAGTTTTCAAAACATCCAGACTGTGCTGGATCTTGCAGGAGGGGGTTATCTATAACCCAGTGATTAATACCAATGAACACTATGTTTGAGCAAGTCGTGTAAGATACAGGGTGAATGGAAATGGCCAATCATGTCAAACAGCTACAGTGTAAAGTAAAAATATTCACTGTTTGTTGAATCTTTCTTTAGATCACAGTTGTCACTTGTCTATAAACAGTGAAATGCCTCATTTTCAATTTAACTTAAAAGTATTTGCTTATTCTGCAAGACTGAAAGAGGATTAGATTATAACTTTTCTTTAATTGTTTCCTGTAACAGCTCTTTTTACATGCTGTGTTGCCCATTTCTACAGCAGTGCGTAATAGTCGTTAGGACAGCAGTTAGATTTCAGACACAAACATTATGTTCTAACTGCTGACAACTGGTCAAATAACAACTGGGGTATTGTAATTGTTATCTCACTGGGCAAGGGGGATGATCTTACAAAGTTTGGGAACACTGTGGTATTCATTGTTCCAGTCCCCCCAAGTCGTTGCCTGGAATGTATGATATAGCTTGCTAATGTAACTGAATTGAATCCATTTGGTTTTATTTAAATGGCTCAAATTTTCTCAAACTGGTTCCTTAAGCCAAAACTCTTTGCCGCACTTGTGTGCTCACCTGTTACTGAGCAACTAGCGGTTTATTAGCTATTTATTCAGAAAATGACGGGAACATGCTTAGATCAGCAAAGTCCTCGTTGTTGTAATTTCCAGTCCCCTGTGTTGGATCTCCAAGCATGGACAACATATCCTGCAGGTAGAAAACAATCACAGGCTTAGCGTTCTGAAAGAATTCGATCCTTCTGTAGAAAATCTAGTGCAAATATTAAGCCTTATGAAAACATTACCACAAAAGACACCCAGAATGGGAGCATGCAACGTAAACATGCAGTTATATATTGAGATAACATACATGCAAGTGTAATCGATGTAGATTAAAAACTGTTGCACACTGTGGAAGACATAACAGGTTTAGTACCAAACATAATGTTTGGGCCCAGAAGCAATACACATTATCCCACACAGGTCTCAGTTGACCCTACCTTATAGGGTCTTCCTCATTTTTGAAATGATTTACATCCTCCACACACTGTAGGAGTATAGAAGGGATCTGGGGAAACCATGGGCTGAGCACACACATTAATTCCACCATGACTCTGGAGGTAAGCAGTGCTGCACATGCACTCCTGCTCCAGCACTGTAGAAAGGGGGGGGGGGGGGGGGGGGGGGAGAATCTTGGGGAAGATGTATTTCATTTGAAGAATGAAAACGGCTCTATAAGGCAAACAGTAGAAGTGTAGGGTGCAGCCAGCTAGCCATGTAGCGATCTCCTGCTCTATCATTGCCTTGCCCTAGGTCCTTGCACCATAAGAAGCGAATAATTGTTAAGACTGTCTATACTGCTCAAGTCCCGCGAGCATCTACGTAACAGAAACACTGTTCTACCTGTGTGGTGGCAGAAGATAAAATGATGGGACAATTTCTTAACCCAACTGAAACTTTGAAACGATCTTGTATAAAAGCTCAGACTGAGTCTTAAGGACTGTCCTGTCAGAATGCAAAACAAATTACAGTGACCTACAATAAGAGCTTGTAGTTCTCTCACTTTTCGAGCTGGGACCAATGCTGACAACAAAGCAGTTGACTGAGATCCAAGAGTCATTGGCAATATTTGGCGCCAATTTCCTCAGCACCAATTGGTGCCATTCTGTGTTCAGCAACCGCCGATTTCTTGGCCTTACTGTGCTTATCTACCTTATCCTGAATAATGTGGGTAACACACTCCAGCCGTTCTTTACATGAGGTTCATGAACTGAAGGTAAATTTGGCAAGTCCCAGGGCCACACTTCAGCAACAAGTAATGTATGGAATGACGGTGAGTGTCAGTGATTGTGAATAGACTATTGCATTTCACACAGATCTTACAGCTTTTGGCATTTGTTGGTGCAGATATGCTTACTCAGCTGTTGAGGAAGTTAGCTTCTTTTTGATGTATGCCAAGTATTGCAGAGTTAAGTGCCGAGGGTGCACGGTCACCATAGACAGCCGGGGAACACTAATCAAGTATAACCTTCTAATTTGTGCCATAGCCTCTTGGACGCTAATGTTCCTGTTTGTTTTTGCCTGCTTTATTTTATCTCTACCTGGCAGTTTAGGGAGCATAGGATCACTTATTGAACCTAGAGAGATTTTTAAAAATTCATTCTCGGGATGTGGGCACTACTGGCAAGGCTGGTATTTATTGGCCATCCCAAGTTTCTTATGGTTAGATACAATTGAGTGGCATCCTAGGCCACTTCCTAGGGCAGTTGTGAGTCAACCACATTGGTGCAGGACAAAAGTCTCATATAGGCTAGACCGGGTACGGACGCAGGTTTTCTTCCCTGAAGGACATTCGTGATCCAGTTGGGTTTTTATGACAATACAGAGCCGATATGGTCACTTTTACTGGTACCAGATTTTTTATTTCCAGATTTAAAAGGAAGAACTGAATTCAAATTCTTAAACTGCCGTGGTGCGATTTGAACTTGCATTCTCTGGATTACAATCCAGTAAGTAGCTTAATTTGACTTCCTTTTGTTTGCTTGTCCTGAAAAAGACACCCTATGATGTTTTCTGAAGGTTCATCCCCTGATGCGGACACCTTCGTTTCCTGGGAAACCAGAAAAGGAAACAGAAGAACCTGGACTGGCGGATGAATTAACAGGGTTGATACTCTGTTGGACTAATCTAACCTATTGTAGATAGGCTAGGGAGTTTGGCCCAAGCAAGAGAGATCTCTAATAAGAAGCAAAGAACCTTTAGTTGGGGCAAAAAAGAAAATGGCACAATGGCATGTGATGCAGGAGTAGGAGGCCACACGTGTCACTTTCTGCAACATCAGCGGGTTTTTACATGCAGAGTTTCCTCAGAACCTATTGAGCAAATTTTACTCTTAATGTGTGGTGGTTATCAAATGTGTAGTGTATGTACCCGTCTACCTTTAAGAGAACTATTGTATGTAACCGTCCACCTTTAAGAGAACTACTTTAGGTGTTGCACTACTTTGTTGGCTTCTGTATACTGTAATACCGACGGTGACCACACCGGTATATAAGTGCTGTGTCAGGATTTATTGGGCAGATTCGCCCTGACCTTCGAATAGTAAAGTCCTGTTTTAAGTTACTCTGGTAGTCTGTGTATTAATTAACTAAACAACCCACAGATTTTACAGTGGCGACGAGTCCGATCGTACCCTGCGGCAACAATACTTCTGAAGCAGTTAACGAGCGTCGAGAAGAGGCAACCGCCCTCGTCATTCTGCTGGGAGAAAACTCGAGTCTGCAGAGCTGGAAAGGAGGAAGAATTCAGAGACAAAGACTTCCATCAGCAACAGGCACTGACTGTCCCTTCTGCCACGGTGAGGAGTGAGCCGATCAGCACGAGAAGCAAGCCGGCCACGGTGACTGTGAGTAAGGGAAAAGTAAAAAGGATAACCGGAGGATAAGGGCGGTGCACTCGACCATGGTCGAGGGGGAAAGGAGCCGAACAGAAGTCGGGCCCAGAGGCGCTGAGACTGGGGCAGCGTGGAGCAAGGAAGCCGCGGTACAGACAGGCTGGGGACGCAACGGCGTCGTGAGACAGCTAGACCGCGACCGGCGAAAAAGGCCGGGCAGCGACCGAAGCCACGAAGCGCTGCGACCGGGAGCGTAGGCGCGGGAAGATATAAAAACTCAGCCGCAGCCGGGGAGGGAAGCACCGGACTGCGAGAGGGCTGGGAGGCGCGATTGGGAGCCGAGCGAGCGGGAGAGGCAGAGCCGACCAAGGGAGACTGAGCGAGAGCCAGTCCAGCGGCTGAATCTGTTCGCCGTCAACGGGGTGTAGCCAGCGCCGGTAGAGCCGAGCGAGCGGGAGAGAGACAGGGCCCGAGCAAGGGGAACTGAGCGAGAGCCAGCCCAGCGGCTGAAACTGTTTGCCGTCAACGGGGTGTACCCAGCGCCAGTTGCCCTGCCGAGAAAAGGGAAAGCACTGAAGCCGACGCGCAGGCTGTGAACCTGAAAGCCAGCGGCTGTCGCCCGTGGGGAAAGTGTACCCCTCCCGCCAGGGGAAGAAACGCGGGAAGCCGCCATTAGGCGGAGAAGAAGACAGAAGCGGGGAACCGCCATTGAAGTGGGCGGGGAGAGAAGATAAGCACGGGAAACCGCCATTTTCGCGGGAACCGCCATCTTGAAGAAAAAAAAAGAAAATTTAAAGAAATAATCCGTGGTGTTATCAGGAAGAGAGGAAGATGCCTAAGCGTGGTAACATCAACGATTTTAATTCCGAGGTAGAAGACTGGGCCACGTATGTGGAACGCATTGAGATCTATGGTGAGGCCAATAAAATAGAAGATGACGACAAAGCTATAACCTTGCTAAACTCGATGGGCGCGAAGACATACGGGCTCTTGAAGCATCTACTAGCACCAGCTAAACCGGCGGATCAGACTTTCGATGATATTGTTGCTGTCCTGAAGGATCATTTTAAACCCGCACCACTGATGTTAGTGGAACGATCCAAATTTTACGCGAGAACGCAACGGAAAGAGGAAAGCAACGCGGAGTACCTGATTGAACTGCGTAGGCTAGCGAAACACTGTCAGTTTAGGGAAAATCTGGCAGAGGCACTCAGAGACAAATTCGTGTGCGGAATGTCGAAGGAAGAAACACAAAAACGACTGCTCGAAGAGAACGATCTTACACTTGATAAGGCTGTCCTTATTGCTGCATCGAATGAAGCCGCAGCGAAAGGAACGGCGGAAATGCAGCTGAAGGCAGCGGCACTCAGTGTGCAGCAAATTACTTCGGGTACAACGAAATGCTATCGTTGTGGGAAGACAACACACGACCAGAACCAATGCTGGTTTAAAAACCAGGAATGTAGGAAATGTGGCAAGCTCGGTCACATAGCTAAGGTATGCCGGTCAGGAAAGAAGACCAACAATAATGAGTCACCACAAAAGAGGTACAGAAAGGTACATGAGGTGACTAGGAAGAGTCCGGAAGAACAGAATTCGGACTCACACTCCAACTGCAAGGAACTGGATAGTCTGAGAATTCACAATGTGAGTAATGAAGCTGACCGACAAGCTATCTGGATCACACTACAGATTGCAAAAGTCCAAGTGAAAATGGAAGTGGACACCGGATCGGCGTTGACGGTCATGAATAAGCATGATTATAAAAAGTTATTCAAGCATATTCCCCTACGGGATACGGAACTAGTATTGCAGACATACACGGGGCACAAAGTATACCCCATCGGAAAGATAGAAGTCAAGGTGAGATACAAGGACAAAGATCACCAAAGGATGGACCTGTATGTGTTGCCTGAGGGAGGTCCGCCACTTCTGGGACGGGAGTGGATCAGGAAAATAAAGATAGACTGGCATTCACTAAACACCATGACGGTAGATTCCGGAAAGGAAGATGTCGAACCTGAACGGTTGTCCAGAATATTGGACGAAGCTAAAGAGGTATTCCAGCAAGGACTGGGAACACTGCGAGGAATTAAAGCAAAGGTTAAGATTGCAGAACATGCAAGCCCAAAATTTTTCAAAGCCAGATCGGTACCTTACGCGATACGACCTGCTGTGGAGGCAGAACTGGAAGAACTTGAACGATCAGGGGTACTGTCAAAAGTGGACTGGAGTGAGTGGGCCACGCCCATTGTTCCCGTCATGAAGTCTTCACCAAGTAACAAGCCAGGGGGACCGGGGAAGGTCCGCATCTGCGGAGACTTCAAGATCACAGTGAATCCGGTGCTTCACACGGTACAATACCCGCTTCTGCGGATTGAAGATATCTTTGCTTCGTTGGCTGGAGGGAAACACTTCACCAAGATAGACCTGGCACAGGCATACTTACAAATGGAAGTCGAGGAAGAGTCGCGTCAGTACCTCACCATCAACACACACAGAGGCTTGTATCGTTATAATAGACTGGTTTTTGGGGTAGCTTCGGCTCCAGCAATTTGGCAGAGGGCCATGGAGCAGGTATTACAAGGAATTCCAAGCACGCAGTGTTACTTAGACGATATCCTGATTACGGGAGAAGACGAGGAAGAACACCTCACAAATTTGAAACTGGTGCTCACTAGGTTGAAGGAATATGGCCTTCGAGTTAATCGCAAGAAATGTGAGTTCTTCCAAAAACGGATCTCGTACTGCGGTCATGTCATTGACCGAGAGGGGCTGCACAAGTCACCTGATAAGATAGAAGCTGTCGTGAAGGCCCCCGCTCCGGAAAACGTATCACAGTTAAGATCATTCTTGGGGTTGATTAATTATTATCACAAGTTTCTGCCGAATCTATCCACGGTGCTGCATCCGCTGAATGCTCTGTTGTGGAAAGAAGTACCATGGAAGTGGAGTGAGGAATGTAAAAAGGCCTTTCGCAGAAGCAAGGCGTTGATTACCTCTGAAGAAGTGTTGGCTCATTTCAACCCAACGTTACCTCTTCGTCTAGCTTGTGATGCTTCCCCCTATGGAATTGGAGCAGTACTTTCACACAAGTTACCAAATGGCTCGGAAAGGCCAGTGGCATTCGCGTCCCGATCATTGACCTCCGCGGAGCGAAATTATGCTCAAATAGATAGGGAGGCCCTCAGCCTTGTGTGGGGCGTAAAGAAATTCAATCATTACCTGCAGGGCAAGAAGTTCACATTACTGACAGACCACCAGCCGTTGGTGTCCATATTCAACTCTAACAAGGCCGTTTCCACCATGACAGCGCAAAGGTTACAGAGGTGGTCCGTGTTACTTGGGGCACACCAATATGACATCGAATACAAAAGGTCCAAACAGCATGGAAATGCTGATGGGTTATCGCGTTTGCCATTGCCGATAGTAGAAGAAGCGACTACAGTGGACCCGGTAGAGATGTTCCACTCATCCATAGTGGAATGTCTACCAGTAACAAATTCGATGATCGAAAACGAAACAAGAAATGACCCGACTCTCTCATGAGTCTATGATTTAACGGTGGAGGGATGGCCAGCACAGGGCGAACCAACGCTGCCAGCATTTTCGCAGAGAAAAGAACAGCTGTCAGTGTGTCGAGGAACCCTGATGTGTGGATCTAGAGTGGTGATTCCACCCAAACTTCAACAGAAGGTGTTAAAGGAGCTGCACGAGGGACATCTGGGTGGAGTGAAAATGAAGAACCTAGCAAGAGCGTTTGTGTGGTGGCCAGGCATTGATGGGGACATTGAAGAAATCACTAAGAGCTGTCTAGGATGCCAGAAGGTCCAAAACGTGCCACCACAGGCTCCTCTACATCCATGGGAGTGGCCCTCATCTCCTTGGCAAAGGGTACACATCGACTTTGCTGGTCCATTTATGGACTCAATGTTTCTAATAGCGGTGGATGCACACTCCAAGTGGCCGGAGGTAATAAAGATGTCCACCACCACCACGGAAAAAACCATCACAGTGTTAAGGACCATGTTTGCTAGGAATGGGCTGCCGGAACAGATCTGTTCTGATAATGGACCGCAATTTGTGTCCGAAGAATTCAAGAAATTCTTAAAGAGCAATGGGGTTAAGCACTACACGTCAGCCCCATACCATCCCGCCTCCAATGGATTGGCTGAAAGGTTTGTCCAGACCTTCAAGGCGGCCATAAAGGCCATGGGTAATGAAGCCATTAACTTACAACATAAGGTGGATAGCTTCTTGTTGGCGTACAGGAATGCAACACATGCGGTCACAAATCAAACTCCCGCCATGATGTTTTTTAATAGACGACTAAGATGCCGGCTGGATTTGCTTAAGCCAAACGTCAGAAGGGACGTAGAGAACCGGCAATTCCAGGGCATGAATGAAAGGCCAACTAGATCTTTTCAGATAGGTCAACAAGTTTTGGCCCGGGACTACCGTACCGAGAAATGGCAGCCTGGAACTATTGGAAAAAGGCTAGGGCCGTTGATGTATACGGTGGACATTGGGGACAGTATAATAAGGCGCCATGTTGACCAGATCATAGGGTCAGCCACAAATGGCCAACCTACTCCACCACCTTACACGGTTAATGTTGAGACAGAGATACCCAGAACACCTACCTCCGATCTGGTAATACTGGAATCAGATGAACCTGACACTGTCCTTCAAGCCGAATCGACCTTGCCAGAAGCACCTACTACCCCGCCGGGAGTTACGACACCACCGAGGCGTTATCCGGACAGAGTCCGGAAACCTCCAGAGAGACTGAATCTGTGAACTGTCTTGCATAAAGTTGTATATATGTTATAATGTATGTTTAATGGGGAATCAGTATGTTGTAAGCTAAAAAGGGAGGATTGTAGTGTATGTACCCGTCTACCTTTAAGAGAACTATTGTATGTAACCGTCCACCTTTAAGAGAACTACTTTAGGTGTTGCACTACTTTGTTGGCTTCTGTATACTGTAATACCGACGGTGACCACACCGGTATATAAGTGCTGTGTCAGGATTTATTGGGCAGATTCGCCCTGACCTTCGAATAGTAAAGTCCTGTTTTAAGTTACTCTGGTAGTCTGTGTATTAATTAACTAAACAGCCCACAGATTTTACAAAATGAACAGCTGCACATTTCTTCAATTCAACTCAGAGACTGTTTACAATTTATATATGTCAGAAAAGTACCATTTAATGCTAAAATAGCAAAAAATGTGTGTTTTTTTACACGTGGAAATCGACATGAAAACCGATGGTGGCTGTGTTGCACGGTGCTGCTGGGAGTAATTACGTAATGTTGGTGTAGATTTTAATTTGGTCACCTTTGTTCAATCCAAGACTGTGAGTGAATTATGGACATTTGTAAATTTCTGACTGAGGGCACTCTCATGAGCAGATACTCGGAGGTGCCGTGAAGTCATCAAAATCGCCAACAGATTAATTAATACTCGTGCAAACCTATTTAATGAGCTCCCCTCACCTGAAAGACCTCAGGTTGTCCTTGCTGTTGGTGCGTATGCTGCTCATTTGCCTGTTGATTGTGATGCTGGCCTTGCCATTGAGACCACACGGCCGAGCCTTCCGATGATCTGCCCTGGAACTGTCCGCTACTCTGTCCACTCTCAGCTGTGGAGGGGAGATTTCAATGCACGTCAAAAAACATCAGCTACTTTTAGAAAAAGTACAGTGCTATCAGAATTTTTTTTACCACTTGTGACTGACAGAAAACTAAACGTTTTAACAAATTTTACTGGGACGATAGGTGTCAATTAATGTGCAGTGTTGCAAAATCCAAAATCGACACAAAGACTATATGAACAGTCCATTTCTTCATTGATTTTTTAGGGAAACTACCATGACATTGTTCACATTAAGTTGGGGAGGAGGGTCCTGGGAATGGAGAGCAGCGAGAAGCATCGATAGCAACAAAGGCTTTACCAGGTGAGGGGAAAAAGCAGCCACACTAGGAGCTTAGATTTGGGAAACCGACAAATATAAGCTTGTTGAAAAGAGCAAAAACTCAACCCAGGCCCCTAAAGAGAGTTGGGCTTCAGGGGGCATCACTTCAGTAAACACATTCCTAATAGGAGTTGGACAATTTTATGAGCGAGTTGAATTTTTTTTAACCATTTATATATTTATGTTGTTGCCCCAATTTTTCATTGTTTACGAGATATTCCTTCAGGTTCAGTGTCCTGTAGCCTCACGTTCCCTACAATCCAGAATGCAAACTTTACTGCCCATTATGTAGTTAAATGAACGAATGGCACAGGGACCATAACACAGTATGTTGCCATGGTTACTGCAATATCGCACGTGCTGCCATCCATATTCTCCTTTCTTTATGGAAAGTGGGCTGAAAAGCACTCCATCAAGGGGAGGTACAACTGCAAACCACAGCCAGATAATTTTACATCAAATACATGAACGAGCAGAATACAATTTTCACCGTGTGGTCAGGCAATTCCCTGTGCTCCTGGGATAATGAAAAAATAATAAGGCTCAAAGCATTACTGACACCATAGGCATCAGCTCACTCTCAAGTTAGCTGGTTGAGGCTTTTAATTTCAGGATGCTAGGGCTTATTAGCCCATTCTGTCTGCGTGACAGAAAGAAAGGGAGGGAGAAGTCATGAGAGAGTGGGAGAGAGAGAAAAAATGAGCAAGCGCGAGAGTTCTCTGACCTCTGCCTTAAGTCTGTGTGGTTACTTGCTGAGCTGTTGATCACCAAGGGCTCCAGATGGGCCCACCCTTAGAACAGTGAGCAAACAACATATCTCTCCTTGTTTAATTAACCCAGAATAGCTGGCGATCAGCAATGACTGAGAGCAATCCTTTCCTTGATAAGCATCCTAGGCCGTCAGCAATTCTGACCATTTCAAATAACTGATGTCCTGGAGTTGTCCCATTGCTTCAAAGGTACAGAAACTTGCACAGGTAAGCAGTATTGGTGCTGGCATGTTTCAGCTGTGACTCCCTCTCTGGGTAGTTAATTACCATGACGATCAGCCTGGTTTCATTTCCACCAGCTTAACACTAAAACAACTAACTGAATTTACATTACAGAAATGATAAAAATCTAAAAATCCAGTTCAGGCAATACAGGTTGTTATAAATCTCATCATTCATCAAGAAACTACTCGTGAAATAACGCTGGACGGCCAGCTGGTGGCGCTGCCCAAGGAGTATAAATACTCGGGCGTGGGCCCAGCTTGCCAGGGACATTTTGTAAGACAAGGAACTAGTGAAGTACAACTAGACCTCCATGTTCTGAAGCAAGTTGATTAAAGCCTTGCTTTATGCTCAAACCTAGTGCGTAGTGAGTTTTATTACGTCAATTTAATCAACTTGATATCGACTCCACGCTTTGGGTGATTTCGGGAACAGCCAGCTATGACTCGAACTGTAGAAGGGAACTCAGACAAGTAATCGATCCATCATGGAGGAACTACTCAGCCCCGCCCATCTCGACCTGGACCCGAATTCACTTACAGCCGCTAAGGTGTGGAAACACTGGTATCGTACCTTTAGCAACTTCCTTGAGGAGTGTGGTGAGAATGTTCCTAACAAGTTACGAATGCTTGCTAATTATGTATCCCCTCATGTGCTTGATTATATCGAAGACTGTGTAGACTATGACGCCGCTATCCAAATACTACAGCAGCTATATGTCAAGTCCCCAAATGAAATTTTTGCTCGGCATCTACTGGCCACAACAACTGACAACAACCCGGGGAATCACTTGACGAATTTCTTCAGAAACTTCGCAGGCTCAGCAAGGATTGTAATCTTAAAGCTGTTACAGCTGAGCAGTACCAGGAGGAGTTAATTCGTGATTCCTTTATTAATGGGATTGCGTCTCCCTTCATACATCAGCATCTGTTGAAGAATAAAACCCTCAAGTTACAGGCTGCCTATGACCAGGCATGTTCTCTGGACTTAGCAAAGAGGAATGCAGACACCTATCTTTCACCACGTGCACGGGCTGCTACTATCACTTTTAGTGACTCTTTTGATCGGCCTCGGGCGGAAGCCCTCACGGATGACGACGCCAACCCGGCTGATGACAACCCTACCCTAGAAACCTACACTGATGACGACCCCGCCCTAGCGGCATCTTGGCAATCTGGAAGGAAGTGTTTCTTCTGTGGCGGTGCGTTCCATTATAGGAAATTTTGTCCTGCTCGTAACGCGACCTGCAATCATTGCAGCAAGAAAGGTCACTTTTCTAAGGTATGCCAGTCAAGAGCCGCTGTTAGTAAGAAAGGCCACTTTTCTAAGGTATACCGGTCGAGAGCTCCTGTTAGTTTTGCAGCTACTATCTATAAAACTGCTCCTCCTCCAAGAACCACTACTAAGGTTACAGCTGTCAAGGGTAAAACTGCCCCATCTCCCATCACAGCTGTTTTTCCCCAAAGTGTGTCCCATGTAGACACGAAGGTTTCAGTAACTGGACACATTTTGAGTGCACTAATCGACTCATGCAGCTCTGACAGCTTCATTAGTGAGCGGGCTGTCAATAAGTTAAAGCTGCGTATTTACCGCTCGGACAGGGAAATTGCAATGGCTCTGACGACACTGACCACCAATTCTTCCGGCTTTTGTCTTGTCGACCTTATTCTCAATGGCCGCACTTATTTCTCCACCTGGCTCGGGGTGCTCAAGAACCTATGCAGTGATGTGCTCCTGGGACAGGATTTCCAGAAACAACACAAAACACTCACTTTCGAGTTTGGAGGGTCAAAGCCGGAGTTTACTATTTCCAAAGTACTGTTTTGTGCGCTTTCGGCGGCTTTGCTCGACGAGCCCTCCTTGTTTGCCAATCTTTCCCCCCGATGTAAGCCCATAGTCACTAAATCACGACGTTTCAGCCAAGATGATCAATCCTTTATCGAGACAGAAATCTCTCGTCTTCTAGCTGATGGTATCATTGAGCCATGTTCATCTTCCTGGCGGGCTCAAGTCATCGTTGTTAAAAATCCTCTGAAGCAACACAAGAAACGCCTCTCGTCGACGAGGTAGAACTCACCGACGTCAACCCCACGTACGCGCACGTGCGGTACCCTGATGGCCGGGAGTCCACCGTTTCGCTCTGGGACCTGGCTCCATGTCCGGACGGTTCCACAGACCCAACCGATAGAGGGACCCACGGGGATGATGCCGACACTCTGCGCTCCCCCGAAGATGACGCCCTACCTGGGGCATCGAGAGATCTGCCAGCTGCTCCAGCGGATCCACTCGGGGATGGCCACCAGAGGCCAGGACGCCGGTCAATCCCCGGCTATCCAACAGGATGAAGCCAGTTCTGCGCCTGTGGGGACCCGCACCCGGAGTCACGATCTCCCCAGCCTCCCTCGGGTCGATCAGAGCAACACGGGCCCTGTCGATCCACCGGTATGGATCAAGCGGCCCAGGGACCAAGGCACGGTCCGGGAGGGAGACGTGCCTTCTAGCCATAAACAAAAATCTAAAAGACTGCGGCTATTCGTGGTACGCCTGATCCGCTAAGAGGAAGTCGTCGGACTTCCAAATCTTTTAGGCAGGAAGAATGTTATAAATCTCATCATTCATCAAGAAACTACTCGTGAAATAACGCTGGACGGCCAGCTGGTGGCGCCATTCAAGGAGTATAAATACTCAGGTGTCGGCCCCAGCTTGCCAGGGACATTTTGTAAGACAAGGAACTGGTGAAGTACAACTAGACCTCCATGTTCTGAAACAAGTTGATTATGCTTTATGCTCAAACCAAGTGTGTAGTGAGTTTTATTACGTCAAAGGTAAAGATCAAATTGTCATCATTATGAATTGTATTTTCCACCTGTGTATAATCGGCCGATGTAGAAACAACATGATGCCTGAAAGGACTTTCAAAAAATATTGAGAGTGATTTATTGGTTTCTCTCTCCATATTCCTACTCCAAATCCCTCCATGGCCTCGCCCCTCCCCATCTCTGTAACTTCCTCCAGCCCAACAACACTCCGAGATCTCGGCGCTCCTCCAATTTTCATCAATCCACCATTGGTGGCCGTGCCTTCAGCTGCCTGGGCCCTAAGCTCTGGAATCCCCTCCCCAGCGAGTTCCACTGCCCTACCCTTTCCCCGTAGCCCTACAATTGTTTTTCCTTCAGCTACTTATCCAATTGTCTTTTGAAAGTCACGTTGAATCTGCCTCCACCACCCTTTCAGGCAGTGTATTCCAGATCATAACCACTCGCTGCGTAAAAAGGTTTTTCCTCATGTCGCTTTTGTTTCTTCTGCCAATCACCTTAAATCTGTGTCCAGACCCCTCATGATTTTGAACACCTCTATCAAATCTCCTCTCTACCTTCTCTGCTCTAAGGAGAACAACCCCAGCTTCCCCAGTCTATCCACGTAACTTCTCCAGTCTATCCCTCATCCCTGGAACTATTCTTGTAAATCTTTTCTGCACCCTCTCGAAGGCCTTCACATCTTTCCTAAAGTGCGGTGCCCAGAATTGGATGCAATACTCCAGTTGAAGTCGAACCAGTGTTTTCCTTGCTTTTGTACTCTATGCCTCTATTTATGAAGCCCAGGATCCTGTAAGCTTTTTTAACTGCTTTCTTATCCTGCCCTGCCACCTTCAATGATTTGTGCACATATACCCCCAGGTCTCTCTGTTCATGCACCCCCTTTAGGATTGTACTCTTTAGTTTATATTGCCTCTCCTCGTTCTCCCTACCAAAATTTATCACTTCACACTTTTCTGCGTTAAATTTCATCTGCCACGTGTCCGCCCATTCCACCAGCCTGTCTATGTCCTCTTGAAGTCTATCACTATCCTCCTCACTGTTCACTATACTTCCAAGTTTTGTGTCATCTGCAAATTTTGAAATTGTGCCCTGTACACCCAAGTCTAAGTCATTAATATATATCAAGAAACGCAGTGGTCCTAGTACCGATCCCTGGGGAACACCACTGTATACCTTCCTTCAGTCCGATAAACAACCGTTCACCACTACTCTCTGTTTCCTGTCACTTAGCCAATTTCGTATCCATGCTGCCACTGTCCCTTTTATTGCATGGGCATCAACTTGGATGGCAAGCTTATTGTGTGGCACGTTGTCAAACACCTTTTGGAAGTCCATGTACACCACATCAACCGCATTGCCTCATTAACCCTCTCAGTTACCTCATCAAAAAACTCAATCAAGTTAGTTAAACACAATTTGCCTTTAACAAATCCGTGCTGGCTTTCCTTAATTAATCCACACTTGTCCAAGTGACTGTTAATTTTGTCCCAGATTATCGTTTCTAAAAGCTTCCCCACTACCGAGGTTAAACTGACTGGCCTGTAGTTGCTGGGTTTATCCTTACACCCTTTTTTGAACAAGGGTGTAACATTTGCAACTCTCCAGTCCTCTGGCACCACCCCCGTATCCAAGGAGGATTGGAAGATTATGGCCAGTACCTCTGTAATTTCCACATTTACTTCCCTCAGCATCCTAGGGTGCATCCCATCCGGTCCTGGTGACTTATCTACTTTAAGTACAGCCAGCCTTTCTAGTACCTCCTTTTTTTAAATCATTTTTTATCCCATCCAGTATCTCAACTACCTCCTCTTTCACTACGACTTTGGCAGCATCTTATGTGGCTAGGTGTGAAATTCTGTTTGATAATGCTCCTGTGAAGCACCATGGGACATTTTAGTACCTTAAAGGCGCTACATAAATGCAAGTTGTTGTTTAATGGTAGCTGATTGCAAGCTAATAATTCTAAAGATACATTACTGTAATATAACACAACGCTTCCTAAAAGATATGGGTTTTATTCAGCAACCACCTCCAATGTAAATTGGAGACTGTAGGGCTCATTTTGTTTAGGCTTAATATTGAACATATGCTCAAAGCAGACCTTCAACGGCAAAAGCTTGAAATTGGTACTTTGATAGGACAGTATGCGTCACTATACTTATTTCAAGTTATATGGTTCCTGACTGTTCAAAATGTGATTGGGACAATGCTGACATGGAACTCAGCAACTTAGCAAGACTGTGCACGTGCTTACTTTTCCCTTTTATTAACAGGCTGATCTACTTATGCAATTTTTATTTTTCAATTCCCACATTAACAAACCAGTAACCGTGCTTCCTTCATCGTCACTGCAGCCTAAAGGTAATTAATTGAGTGAAGTATTTTGAGACATTTTGATGACGTGATAAATAAATGCAAATATTTCTTTCTTCATGCTTCCAACATGACCTAACTTGACAACCAATTAATTTCGATGAGAGATCAGTCTGACTCACTCAAGTTGAATGCCAAATCAATCCCTCAGCTCAACTCAAAATAAATTATCTAACTCAAAGATCAACAAGAACAAAACAAAAAGTGCTCAAAGCCCCTGAATTCAGTAAAGGCCAATACACAGAAAAGTTGTATCAAAAAGATGTTCCAAGGATCAGACACTTTGTACTTGCTGCATTTGATGGAGTACAGTTTTACTCCAAGGCTATTAATACCTTTGTATCCAACAAGCCCACATTTCACAAAATATTGAAGCAAAAATTCTCTTCATAAAAACCCACATATGTAAAAACTTTATATTAAACCTAGATCTCACGAGCCTGGGAAGAAAAAGTAAGATAACCAATCTTTGAGGATATACTTGGTGCTCTTCACTGTTTCAATGTCGTATGTTCTCCGCCTATAAATCAGGCAAATATCCAAAGAAAGACGATCAGAAGGCGCTGTTTCTCTGAAGAGCTTCTATTTTGCATTAATCTCACGAGTCACGTGATTTCCCATCTCGGACAATGAATATGCAGCCTTGTTCTGCATTCCCTCCTCAGTTAGAAAGAGTTGGCAATGCCAAGTTAATTACGACGACAGTTGGGAAGGAGTAAAGGAGCTTCAGAATGTGGAGGCTGAGTAAGTTGAGAGTATGGAGAACTGCAAGGTAGGCACTCCTGCTGCCCATGCAAATTACAACAACAACTTGCATCTGTACAGTGTCTTTAATGTAGTAAAATACTTCACAGGAGCGTACATGGGCAAAAATCGACATGGAGACAAAGGAGGAGATATTAGGACAGATGACTAAAAGTTTGGTCAAAGAGGTAGGTTTTAAGGAGCGTCTTAAAGGAGGAAAGAAGTGGAGAGGTGTAGGGAGGGAATTCCAGAGCTTAGGGCCTAGACAGTCAAAATATAACAGGTGCGAAAAAGAGATGAGAAACACTATAATTTTAGATGAAAACCATCTTGAGGTCCTGACGCTTCAAAACACACATTTTATTTTAAACAGACAGATCCAAACATCAAAGCTTTGAAGAAAACAAGTTGCCTTGAAGGGTGAAGGGTGTTTTTGACCCTGCCTGGAAGTTACTGACCAGTGAACTAACACAAATAACCACATCATCCTATCCATCCAAAACTGCAGGGACTGGTTACCTGAGGCTCTAGTTACACAAGAACAAACCATTATTTGGAATGACACAGACCCTTGATTCAAATTGTGCAATTTACATGAGCCCTGAAACCCTCTGGACAATGAAATCTTTGTTGGATTTCAGAGAAATACAATGGGACAATACAGGCCCGAGGTAAACAAAACTCAAAACTATTTCAGGTAATAAATTTCAGATGAGGGCAAAGAACCACTCTATTCAAACGCAACATGGAGTAGAATAGCTCCAACAAAGCAACAAGCTTGCTTACTTGGCGCGTAACAACATGCAATAGGGGAGTGTCCATTTTTAAACATTAGTGATTTGGAGAGCCTGTGAAAACAAAGGCTCACAAGGGCATACATGAGACTTTTCTTCCAACTTTCATTCCGCCTTTCCTGAAGTTGGTGACTCAATGATGCAACTGCACAGGTGGCCATTCTTTATGCGTGAGCCTGCTGTCCACAGGCCATCTGACTGTGGGGGGGGGATTATATCTAAGGCTGAGCCTGTCCTGATGTGCACCTTCCAGTAGGGCTCATCAAATAGGCAACAGGAGCAAGAAGTTGGGCTTATACTCCCCTCCCAATCTATTCTAGGACACTGCATTGTAGCTTCCTATGGCCGGCCAAGTTAAGATCAGCTAACTCAGCACAGACCGCAGGTTGAATGTCCATGAACTTATAAAGAATGAGACTAAGTTCACAAACCAATATGAAAGGATGAACAAAATATCCTTCAAAAATCATAATCCAGCAGTCTCTCCTCCCGTGATAATGATCCAAAATGATTGTGAAGCAAACCCACAGAGAGCTAGATGAACGACACTATAGAGGTAAAAGGCACAGCTTTCCCCGATGGGCTCTCCGATTCATGCATCTGGAGAGATGAGGCCACCTCATTCAAGGACAGCTAACGCTGCCTTTTTTTTGCTCATGAGATGCAGGTGACGTTGACAAGGCCACATTTATTGACCATCCCTATTTACCCAAGACGATATTAATGGGGCTTCTTGAACCGCTGCACTTCTTGCGGTGGTAGTGCTCTCACAGTGGCACGGGGGAAGGAATTGCAGGATTCTGACCCTGCGACAATGAAGGAATGGCGATCTATGTCTAAGTCAGGATGCTGCATGACTTGGAGGTGATGGTATTCCCATGATATTGCTGCTTTTATCCTTCTTGGGAGCAGAGGATGAATGCTGGGAGGTGCTGTCAAATTAAGGTTGGTAAGCTGTTGCAGGGCATCCTGGCATATAGTAAACACTGCAGCCACAGTGCTGTACAGTGTATAGAGTCCAATGGCAGGTGCGATGATCAAGCCAACTGTTCTGCCTTGGACGGTGTTGAGAGCTGTTGCAGCTGCACCCATACCGGTGGGTGGTGAGTATTCCATTACACTCCTGACTTGATGATTGTGGAGAATGTGAACCGCTTGTCACAGAATACCCAGCCTCTCCCAGCTCTTGTATCATGGTTGTTCAATGATTAAGCTTCTGTTCAGTGATGAACCCCCAAGATGTTGATGGTGGGGCACTCAATAATGGTGGTTGCGGCATCAGAGGGGGTTGAGCTTTTTCTTGTTGGGAGGTGGTCATTATCTGGAATTTATGTGACATACTACATGTAAGCTCAAGCCTGAATGTTACCAAGTCCTCCTGTAGACTGGCATGGACGGTTTATTTATTGGAGGAGTTGTGAACGGATCTTAATATTGTAGAATCATTACAGAACTGGCCACTCCAGACCATATAATAGAGAAGATTATTGGTGAAGCAGCTGAACATGGTTAGGCCAGGGATGCTTCCCTGAGGAATTCTGGCAGCGATGAACTTAGACAATGACGATTGGTCTCCAACAACCACAACCATCCTGTGTGTGAGGATTGGAGAATTTTTCTTTTGACCTTGATTGACATCAGTTTTGCTAGGGCTCTTCGATTCCATATTCAGTCGAATGATGTCATGATGTTCAGGGCAGTTACTCTTAACTCTCATGGCATCTTCCCATGAAAGCGCAGGAGATGCAACACCTGCCCTTTTACCACCTCGCTTCCCACCATCCAGGACCACAAACACTCCTTCCAATTGAAACAGTGATTTACTTGTACTTCTTTCAATTTAGTATACTGTATTAACTGCTCACGATGCAGAATTTGGAGACCAAACGCAGGTTGGGTGAGCGCTTTGCTGAACACCGCCATTCAGTCCGCAAGCGTGACCCTGGGCTTCCAGTCACTAATTCTCCATCTCACTCCGTCCTCGACCTCCTACACTGTTCCAAAGAAGCTCAATGGAAGCTCGAGGAACAGCACCTCATCTTTCGATTAAGCACTTTACAGCCTTCCAACCTCAACACTGAGTTCAACAACTACAGATCATAACCACTGCTCCCATTTTCTCGGCCAGCAGGTGCTGGTAATGGTTCTGCTCTCACCATTTACACCTCCTCTGGACTTATCTTTTGTTTCTTTATTGTCCCAGTACCATCCCCTTTTACCGCCATCATCCCCTTTGTCATTTAACGACTCCTGCCCTCCAGCCTATCACAGACCTTCCTTTTTCTTCTTTCCTCCCCTTCCTGGCAAAAGGAGCGGGATCAGCAGCGCTATAAAGAGCGCAAGAGCAGTGGCGAGAGGAGCGTGATCAGCGATGCTATAAAGAGCCTTCAAACAGCAGCGAGTGGTTATGATCTGGAATGCACTGCCTGAAAAGGTGGTGGAGGCAGACTCAATCACGGCTTTCAAAAGGGAGTTAGATAAGTTCCTGAAAGAAAATTTTTGGCAGGGCTCCGGGGAAAGGGCGGGTGAGTGGGACTAGCTGAGGTGCTCTTGCAGAGAACCGGCTCAGGCTCGACGGGCCGAATGGCCTCCTTCCGTGCAGTGACTATTCTATGATTCTACTGCCTCTGTACTTAACACCTGTTACATCTCTAACATTTTCCAGTTCTGACGAAGGGTTATCGACCTGATAAGGTTAACTCTGTTTCTCTCTCCACAGATGCTGCCTGACCTGCTGAGAATTCCAGTATTTTCTGTTTTATTTCTTTTTACTCTTACTTCTCTGACATTCAGCTCTTACGACCAGGTCTGGATCAAGGGTCTGAGGCCTACATCCCTTTGCTAGGTATTGTATGTAGAGGACAATTTTTAACTTCATTACTTAAAGGATTGACGGTGGATAGGCAATGGCAAACATTTAAAGATCGCATGGATGAACTACAGAATTTGTTCATCCCTGTTTGGCATAAAAATAAAACAATAAAGGTGATTCAACTGTGGCTAACAAGGGAAATTAGGGATAGCATAAGATCCAAGGAGAGGGCATATAAATTGGCCAGAAAAAGCAGCAAACCTGAGGATTGGGAGCAGTTTAGGATTCAGCAAAGGAGGACAAAGGGATTAATTAAGAGGGGGAAAATAGAGTATGAGTGTAAGCTTGCATGGAACATAAAAACTGACTGTAAAAACTTCAATAGATATGTGAAGAGAAAAAGATTGGTGAAGTCAAGCGTAGGTCCCTTGCAGTCAGAATCAGGGGAATTTATAATGGGGAACAAAGAAATGGCAGACCAATTAAATACATACTTTGGTTCTGTCTTCACAAAGGAGGACACAAATAACCTCCCAGAGATGTTGGGGAACATAGGGTCTGAT
Organism: Somniosus microcephalus; assembly: GCF_052327205.1. Classification (NCBI taxonomy): domain Eukaryota; kingdom Metazoa; phylum Chordata; class Chondrichthyes; order Squaliformes; family Somniosidae; genus Somniosus; species Somniosus microcephalus. The sequence continues at coordinate 42,305,678 of NC_141013.1, forward strand.
GAAAGGGAGGAACCGATAGAAATCAGTATTTGTAGGGAAATGGTGGCATTGAATGCTGATAAATCCCCAGGACCTGATAATCTACATCCTAGGGTACTTAAGGAAGTGGCCCTAGAAATAGTAGATGCATTGCTGGTCATCTTCCAAAATTCTATAGACTCTGGAACAGTTCCCATGGATTGGAGGGTAGCTAATGTAACCCCACTATTCAAAAAAGGTGGTAGAGAGAAAATGGGGAATTACAGACCGGTAAGTCTGACATCGGTAGTGGGGAAAATGCTAGAGTCCATTATAAAAGATGTAATAGCAGAGCACTTGGAAAACTTTTGACAGGATCGGACAAAGTCAACATGGATTTACAAAAGGTAAATCGTGCTTGACTAATCTACTGGAATTTTTTGAGGATGTAACTGGTAGAATAGATAAGGGAGAACCAGTGGATGTGGTGTATTTGGACTTTCAGAAGGCTTTCGATAAGGTCCCGCATAAGAGATTAGCGTGTAAAGTTAAAGCACATGGGATTGGGGGTAAGGTACTGACTTGGATAGAGAACTGGTTGGCAGACAGGAAGCAAAGAGTTGGAATAAACGGGTCTTTCTCCGAGTGGCAGGCAGTGACTAGTGGGGTACCGCAGCGATCGGTGCTAGGACCCCAGCTATTCACAATATATATTAATGATCTAGACGAGGGAACTAGATGTAATATCTCCAAGTTTGCAGACGACACAAAGCTGGGTGGGCATGTGTGCTGTAAGGAGGATGCCGAGAAACTCCAGTATGATTTGGACGGGTTGGGTGACTGGGCAGATGCATGGCAGATGCAGTATAATGTGGATAAATGCAAGGTTATCCACTTTGGTGGCAAAAACAGGAAGGCAGATTATCTTAACGGCAATATATTGGGAGAAGGGGAAGTGCAACGAGACCTGAGTGTCCTTGTGCACCAGTCGCTGAAGGTAAGCATGCAGGTGCAGCAGGCGGTTAAGGCGGCAAATGGTATGTTGGCCTTCGTAGCGAGAGGATTCGAGTACAAACTGTATCACAGTATGGTATGGCAGCTGTAGCTACTATGACCGGAAAGCCCTGCAGCGGGTAGTCAAAACTGCCCAACGCATTACCGGCACCCGGCTACCGACCATAGTGCACATATACCAGAAACGCTGTCTACGGAGGTCATGGTCCATCATCAAAGACCCTACCCACCCCAGCCACAGTCTGTTCGCCCTCCTACCATCTGGGAGACGCTACAGATGCATTCGCACCCGTATGACCAGATTTAGGAACAACTTCTTTCCCAGGGCTGTCATCCTACTGAACTCCACAAATAAACTCTAAAGCCTGCACATCTGCCAATGCACTTTATTATGGTCATATTTATGTTAATATACTACAAGCCAAATGTATGTTGAATGTTTAAATGTCTTAATCCAAATGTACACTCTCGGGAGCCGCAAGCCTACATTTCGTTGTACTGCGCTTGTGCACTAACAATGACAATAAAAGTTGATTTGATTTGATTTTGATTTGGATGTCTTGCTGCAGTTGTACCGGGCCTTGGTGAGACCACACCTTGAGTATTGTGTGCAGTTTTGGTCGCCTTATCTGAGGAAGGATGTTCTTGCCATGGAGGGAGTTCAGCGAAGATTCACCAGACTGATACCTGGGATGGCAGGAATGACGTATGAGGAGAGATTGGGTCGATTGGGTTTATATTCGCTGGAGTTTAGAAGAATGAGAGGGGATCTCATTGAAACTTATAAAATTCTAACAGGACTAGACAGACTAGATGCAGGAGGATGTTCCTGATGGTGGGGGAGTCCAGAACCAGGGGTCACAGTCTAAAGATAAGGGGTAAGCCATTTAGGACTGAGATGAGGAGGAATTTCTTCACCCAGAGAGTGGTGAACCTGTGGAATTCTCTACCACAGAAGGCAGTTGAGGCCAATTCATTAAATATATTCAAGAAGGAGTTAGATATATTTCTTAAGGCTAAAAGGATCAAGGGATATGGGGAGAAAGCAGGGACAGGGTACTGAATTTGGATGATCAGCCATGATCTCATTAAATGGCGGAGCAGGCTCGAGGGGCGAAATGGTCTACTCCTGCTCCTATCTTCTATGTTTCTATGTTGGGAACAGAAAACTTGCCGCAGCAGATCAGTCACTGATATAGGAACAGGAGTAGGCCATTCGGCCCCTCGGGCCTGCTCCGCCATTCAATTAGACCATGGCTGATACACCCTGCCCAATTTTCCTTTCCAGTGACTTCACTTAACGCAGAGAAGTGTGAAGTGATTTTGGTAGGAATGAGGAGGCAATATAACGAATTGGTACAGTATTAAAATGGTGGCATGAAGAGCGAGACCTGGGGGTATATGTACACAATTCTTTGAAGGTTGCAGGACAAGTTGGGAAGGCTGTTAAAAAGGCATTCGGGATCCTTGACTGTATAAATAGAGGCATAGAGTACAAAAGCAAGAAAGTTATGGTAAACCTTTATAAAACACTGGTTAGACCCCAGCTGAAGTATTGCGGCCAATTCTGGGCACTACACTTTAGGAAGGATGTCTTTAGGAAGAAGGCCTTGACAAGGCGCAGAAGAGATTTACTAGAATGGTACCAGGGATGAGGGACTTCAGTTATGTGGAGAGATTGGAGAAGCTGGGGTTGTTCTATTTGGAGCAGAGAAGGTTAAGGGAAGATTTAATGGAGGTGTTCAAAATCATGAAGGATTTTGATAGAGTAAATAAGGATAAACTGTTTCTAGTGGCAGAATGGTTGGTAACCAGAGGACACAGATTTAAGGTAACTGGCAAAAGAACCAGAGCTGACATGAGGAAAACATTTTTTACACCGTGAGTTGTTGTGATCTGGAACGCGCTGCCTGAAAGGGTGGTGGAAGCAGGTTCAATAATAACTTTCAGAAGGAAATTGAAGAAGTAATGAAGGGGAAACTTTGCAGGTCTCTGGGGAAAGAGCTGGGGAGTGGGACTAATTGGAGAGCTCTTTCTAAGAGCCGGCACAGGGACGGTGGGCCGCATGGTCTCCTTCTGTGCTGTATTATTGTGTGATAGATATCGTTCAAGAACAAAGATCAATGACATTCAATGCAAGTTTTAAAACTAGGGAGCTGGCCAAAGATAAATCAACTCAAATGATATTACCTGATGTAGGTTTCAGGCAGGTAATATTGAGGAGCGGTGAGTATCGAATGAGTACCAAATAAAAAGCAGATCAAAAAATGAAAAAGGTCATAGGCTGTTTTTAGAACAGTTTAATATAACACCAAACGGATTTACAGTGAAGAAAAAGCCATGCATGATGAAAACAAACTTCTTTTTTGTGTTTACTGACAACAGATGATTGTTGGCAATGAATTGGAGATTCAGAGCAATGAGCTTACAAAGGAATGCGGAAAGGTCATTTCACCAAAATGGCAATTATTAAAAGGGATATCAAACCCATGATTGTTTTTATCCATCTGGTGACAGGAACTCCTATTTGTTTGTGGAGGTTGAAGAAATGAGCAAGAATGAAATATCAAGTAAGAATACAGATAGCTTTTCCACATTAAAAACTAGGACTGTTCATGGCACTCCTGCAGTTTCTTTTAGCTTCAAAAAACATTTAGATAGGACAATTTTAAAAGGGGTGCAGGGACAGAGACCAGGGGGTGTACATACACAAATCATTGAAGGTGGCAGGACAAGTTGAGAAGGCTGTTAAAAACACATATGTGATCCTTGGCTTTATTAATAGAGGCAGAGAGTAAAAAAACAAGGAAGTTATGCTAAACCTTTATAAATCACTGGTTAGGCCTCAGCTGGAGTATTGTGTTAATTCTGGGCATCACACTTTAGGAGGGATGTCAAGGTCTTGGAGAGGGTGCAGAAGAGATTTACCTTAACCACGACTCTGTCTTCGACACGAGTGTCCTCAACTCCATCCCACAGCATGCTACCCGCCGCCATCTCGGCACAACCCCAGCCCGGCATGAGGTTGAAAAGGCCATCCGACAACTGAAAAACAACAAGGCCTCAGGAGCAGATGGAATCCCCGCCGAGGCACTAAAGCATGGCGGAGAAGCACTACTGGCGTGAATTCATGAACTCATTTCTCTTATCTGGAAGGAGGAGAGCATGCCAGGGGATCTCAGAGATGCCGTAATTGTGACCGTCTTCAAGAAAGGTGACAAGTCCGATTGCGGTAATTACAGAGGAGTTTCCCTGCTGTCTGCCACAGGGAAAGTCATCGCAAGAATCCTCCTCAATCGCCTTCTCCCAGTGGCCGAAGAGCTCCTCCCAGAGTCGCAATGCGGATTCCGCCCACTAAGGGGCACAATGGACATGATCTTCACCGCACGTCAATTACAAGAGAAATGCAGGGAACAGCACCAACCACTGTACATGGCCTTCTTTGATCTCACAAAGGCCTTCGACACCGTCAACCGTGAGGGATTATGGAGTGTCCTCAAATTCGGCTGCCCTCAAAAGTTTATCACTATCCTCCGCCTGCTTCACGACGACATGCAAGCCGTGATCCTGATCAACGGTTCCACCACAGACCCAATTCATGTACGAACCGGGGTCAAGCGTTGTCATCGCACCAACGCTCTTCTCAATCTTCCTTGCTGCAATGCTCCATCTCACCCTCAGTAAGCTCCCCACTGGGGTGGAGCTAATTTACAGGACAAACGGGAAACTGTTCAACCTCCGTCGCCTCCAGTCCAGATCCAAGGTTGTCCCATCCTCTGTCGTCGAATTACAGTATGCAGACGATGCTTGCATCTGCGCTCACTCGGAGGTCGAACTCCAAACCATCGCAAACACCTTCACCGAAGCATACGAGAGCATGGGCCTTACACTAAACATCTGTAAGACAAAGGTCCTCTACCAACCTGCCCCCGCCACACAGTGCTGCCCCCCGATTATTAAAATCCACGACAAGGCCTTGGACAATGTGGACCACTTTCCATACCTCGGGAGCCTACTGTCAACAACGGCCGACGTCGACGACGAAGTCCAACACCGCCTTCAGTGTGCCAGTGCAGCCTTCGGTCGCCTGAGGAAGAGAGTGTTTGAAGACCAGGACCTCAAACCCGGCACTAAGCTCATGGTCTACAGGGCAGCAGTGATACCTGCCCTGCTGTATGCCTCAGAGACATGGACCATGTACAGCAGGCACCTCAAAGCACTGGAGAGGTACCACCAACGCTGCCTCCGCAAGATCCTGCAAATCCATTGGCAGGATAGGCGCACCGTCAGTGTTCTTGCTCAGGCCAACATCCCCAGCATCGAAGCTTTGACCACGCTCAATCAGCTCCAATGGACGGGTCACATTGTCCGCATGCCCGATACGAGACTCCCAAAACAAGCGCTCTACTCAGAGCTCCGACACGGCAAGAGAGCCCCAGGTGGGCAGAGGAAACGCTTCAAGGACACCTTCAAAGCCTCCTTGAAAAAGTGTAACATCCCCACCGACACCTGGGAATCCCTGGCCCAAGACCACACAAAGTGGAGGAGAAACATCCGGAAAGGCACCGAACACCTCGAGTCTCTTCGCCGGGAGCAAACGGAAGCCAAGCGCAGGCAGCGCACGTCAACCCAAGCACCCCACCCACCCGCCCCTTCAACCACCGTCTGCCCCACCTGTGACAGAGACTGTAATCCCGCATTGGACTAATCAGTCACCTGAGAACTCATTTTTAATGTGGAAGCAAGTCATCCTCGGTTCCGAGGGACGGCCTAAGAAGAAGACCACACTTTAGGAAGGATATCAAGGTCTTGGAGAGGGTGCAGAGGAGATTTACTGGAATGGTACCAGGGATGAGGGACTTGTTATGTGGAGAAATTAGAGAAGCTGGAATTGTTCTCATTAGAACAGAGAAGGCTAAGGGAGGATTTAATAAAGGTGTTCAAAATTTTAAGGGGTTTTGATAAGAGTACATAGAGAGAAACTGTTTCCACTAGCAGGAGGGTCAGTAACCAGAGGACACCGATTTAAGGTAATTGGCAAAAGAACCAGAGGCCAGATGAGATTATTTTTTTTACACAGCGAGTCATGATGACCTGGAATGCGCTGCCTGAAAGGGTGTTGCAAGCAGATTCAATAATAACTTTCAAAAGGGAATTGGATAAACACTTGAAGGGGAAAAGTGTGCAGGGCTATGGGGAAAGAGCGAGGGAGTGGGACTAATTGGGAGAGCTCTTTCAAAGAGCCGGCAAAGGCACGATGGACCGAATGGCCTCCTTCTGTGCTGTATGATTCTATGAGTTCTGCTAACAATGTTTCCCTCCATTAATCACTCCCTGATGACTTAAGTACCGGTATTGAACACATTGAAAGAGACACACAAATATTGAACAGTCTGTGAATATGATTCATGAAAGTTTAATTAGGTCTATTCTAACTTAACATACCTCAAGACAGTTTCATTAATCTAATCCATACAAAGAAAGGCTCTTTACCCTAATAACAGAGACAAGCCAATCCTTTAGAGGAAGCAGAGTGATGCAGTAAGATTGTTAAATATTAAAATTATTGGCATATAGATTTACTTTTGTCAAGGTAGGTGTTTGAATATTCAATTCACTGTGTTACAATTATTTATTTGCACAGCATACAGCCAACCTTAAATGACCCAAAGAATTGTAACTCAGTGGACATTCTTAAGGTTTCATGAGAATCCATTTATTGCACTGCATGATTTGATAATTAGGCCTAGAAATTCAGTTTGGGGCACCCAGCTCGCCTGGGCGCCGGAATTACCGCTGCGCGCGGAGCCACTTGCGCCAGCGGGATATTCAGTTTCAGCGCCCCAAGTGGAAGCCGGCCGCTAAACAAGGGTTTCGGCGCCCCGCTTGGGGCGCTGAAACTGAATATCGGCGTGCAAAGTGCCACAGCGCCACCCGCTGCGGCACGGCAGCCTGCGGTACTGCAGGCCTTCCTCTCGCTCTTAAGGGGGAGGTGCCTGCAACAGCGCGATCCCCGCTCGCGAGTGCCGGCAAATGAGCCCGGCACCAAGGAGAAGTGCCGGGCTCTCGGGAAACAGCCGGCAATGCCGCGGGGGGGGGGGGGGGGGGGTGTAGGAGGCCGGGGACGGAGGTGCGGGCAGGCGGCCGCCAAAAAAGTGGCCGGCCGCACCTCCACCTTAACTCGCCCCACTACCGGCACAGGTAGGCCCCGTGTACCGGTCGCTGTTTGCGGCCGGCGCGGAGGAGGCGGCAGCGACCAAATATGGCCAGCGGGGCGCTGCGCACACTGATGACGTCATCGGTGGCGGCGCAGCGCTACAGGCTAACGCCGCCATTAGCGCCCCGCTAAATATCGCGGTAGGTTTGGACAGTGGCGCAAAAGCCCTCTTTGGGCGCAAACTGGTGGCGCAGGCCACTGAATTTCTAGGCCTAACTGTTTTGATTCAACGCAATTTACTTACTATCCCATTGCAATGCAGACTTCAATACTTTCATTTTCTGAAGCAAGTTGTAACAAACCAGGGTTTACAAAAATCTATCCAAATAATTCTGCTAAGCAAATAACGTGTGAAATTGTGAAATTTTATTTACCAAAAAGAAGTTAAACATCATCATGCCAAGAAATCAAGTTAAGTTGGCTGGCAAGGATGAGCAGGACCAGCAGCAGGGATATAAAGAGCGGTGGCCCGAGGCTCGAGAGCACAGCGAGAGCGGGACCAGCGGTGAGCCGAGGCTCGAGAGCACAGCGAGAGCGAGACCAGCGGTGAGAGCGGTGACCTGAGAGCACAGCAAGAGTGGGACCAGCGGTGAGAGCGGTGACCTGAGAGCACAGCGAGTGGGACCAGCGGTGAGAGCGGTGACCCGAGGCCTGAGAGCACAGCGAGAGCGAGACCAGTGACCCGAGGCCCGAGAGCACAGCGAGAGTGAGACCAGCGGTGAGAGCGGTGACCCGAGGCTCGAGAGCACAGCGAGAGTGGGACCGGTGACCCGAGGCTCGAGAGCACAGCGAGAGCGGGACCAGTGACCCGAAGCCTGAGAGCACAGCGAGAGCGGGACCAGTGACCGAGGCCCGAGAGCACAGCGAGAGCGGGACCGGTGACCCGAGGTCCGAGAGCACAGCGAGAGCGGGACCAGTGACCCGAGGCCCGAGAGCACAGCGAGAGCGGGACCAGTGACCGAGGCCCGAGAGCACAGTGAGAGCGGGACCGGTGACCCGAGGTCCGAGAGCACAGCGAGAGCGGGACCAGTGACCCGAGGCCCGAGAGCACAGCGAGAGCGGGACCAGTGACCCGAGGCCAGAGAGCACAGCGAGAGCGGGACCAGTGGCCCGAGGCCCGAGAGCACAGCGAGAGTGAGACCAGCGGTGACCCGAGGCCCGAGAGCACAGCGAGAGCGGGACCAGTGACCCGAGAGCACAGCAAGAGCGGGACCAGTGACCCGAGGCCCGAGAGCACAGCGAGAGCGGGACCAGTGACCCGAGGTCCGAGAGCACAGCGAGAGCGGGACCAGTGACCCAAGGTCCGAGAGCACAGAGAGAGCGAGACCAGCGGTGAGAGCGGTGGCCCGAGGCCAGAGAGCACAGCGACAGCGAGACCAGCGGTGACCCGAGGCCCGAGAGCACAGCGAGAGCGGGACCAGTGACCCGAGGCCAGAGAGCACAGCGAGAGCGGGACCAGTGGCCCGAGGCCCGAGAGCACAGCGAGAGTGAGATCAGCGGTGACCCGAGGCCCAAGAGCACAGCGAGAGCGGGACCAGTGACCCGAGGCCCGAGAGCACAGCGAGAGCGGGACCAGTGACCCGAGGTCCGAGAGCACAGCGAGAGCGGGACCAGTGACCCGAGGTCCGAGAGCACAGAGAGAGCGAGACCAGCGGTGAGAGTGGTGGCCCGAGGCCAGAGAGCACAGCGACAGCGAGACCAGCGGTGACCCGAGGCCCGAGAGCACAGCGAGAGCGGGACCAGTGACCCGAGGCCTGAGAGCACAGTGAGAGCGAGACCAGTGACCCGAGGCCCGAGAGCACAGCAAGAGCGGGACCAGTGACCTGAGGCCGGAGAGCACAGCGAGAACGGGACCAGTGACCCGAGGCCGGAGAGCACAGCGAGAGCGGGACCAGTGACCCGAGGCCCGAGAGCACAGCGAGAGCTGGACCAGTGACCCAAGGTCCGAGAGCACAGCGAGAGCGGGACCAGTGACCCGAGAGCACAGCGAGAGCGGGACCAGTGACCCGAGGTCCGAGAGCACAGCGAGAGCGGGACCAGTGACCCGAGAGCACAGCGAGAGCGGGACCAGTGACCCGAGGCCCGAGTGCACAGCGAGAGCGGGACCAGTGACCCGAGGCCCGAGAGCACAGCGAGAGCGGGACCAGTGACCCGAGGCCCGAGTGCACAGCGAGAGCGAGACCAGTGACCCGAGGCCCGAGAGCACAGCGACAGCGGGACCAGTGACCCGAGGGCACAGCGAGAGCGGGACCAGTGAGCACAGCGAGAGCGGGACCAGTGACCCGAGGTCCGAGAGCACAGCGAGTGCGGGACCAGAGACCCGAGGGCCGAGAGCACAGTGAGAGCGGGCCCAGTGACCCGAGGTCAGAGAGCACAGTGAGAGCGGGACCAGCGACCCGAGGCCCGAGAGCACAGCGAGAGCGGGACCAGTGACCCGAGGCCCGAGAGCACAGCGAGAGCGGGACCAGTGACCCGAGGCCCGAGAGCACAGCGAGAGAGGGACCAGTGACCCGAGAGCACAGCGAGAGCAGGACCAGTGACCCGAGGCCCAAGAGCACAGCGAGAGCGAGACCAGTGGTGACCCGAGGTCCGAGAGCACAGCGAGAGCGGGACCAGTGACCCGAGGCCCGAGAGCATAGCGAGAGCGGGACCAGTGACCCGAGGCCCGAGAGCACAGCGAGAGCGGGACCAGTGACCCGAGGCCCGAGAGCACAGCGAGAGCGAGACCAGTGACCCGAGGCCCGAGAGCACAGCGAGAGCGGGACCAGTGGTGACCCGAGGTCCGAGAGCACAGCGAGAGCAGGACCAGTGACCCGAGGCCCAAGAGCACAGCGAGAGCGAGACCAGTGGTGACCCGAGGTCCGAGAGCACAGCGAGAGCGGGACCAGTGACCCGAGGCCCGAGAGCACAGCGAGAGCGGGACCAGTGACCCGAGAGCACAGCGAGAGCGGGACCAGTGACCCGAGGCCGGAGAGCACAGCGAGAGCGGGACCAGTGACCCGAGGCCCGAGAGCACAGCGAGAGCTGGACCAGTGACCCGAGGCCCGAGAGCACAGCGAGAGCTGGACCAGTGACCCGAGGCCCGAGAGCACAGCGAGAGCTGGACCAGTGACCCGAGGCCCGAGAGCACAGCGAGAGCTGGACCAGTGACCCAAGGTCCGAGAGCACAGCGAGAGCGGGACCAGTGACCCGAGAGCACAGCAAGAGCGGGACCAGTGACCTGAGGCCGGAGAGCACAGCGAGAACGGGACCAGTGACCCGAGGCCGGAGAGCACAGCGAGAGCGGGACCAGTGACCCGAGGCCCGAGAGCACAGCGAGAGCTGGACCAGTGACCCAAGGTCCGAGAGCACAGCGAGAGCGGGACCAGTGACCCGAGAGCACAGCGAGAGCGGGACCAGTGACCCGAGGTCCGAGAGCACAGCGAGAGCGGGACCAGTGACCCGAGAGCACAGCGAGAGCGGGACCAGTGACCCGAGGCCCGAGTGCACAGCGAGAGCGGGACCAGTGACCCGAGGCCCGAGAGCACAGCGAGAGCGGGACCAGTGACCCGAGGCCCGAGTGCACAGCGAGAGCGAGACCAGTGACCCGAGGCCCGAGAGCACAGCGACAGCGGGACCAGTGACCCGAGGGCACAGCGAGAGCGGGACCAGTGAGCACAGCGAGAGCGGGACCAGTGACCCGAGGTCCGAGAGCACAGCGAGTGCGGGACCAGAGACCCGAGGGCCGAGAGCACAGTGAGAGCGGGCCCAGTGACCCGAGGTCAGAGAGCACAGTGAGAGCGGGACCAGCGACCCGAGGCCCGAGAGCACAGCGAGAGCGGGACCAGTGACCCGAGGCCCGAGAGCACAGCGAGAGCGGGACCAGTGACCCGAGGCCCGAGAGCACAGCGAGAGAGGGACCAGTGACCCGAGAGCACAGCGAGAGCAGGACCAGTGACCCGAGGCCCAAGAGCACAGCGAGAGCGAGACCAGTGGTGACCCGAGGTCCGAGAGCACAGCGAGAGCGGGACCAGTGACCCGAGGCCCGAGAGCATAGCGAGAGCGGGACCAGTGACCCGAGGCCCGAGAGCACAGCGAGAGCGGGACCAGTGACCCGAGGCCCGAGAGCACAGCGAGAGCGAGACCAGTGACCCGAGGCCCGAGAGCACAGCGAGAGCGGGACCAGTGGTGACCCGAGGTCCGAGAGCACAGCGAGAGCAGGACCAGTGACCCGAGGCCCAAGAGCACAGCGAGAGCGAGACCAGTGGTGACCCGAGGTCCGAGAGCACAGCGAGAGCGGGACCAGTGACCCGAGGCCCGAGAGCACAGCGAGAGCGGGACCAGTGACCCGAGAGCACAGCGAGAGCGGGACCAGTGACCCGAGGGCACAGCGAGAGCGAGACCAGTGGTGACCCGAGGTCCGAGAGCACAGCGAGAGCGGGACCAGTGACCCGAGAGCACAGCGAGAGCGGGACCAGTGACCCGAGGGCACAGCAAGAGCGAGACCAGCGGTGACCCGAGGTCCGAGAGCACAGCGAGAGCGGGACCAGCGGTGAGAGCGGTGGTCCGAGAGCACAGCGAGGGCGAGACCAGCGGTGACCCGAGGTCCGAGAGCACAGCGAGAGCGGGACCAGTGACCCGAGACCACAGTGAGAGCGAGACCAGCGGTGACCCGAGAGCGAGACCAGCGGTGAGAGCGGTGGCCCGAGAGCGAGGCCAGTGGTGAGAGCGGTGGCCCGAGAGCGAGGCCAGTGGTGAGAGCGGCGGAGAGAGAGGGGGAGGGAGAGAGAGAGAGAGCAAAAAAACAAAGTCAAGTAGTGACATCACAGGATAGCAGGTAGGTGATTGGTTCGTGAGTATGGAAGCATTTTTTCTTTCTTTAAGCTAGTCCAGCGGTTTAAACTAAGAGCTGGGGAACTAGAACTATTACATTACTAAATAATAACTTAACTAGATAAACGAATTAATTAATAAAACTATACATAATCGTTCGATTAAAAACTTTAACTAATTTTTAAATAAGCGAATAAATAAAAAAGTCTAGAGATGGCAGGGCAGGCTGTGTGTCGGGACTGTAGTATGTGGGAGTTTGTGGACAGCGAGACTGTCCCGGATTCCCACATCTGCAGGAAATGTCTCTACCTTCAGTCACTCTGGCTCAGAGTCATTGAGCTGGCGTGCGAGTTAGAGACACTCCGAAACATAAGGGAGGAGGAGGAATTCCTGGATAGTTTTATCCAGAGTACAGTCACACCCCAGAGAAAAGCACAGGTTCAGGAAAGAGAGGGTGTGGCTGTTAAGGAGCCGGGTAGCAAGGGCTTAGGAGAGGTTGAGAAGGAGGTCCCGCAGACATTGGTCCTGTCCAACAGGTACGATGTACTTGCTAACTGTGAGGACAAGGAGAAAGACTGCAGGGAGAACAGCCACTGTTGTTCACTATTTATATTAACGATTTAGACTTCGGAATCAAAAGAACAATTTTTAAATTTGCGGATGACACCAAACTGGGGGAAATAGTCAATACTGAGGAGGACTGCAACAAATTACAGGAAGACATTAATAAATTGCAGAATGGGCATATAATTGGCAAATTAATTTCAACACAGATAAATGTGAGTTATTACATTTTGGCAGGAAAAATAGGGAGGTGCGAGTCTGGGTGGGGTAGAGGAGCAAAGGGATATCGGAGTACGAATACACAAATCACTAAAAGTAGCAACACAGGTTAACAAGGCCATAAAAAAAGCAAACCAAGCACTAGGGTTTATTTCTAGAGGGTTAGAGTTGAAAAGTAGTGAAGTTATGCTAAACTTGTAACGAACCTTGGTTAGACCACACTTGGAATACTATGTACAATTCTGGTCGCCATATTATAAAAAGGATATGGAGGCACTGGAGAGGGTGCAGAGGAGATTTACAAGGATGAACTCAGAAATGTGACGGTATACCTATCAGGAAAGGATGAACAGGCTGGGTCTCCTTTCTCTTGAAAAGAGAAGGCTGAGGGGTGACCTAATAGTGGTCTTTAAAATTATGAAAGATTTTGATAGAGTGGATACAGAGAGAGTGTTTCCACTTGTGTGGAAGAGCATAACTAGAGGCCATCAATATAAGATCGTCACCAAGAAATCCAATAGGGAATTCAGAAGAAACTTCTTTACCCAGAGAGTGGAACTCGCTACCACAGGGAGTGGTTGAAGTGAATAGTATCGATGCATTTAAGAGGAGGCTAGATAAGCATATGAGGGAAAAGGGAATAGAGGGTTATGCTGATAGTAAGATGAGGAAAGACGGGAGGAGGCTTGAGTGGAGCATGAACGCCGGCATGGACTGGTTGGGCCGAATGGCCTGTTTCTGTGCCGTATATCCCGTGTAATCCTATGTAAAAGTGATATTCAATATTCTCTTCAAAACAAGTGTGCTTGATTGATATGTTTGAAGGCTGATAAAAATGCTTTAAAACACATGGGAGGAGAAATTTGGAATCGCCCCATTTGGGGCGCAATTATGGGCCGGGCGCTAATTATCGCCGCCGACAGCAAACTTGGCTTTTATCGCCCCTGGAGGTGATTGGAGCGCTAAATCAGGCACTACACAACTCTCTTAAGGCGCTAAGGCCGAGGAGCGAGGCACTACCTCAGAGGGCGGGCGCAGCGCAGGTGCTGTCAGTTAGCGATTGAACACAGACACACTGGCGCCGGTCAGTTCTTAAAGGGGAGGGTCGATCTTGCTCTGCAGCCACACCCTGCTCAGTGGAGCCTTGAATCTCGGCCTGGGCAGACCTGCGGCTAAATCTAGCAGCCAGACACTATGGAAAGGGCCAGGGAGCGAGCACAGCGCATCTGCGAGCGGGCTTTGGAGGCTCTAGTTCGCGGGGTGGAGCGCAGAGGATACATTCTGTACCCAGAGAGTGGCAGGAGGCCTTTGCCACGCGAATACAGAAAAGTGTGGAGGGAGGTGGCTCAGAAAGTGTCCTCAAGCAGCATGGTGCCTAGGACCCATGTGCAATGTAGGAAAAAGTTCAACGACCTCACTCGGGTCGTCAGGGTGAGTGCCTTTTTTTCAAAACCTCTTCATCCCTCTATCTCAACCTCACTTTATGGCCAGAGGGTCTTGAAAGCCCCAATGCCCAACACTCATCCAACACCTATGGCCCTTTCATCAAACACACACGCACATTCCACACTTTGCATACAGTAAGGGCTATTCAACCATGGGAGGCATTACAGGCAAGATCATGGCTGCATACAGCGAGGGCTATTCAACCATGGGAGGCATTTCAGGCAAGATCATGGCTGCATATTTACTCAGACGCCGTCCTTTTTCTTGCAGGCCAAGCTGTCTCATAATAGGAGACAGCAGCAATGGACCGGTGGAGGGCGGCCTCACCTTCAAGCCCTCAGCAATCTCGAGCAGCGCGTCCACAGGATTGTGGCAAGCCGGGTGATTGGTCCTGTCACCACTGGAGACGCCGACCCCGTTCTGGACAGCAATGGTAAGGTCATCACCTTTTTGTCCTCTTTCCTTCCACTTGTTCCTCACAACAGCAGCCTTTGACACTTTCAATCCAAATCACTAAATTGCTGCACTCATGCCTCCCTTGCTGCCACCCTGTCCTCACGCTAAAGCCACTCTTGTACCTCCCTGCTTTCAGATGGTGATTCACCAGGTGAGGAGACGGGTGCTCAAGCTGCCAGTAAGAGTGAAGCTGAAGGCGAGGAGGAAGAGGAAGCCGGACCATCAGCGCCACCCTCTACCGAGGCAGCCCATGCCCATACTGGGGACACGCCTTCCCTGGAGGGGAGCAGGGGGGAATGGTCTGATGAGGATAAAGCTCCAGGACCCAGCGGGCTGCAGCAACGCGAGGGGGGTAGGGAAGCTCGGGGGCCTTCTCCCCGGAGGGAGAGTATGGCCTTGAGTCCTGCTGCACTAGACGCAGACGAGGAGCGGGTCCTCGCTGAAATGAGCGCCCAGGCGGAGCAAAGGCACACTGAGCTCATGGCTGCAGTGGCAAGGATGCCCGAATCCATTGAAGCACTGGCAAGGAGTGTGGAGCACTTCGCTGTAGCACAGGCGGCTGCCACGCAAATGCTAAGTGCTGCAATGCAGTCAGTGGCTGGTCTCATGCAGACGTAGATTGAGGCCACGCGAGCACTGACTGCTGCCACCCTCGCTGGATCGGGCAGATTTCCCCGGGGCTCTCACCGCGCCGCAGCCGGCCAGCAATCTGTGCTCCAGCAGATTGCTCTGGATGCTGAGGTGCTGCCCCGTGGGAGTGCCAGTGTGTCGGTCGAGCAGGGAGTTGCTGTCCTCTCTCAAGATGACAGCATTCCTGCTGCCACCACTGGCACTTCTCCACTGCAGTTGCCACCACCTGTAGGACAGACTGCTGCCGCCCATGCAGAGTTGGTGCAGTCTGCAGCCGGGCCCTCCAGGCCCAGACCTGGTCCAGGCTGTCCCTCAAGGGCATCTGCAGTCTCAGTTTCTGACACTCAGCAGCCTTCCCCCAGCCTTGCTCCAGCCACTGGGGTCCCATTACGGAGGAGCTGCAGGGTGGGAAGGGGGGAATTTCGCAAGGGAAGCAGATCACCCTCGAAGGGCAAAAAGTAGGAGGCATGGCAAAATGTTTTTCATTGTTTTATTGAAGGCCGAGGTTCGTGGTCAATGTTTTTTTTTACTGTTTTGGACATTGTCGCCAGGTTGTGAGAGCCACTTATGTGAATGACTGCTTTTGTTGTGCTTCTTTCTATTACTTTGTCATGCGGAAATGAGACACAGTTTGTAAAATAAATAAGTTTCTGTATTCAAAATGTACATGATTGGTCTTTGCACTCATTGTTGCCTTGACTGGCTTAGGGGTTGCGGGATGGTTTCATTCAGGTTGTTTGAATGGCAGAAGCCATTCCCTCAGAGGGGGCCTAGAAGCGACTTGCTATGAGCCTTTGACGGATGGCCCTTCCACTTTGTGCCTCCCTCCCGCCTTGGTGCTACTGATGATCATCCTCCTCATCTTCCTCCTCCTCTGCTGGTGCTCCAATGTCTGGGTCCTGAGGATTGCAAGGTTATGCAGCATGCAGCACACAACAACGAAGTGGGAGACTCGCTCAGGCGAGTACTGCAGGGCTCCTCCAGAATGGTCCAGACAGCGGAACCGTTGCTTGAGCACGCCGATTGTGTGCTCAACGATGTTCCTGGTAGCTTGATGGCTCTCGTTGTATCGTAGCTCAGCAGGGGTGCTGGGCGAACGGAGCGGTGTCATCAGCCAGGTGCACAGAGGATATCCCTTGTCCCCGAGAAGCCAACCGCCTGGGTGATGCGGTGCCTGGGAAAGGTCTGCCACAGAAGTCTGGCGCAGGATGAAGGCATCGTGGCTGCTGCCTGGAAAGTGGGCATTGACAGCGAGTATCAGCTGTCTGTGGTCACAGACCAACTGGACGTTTAAGGAATGGAAGCCCTTTCGGTTGCAGAAATCCTCGGCATTATTTTGCGGCGCCCACAAAGCCACATGCGTGCAGTCAATGGTGCCCTGCACCATGGGGAAGCCCGCTATCATCGCAAAGCTCGTTGCGCGTTCTTGCTGCTTGTCCGGGGCCATGGGGAGAGATGTACTGGCATCTCCTTTTAAAGAGGGCATTTGTTACCTGATGGATGCAGCAATGTACCGCGAACTGGGAGATATTGGCGATGTCCCCAGTAGCTGATTGAAATGAGCCGGTGGCATAAAAGTTGAGAGCCACTGTTATCTTCACTGCCACCGACAGAGACGTCCTGCTCCTCAGTTGAGGCTGCTGATCTGGCTGAAGCAGGTGGCAGAGCTCAGTGACCATCTCCTTGCTGAATCGCAGCCTTCGCAAACACTGCTCCTCAGACATATTAATGTAGGAGAACTGTTGGCGAAAAACCCTGGGAGGGTAAGGTCTCCTGTACCGAGGCCTGTTGGCCCTCCTCCATCTGGCCATGATTGCCACTCTCTCTATGCGTCTCTGTGCCCTCCGAATGTGATGGAGAAGAACGACGTTCCCATTCATTGCAGCCCCCATAGTATCTGGGCAATCAAAGTTATGAAGGTCAAAAAGCAAAGTACCTGCAAAGTTATGGTCAGAAGCCAAAACTACCTCAGACAGCGTTGACTCAATGCAGAAGTCTCTCTTTCTCTCTCTGCAAATCTCTCTCTCTCTCTCTCTCTCTCTCAGAACGAGTGGTGCAAAAATGGCAACCATACAAAAGCCAGGAAGAGGCCCCCTTTAAATAGCGCCCCCCAGCGACTGGGAAGTGTTCCAGTCAACTTGTCATTGGTAGCGCCAGGCGGAAAGGAGGTGGGTGCCACTGAATTTCTGGTCTGGGGCGCCCCAAGGGTGTTGCACTCTGGAATGACGTCAAGATCTGCATGCGCAGGACATCGGGTGGTATTGTTTAGTGCCGCCGCAAAATGTCCGGTCAATTTCGCGAGAGGCGCAGATATCGCCGTGTCCGGGCGCTAGTTGGTTTGCGCCCCACTTAGCGGCCTCTTAAGGCGCTAATAGGTGGCGCTACCAACTGAATTTTTCCCCCATGAGGTTACCCTGCTGTGCTTGTGTTTTGCTCCTGAGCATAATTCTTTCTGATGCAGACATAAGGATAGATTGCTTCACCTCAGCTGTAGGATCCATATACCTTCCAACTGAGATATCAGAGGGGCACCGCGTCACTGAGAAACTTTAGCACGGACCTTTCATTTCCTTTTCCCTCAAGAGTGCCTCTATTTCCGGAGGCGACATCTGGTGCAAGACGAAGCAGACAGACGGGCCAGGTTTGATTTTCTATGACACTTACACATGAACGTAAGAATAATTATTTTCTCAACACAAAAATAAATGGCTATGCCCTTTTTGGGGTGCGGAATAGGGATAGATCATTATTTTAAGATAAACTATATACATAAATGGAAGTGTACAGCTGAACACATTTATCACTGAGAAGGTCCAAAGACAGACTCAGCCAGAAGCGTGGGACGCACAGCGTTTCTATTTGAAGAATGACTAGTACTAGAGGTGAACAATTAATCTTGAAATCCACAAACCATGACTAATTGTCCCATAGCAGTAACTAACAAGAGGAGGGGTGGCTGCAGAAGAGGCCTTTCTGTGAAGAAGTGCTTTCTGACATCACTCCTGAACGGCCTAGCTCTAATTTTAAGGTTTATGCTTCCTTGTTCTGGGCTCTCCCGCCAGAGGAAATAGTTTCTCTCTAGCTACCCTATCAACTCCTTTAATCATCTTAAACACCTCGATTAGATCCCCCCTTAATCTTCTGTACTCAAGGCAATAAAAGCCTAGTTTATGCAACCGGTCCTCATTATTTAACTCTTTCTAGCCCAGTATAATTCTGGTGAATCTGCGCTGCACCCATTCCGAGGTCAATATATCCTTCCCGAGTTGTGTTGCCCAGAACAGAACGCAGTTACTCCAGATGGGGCCTAACCAGAGCTTTATAAAACTGTAACGTAACTTTCACCCCTTTGTATTCCAGTCCCCTTGAGATAAAGACCAACATTTCATTAGTCTTTTTAATTATTTTTTGTACCTGTCCACTAGCTTTCAGTGATATCTGTTCTTGGATGCCTAAATCTCTCTGCACCTGCATTGTTTCTAGTTCTCGCTATTTAGAAAATACGCTGCATCTTTCTTGTACGTCTGGAGCAGGAAAGGGAAGCTCGAGTCTGTGGGCCAAGAAGGAAACTGCCCAATGACCTTGGAAACGAGCCATTAAAACATTGAGCCAGAGGAACAAAGACACAAAAATTTCACCGGCATTAAAACATTGGACCAGGAATGAGACTGCTGGATAAATCAAGTAATGTAAGCAGTGCGAAGCAATCTAGAAATCGGGCTGGAGCTGGTTATAAAAATGACAATTATCGAGGTCATTCAAACACGGAAAAAGATCTTAGGAGCAAAAGAAAGTACAGAGTAAAAAATACTACTTTTTTATATTTGTATGATTAAATAGTCAAACTTGGAGCAATCGGGGGAGTGGAGGAGTTGGCTGCAACACATCAGGCTGAGAGTTGCTGGCAGACACAAACAGATGCTTCAGCACCACCACTGCGAGAGAGTGAGATTCATTCAATAACCCATTAGAAATGTGCTTGTAAGAATTTAGAATGGGAAGAATTTGATAGAAAGTACGTGACAAAATGGGACAACAGGAAATCAAGTTGTGCAGACAGGAAGTGCATAGATGTAAGATTTATTATACACACACACGTATATGTATGATCTGGAATGTGGTGGAAACAGATTCAATAGTAATTTTCAAAAGGGAATTAGATATATACTTGAAAATGAAAACTTTGCAGGGCTATGGGGAAAGAGCGAGGGAATGGGACTAAATGGATAGCTCTTTCAAAAAGCCGGCATAGGCACGATGGGCTGAATGCATACATACACACAGTGAATTACTTAGTTGGAGTAGAGTGCAGTAAATGTATATGAAGAGTTCAAAATATGGTCCTGTGGCCCAGAATGGTGGCCGTTATGAAGTGTCCATAACTCGGAGGGCCCACAACTATCTGCTTGTTATACTTTCCCCTTCTTGTATTCCCTTACCACACTAAAAGGTAAATACAAAAAAAGTCTTAAAAAAATGCCAGTGGCGATTCTGTAATCGGGCCTGGGAAGTCTCCCTCACAGGGAATGTGGTTCGGACATGCTCCCAACATTATTGCCTGGATTTTCTGGGATTGAGGGAAAAGTAACAGAAATATCTGTCCCTGACCTGAAGTAATCAGGACTTATCCTTGAGCAATGTGAGGTTCTAGCTGCAAGACTTCATTTTTTCATCCTGCAGTGCGTTTGAAAAATCCAATCTATAACACTGCACGAGTAAGCTTCAGGTAGCAAATGAGAAAAAAAACAATACGACATCTTGTTTTTGTAGCATTCTTAGTTAGTTATAAAACAGACAGGGGCACTTCTGGCTGCAGGTCAAAAATACTTGGAATAAACCTTTAACATATCAAACTCATTAATTTGCTGTCAGCACTTTCTCTGGCTGAACCGACAGCTGGTATGTTTTTGATGCATTGTAGTTGTACCAAATACTGATAAAAGTGCTCCTGTAGAATGTCTGCAGTGCATTCACATTTTTCTGATTCTTGTATTTCACTCACTGTGAGAGAGCAGGGCAGTTATGGAATTACCAGACCTGATCCAGCAGGGAGACAAGATTGGCACAGTGGAGAGATTGGAATAGACAGACACCTGGGATCATTGCGTTCTACATAACTGC
This sequence comes from Somniosus microcephalus, assembly GCF_052327205.1. Lineage (NCBI taxonomy): Eukaryota > Metazoa > Chordata > Chondrichthyes > Squaliformes > Somniosidae > Somniosus > Somniosus microcephalus. The sequence continues at coordinate 42,326,115 of NC_141013.1, forward strand.
CTGAGTTCAAAAGGTCATCACAAATTAATTAAGTACACAATTGAATAGAACACATTTCTCTCACACTGCTGATTTTTTTTTCAAAGCAGGAATAAAGGTGGCACAGAATATAAAGAAGCTGTGGAGTAATGCTGTGACTAGGAGACATCATTACAAGGTTTTGTGGTCTAACAGCAGACAGAGAACTGATTAAAAACACACGGTGATAACTGAGGACTAATTAGGGCAGAGCCATCAATACGAGGTGGGGAATGCCAATTTTGCAACTTGTTTCTGGTAACACCACATTGTAATGTCTTTCTATCAATATCTGACTGTAGAATATTATATTGTAGGAATGTCTAGTTTCTATCCAAAAGACTGAGGTCCACTCAGGCGATCAAATAAACGAGGTTTAATGAAAACTAACAGAGTTTAACGGATAATTACCTGTGGATGGTAGGCAGTGGTGCGATGTAGCTTGACGCCGAGCCCCTGAGCCACAGCGTTCCAGAGCTCAGAAGAAAACTGCGGCCCACGATCAGACGAGATGTCCGCCGGTCCCCCGAAACGGGCGGCCCAAGCGGAGATGAATGCCCCGGTGACGTCTGCGGAAGTGGTGGATGAGAAAGGAACCGCCTCAGGCCATCTAGTGGTGCGGTCCACCATTGTAAGAAGATGAGTAAACCCATGCGAAGGCGGAAGTGGCCCCACCAGGTCCACATGCACATGATCAAACCTACGTTCCGGAACAGCGAAAGTGGCCAATGGAACCTTGACGTGACGCTGCACCTTGGCCTTTTGGCAGACCACGCAGGTGTTGGCCCAGTCGCGGACATCCATGTGCATGCCCCGCCACACGAATTTGGACGACATCAGCCGTTGCGAGGCCTTCATGCCAGGGTGCGACAACCCGTGTATGGCGTCAAAAACTTTTCGGCGCCAGGCGACTGGCACGATAGAGCGAGGATCTCCCACGGAGACGTCGCAGAGTAGCGTAGTGCCCGCGGCATGGAATTTGACGTCGGCCACTTGGAGGCTAGAGGGGTTGGTTCTGTAAGATTGGACTTCCGGATCCGAGGCTTGATCTGCAGCCATGAGGGCATAGTCGATGCCGAGCTGGACTGCATTAACGGTCGCACGGGAGAGCAATCTGCCACCAGGTTGTCTTTACCGGACACATGCCGAATGTCAGTGGTGAATTCTGAAATAAACGTCAACTGACGTCGTTGCCGAGCTGACCACGGTTCGGCGGTCTTGGCCATAGCGAACGTTAGTGGCTTATGGTCCACAAAAACTGTGAACGGACGGCCCTCTAGCAAGAACCGGAAATGGTGGATGGCCAGAAAAAGGGCCAGCAACTCCCGGTCGAACGTGCTGTACTTCCGTTTGTTTCGCCGTAGTTGACGGCTGAAAAACGCCAGCGGTTGCCACGTCTCATTCACCCACTATTCCTGCACTGCGCCAATGACGTAGTCTGACACGTCGGTAGTAAGGGCGATGGTGGCACCTGGCAGCGGGTGCGCCAGCATGGTTGCGTTGGCTAAGGCGCCTTTTGTGTCAACGAAGGCCCGGTCTATGTCGACTGTCCAGCTAATCGGATCCTTGCTGGACTTGCCCTTGAGGGCCTCGTACAGGGGCTGCATGAGCAGAGCTGCATTAGGGACAAACCGGTGATAAAAATTTACTATCCTGAGGAACTCCTGCAGGGCCTTGACAGTCTGCGGGCGCGGGAAAGAAGTAACTGCCTCCACCTTTGTTTGCAGGGGAATTGCGCCGTCCGATGTGATGCGGTGGCCTAAGAAATCAATCTGCTGCAGGCCGAACTGGCACTTGGCTGGGTTGATGATCAAGCCGTGTTGACTGAGGCGTCTAAAGAGGGCACGTAAATGGCAGATGTGCTCCTCTTTATTAGGGCTGGCAATGAGGATGTCGTCGAGCTAGACGAATAGAAACTTGAGGTCCCGAAGCACGGAGTCCATCAAGCGCTGGAAAGCCTGTGCAGCGTTCTTCAATCCAAACGGCATCCGCAGAAATTCAAACAGGCCGAATGGGGTGATGACTGCAGTTTTCGGGACGTCTTGCGGGTGCACGGGGACCTGGTGGTAGCCACGGACAAGATCGACTTTTGAAAAAATGGTATTTCCCGCCAAATGGGCAGAGAAATCCTGAATATGAGGGATCGGGTACCGATCAGGAGTAGTGGCGTCGTTCAGGCGTCGGTAGTCGCTGCAAGGCTGCCATCCGCCGCCAGGTTTCGGAACAATGTGGAGAGGTGAAGACCAGGGACTATTCAACCGGCGAATAATCCCTAGCCGCTCCATCGTGTCGGACTCCGCTTTCGCAGCCGCGAGCTTGCCAGGTTCGAGGCGCCGGGCCCGTGCGTAGACCGGGGAGCCAGTAGTGGTGATGTGATGTTCGACACCATGTTTCGTGGCCGTGGAAGAGAAAGTGGGTCTGGTGAGGTCTGGGAAATCTCCGAGGAGGCGAGTGAAGTCATCCGGAGGTGGGAACGTGCAGGAGACAGTGTGCGATGCGGTGGCACGGGATGGAGTGAAAAGTGGCCGCATTGATCAACCGGCGGTGCCTTACATCCACCAGGAGGCCGTTGGCGCACAAAAAGTCCGCCCCGAGGATGGCTTGAGAGACTTTGGCCGTGATGAAATCCCAGTAAAACCGCTGGCTGCCGAAGCACACCTGGACCCGCTGTCTTCCGAAGGTCCGAATGGCCCCGCCATTAGCCGCCTCGAGGGAGAGGCCGTGCCCCCTGGCTTGTATATCAAGATTTGATGCGGGTAGGATGCTACACTGCGCCCCGGTGTCGCAGAGGAAACGTCGACCAGATAGGGAGTCGGTGATGAAGAGGAGTTTTCCCGAATTACCGATTGCCATCGCAGCCGCGGGGCGCTCGTTATAACCGGTCCTCTTTCGACAGGGTTGCTGTTGGTTTTTGTTTTTGAGCGAAAAACTGCAGGGAGGGCGGCAGCATCTTGCTTTTGCGTCAAAACGGGCGTGGTAGGAGCACAACCCCGCAGGTTGAGGGGCTGGAGCAGTGTCTGTGGGGGATGGGCGCCTCGTGGCAGCGCAGTACTGCTGTGTCACCACGAAAATCTTGTCCGCTTCGGCAGCCAGGTCTGCGCAGTCTGTGACTTCCGTCCTGGCTAGGGCAGCCTGAATTTGCTCCGGTAGCTGGCTGAGGAATAGCTCCCTGAAGAGGAAGCATTCCGGTTCGGGGCCCAGGAGCGTGAGCATTTGGCTCATGAGCTCGGACGGCTTGGAGTCCCCGAGGTCGGGCATAGTGAGCAGCCGGCGGGCGTGCTCCGACTTAGTCAGCCCGAAGACCTGTAACAACCGCGCCTTTATTGTTTCATACTTGCGATCTTCTGGTGGATTACCAAGCAGGCTGACGATCCGCGAGGCTGTGGCGCTGTCGAGGGCGGAGACCACATAATAGTAACGGGTCTGATCCGCAACGATGTTCCTGATTGCGAACTGGGCTTCAGCCTGGATGAACCACGCGGCTGGCTGTTGCTCACAGAACTATGGTAGCTTCAAAGCAACGGCGTTCATTTCCGTGTTCAGTAGCTTCCGCGAAAACCATTCGCAAAAGTCGGGGTCACCAATGTAGGAATGTCTAGTTCCTATCCAAAAGACTGAGGTCCACTCAGGCGATCAAATAAACGAGGTTTAATGAAAACTAACAGAGTTTAGTGGATAATTACAGGAGAACATCGAATATAGGTCTAGTCAGTTCGGAGGCTCCACGGGGACTGCTTGGGCGGTCCCGTGGCTGACGTCATCACGTTTTTCCTGCCGGTGGGGGATCACGTGATGAACGGCGTGACGTCATCGCGTTTACCCGCGCTATTAAAGTGATCGCGCTCTGTACATGTAAACAGTGAAAACAAAGATACAGAGTCAGGCTGTAGCTAACATATTATTAAAGGGAATTATATACAATTGATCGGAGTCCCTTAGTGGCTCTGCCACAATATTCTCATTTGGCATTCTTGTGCTGACAGTTTATACTGAAAATGCAGCTTTTTAAATCCAGTCACTGAAAGTGAATCAAGAACTTATTGTTTGTTTTTCAACCTAAAGGCCTTTGGGAAAGTTAATCAATATTAGCCAGCCAATCTCAGGTTTTACTCTGCCACACACCGCTGCAAAGTGATGATGTTCTGTGCACAAACACCAGTTGAAGGAGAAGGAAAGATTGATGGTGTACTTCCTCTATAAAGTACTCATCAAATCTCTCATTTAAAAAAACCCAAGATCTTTCCAACCTGTTAAGAAACGTGAGAACACCAAGCAGAAAATGAGAAAAAGGTCATTTGGCTCCTCAAGCTTGCTTCTTTTACAAACCATGTATAACCTATCCTATCATGGACTCTACCCAGACCATATGGCCTCACCCCTCCCTACCTCTATAACCTCCTCCCGCACTACAACCCCCTAAGCTCTCTGTTCCTCTGACTCTGGCCTTTTCTGCATCTCCCTTTCCTTCTACCCCACGATTGGCGGCTGTGCCTTTAGCTACCTAGTCAACATGCTTTGGAATTCACTCCCTAAATTCCTCGTATCCCCTAATATCTTCTTCTTTGGCTCTGCGTCCAGTTTCTTATTGTGCCTTTGTGAAATGCTTTGAAACATTTTTCTGTTGAGGCGTCAGCCTCTCGCCTCCGAGTCACAAAACTGTGAGTTCAAGCCGCATATCAAAGACTTCAGCACAAAATCTAGGCAGACACTTCAATGCAGTACTGAGAAATATTTATTTCTCAACCAACATCACTAAAAGCAGATGATCTGGCCAATGTCGCATTGCTCTTTGTGGGACCTTGCTGTCTGCAAATTGGCTGCTGTGTTTCCTACATTACAACAATGACGACACTTCAAAATTACTTAATTGGTTGTAAAGCGCTTTGAGACATCCAGAGGTCATGAAAGGTGCTGTATAAATACACACTGCTGTTGTTGTTATAATTGCACACGATATTTTAAATATGGCCTTGCCAGTGAGGTATAGAGGGTTAGAATAACTTGAACTGAAAGTCAAAAGTTCTTAAAATAGGATTGCCAACCCTGCTGGACAGACCTGGAGTCTCCTGGAACCGAGGGTCGATCTCCCAGGCACTGTTGCTAGCAGCCCGAGAGAAAAGTACTTTGTACTGGTGGCTCGTGCCTGTGCCTCTGTAGTCTGGAGATGCACTCTGCACTGATATTGATAGATACATCCTAAATCCACTAATAGCTGGTCAGAGTAGCAACCAAAAACCTAATACAAGCAGGTAAAGTCCATGCAGCGAGAAGTAATAGGCAACTGGCATGGTGGAACAGTACCTAGCAAGTTTCAGCCATTAGGGAACTAAAGAAGCTAGAACAGAAAATGCTGGAAAAGCTCAGCAGGCCAGGCAACATCCGTGGAGAGAAATTAGAGTCGACGTTTCGGGCTGCCTTCGATCTAGTTCATTTCCTTTCCAGTTTTGAAAAAGGTTTCACCCGAAACGTTGACTCTAATTTCTCTCCACAGATGTTGCCTGGCCTGCTGAGTTTTTCCAGCATTTTCTGTTGTTATTTCGGATTTCCAGCATCTGCAGTATTTTGCTATCGTAAAGAAGCTAGAGGATCTGAGCTGTCATAGAATGGTACTGATTTAATTTTGTGGAGAAATTACTTTTATACAGGAAACTGTGTGTTATCCGGAGGTTAACTGTCTGGAATGCTCGAGCCACCGGCAAAAATCAGGAGCCGCTTTCGTTAGGTTTTTTTTCTTCTCGTTGCTTTTTTCCTCAACAGTCAAGCTCTGCAAGGTCTGCTGAAGCTGTTGCTAAGCTACAGAGACGCTTGGACTGTTTAGAAGCTGTTAGGGTTTGTTGACAGGTACGGAGCTCAAAAGCTTCCGTATCTTTCAACATTAACGCTGGTTTGTCCGGCAGTTTTGAGGGAACGGCAACAGCTCGGTCCCGTCGGTGCCGGATAGCACAAAGTTTCCTGTACTTGTGCATTGCACTGATAGCAGTCCAGTCTGATGCAAGAGGATTTGTTGTGCAGTGCTGTCAGCTTGGATTGGGTGTTAATGGTACCTCTGCAGGGCAGTTGAATTGCATTTGTGCTCGAGTGTCATTGTTCGACTAATATTTAACACAGTTGGTGATCAGTTGTGGCATTTAGTACTGTGCCGTCTCTTTATAGCATGCCTTGGAACAATGTGATCCTGCTTACATTGTGACATATTGGTCAGTCCCAAGAGTTTGAAAAAATCCTTTTTTTGTGTGACGTACAGTGTTACTTATTTGCAAAAGAAACGTTTTGGGAGACAGTCCTTGATCACAAGGAAAGTCATAGTGGGAAAGAAATCATGTCCTCGTTATGTGTAGCAAAATCCTAAATGGGTTTATGAAAACTTCCTCGGCTATTTCTAGCAAAATTACAAGAACACTATGAGACAGCAAACATTTACGACAGTATTAGCACTGACAGAACAGTGTGACCCAAAACTGGGACAACAGGAAGTAAGGTGAGTGGACAGGTGGTGAGCTATATAGATATTATGAGGGATTTCAGCTGCCAGGGTTGACATGCCATCTGAGGCTGCAAAGTCTAAACTAACCTCTCTTGTAGTAAGATGGGTTGCTTCAGTTGTAGTCTGACAAAAAGGTCTTCCAAGGAGAGAAATTTCAGTAGGCAGGAGTCAAGCTCAAAGGGGGATTGACATTCCAAGAAGGAACCAAACCAGAAACAAAGAGGGTCAAGTTTCCAGGCCTCTTAAGAAATATATTAAGATGTTCACTAAAGGATCTGAAGTTAGAATATAAGAGAATATTGTGGCAGCTGTATACAGCAAGGAAGAGCTTGCATTTATTTGGTGCCTTTCATGTTCTCAGGATATTCTAAAACAGTTCACAGTCAATGACCTTACTGTGAAATGTAGTCACCATTATGGTTATTTGTAGCACCGGAGATCTCGAGGCTAGGCTGAATTGCCAAATCCTATAGTCTGGGATGGATCCATAAACTGCATCATTTCACCAGCTCACAAGAGGAGAGATGTAAAAGGGCAGGCTTCACGTGGCATGGACACATGATTCGAAGTAAGATAACTTCTTACGGGCGGGTTTTATTTCTGAAAAAAAATGAGAAAGATGGCAAAAGAACCAGAGGGGGGATGAGGAGAAATTCTAACGCAGGGAGATGTTACGATCTGGAATGCATGCCTGAAAGGGCGGTGGAAGAAGATTTAATAGTAACTTTCAAAGGGAATTGGATAAATACTAGAAAAGGAAAAACTTGCAGGGCTGTGGGGAAAGAGCAGGGGGGAGTGGGACTAATTGGAGAGCTCGTTCAGAGAGCCGGCACAGGCACGATGCCCTCATTCTGTGCCGTACGATTCTATGATATACCGTCCTGACTTTTTTTAAGGAATGCAGTAGTTAGATACTGCACAAGTAATAGGGATTTTAAAAAAGAATAATTACAATGTAAAGCTCTTCATATGATTTTTAATATTGACAATGTTTTTAGTTATACTGTAATAATTATGATTTATAACATGAACCATAGATCATCCTTGTACCGATCAAATTAAAGGGTTTGAAGAGTAACCGGTTAAACGTTGTGACTTAAGGGCATATTCCCTGATTGAGATGAAAACCGACAGGGCTTTCAGCAGTCCAGGAAGTGCCTGCTCTGGAGTGTGGCAGCGGGTAATTTACATAATGAGAATACGTTCCCTGTGCATTCTTTTATAACAAGTTCAGGGATCACTATAGCACCCATGGGTGCAGAATCCTGAGTAAAGCAGCTCTTAAAGGACTGTTGCACCTAAAACGAGGAGGTGGAAGCTGACTGCCGATATTCAAAATGGCTGGAGATGCTCGCTTCACTAGACAGCACCTGGAGATGAGGAAAGTGGCCATCTTTGGGGATAAGGAGAACCCTCCTAATAGAGCATGTGTGAAGCAGGCATGGCAGGAGGTGGCAATGCAATGAATGCATAGATCATGGGAGAAAGTGCTCAAAAGCTTCTCAGGATTGAGGAGAGTGCCAAGATAGGCTTGAATAAAGTTTGCATACTGAAAGGCAAAGAATGCGAGTCCTATGCAGTAAGCACACATCACAGTCTGGTGCCACATCAGCAATCCAGCCTGCAGCCTGTTCGCTGATGACTGCACAGTGTTCAGCACCATTCACAACTCCTCAGATAATGAAGCAGTCCATGCTCGCATGCAACAAGACCTGGACAACGTTCAGGCTTGGGCTGATAAGTGGCAGGTAACATTCGTGCCACAGACGTGCCAGACAATGACTATCTCCAACAAGCGAGAGTCTAACCACCTCCCCTTGACATTCAACGACATTACCATCGCCGAATCCCCCCACCATCAACATCCTGGGGGTCACCATTGACCAGAAACTTAACTGGACCAGCCACATAAATACTGTGGCAACAATAGCAGGTCAGAGGCTAGGTATTCTGCGGCAAGTGTCTCATCTCCTGACTCCCCAAAGCCTTTCCACCATCTACAAGGTAAAAGTAAGGAGTGTGATGGAATACTCTCCGCTTGCCTGGATGAGTGCAGTTCCAACAACACTCAAGGAGCTCGACACCATCCAGGACACAGCAGCCCGTTTGATTGGCACCCCATCCACCACCTTAAACATTCACTCCCTCTACCACCGGTGTACCGTGGCTGCAGTGTGTACCATCTACAAGATGCACTGCAGCAACTTGCCAAGGTTTCTTCGGCAGCACCTCCCTAACCCGCGACCTCTTCCACCTAGAAGGACAAGGGCAGCAGGCGCATGGGAACACCACCCCCTCCAAGTCACACACCATCCTGACTTAGAAGTATATCGCCGATCCTTCATCGTCGCTGGGTCAATATCCTGGAACTTCCCTACCTAACAGCACTGTGGGAGTACCTTCACCACACGGACTGCAGCGGTTCAAGAAGGCAGCTCACCACCACCTTCTCAAGGGCAACTAGGGATGGGCAATAAATGCTGGCATTGCCAGCGACACCCAGATCCTATAAACCAATAAAAAAAAGCACTGGTCCCAACCCTCACGTGTTACATCTCCTCACGATCACATCAGTGAAGTTGTAGCTCCAACTTGGTGGCAGGCGAATGGGCATAGGGGAAAAGCAACCACATTACAACAGTACACAGATTGGCAGGATGTGACAAGTGGTGTTCTCCAGGGATCTGTTCTATGGCCTCAATTTTTCACCATATTTATTAATGACTTAGATGAAGGAATAGAGAGTTGTATATCCAAGTTTGCAGATGACACTAACTTAGGAGGGACAGTAAGTAGTGCAGATGGCATTGTGGAAGCAGATCTATCATATTCAGCCAGATCCTTTGACACGCCATCTGGATTATGTGAGGCAGAGTAACCAGGTCTTCTGTTTGTGGAGGAACATGTTCAGAACACTGAAATCTGAGTTTATAACTGGATCACGTTAGAGGCTACAGAATGCTTATCTCAGCTGGTAACGTGAATTAACTGAGGGACCCCCCCAGATGGTTGAACCAGTTTCCTCTGCAAAATCACAGGGATATCTGCTAAAAATGAAAGGCATGGAACTGGGAGAGGGGCATTCTGCGGCGAGACCCTTACACTACATTCCCTGGCTGGGGACAATGTATACTCTGTTAATAGTAAATCCTGCGTCCCTAGGAATATAGGAACAGCAGTAGGCCATTCAGCCCCTCGAGCCTGTTCTGCCATTCAAATAGATCACGGCTAATCTGTACCTGAACTCCACTTTCCCTCCTTAGCTTCATATCCCTCGATACCCTGACCCAACAAAAATCTGTCCATCTCAGTCTTGAAAATTTCAACTGATCCTCAGCATCCACAGCCTTTTGTGGGAGAAAGTTCCAGATTTCCACTACCCTTTGTGTGAAAAAATGTTCCCTGATTTCACTCCTGAATGACCTAGCTTTAATTTTAAGATTGTGCCACCCTGTTCTGGATTCCTCCACCAGAGGAAATAGTTTCTCTGTATCTACTCTATCGAATCCTTTTATCGTCTTAAATACATCGAATTAAATCACCCTCAACCTTCTAAACTCAATGGAATATAAACCAAGGTTATGTAACCTGTCCTCATAATTTAACCCTTTTAGCCCCGGTATCATTCTGGTGAATCTGCGCTTCAAGGCCAATATATCCTTCTTGAGGGTCAGTGCCCAAAATTGAATGCAGTACTCCAGATGGGGTCTGACCAAAGTTCCATACAACTGAAACATAACTTCTTCCCCTTTGGATTCCAGCCTCCTTGAGTTAAAGACCAACATTCCATCAGCTGTTTTGTTGGCTTTTTGTATCTGTGCATAGCTTTTAATGATTTCTGTCCTTGGACTCCCAAATCTCTTTGCTCCTCTACAGTTCCTAGTTTCTCGCTATTTAGAAAATACTCTGATCTATCTTTCTTAGATTCAAAGTGGATGACCTCACACTTGACCATATTGAACTCCATTTGCCATAGTTTTGCTCACTCACTTAATCTATCCATTTGCAACTTCCTGCTCCCATCTATATTATTTACTGTCCCTAAATTAGTGTCATCTGCAAGGTTGGATATACAACTCTATTTCTTCATCCAAGTCATTTATAAATATAATGAAAAGTTAAGGCCCAAGAACAGATTTACAAAGATGTTTTTGTTCATGTCTAACAGTATGAGGTGGCAATAACCAAGGTGAATAGGGTGGAGGGTGATCTGAAATCAGTTGAGTTCAAATCCCTAAAGGTCATTCTGACGTTGTTCAGTGCCCTGGTCAGGTTGCATCATGAGTACCATGTACAGCTCTAATCCTCTTGACATTAGGGACCCAGTGCAGGATAGAACAAGTTCGATTGTCAGCATCAGAGAGAGGACTTGATAAGCTAGGGCTTTTCACCCTAAAATGAGATGTCTTGGAAAGGACCTTGTAGTGCTCTACAAGACTTAATGTGAGAGAGAAAGTAAACCTGAAACAAGACTTTTAGATACACCAGCACAGTAGGACAACAGGACACAGGGTCAGGGCCATGAATTTAGGCAGACGCAGGAAGGATTTCATTACACAGACAGCAATCAACCTCTGGAACGGGTGATAGGCAGAGTGGTTGAGGTCAGGACACTGGGCTCAGTTAAGAAACACAATGCTATAATGGGAAGACATGTAGGGTTGGTATTCTGCAAGGATGAAATAAAATGAGCTTAATGGTGTTCTTCATCGGAACCTATCGTGTGAACTGTTTTCCTGAACTCCTTCCTATATTTCTCTCCACCTTCAAATGCTTCTTTCAAACTAGCCTTTTTGAACATGCCTTTCAGTAACTCTTCTCCCAACTTCTACTTGGTGAAGCTCAAAGTAAGCTCGAGGAACAGCACCTCATCTTTCGATTAGGCACTTTACAGCTTTCTGGACTCAACATTGAGTTCAGCAATTTCAGACCATAATCTCTGCCCCCATTTTTTCCAGACAGCAATTGTTGATGATTCTGCTATTCCCATTTACACCTCCTCTATACCTATATTTTGTTTCTTTAGTTGTCCCATCTCCTTTTACATCGCAGGTGGTATCAGCGGCAGCGGGACATAAGGTAGAGAGCGGAGGAACAGCGCGGACTTAATCGGAGGCAGTATCAGCGGCGGCAGAACCTGCCATGATTTCCAAAAGAAACAAGGTGACGTCACAGGACAGCAGGTAGGTGATTGGTTGGTGAGTATTAAGTTTTTTTCTCTCTCTAAACTAAGACAGTGGTTTAAACTAGGAGCAGGAAACTATAACATACTGTATTACATTTATAGCTTAACGAGTTAAACTAATTAATGTAACTATAAATAATCGTTGAATAAAGACTTGAACTAATTAAATAAATAAAATAAGGCTAGGCTAAGATATGGCAGGGCAGGTTTTGTGTCTGGACTGCAGTATGTGGGAGTTTGTGGACTGCAACTGTCCTGAGCAAACACGTCAGCAAGAGATGTCTCCATCTCGAATCTCTCCGGCTCAGAGTCATTGAGCTGGAGTGCAAGTTGGAGACACTCCGACACATAAGGGAGGGGGAGGAATTTCTGGACAGTTTTATCTACAATGCAGTCACACCCCAGAGGAAAGCACAGGTTCAGGAAAGGGAGGGTGTGAGTGTTAGGGAGACGGGTAGCGGGGATTTAGGAGAGGTTGAGAAGGAGGTCCCACAGGCACTGGTCCTGTCCAACAGGTACGATGTACTCGCTACCTGTGAGGACAAGAAAGACAGACTGCAGGGAGGACAGCCACAATGCAGACCAAGGCACCATGGCTCAGAAGGCTGTCCAAGGTGGGGGGAGGGGGGGGGGGGAGGGGGAAGAGCAGAATAGAAATGTGGTAGTGATAGGGGACTCTATAATTAGGGGGATAGATAGCGTCCTCTGCAGCCAAGAATGAGATTCCCGAAGAGTGTGTTGCCAGGGTAAGGGATATCTCGTGGCGGCTGGAGAGAAACTTGGAAAGGGAGGGGGTAAATCCAGTTGTCGTGGTCCATGTTGGAACAAATGACATAGGTAGGTACAGGGAGGAGGTCCTGCTGAAAGAGTATCAGGAGTTAGGGTCTAAATTAAAAAGCAGGTCCTCAAGGGTAATAATCTCTGGATTACTGCCCGAGCCACGTGCAAATTGGCATAGCAGCAGACAGATCAGGAGAATTAACACGTGGCTAAAGGGCTGGTGTGGGAAAGAGGGGTTCCTTTTCATGGGACACTGGCACCAGTTCTGGGACAGGAAGGAGCTATACCGATGGGGCGGGCTCCACCTGAACCGGGATGGGACCTATGTCGTAGTGGAAATAGGGAGGTGGCAAAAGCTTTAAACTAGCAAGATGGAAGGAGGGATCTACAAGAAATGCAACCAGTCTAAATATAAACAAAACAGGAAGCGAGAGCATAGGAAAGAATAAAGTAAGGGAGGACATTGATGGCAAGGGAATAAATAGAGTTAGAGAACAGGAGTTTAAAAAGATGGTTAAATATAAAGTGCGAGAAACTACTATTAAAAATGAGTTAAACTGTCTGTACAGCAATGCACACAGTGTCTGTAATAAAACAGGGGAGCTGGAGGCAATCATGCGTTGTGAGGAACCAGACATAGTAGGAATTACTGAGACATGGCTACAAAAAAATCAGGACTGGGGATTAAACATTGCAGGGTATAATATATTTAGAAAAGATAGGGAGGGAAAAAGGGGAGGTGGAGTAGATGTACTTATTAGGGAGAACATAATGGCGGTAGAAAAAAGTGACCCAGATATCAGCAAGACAAAAATAAAATCCATATGGATAGAGATAAAAGATAATAAAGGATCAATAACACTAATAGGCGTAGTCTACAGACCACCTAATAGTGGAAGGGAGGTGGAGGAAGAAATATGCAGAAATATTAGGGAAATTAGTAAAAAACATAGAATAATAATCATAGGGGATTTCAACTACCCCGATATTAATTAGACAAAAGAGGTAGGTAAAAGGGGATAAGGGAATGGAGTTCCTACAATGTGTACAGGACTCCTTTCTAACCCAATATGTAAAAAGCCCAACAAAGGATGATTCGCTATTGGGTCTAGTAATGGGGAATGAACCAGAGCAGATAAGAGAAGTAAAAGTAGGGGCACATACAGGCAATAGTGACCATAATATAATTCGCTTTTAAATGATAATTGAGAAGGACATAAGTATGATGAAAACTAGGTTAATAGATTGGAGAAAAGCTGATTTTGAGGGGCTGAGAATAGAACTTGAGGGAAAATAATGGGCAATAATATTGGCAAACAACGATATAGAATAGCAATGGGAAACATTTAAAATGATGCTCAACAGAGTAGGAAAAATATATTCCGCTAAAAGGAAAGAACAAACTAAACAATAATGAGGCTCCATGGGTGAATAAAGCCATAAGGGAACAATTGATGGTAAGGAAAGAGGAATACATTAAGTACATAAACTGCAGGGGAGTGCATGATAAGGGAGAATACAAAAAGAGTCGTAGAGTCATAATGGCACAGAAGGAGGACATTCAGCCCATCGAGTCGGTGCCGGCTCTCTGTAGAGCAATCCAGTCAGTCCCATTCCCCCGCTCTATCCCCGTAGCCTTGCAAGTTTATTTCCCTCAAGTGCCTATCCAGTCTCCCCTTGAAAACATTGAGTGTCTCCACTTCCATCGGCAGCGAGTTCCAGGTCATCACTATTCACTGAATAAAAAAGTTTTTCCTCACATCCCCCTTGTATCTCTTGCCCAAAACCTTAAATCTGTGTCCCCCAGTCCTTGTACCATCAACTAGTGGGAAAAGCCTTTCCCCGTCTAGCCTATCGAAACCCATCAAAATCTTGTACACCTCTATCAAATCACCCCTCAACCTCCTTTGCTACAATGAAAACAAATCCAGCTTCTCCAACCTGTCCTTGTAGCTAAGATGCCCCATCCCCGGAACCATGCTGGTAAACCTCCTCTGCACCCTCTCAAGGGCCTTCACATCCTTCCTAAAGTGTGGTGACTAGAACTGGACGCAATACTCCAGTTGTGGCCTAACCAGCGCTTTATAAAGATTCAGCATAACTTCTCTACTTTTGTACTCAATACCTCTATTTATGAAGCCCATGATCCCATATGCTTTGCTAACCACACTCTCAATATGTCCTGCCACCTTCAGGGACCTATGCACATTAACTCCCAGGTCCCTCTGTCCCTGCACACTCTTTAAAACTGTACCATTAAGTGTATATTGCCTCTCCCTGTTCCTTCTGCCAAAATGCATCACTTCACACTTCTCTGTATTAAATTCCATCTGCCACTTGTCTGCCCATTCTGCTAGCCTTTCTATGTCCTGTTGCAGTCGATTGATATCATCATCACTGTTTGCCACACCCCCAAGTTTGGTGTCATCGGCAAATTTAGAAATTCTACGCTGTATTCCAATATCCAAGTCATTTATATATATCAAAAAAAGCAGTGGCCCCAGCACTGACCCTTAGGGAACACCACTGTCTACCATCCTCCAGTCTGCAAAACTTGCTGTTTTTTGTCCTTAAGCCAATTCCTTATCCAAGCTGCCACTGACCTACCTATTCCATGAGCCTCAATTTTGTTAACCAGCCTTCTATGTGGTGCTTTGTCAAACACTTTCCTAAAATCCATGTAGACAACATCCATTGCATTCCCTTCATCAACCCTCTCTGTTACTTCATCAAAAAATTCAATTAGATTAGTCAAACACGATCTTCCTTTTACAAACCCGTGTTGGCTCTCCTTAATTAGTTTAAACCTCTCCAAATGCCCGTTAATTTTTTCCTTGATTATTGTTTCTAAAACTTTACCCACCATTGTTGTTAAACTGACCGGCCTGTAGTTACTAGGATTGTCCTCAGACCCTTTCTTGAACAATGGTGTCACATTTGCTACTTTCCAATCCTCAGGCACCTCCCCCGCATCTAGGGTAGATTGGAAAATTATGGCTGGCCCTTCCGCTATCTCCTCCCCCAATTACCTTAGCAAACTGGGATGCAAGCCATCTGGGCCAGGCGACTTGTCCACTCTAAGCATACCCGGCCTTTCTATTGCAGGAAACTTTGGTTTATCCGGAGGTTAACTGGCTCGATCCACTGGCAAAAATCAGGAGCCGTTTCGTTAGGTTTTTTTTCCTTTTCGTTGCTTTTTTTTCACCAGTCAGGCTCTGCAAGGTCTCGCTGAAGCTGTTGCTAAGCTACAGAGACGCTTGCAAGGTAGGGCCGACTGTTTAGAAGCTGTTGCTAAGCAACAGGGTTTGTTGTCAGATACGGAGTATGTTTCAACATTAGAGCTGGTTTGTCCGGCAGTTTTGATGGGACGGCAACAGCTCGGTCCCGTCGGTGCCGGATATCACAAAGTTTCCTGTACATCCTGTCTATCAATTTTCACCCCTTCCATTGCTTCTACCTTTTCCACATCTTCCGATATTTTGACAGCATCCGCCTCCTGAATAAACACTGATACAAAGTACTCAGAGAATTCTAGCCTTGCCCAGCGCCTCGAAGCATATATCACCTTCTTTGTCTCTAATAGGCCCCACCCCACCTCTTACTACCCGTTTACTGTTTACATGCCGGTAGAAGATTTCTGGGTTCCCTTTGATGTTAACCGCCATTCTACTCTCATTTATATATATATCAAAAAGATTAGGAGAGAAGTCAAAAAAACAATTAGGGAGGCAAAGAGGAACTATGAAAGTAAATTACCAAGGAACAAAACAAAATAGTAAAATATTTTATAGGCACATCAATAAAAAAAGGTTGGGATGGGAATAGGGCCATTAAGAGATAGACAGGATAATACCACAGGTAATGATAGAGAGATGGCAGAAATATTAAATAATTATTTTGCTTCAGTATATACCAAGGAGATAGAACAGGTGGACATGACATTGGATGATGAGGTTAGTAATGTGATAAGTGCATTTAAAGTAAAAAAAAGAGGGTATATTAAATAAACAAATCAAACTCAAAGAGGATAAAACTCCTGGTACAGATGGATTGCATCCACGCATTTCAAGAGTGTCTAGGGAAGAGATAGCAGACGCATTACTACGCATATTTAATAATTCATTAGAAAAAGATGTAGTGCCAGGGGACTGGCGGATAGCTAACGCAATACCGATATTTAAGAAGGGGAATAGAACATGTCCAGGTAATTATAGACCAGTCAGCTTAACATTGATGGTAGGAAAAATAATGGGATCCTTACTAAAGGAGAAAATAGAAGAACATCTAGAAACCAAAAATATAATAATGAATAGTCAGCATCGATTTCAAAAGGGAAAGTCTTGCTTGACCAACCTTATTGAATTTTTTGAAGAGGTAACAGAGAGAGTAGACAATGGTAATGCAGATGTAATTTATTTGGATTTTCAAAAGGCCTTCGTTAAGGTAACCCATAATATACTGATGAACAAGGTCAGAGAATGCGGAGTCAGGGGACAAGTAGCAGAATGGATTGCTGGCTGGCTTCAGGACAGAAAGCAGACAGTGGGAGTGAACGGTAGCTATTCACAGTGGCAGCAGGTGGGTAGTGGTGTTCCACAAGGATCAGTGCTGGGACCACTGCTGTTCACAATTTACATTAACGATTTAGAATTTGGAATCAAAAACACAATTTCTAAATTTGTGGATGACACCAAATTTGGGGGATAGTCAATACTGAGGAGGACTGCAACAAATTACAGGAGGACATTAATAAACTTGCAGAATGGGCATATAATTGGCAAATGAAGCTCAACACAGATAAATGTGAGCTATTACATTTTGGGAGGAAGAATAGGGAGGTCACTTATTACTTGGGGGTGCGAGTCTAGGTCAGGTAGAGGAACAAAGGGATCTCAGAGTACAAATACATAAATTACTAAAAGTTGCGACACAGATTAGCAAGGCCATAAAAAAAGCAAACCAAGCACTAGGGTTTATTTCTAGAGTTTTAGAATTGAAAATTGGGAAGATATGTTAAACTTGTATCGAACCTTGGTTAGACCACACTTGGAGTACTGCGTACAGTTCTGGTCGCCATATTATAAAAAGGATATAGAGGCACTGGAGAGGGTGCAGAGAAGATTTACAAGGATGATACCAGAAATGCGAGGGTATACATATCAGGAAAAGATGAACAGGCTGGGTCTCTTTTCTCTTGAAAAAAGGCTGAGGGGTGACCTAATAGAGGTCTTTAAAATTATGAAAAATTTTGATCGAGTGGATAGAGAGAGAATGTTTCCACTTGTGGGGAAGAGCATAACTAGAGGCCATCAATATAAGATAGTCACCAAGAAATCCAATAGGGAATTCAGAAGAAACTTCTTTATCCAAAGAGTGGTGAGAATGTGGAACTCGCTACCACAGGGAGTGGTTGAAGTGAATAGTATCAATGCATTTAAGAGAAGGCTAGACAAGCATATGAGGGAGAAGGGAATAGAGGGTATGCTGCTAGATTTAGATGAGGAAAGACGGGAGGGTCGAATGGAGCATAAACGCCGACATGGACTGGTTGAGTCGAATGGCCTGTTTCTGTGCCGTATATCCTATCCTGTCATTTAATCACTTCCACCCTGTCAGACCTTCCCTTTTGTTCTTTCCTCCCCTCCCCTTTCCCTGCCCCTGCACTTGCTTAAAACCGGTTACATCTCTAACTTTTTCCAGTTCGGACAAAAGGTCATCGACCTGAAACGTTAACTCTGTTTCTCTCTCCACAGATGCTGCCTGACCTGCTGAGTATTTCCAGCATTTTCTGTTTTCATTTCAGATTTTCCAGCATCCGAAGTATTTTGCTTTTGTTCTGCTGCGTGTCTAATCTCCTTTGTGAAGCAACCTGTGATATTTTGCTATGTTAAAGATGCTATATCAGTACATCCTGTTCTAGCAGCAGAGCAGGGTCAGTCAATAGTGCTAAACAAAGCATTTTGCACATCGTTCAGTTTGCTACCTGATGTTGTTCAAACCCTTGTTCATCCACAGTAAATGAATAGTAAAACTATTTCTTGTTATTCATATGCAATTGGTGCTAATCAACAGCAGTGCCCTGAGCTCAGTGAATTGCTGACCTTATCCACTGCTAGTCAACACTGCTGAATCCTATTTGACAAGGGCTGCCCATCAGCTTTATTGGGCTGGACTTTCATTGAGGAGTCGGGACTACAACTTTCGGGGTTGTAGTCCCGCCTCCATCGAGTTCTAGCCAACCCACGCGATTTTGACTTGATTGACCTTGTTGAGCACGCCCAGCGGGCTCAGCAGGCCAATTAAGGGCCACCCGGCAACAGGTGACGTCACAGATGAAATATCAGCGTTTCACAGCTGTTTGAAGCTGTCAAACACTGACAATCTGTACTCCAAGTTAATTCCTTCCTCTCAGGATGATTAAGAGATCTCCCCAGAACAGAAAGCTGAATGCTGCAATTTTTGACAGCTCGCAGCCATTCTGCTTTCTCTGCCAGTGAGATGAGGGACTCCCGAGACCTGAAGGAAGGAAGGCTGTAAAGGTATGTAAAACTTCTTTAAACACTTTACACACACCAAACACACTTAACCTTTGCACTCATGCACCTATCACTCACCTGAATACCGGATATCTCGACCCCTCCAAGCTCTTCATCCCGACGGTCCGCCTCCTGTAACTTGGCGTGGTTTGGAGCCGTCGGGAATCCCACACTTCAACATTAAAAATAGGGATTAGGCTAAAAACTGCCTGTTAACTACCTGTTAACAGGCAGTTAATTGGCACTAATCCCCTTCCCGCCTCGGGGAGGCGGGTCCCAGTGCGGGTCAGGTAGCCGCCTCCTTTGAAACTGGCATGGAGGCGGGTTGGGGGCGGGATGGGTTCGTGCCCCCTGATTTCAGGATTTTAACCCCCCCCACACGCCTCCAATCCCGCCTCCACGGCCCAATGAAAATCCTGCTCATTGTGTTTCGTGTTTCCTCTGATCTTCAGTTTTAACTAAATAAACCTTTCAATCATTGACTTGTCTGCCTCTGTAGCTCAATGGGTCAGCGTGTTCAGCTGTTAACTAAAAGGTTGGTGGATCGAGCCCACCCAGGGACGCTACTGATCGAATAGCCTGCTATTTATATAAATGACTTGAATATGCAGCTCTTTTTTTTTATCTAAGCATGCTGAGAACACTAAATTAGGTGGAACAGTAAATAGTGTAGATGGGAGGACAAAGTTGCAAAATTACACTGATGGATTAAGTGAGTGGGCAAAATTGTGGCAGATGGAGTTCAATGTAGGAAAGTGTGAGCTCATCCACTTTGGACCTAAGAAAGATCGATCAGAGTATTTTCTAAATGGCGAGAAGATCGAAACTGTGGAGGAGCAGAGAGTTTAGTGGTTCATGTACAGAAATCACTAAAAGCTAGTGGACAGGTTCAAAAAATAATCAAAATGGCTCATGGAATTTTGGCCTTTATCGCAAGGGGACTGGAATACAAAGGCTCTGGTTAGACCGGATCTCGACACTGCGTTCAGCTCCGGGCACCACACCTCAGGAAGGATATATTGACCTTAGAGGGGGTGCAGATTCACCAGAAGGGTTAAATCATGGGAACAGATTCACTTGAGTATAGGAGATTAAGGGGTGATCTAATTGACATGTTTAAGATAATTAAAGGAGTTGACAGGGTAGATAGAGAGAAACTATTTCCTCTGGTGGGGGGAGGCCAGAACAAGGGAGTATAACCTTAAAATTAGAGCCAGGCTGTTCAGGGGTGATGTCAGGAAGCACTTCTTCACACAAAGGGTAGTGGAAATCTGGAACTCTCCCCCCCAAAAAGCTGTTGAGGCTGGGGATCAATTGAAAATTTAAAAACTGAGATTGACAGATTTTTGTTAAGCAAGGGCATTAAGGGATATGGAGCAAAGGCGGGTAAACGGAGTTACGATACAGATCAGCCATGATCTAACTGAATGGCAGAGCAGGCTTGAGGGGCTGAAGGCCTACGCCTGTTCCTATGTTCTCTTGATGCTCTTATGAATTACAGATCCAAGATCCTGCTCCTCCACTGCTTTTGGACTAAGATTGCTAACTTTTATTCTATATCCCAGTGTATTGATAATACAGTATTTCAAAGTTTCTTCATAGAAATTGTGAGTAGCAGCAGGTGTGGTCTGGTCTTTTACCATTCGTGGCAATGCAATTCCACATTCATTTGCAATGAAGTTTCGGTGACTAATTAATGAACGTGTGTCTTATTTTATGGTTTCTCGGCCCTTGCCAGATATTGATTTTGGTCACTATGCCTTATAGCTATGTTTTAATTTGGCTCTTTTCTACCCCTCATTTTCTGCTATATCTGATTATTCGAAATCTGCTTAGGAGTTGTTAGCAATGCAGGTTGACGTAATAAAACTCACTATGCACTTGGTTCGAGTATAAAGCAAGGTTTTAATCAACTTGTTTCAAAACATGGAGGTCTAGTTATCTTTCACTAGTTCCTGTTTACACAATGTCCTGGGCAAGCTGGGCCCACGCCTGAGTATTTATACTCCTTGGACGGCGCCACCAGCTGGCCGTCCAGTGTTATTTCATGAGTCTTTCTTCATGGATCATAAGATTCATAACACAGGTCAAGTAGAGAATGGCTTTTATTACGTTATAATTTCATTCAACACTGTCACAATATCTATATGATTAAGTTGTGTGCAGCATATATCGTTGTGCATGGGTAATGTACGTCACACTTGTATCTAACTTGCTCAAATATAAATGGGTAGTAAAATTATAAACCACAGTAACAACAGCAAATGCACCAAATTGCTCAAATGATATTTTCCTGATTTCGTTTGGCTGCCATGTTGTTCCTCATCTAGCTACTACACAGGTAAAAAATAACAAAAACTTAAATAATTCACATAAAATAATTAAACTTACCCAGAAACTACCCCAAGTCCTATTGGAAATCAGTTAAATTAGTTTAGCCCCACAGGTGCTACCACCTCTCAGGTGCCTAGGACTTGAATATTGTTCCCTTCCAGCATTGTTAAGATGGGTCTTTTCTGCCCGATATTGTTTGGGGCGTTGTGTAGAGCCTCACTGTGCCTGTATCCGTCATTCTGAGGGAGTGCTACACTGTCGGAGGTGCCGTCTTTCGGATAAGACGTTAAACCAAGGCCCCGTCTGCCCTCTCAAGTGGAAAAAAATCCCATGGTACTATTTCAAAGAGCAGGGGAGTTCTCCCCGGTGTCCTGGCCAATATTTATCCTCAACCGACATCACTAAAACCGATTATCTGGTCATTATCACATTGCGGTTTGTGGAACTTTGCTGTGTGCAAATTGGCTGCCATGTTTTCTACATTACAAGTAACTACACTTCAAAAAGTACTTCATTAGCTATAAAGTGCTTTAGGACTTCCTGAGGCCGTGAAATGCTCTATAGAAATGCCAGTTCTTACTTTCTGTCTGTGGTTGTGGTTGTGGTGTGGGTGTGTGGTGTGGTTGTTGTGTTGTGTGTGGTGTGCTTGTGTGGTGTGGTTGAGATTTGTGTGTGGGGTGGTTGTTGTGTTGTGTGTGGTGTGGGTGTGTGGTGTGGTTGTTGTGTTGTGTGTGGTGTGGGTGTGTGGTGTGGTGGAGATTTGTGTGTGGTGTGGTTGTTGTGTTGTGTGTGGTGTGGTTGTTGTGTTGTGTGTGGTGTGGTGGAGATTTGTGTGTGGTGTGGTTGTTGTGTTGTGTGTGTGGTGTGGTTGAGATGTGTGTGTGGTGTGGGTGTGTGGTGTGGTTGTTGTGTTGTGTGTGGTGTGGTGTGGTTGTTGTGTTGTGTGTGGTGTGGGTGTGTGGTGTGGTGGAGATTTGTGTGTGGTGTGGTTGTGTTTTGTTCTTGCTTTTTGACTCCCCAACAAGCATGCCTAAGCAGCAATCCTCTCAAATCCCGTCTGCTTTCCCAATCCTGAGCTTCACCAACTGTTGTGTATGTACCTTTATAAGGGAATAACTGGTCTCAGACTGCAGTACCGGCAGTGACCACCCCTGTATAAAAGGCCCTAGCAGGCTTCTGTAGTTTCAGTTTCCAGGTTGTCTCCATTCAGTAAAGACTTGTTATAATCAACTCCTGCAGTCCGTGTCTCAATTATACACGGACATAATACTGGCGACGAGCAGATACGAACTTACCTACAATCTGCACCACCTCATGGGGATCCATCCCTGAAGCGAAGTTATCAGAGGTCGAGGCCAGAAGGAAGCAAGAAACAGTAAAAACGGGCATCGACCGTGGGCATCCGCCTCTGAGTCAGCGGAGTTGAAGATTTGCAGGAGAGGCTGTCGAAAGCGGGGTTTGGTTATCCTGTCGATGGTGCTTCAGCTAATCGGGCTGGTGGCAGGTAGTACTCTGATCCTTCCTGGGCTGCGGCGGTCTAGAGTTCGAGCGGGTGGCTTGCAACGGGGCCGAGCAGCGTTGTCGGGAAGAGGAGAGAGAGGGTGGAGCACACTGGGCGCGGCCGGTGCTACGAAGCCGGGCAGCGTACAGACCCGAGAAGAGGGAGGCAAGAGTCCCGCAGGGTTGTTCCGACGACGGGGAAATAAAAAAATTAAAATTAAACGTGCAGAAAGCCGCGAGGAGCTGCAGTTTGCCACGGAAACCGCGGAGAGCGGCGTTAGCAGCAGCGCAGGGGGAAGTGCGCGAAGACCATAGGGCGTCGCCATCAAGGCATTAAAACGCCAGCAACAGCGCTAGCAACAGCGGAGAAGACAAAAGCGCGGGGGGCGCCATTTTGTTAAATCGGGGAAGAAGGCAAAGCGCGGGAGGCGCCATCCTAGATTTTCAAGATGCCAAAGACTGGTGATATCACTGCCTTCGATAATGCAATAGAAGACTGCGCCACGTATGTGGAAAGAGTCGAGGTATATTGCGAGGCAAACGAAATAGCCGATGAGAAAAAGGCATCGGTATTACTAAATTTAATGGGCGCAAGAACGTACGGCCTATTGCGGGACCTGATTACTCCAGCCAAACCGAAGGCGAAGAGTTTTAACGAAATTGTTGCTATCCTACAGGAACACCTAAATCCTACACCGCTGCTGATAGCAGAAAGATTTAAATTCCACAGGAGAAATCAGCATAAAAATAAGAGCAATGCTGATTACCTTACGGAACTACGCAAGCTATCAAAGCACTGCCAGTTCGGAGCAGGACTGGCAGATACCTTACGGGACAAATTTGTCTGTGGACTCCGGAGTGAAGGAACCCAGAAGAGGTTACTCTCAGAGAAAGAGCTGACGCTAGATAAGGCTTTCAGCGTGGCAGTATCGTACGAAGCAGCAGCAAGGGGAGCTGTGGAAATACAACAAAAGCCACAGGAATACGGCACCCACGAAATGACACGGGGATTTGCAAAATGTTATCGCTGCGGCAGAACAAACCATGACCAGAAGGACTGCTGGTCCAAGGACAAAATATGCAGGCAATGCGGAAAGATGGGACACATTGCACGAGTTTGCAGGTCTGGGAAGAAGACCAACGACAACAAAAAGGCTACTAAGGAACCGTACAGGAAAGTACAAAAGATGACGGACAGTAGTTCCAAAGACCAGATGAGCGATAGTGAATCCGGGAACAAGAGACTAAGCTGTCTCAAACTTCACAACGTAATCGCAAAAGAGGATCACCGAACCATTTGGGTCACCCTCACGATAGCAGGGTCCCAAGTCAAAATGGAATTGGATACAGGATCAGCTCTAACCGTCATGAATCGACGAGACTACGAGCGGCTATTCTCACACATACCCTTGAGAGAGACATCCATTGTCTTGAGGACGTATACGGGGCAAAAAGTATACCCCAGAGGAAAAATAAGGGTGCCTGTCGAATACAACGGCAAGAAAATAATGAAATTGTATCTCTACATTCTGCAAGATGGTGGACCACCGTTATTGGGACGTGAATGGATCAGAAAGATAAGTTTAGACTGGCACTCCATTCAGGCACTGACGGTGGCTGGTAAAAAGGATGACGACGTCACTCCTGGACGATTGTCAACAATCTTAGCTGACACCAAAGAGGTATTTCAACAAGAACTGGGCACTCTTAAAGGCGTAACCGCCTCGAAAGAAATAGAGGAGAATGCAATTCCCAAGTTTTTCAAAGCAAGACCGGTACCATATGCAATTTGCCCAGCCGTCGAGGCAGAGCTGGAGAATCTGGAGAATGCAGGCGTGTTATCTAAGGTAGAGTGGAGCGAGTGGGCGACACCCATTGTTCCTGTCATGAAGAAAACGTTAAACAATAAGTCTGAGGAGCCAAGGAAGGTTCGCATGTGGGGACTTCAAGGTGACGGTGAACCCAGTCCTTCACACAGTACAATATCCTCTTCCAAGGATAGAAGATATCTTCGCCTCACTATCTGGAGGGAAGCGTTTTACAAAAATTGACCTAGCACAAGCATATTTGCAGATGGAGGTTGAAGAATCCTCTAGGAAGTATCTCACGATAAGCACTCACAAAGGTCTTTACCAGTATAATCGACTGGTATTCGGAGTAGCATCAGCTCCGGCGATATGGCAAAGAGCAATGGAACAAGTCCTGCAAGAGATTCTGGGGACTCAGTGTTACTTGGACGACATCCTAGTGACAGGTGAAAATGACAGTGAACACCTTGCCAACCTAGAGCAGGTGCTCACTAGACTAAGAGAATATGGGCTACGAGCCAATCGCCCCAAGTGCGAGTTTTTTAAGAAACAGATATCGTATTGTGGCCACGTGATTGATGAAGAGGGGTTGCATAAGTCCCCTGACAAAATTGAAGCGGTAGTTAAGGCTCCAGCGCCTGAAAATGTGTCGCAACTGAGGTCATTCCTCGGATTGGTGAATTACTACCATAAGTGTTTGCAGAATTTGTCCACAATTCTGCATCCACTGAACGCCCTACTACGAACGGGAGTAGCATGGAAATGGAGCGATGAATGTAAGCGGGCCTTTCAGAAGAGTAAGGACCTAATCACTTCAAGAGAAGTATTGGCTCACTACAACCCATCACTACCGATAAGACTGGCGTGTGATGCGTCTCCCTACGGCATTGGGGCGGTACTGTCACATAAATTCCTTGATGGTTCAGAGAGGCCGATAGCTTTTGCGTCACGCTCGCTAACTTCAGCCGAGCGTAACTACACCCAGATTGACAGACAGGCCCTCAGCCTGGTGTGGGGGGTGAAGAAGTTCAATCACTAACTGCACGGTCAGAAATTTACTCTACTAACTGATCATCAACCTCTCGTCTCCATTTTCAATCCTCAGAAGGGCATACCGATAATGACGGCACAATGGCTACAGAGGTGGTCCCTTTTCCTAGGGGCACACCAATATGACATCGAGTACAAAGGAACTAAACAGCATGGGAATGCTGATGGATTGTCGTGCCTACCGTTGCCGACGGTGGAAGAAGAACTGGCAGTGGATCCAGTGGAGTTATTCCACTCGACTATAGTCGAATGTCTCCGTGACGAATGCAAACATAGAAAAGGAAACACGAAATGACCCGACACTCTCCTGGGTCTATGAGTTAACGGTGAAGGGATGGCCAGCACATGGCGAACCACTGCTGCCAGCATTCTCGCCGAGAAGAGAACAGCTGTCAGTGTGCAGAGGAACCTTGATGTGTGGATCCAGAGTAGTAATTCCACCCAAATTGAAGGATAGAGTGCTCAATGAGCTTCATGAGGGTCATCTGGGAGGGGTAAAAATGAAGAACTTAGCCAGAGCGTTTGTGTGGTGGCCGAGAATCGATAGAGAAATCGAAGAGATGACCAAGAGCTGTACAGGATGCCAGAAAGTCCAAAACGCCCCACCACATCCATGGGAGTGGCCCTCATCGCCATGGCAAAGGGTGCACATTGATTTTGCTGGTCCCTTTATGGACTCGGTGTTTTTAATTGCGGTGGATGCACATTCAAAGTGGCCAGAGGTAATAAAAATGTCCTCAACCACCACAGAAAAAACTATCACAGTCTTACGAACCATATTCGCCAGGAATGGGCTGCCTGAACAGATTTGCTCTGACAATGGACCACAGTTTGTGTCTGAAAAGTTCCGGAGGTTCTTAAAGAACAATGGTGTTAAGCATTACACGTGTAATGGATTGGCCGAGAGGTTTGTTCAAACATTCAAGAAGGCTATCAAGGCAATGTGCAATGAAGATATACCCCTACAACACAAGGTGGATAACTTCTTGTTTGCCTACCGGAATGCGACACATGCGGTTACCAACCAAACTCCAGCCATGATGTTCTTCAATCGAAGAGTACGATGCCGCTTGGATTTGGTTAAGCCAAACGTCAGAAGAGATGTGGAGAACAGGCAGTTTCAGAATATGAATGAAAGGCTGACCAGGAGTTTTAAGATAGGTCAACCAGTTTTGGCCCGGGACTACCGCACAGAGAAATGGCAGCCAGGAACGATCTGTACACGGCAAGGACCTCTAATGTATACCGTGGACGTTGGAGAGAGCATTGTAAGACGCCATGCTGACCAGATTCTAGAGTCACTGGAAAACGTCAACTCCACACCACGATCTGATACACCTGGCGATGAAACCGAAGTACCAATTGCATCTACCGCAGAATCGGTGATGTTGGAAGCAGACGAACCAAACAACGACATCGATCCCGACTCAACCTTGCCAGAAGAACCTGATATCCCAAAGAGGCGTTATCCAGACAGAATCAGGAAACCTCCTCAAAGACTGAACTTATAATTGCTTAACTTCAACCAATGTATCTAGCAACCGTAATTGTAATTAGTTATTATTTAGTTGTTAAATGAATGTTATGTACTGTTTATCTAAAAGGGGAGGAATTGTTGTGTATGTACCTTTAAGGGAATAACTGGTCTCAGACTGCAGTACCGGCAGTGACCACCCCTGTATAAAAGGCCCTAGCAGGCTTCTGTAGTTTCAGTTTCCAGGTTGTCTCCATTCAGTAAAGACTTGTTATAATCAACTCCTGCAGTCCGTGTCTCAATTATACACGGACATAATACCAAGCTAGCATCCTCTCTTTCATCTGTGTGTGATCGACCACTGGGACAGCCTCTCCCTGCCTGATCCCAGTATTCACCACCAACCCACTACCTGTTGCTTACCATCTTACAGTGTATCCTGGGCTTTAAAAAATGGAAGAGATAGGAATTAAACAGCAAGGTAAAGGAACATATTTTAGAGTCAGACAGACAGCAGTGAGTGGAGACACAGCAAAGGAGCAATCTATGCAACACTGAGAAAGAGGGTAAGGACAAATAGACACTGCACTAAGAAAAGTGCATAGAGGGCGAAGAGTGTGGAGAGAGCAAGACAGAAAAAAATAGGAAATAGGAAAGAGTGAGACAGACAGTTGTAGAGGTATAGACAGAATTAATTTTTTATTTGTTTAGAAGCAACACAGGTGGCCAGCTGTATAATATAATTCACCATGGTATAACATTCCATGTCACTAGTAAACATTCTGTGTGTCCTCTAACTCAGGAAATCAGCTAGTTCTAAACTAGTTGTAGTGTTGTATTACCAACAATCTATACTGGTAGTACTAACACCTAAAACAGCCTGAGCTTACAACAAGGAAGTATTTCGGAGAGCTATGAAGAGAAAGAGATTTTGCTGAAATCCATTTCCAAGCCGCAGGTGACCGAGACCAAAACATAAAAAGGAGTCAATTACAGCACGTGTACTAGACACCATAATCTATTTTTCGTTCTGTGATGACTACAGAAAGTGATTCTGGGCCTTCTGTACAAATAGGGTGTTCAGTGCTTCCCCCAAGAGTCTATTCCTCCAGGCTCCAAACACCAGCGTTGGATTGGGATAGAGCTGCAATTTGACTGCTTACGTTAAATGCATGATTTGGCAAAAGTACACAATCTTAAGCAACATGTTGACACAACACAATACAATACAAATCGCTTTATTGGCATGATAAGGTACATCTTATGTTGCCAAAGCATCAAAATACATTTATGGTTGAACACATAAACGCGGTTCCATTCATACAGTGTATAAACAGGTATATCCCTGAGTTTATAAATATATTTTTGCCTTGTTTATATATACTCTTGTCTTAGTTTACTGGTTGTCCCTCTGTTCATGGCAAGCTGTAACATAGTGTGCCGCCAGTGTTACACAGCTTCTCTCCTCCCCCAGTAGGAATGGGAGTTTTTGGTTGTCAGTCAGATTTCTGAATTCAGGGCATATTTGTGAGAATTTTTGATAGAAATTCTCTCTGATGCCCTGATATTTTCCACAGGCTGTGAGGAAGTGCATCTCTGTCTCAACTACTCCCTGACTGCAGTGAGAGCATATCCTGTCTTCTCTTGGCAGCCTGGTCTGCCTGTGTCTGCCTTTTTCGATCGCTAGGCTATGTTCGCTAAGTCTGTACCTTGTCAAGGTTCTTCTCAGTTTGTTATCCTTTACCATGGTCAGGTAATCAGCTATGTTGTATTGTCTGTTTAGGGCCAAGTAGCAATTGAGTTTGCTTTGGGTTTTTGTTGTTTCTGCCCAATATGACAGATATTTTTCCTTTTGCTTAGCGACGATTGTGTTGGGTCGAATTCTTTGTGTTACCCTGTCACTGTCCTGGGGCTGGTTATTGTTAGTATTGTTATTAGTTACTTTATTGAGTCCCAGGACTAGTTGACTGAGGGTATTCTTCTTTATGGTCAGCTCTTGGCATTTCAGGGCGTCGTAGTGATAGCATTGGGGGTTGCTCATTTGTAGGTGATTCCAAAATTTGGTGGCTCTTTTTTGGATAGTGATTATTAATGGGTATTGGCCTAGTTCCGCCCTGCATGCGTTGTTTACTGTTTTCCTTTGAGTCCGGAGGATACTTTTACAGAATTCCGCATGTAGGATCTCAATTGGGTGTTTGTCCCATTTTGCAAAATCTTGTTGTGTTAGTGGTCCCCAGACCTCACTGCCATAGAGTGCAATTGGTTCAATTACTGATTTGAAAATTTTGAGCCAAATGCTAATTGGGATTTCTATTTGGATTGATTTTTTGATGGCATAGAAAGCCCTTCTTGCAACACAATGATGTACCAACACGCTGTGTCATAGGGCAGCAGGATGTAATGTCAGCTCCCTCCCAGCAAATTCCTGATGTCAGGCATGTTCACACCAAGCAACAGCCAGGCACTTTCAAACTGGGAGGGTGCACAGAATCACTGGGCGACTTATGCTCGGCTGTTCTTGCACCTGGGATGAACGTGTCTTAGCAGCTTGCCTAAGAGCAGAGTTGTTGGCCTGTCCTCTCAGCTTGGCAATAGATAGCAACATGGAAAGACCAAGAGAACTTTAGAAAAACAAATTAATGGGGCGGGGGAGAAAAATAAAATGATTTATAATTTGTGACATACTGTAATTTAAGCCTCAAATTACACTTCATTTGACAATTCGTAGATGTGCATATATTTCCTGTCTAATTATTGTAATAATGATTTATCTGGAAAAATCAACAATAAAATCAATATTAACTTTCATAACTCAGCATTATTTTATAATCACAGCATCCAAAGTTCTAAAAGAAAAAGAAAAAATGGAAAGGACAATGTCCCTTCAAGATTTTTTGACATTGACAATTTTAAATCAATCCCTGGGAAGGAAAATGAAGGTAGCAATATCGAGCCCAAAGTGGCTCCAGCAAACTTTGGTGTACGGAGGGTGCCTGGATTTGAAGAATAAACAGGAGCCGACAATCTATTCCCTTCTTTATTTGATATGTTCTCCACACACGGATGAAGACATACCAAGTTGTGCCCTCAGGGTAAGAATGAGGAGCCTCTTTATTTAGGGGCTGACACTCTGTCAACAACACAGCACTGGCTGGTACCAAATGAGATTAATGCAAGGTAATGGGGGAGCTCTGCTTCCTGCATTGTACATGCTGCTGATTGGTGTCGTCATGAAGAGGCATTTTCATTAGAATCCTTTTCCATTTCATTTTTCAATCTTTTTTTTTTTAAGGGGGACCTCTATTGGATCTGACAGCACAGAAGGAGGCCATTCGACACATCGTGCCTGTGCCGGCTCTTTGAAGGAGCTCTCCAATTAATCCCAACTCCCCTGCTCTTTCCCCATAAGCACTAGAATGTTTACCTTTTCAAGAATATATCTAATTCCCTTTTGAAAGTTACTATTGAATCTGCTTCCACCGCCCTTTCAAGCAAAACATTGGAGTCAGTCCTACATTATACGGGCTGGGACTCCAGGTAAATTTGACAATTGTGAAATTCTGAGAGAAGGGGCACCTCTAGTGGGATCAGCAATAATAAACACTTGAGGATGTTCCACATAACATGTAAACCCACTCGGTCATAAAGCCGTTTTTACTCACCATCACCACAGGTGCCAGTTGCTGATGCAATGGTAGAATTTCTCAGCACTGATGACAGTGATCAAAAGTAGCTTAGGTTAGTGGCATAATAACAAACTTAACATTCTGCAGCAAAAAGATACTGTGAAGCAAAGCTGAATCCCTGGGGGAAAAAGCAAATTGGTATTTTGGGGGCAGAGCTTGCCGATCATGTGGGCAATGGCATCACATCAAAACAAGTCATGGGGCTTCCCTTAGTCTCTATTCCAATTTTTGACCCATCTTGGCTCAAGCCCATTGATCAGGGGAAGATGTCCACAGAAATATCACTCTGGTTAGGATTAGTGTAGGTTCCTACTTACCAAAACTAGTGGATCGATTTGCCAGACTGGTATAAGAAGGTCCTCCTGGTGAAGATGTAGACACAGGACTGGAGAGGGGACTGAAAGTAGATGGGTCTGCTGGAAAGGTGTGACTCGATCCCATGGCGAAAGGTGGCGACTGAGGCTTACCGGACTGGGATGCTACTTGCTGCAAGAGGAGATAATGCAACTTTTAATGTGCAATTACTTGAAATCTAAGTAGAAGTAAGGTACTCTGTACAATTTTCTTTTGTTCAATCAAATAAAGCCCTCAATATGTAAATGTACAGAACATTTTAGCAGTATGCTACTTTGAAAGCTTACTAAAGCTGGAAATGGAA
The DNA here is from genome assembly GCF_052327205.1 of Somniosus microcephalus. NCBI lineage: Eukaryota > Metazoa > Chordata > Chondrichthyes > Squaliformes > Somniosidae > Somniosus > Somniosus microcephalus. The sequence continues at coordinate 42,357,628 of NC_141013.1, forward strand.
TATCAACAAGATGAAAACAATGCTAACTGAACATATTAGTGGTGCTGGTCATTCAGAAGTTCAAAGCAATATGAGCAGCAGCTAACCACATCTAAATATCACCCGGGGATTGAATTCCCATGTTCAAATTTTAAAATTAACTTTTCAACATTTAATACAAACCTGACCCAGGGTGCTAAAGCTAGCACGCATAAGAATTTCAATCCCATACTGCAACAGGCCACACTATTCATAAACAAAGTATTATTTTTGTTATGCAACCTATTTTAGGTGGTTTTTTTTACACACGCTGTTATTTTATTAATAAGGCACGAGGGAGTATCATTGCTCCAACACTGGGGACCTTCTGCCAATAGACATGCTCAGAATTGTCCTTTTGTCCTGTAGTTTCTTAGTTGAGGCTTGTACTGCTATTTACGAATAAATCATAAGGGATCATTAATCCTCCAGTTCCTTTTGATTATAGACTTGCTCAAATTTCTCTTTTTGTCCTATATTTTCTTTCCCTCGCTCGCAGGTACTGAATTGTAGCACCAACCTGGTTCAGAGCAGGTAACTCAGCACTGAACAGGGTCATACCTGGGACACTCCTGGTTTGTACAGCTCAGTTCCACACTGGGTATGCATGCTGCTTTTATTAACTAAAATACTTATAGAATTGAATATGTAGATTTTCAAAAGGAATCTAGCATTTGTAGAGAGCTAAATCCTTCCTCAGTGAAGAAACATTGTTGAAATATTTCTTCCCCACCACCCCCCACCACCAAAGGCCAGGCACCAAACAGGTTGGTCCTGGCCTGACCATGGCTAAATTTGGTCAAGTCATTAGCAGAGCCCAATTGCACCCCCATACGCAGACAGATAAATGGACAAAACCGTAACACCCTCCTTCCTTACTTGTGAAGCAAGAGGGAAGAACGAGAACTGACCAGTTAGAATTCTGACAGCTGGTGACACTACAACTAACTATCCAGTCAGCTATAAAGGTCCATGTTAGGTTCTGCTTACACCTGAGGTGCCAATCTGCCTCAGGTAATTGAGGTACACAGGCATTGAGAATGCTGCCATTTTGTTGCCATGGAAAAGACAAATATAAGCAGGAAACAAAAAGGAAAAACTTTACTGCTTTGCCAATGTCAAATTTGAGCAGGTTCCTTAGAAGGTAAGAGGGTGACTTGGAGCTCCATTTACTGCAGTGACCTGACTGATCTAGAAGCAAGTCCAGAGCCTCCCAATCTGGTCTGCTACATAATCAATTGAGTGTTTATGGCTCCAGATCAGCTCCCAAATTGGTTTCAAATTCTGGTCCTCACAGAAGTGAAAGGAGCTGCTGCAATAATGGCCCAGGAATTCGGGTCCCAACGCGTGAGTACGCATGGGGTACTCACGTGTAGGCCCGACGAAAGTGCCGGTTTCGTGCATGCACTGCGCATGCGCGGGAAACCGGCACTTTCGTTCCCCTGAAAGAAGGGGTTCAGAAGTTGAACGCGTGCGCCGGAGAGGCAGCACGTGCACATTGAACTTACCCTCCCGGAGAAAGCTGCAAAAAAAAGGTAAGTCTCCAGCAGTTACACTTTTAAAAAGCAGGCGCAAGGCCTGCTTTTAACAAGGTAAGTGGTGAATGAATTAAAATTAAAACATTTTTTACGCAGGTTTATTATTTTTAATAAATACTTTAAAGGTAAGTTTATTTTTTAGCCTCGTTAGAAAATGTAATTCATTTTCAAAAATTTTAATTGTTTAAAATAGTTATTTCATGTAATTTATAGTTTATTTTAAAAATGTGATTAAAAAATTTTTTTTTTTTTGGAGGTTTTAGTGATATTTTGGGGCTTATAGTATTTATAGGTTTGACAGCTCTTCCTGTCAAACTTATGAATGAAGCATTCCCTGCTCCGATTGGCTCCCCATGGCCCACGTGATCCCAGAGGACGCATTGAACTAACTGTGCCCCTGGGATACGCAAGCACTGCGCGCCGGCAGTTGGAGGAGGCCCAGGATCGGAATCCCACGCGGGCCCACAGCTCAACGGCCGGTGCGCCAGGTAAGTGCAGGTCGGGGGCTTGCACCCGCGGGAAGCCCCCGGCCCGAATTTCTGGGCCAATGTTCTTAATACCTCGCCATTGGAGTGGCTGAGAAAGGGAAACCACAAAATAGTGGGTGTCATACAACAACATTGAGAGTATATCCAATTAATTTCATTGCTATATATTATTTTCAAATAGAAATTGAGGAAGTACAGCGTAGTTTGAAACTTTCCATTTGCTTTAATGATTGTGAATCTTTAACTATAAGTAAATCTTTATTTTGTGCTCATTTTTGGCAGTTGTGCTGCATGTGGATTATAAAGATATTTGCATAAATTGTGAAATAAATGTAGCGTGAAAACATTCCATACATTTCATGCACCATTGGAAAGCCTTTCGTATGTAAATAAGATTGTAAAGATGTAAATAAATAGATATATCTGTGAAATCTATAATTTTTATTTACAATTGGCTCAGGTCACGCATTCCTTAGAGAAAACATTTTTCAAACCGGTTGTAATAATTTTGGCAAGGCCGAAGTTACTCAGTTTGTGTAATATAGAATGCTCAGACACTAATTGCCTGTTTTTCTCTAATATCAACCAGATGACAGAACTATATCCTTTAGATTAAGGATAATCTTGACAACAACAACTTGTATTTATATAGCACCTTTAACATAGTAAAACGACCCGAGGTGTTTCACAGGAGTATTAGAATACAAAAAATTTGACACCGAGCCACATAAGGAGAAATTAGGGCAGATGACCAAAAGCTTGGTCAAAGAGGTAGGTTTTAAGGATCGTCTTAAAGGAGGAGAGAGAGGCGGAGAGGTTTAGGGAGGGAATTCCAGAGCTTAGGGCCTAGGCAACAGAAGGCACGGCCACCAATGTTTGAGCGATTTATAATCCGGGATGCTCAAGGGGGCAGAATTAGAGGAGCGCAGATACCCGGGGGGGTGTTGTGGGGCTGAAGGAGATTACAGAGATAGGAAGGGGCGAGGCCATGGAGGGATTTGAAAACAAGGATGAGAATTTTGAAATCGAGGCTTTGCTTAACCGGGAGCCAATGTAGGTCAGCGAGCACAGGGGTGATGGGTGAACGGAACTTGGTGCGAGTTGGAATAGTCAAGTCTAGAGGTAACAAAGGTATGGATGAGGGTTTCAGCAGCAGATGAGCTGAGGCAGGGGCGGAGACGGGCGATGTTACAGAGGTGGAAATAGGCAGTCTTAGTTATGCTGCGGATATGTGGTCGGAAGCTCATTTAAGAGTCAAATGGGACACCAAGGGGGCGATTTTCTGCCATTGGAGGAGGCGGGAAAATCAGATTCAATGAGGTTGGGTTTGGAACCCGCCTCCAACTCGCCTCCGCGGGATTTTGCCGGTGCCGGTTTTGGAGGTCAGAAAACGGTCCCGCCTCCAGCTGGCCACAGCGATACTTGTAATCATTAAATGCTCGTTAAGGGCCTCTCTAAGCCTATTTTAAGAGGCCCTCGTGATTTTTCGAGGATTTCGGTGTGCTTTACGCGCCTCCTGAACCACGCCAGGTAAACCTGGTGGGTTGACTTGTGGGTGACCTCCTCACTGCTGCAGGTCTAACAAGACATCGTTTATTGCAGCAAGGATTACTTGCAGGTGCCAGACCTTGGATTTAAAAGGTCTCTGAGTGTACTGGCCTCGCTAGACGTGCTCCTATCTAGTTATCCAGCAAGTTAAACACTTATTCAAATAATTCCTCGAGAAGCCGTTTCACTATTTGAAGCTTTACTTGAACAAATTTGTGAAACTGTAAACAAAGACAAAGTATGTTTTGTACATAAACTGAGTACTATACATTCGATATTACATAAGATATAAACATATTTACAACAGTAGAATAGACTAATTGTATAACTAACATTTGGACTGTACTTCTGTAAATATCAACTATTACTTCTCAAACATAGTATTGTCAAAATACTACACTGACAAAGTTGCTATTATGCTAACAAAGATACTCACAGATATTGCACCTGGCCTAACATATGAGATCAGATTACATTGGATTGAGGATCCCTCATGGAAGATCCTCCATTACTCAGTTAGGTTCTTCCTGGAATTCTACTTACTGGGTCAAACAGGAAGAAAGGTAGAAAGGTCAAATGACCTCTGCTGCATACAAACACTGCTAACACAATAACCACCACCAGAGGGTGCTATCTGCATGTAAAATGTCCATAATGTCCATAAGTCCAGAACACTCCCCATCTGGGGTCATTAACGACTCCACATAGTCCGAACTCTACTTGTCACTGGAGTCCTCTGGCGACAAAAAAAGAATCACCTCAGAGATGGGCCGAGAGAAGACCTTTGCTGTTCCTTCTTTGATGACTCTCGGATCCACCTTTCTTACTCTCCCGTCCTGGCTGGGATAGGACTTTGCGATGATAGCCATAGGCCACTCATACCTTTTTACCTGATTGTCCCTCAGCAAGATAACATCTCCTTCTTTAAGATCTGGCCTCTTGTCCTGCCACTTGCGTCGGCTCTGTAGTGTGTTGAGGTACTCCCGTCGCCACCTGTTCCAAAACGTGTCTGCCAGACTCTGGACCCGTTTCCATTCTTCCTTGAAGAGTTCTCTTCCCCCAAACTCTCCTGGAGGACAAGGGGGAACACCTGTCTTCTGGGTCAAAAGCATGGCCGGAGTGAGGATGAGGGGCGATTCTGGGTCTGAAGATACAGGAAAGAGGGGCCTTGCATTCATCACGGCAGTGACCTCAGCCATCAGTGTGGTCAAGACCTCGTGTGTGAGGCACGACGATCTACCTTGGAGAAGCATACAGTCGAGGATACGGCGGGCAATGCCGATCATACGCTCCCATGCGCCGCCCATGTGGGATGAGTGAGGTGGGTTGAATACCCAGGTACATTTCTGCTCTTGGAGATACTTCTCCGCACTCTCTGAGCTGGAACTAGATCCATCCATCTTCAGCTCTCTGCAGGCGCCAACAAAGTTTGTGCCGCAATCTGAGCGTATTTGCTTTGCCGGGCCTCTAATTGAGAAAAACCTTCTCAGAGCGTTTATGTAGCTGGAGGCGCTCATTGTTTCTATAACTTCGATGTGCACAGCTCTCGTGGACATACATGAGAACATCACCGCCCACCTCTTGCTGTTGGCGTGTCCTCCTCTGGTGCGGCGTGAGACCACGTCCCATGGTCCGAAGACATCTACACCTACATAGGTGAAAGGTGGTGCTACTTGTAGCCATTCGGCTGGCAGATCTGCCATCTGTTGGTGCTCCGTCTTCCCACGGAGTTTCTTGCAGGTGACACATTTGAAAAGCGTGCCGCTGATACATCTCTTAGCTCTAACCAACCAGAGGCCATCTGCTCTGATGGCACCTTTGGTGAAATGTCTGCCCTGGTGCTTCACAGCCTCATGATGATGACGCACAAGCAGAATGGCCAGGTGATGACGACCTGGAATGAGGATGGGGTTGGTTGCATTTGTTCCTAGTTGAGACTGCGATATGCGTCCCCCAACTCTGAGAAGTCCGTCGGTGTCGACGATAGGATGCAGCTTCCGTAGACTGCTGTGAGGGGGTAGGTTGCGTTCTGCTGCTATGCACTTCAACTCTTCTGAATAACACGCGTGTTGGACACTCTTTGTCACAAAGATTTTGGCTCTAAGCTCCTCTTCAGAGGGACTCTTACGACAGATGTGCCACCCATGGCAGTTACTCCCTTGTGTAGGCTGGGAGAAGGTATGAGCTATGTGGGTTAGGCGTGCTATCGTCTTTATGAGCGTGTTCCATTTGGAGAAACGCTCGAAGCGTTTGGTGCTCATCAGGTCCTTAGAGATTTGAGTAACGTTCGCCGTGACTTGTGGGCGTATCTCGCAGTCAGAAACAAGGTTGAGTAGGTCGAATGACTCGTTGATTTCGGAGAAGTGTGGGGACGGATCCTGAAGAAAAGCAGGTCCTGACAGCCAAGTCGTGCTGCTGAGTAGGGACGCTGTTACAGATCTAGACCCATGGTCGGCTGGATTCAGGTCTGTAGGGACGTACCTCCACTGGTCGGGGGATGTGGACTGTCGAATACGTCGGACCCTGTTGTTCACGTATACGTAGAACCGTCTACTTTGGTTATGGATGTATCCTAGCACCACTTTGCTGTCTATATAATATGTGATGCTGTCGAACTTCAGATCAATCTCCTCTTCTATGAACTCTGCAATCTCAACTGCTAATACTGCTGCGCACAGTTCCAATCTGGGTATGGTGAGGTTTGGCTGGGGTGCCAACTTGGCCATACCAAAGAAGAAGCCAATTTTGCTTTGTCCATCTTGAGTGGTGACCTTCAGATAAGCCACACTTGCAATGGCCTTAGCTGATGCATCTGCAAAGACACAAAGCTCTTTGAATTGGGCATTTAAGGGAGAGAAAGACGTATAGCAGCGAGGTATTCGGATCTCCTGTAAGTCTTGGAGTGAGTCTCTCCATCTGTCCCACTCTGCTTCCATCTCTTCAGTGCGTATGGAGAGTTCCCTGAGGAGCAGCCTGCCTTGTATGGTGACAGGGGCTAAGAAGCCGAGAGGGTCGTATAGGCTGTTGACTGTAGAGAGCACTCCTCTACGTGTGAAGGGTTTCTTGGCATCTAAGACTTGGAACGTGAACGTGTCTGTTGCTATGTTCCAAGACACTCCTAGGCTACGCTGTAGGGGGAGGTCATCAGTGAAGAGGTCTAGATCCTTGACGTCCTTAGCACGATCTTCAGGGGGGAACGCCTCCATCACTGCTGGTCTGTTAGAGGCTATCTTGTGCAAGTAGTTCCTGAGCTCGTCTGAGGGTACTGATGGCTTCTGCTTCGGTCGGGAATGACTTCAGTGCGTCGGCGACATAGAACTCTCGTTCGATGAACCCTCTCACATCACTGCCAAAGTCGTCGTCTTCTTCCTTGGCAGCCCTCCTCAGTCCGTATATGGCGACAGCAGGGGACGGGCTATTCCCGAAGACATGGACACGCATTCTGTAGTCCACAATGTCTCTGTTGGGGTCGTTGCCCCGATACCACAGGAAGCGGAGGTAGTCTCTGTGGTCTTCTCTCACCACAAAGCAATGAAACATGTGCTGGATATCGGCAGTGGTGGCGACGGGCTCTTTCCTGAATCTCATGAGTACTCCCAAGAGGCTGTTGTTAAGATCGGGCCCCGTGAGGAGTACATCGTTGAGAGAGACTCCCTGATATGGTGCACTGGAGTCAAACACCACGCGGATCTGTTCCGGCTTTTTGGGGTGATAGACTCCGAAGGAAGGGAGGTACCAACACTCTTGGCCTTCCTGGAGTGGAGGAGCTATCTCTGCATGATCGTTGACAAGCATTTTCTTTACAAATTCTAGGAAGTGTGCTTTCATCTTTGGCTTCTTCTCTAGTGTGCGACGGAGTGAGTTAAGACGATTATAGGCATACTCCCTGTTGTTTGGCAGCCGTCGTCTGGGGTTCTGGAAGGGTAAGGGTGCAACCCAGCTGTTAGAGCTGTCACAAGAGACCTCATTGTCCATTTTCTGAGGCTGAGCCGTATGACTGAACTTCTCTGTCACTCGGATCTGACTACTGCATGGGGTAAGGTAGCTTGGACGACCATTCTCCAAGATGGAAGTCTTGAGTGTGTGCTCACCCGAGATGGCTTGTGAGCGCCCTTGAGGCACACTTCTCCAACAACGACCCAGCCGAGGTCTAGCCTTTGGGCGAAAGGGGCGTCATGTGGACCGTTGATCTGTTTCCTTATCTTATGCACCCTCAGGATGTCCTTTCCCATCTGGATCAAGAGGTGGGATCTCATCTGCAATGCGTCTCAGATGACGGTGATGACGAGCTGCATTCGGAGTGGGAATCTCAGAACGGTTATCGGGGGCTTGATTACATTCGATGAGTGTAGGAAGGGGGAGGCTAATCTTCCCGTCGGCTGACTCAACAACATAACCACATAACCGCAGGCCCTCCTGCCGGCTGTCTCTGAAAGTCCAGCACACGTCTTCAGCGTGTAAGGCGACGGACTTCCTTTGACCTTGAAGATGTTGAAGAACTCGGATCTTGCTAGAGAACGATTGCTTTGTTCGTCTAGTATGGCATACATCTTCTCAGATTCTTGGCGACGTCCTACAGGGTACACATTAACGAGGCATATCTTGGAGCATGCTCTTGCGCTCACTCCTTCTCCACACACCTTGGTGCACCTGGATGTAATCTCCGGACCGGCAGCTCCCTCTCTCTCCCCGCCGTGCTCTGAGGCAGGAGGAGGCGACTGATTTCCAAGGAGCTGGGCCTGGGTGGAGTGCTGAAATGTGCCGATCACTTTCACATTCTGTGCATTTTGCATCTACCTTGCAGTTCTTGGCGAGATGGCTCGTGGAAGAGCAGCACTTGAAACATATAGAGTTCTGTTTAAGATATTGTTTCCGATCTTCCAGGGACATCTCCCTGAAGTCTCTGCACTTCTTTAAAGGATGGGGCTTGTTGTGGATAGGACATTGTTTGCTCATATCCTCAGGTTTCTTCTGAATCTTTGTGTTCTCAGTTGAGGACACTTGCATTTTGTGGACAGATATTGGTGTCTTTCCATGTCTGTCAAACTTGTCTCTTCTGGCAAGTGCTGGGTGGGCGGAGAAGAGGTTGAAGCTGGGGTCGTTCCTGGCTTTGGCTTCTTTACGGATGAATTTGGCAAACGCAGAGAATGGTGGGAAGGTCACGTTGTGCTTTAGCTTGAACTTTGATCCAAACGTTATCCACTTCTCCTGCAGGTTAGATGGAAGCTTCTCAACGATGGGACTTACCTCTCTGGAAGTGTCTAAGTATGATAGACCAGGTAGGTAGCCGTCCTGCTTTGCGGCTTCGAGTTCCGACAGCAGATCTCCAAGGTCGCGGAGCTTCTGGGGTTCCTTACTCGTCAACCTCGGAAAGTTCTCCAACCTGTCAAAGAGAGCCCTTTCAATGGCTTCAGGCGAGCCGTAGCTTTCTTCCAGCCTCGCCCAAGCTGTCTTCAACCCCGCTGGCAGATGTCCCACATTGACCGCTTTTATCTTGCATGCCTGTCCGGCGGACTCTGGGCCGTGCCATTTGATAAGGAGGCCGAGCTCTTCTCCTGCCGACAGGTCTAAGCCCGATATGGCATCGTGGAAGCAGGACTTCCAAGCCCGATAATTCTCTGGCCTGTCATCAAACTTGGTTAACCCTGTAGTCACCAGCTGGGTGCGTGCAAGGTATTTGGCAAGGTCGTAGGTACTGGGACGTGTGCCAGGGTTGCCCTGAATAGGGGTTCTGTTGGGGGTCTCAAGGAAACGAGAGGGGGTTCGCTGACTGTAATGAAATCTGTTTGTCTTGATCCTGTATTCGTTTTGCACTCATGTATATTACCCTCCCCCACTGTGTATAGTTTCACTTCCTCTTTCCCGACTAACCTGGGAGGTTCCAGGTCTTGGCTCTTGGCTCCGCCCCTGACTTCTCTTACATAAAGAGCCCAGGATCTGTATGACTCATTCCTGTGAACCAGTCGGCGTGTTGAGATGTTAGCTCTGATCTTAGTGATTAAAAGCCAACTTGTTTAAGTCTATAACTTCTAGTTTTGTGGTTATTGAAGGCCCATCACTGACTTTCTCTATCCAGCGTTCTATTCCTCTGCACCGTGTCTTCCGTCCTGCTGGGGGAGACTCTGCGGCTTGAGGCACGCTGTCTACTTTGACCTTGGTTGGCAACTTGGGGCATGTTATATGAAGTGCTTGCGTCTGTAGAGATGTGCTGGCCTTCATCCCTTTCTCTTGTAAACTGTATGTCGGCATGGTCGCTCATGTAATCTATGGTGCGCTGTCGTCGACTCTGCCGTGAAACGGGAATTAAAGGTTTGTAAGCTGTCTCGGGATCAGCCCCCTCCAAAATTGCCTCGAATACTTGTGTCTCAGCTAATGCAGCATCTATCTCTTTTTGTTGCTGCAGAGCATCTAATGTGGCTTGGAGACGGGCCTGTTCAGCCTGGCGTTCCACTTGGTGACGGGCCTGTTCAGCTTGGATTTCAGCTTGGAGTCGGGCCTGTTCGGCTTGGGGTTCAGCTTGAAGACGGGCCTGTCTTACTTTTATTTCTATTTCACTGTTCGCATGCACAGCTCTGGCTTGAGCTGCTACTAGCTTAGCCCGTGCTCCGGCGATGGCCACGCTTACTCTAGAACCACCTGATGACCGTGAACCAGCTTGCGATCTGAAGTAACCGGAGCTTATAGACCGATTGTCACATTCTACAGTTTTGTCTGCCTGTTTAAGGTCTTCTCCTCGCTGCAAAGCATTATCGTCATTATCTTCTGACATGTTGATGTGAGGTAGGTATGGTCTACGAGGTTAAGGCTCACTCTGAGTTCCTGCTGCTCCACTCTTCACAGCTAGCCGTATTGCTATCTTTTCACTGTACTGGCCTCGTTAGAAGTGCTCCTATCTAGTTAACCAGCAAGTTAAACACTTATTCAAATAATTCCTCGTGAAGCCGTTTTGCTGTTTGAAGCTTTACTTGAACAAATTTGACAAATGAGTATTTCCAGTCAGAAAGTCGCATAATATGACATCATTATTGCTGCTGCATTTAGGGTCTACAACAAGCCTTGCTTCTTCTGCAGGCTGCCAACCTTTTGGCATTTGCTGATGCCATTCTGCTTCCAGCTCAGTGTATCAGCAAAAGACCGAGGTCTGCACCCCGTTTTGACGACGTTGCCTGCAGGCTTTAGGAGGGAGCAAGAGCTCACAAGGAGGTGCTCTTCCCTTCATTAGGGAGGAAGATGCCTCCCCAGCAGACAAAGGCTGCGTGGCTGCAAGTGGCAGAGGAGGTCAACTCCTTACCGGCTACCCGCAGAACCTGGATACAGTGAAGGAAGAGATTTCATGACCTTCAGCACACTGGAAAGGTGAGTATGAAGTTCCCATCACTCTCAATCTGATCTCCATTGCCTCTCCTCACCAGCACTCAGCTTTAGCAATCTCTTCCTCCACATCCCACTTGACACGGACATCCATGCAGCCTTACCCATTCCCTCTCTATGCTCACATTCACCTAACTATTTGACTATGCAGCCCTCACACTCCCTATCACTCTGATGCTATGAAAACAACTGACAACACACAGGGAGGGCCCTTGGTCTTGCCACCTCACTCCATCTTTGTCTCCTTCTAAGCATCTATGCTATGGATTCTCTACACTCACTCCTTCATTCTCACTCAAACTCCACTTGTCTCCCTCATTGCAGGAAAAGAGCTCACAATAAAAGAGAACAAGCGAGGACAGGAGGAGGGCCACCATCAGCAGCCCACCTCACCCCCTGGGAGGAGGCGGTCCTGGAGATCGTAGGACTGGAGGATGAGGCGCAAGTGGGGGACGGACAGACGGGTGCATCACAGCAAGCTAGTGACAGAATAGTTTTCCATCTCTCTCATTGACATTGCATGAGTCGTTGATAATGATTCTGAAGCTATAACAGATGGACCTATGATCATTCTCAATATGCAATGTGCATGTAACCTTGGCCTCACATCTCTAACTCTTTCCTTTACTCCCCCACAGGACCATCGAGAGCCCCCGTTCCCACTGTCCAGGAGGAAGAGCCTGAGCTTCCAGGCTCCTCAGAGGAATCTGCAACCTCTGAGGGCGCAGCGTCAGCAGAATTCAGCGCACCCAGCACCAGCGCAGACACTCACACCTCGGTGGGACCTTCGGGACATAGAGTAGTGTTGTCACCTGGTGTATCACATCTCACAAGTGAGCATCAGCAGATTGTGGAGACAGGGACAGCAGTGGAGAGTGCTAGTCGGAGGGCGCAAGACTCTGCCAGCTCGGCTCAGCTGCATGTCGACCCTCTGCCTCTGGGTCCATCCATATGATCAGCGGGGCTGGAACTCCAGGAACAGATGCAGGAGTCTCTGGCAGGTTTTGTCTCCAGGGTTGATATGAGTGTGGAGCGAATGGAGGAGTCCATAGCGAACATGAGCAGAGACTTTGTGGAGTCATTGTCGCATGAACGCATCACCATGGAAAGGATGGCAAGAGAGCGAAAAATAAAAATGACAGCGGAGAAGGCAATAGAGCAAGGTAGCAGTGGGGGAATTAAAAACCAGAGCGTGTCAGGAAGGGACAGAATGTATAATGATAAAGGTAAAGTAGTAAAAGGGGTAAAAGCAGGAATAAATTGTCAGAAAACATATTTGAAAGTTCTTTATCTGAATGCATGCAGCATTCGTAACAAAATTGACGAGTTGATGGTGCAAATAACTACACATGGGTATGATCTGGTGGCCATTACGGAAACATGGCTGCAAGATAATCATGAATGGGAACTAAACATACAAGGGTATTTGACAATTAGGAAGGACAGACAGGAAGGAAAGGGAGGTGGGGTTGCTATGTTAATCAAGGGTGGAATCACTGCAATAGTCAGAAATGATATTGGGTCAAAGGATCAGGATAGTGAAACAGTTTGGGTGGAGATAAGGAATAATAAGGGGAAAAAGTCACTAGTGGGCGTAGTCTATAGGCCTCCTAACAGTTGCAACTCTGTTGGTCGGAGTATAAATCAGGAAATAGTTGGGGCTTGTAATAAGGGAACAGCTATAATCATGGGGGATTTTAACTTTCATATTGACTGGACTAATCAAATTGGGCATGGCAGCATTGAGGAGGAGTTCATAGAGTGTATTAGGGATGGGTTCCTTGAGCAGTATGTAACTGAACCAACCAGGGGGCAGGCAATCTTAGATCTGGTCCTGTGTAATGAGACAGGATTAATAAAAAATGTCCTAGTAAAGGATCCCCTTGGAATGAGTGACCATAATATGGTTGAATTCCAAATTCAGTTTGAGGGTGAGAGAGTTGGATCTCACACCAGTGTACTAAGCTTAAATAAAGGAGACTATGAAGGTATGAGAGTAGAATTGACTAAAGTGGACTGGGAAAACAGATTAAAGTGTAAGACGGTACAAGAGCAGTGGTCTACATTCAAGGAGATATTTCACATCTTTCAAGATAAATATATTCCACTGAGGAAAAAGGGGAGTAAAAGAAAAGACAGCCATCCGTGGCTTAGTAAAGTAATAAAGAATAGTATTCGACTGAAAACAAGGGCATATAAATTAGCCAAATCTTGTGGGAGGATAGAAGATTGGGAAGCATTTAAAAGCCAGCAAACAATAACGAAAAGATTAATTAAGAAAGGGAAGATAGATTATGAAAGTAAACCAGCAAAAAATATAAAAACAGATAGCAAGAGTTTCTACAGCTATATAAAAAGAAAAAGGGTGGCTAAAGTGAACGTTGGTCCCTTAGAGGATGGGACTGGGAAACTAGTGGTGGGGAACATGGAGATGGCAAAGACGCTGAACAAATATTTTGTATCAGTCTTTACAGTAGAGGACGCTAAAAATATCCCAACACTGGACAAACAGGGGGCAATGGGGGGGGGGAGGAGCTAAACACGATTAAAATCACTAAGGCGATGGTACTCAGTAAAATAATGGGACTTAAGGCGGATAAATCCCCCGGACCTGATGGCCTACATCCTAGGGTCTTGAGAGAAGTGGCGGTAGGGATTGTGGATGCATTGGTGATCATTTTCCAGAACTCCCTGGACTCAGGAAAGGTCCCAGCAGATTGGAAAACTGCTAATGTAACACCCTTATTTAAGAAGGGAAGTAGACAAAAAGCTGGAAACTATAGACCAGTTAGCCTAACATCTGTGGTTGGCAAAATGTTGAGTCCATTATTAAGGAAACAGTAACAGAGCATTTGGATAAACATAATTTAATAGGACAGAGTCAGCATGGTTTTATGAAGGGGAAGTCATGTTTGACAAATTTGCTCGAATTCTTTGAGGATGTAACATACAGGGTGGATAAAGGGGAACCAGTGGATGTAGTGTATTTGGACTTCCAAAAGGCATTTGACAAGGTTCCACACAAGAGATTACTGATCAAGATAAGAAATCACGGGATTGGGGGTAATATACTGGCATGGGTGGAAGATTGGCTATCTAACAAAAAACAGAGAGTTGGGATAAATGGTTCGTTCTCGGGCTGGCAATCAGTAACTGGTGGTGTTCCGCAGGGGTCAGTGCTGGGACCCCAACTCTTTACAATCTATATTAACGATTTGGAGGAAGGGACCGAGTGCAACATATCCAAGTTTGCCGACGATACAAAGATGGGAAGGAAAGCAGTGAGTGAGGAGGACATAGACAGGCTAAGTGAGTGGGCAGAGATTTGGCAGATGCAATATAATGTTGGAAAGTGTGAGGTTATGCACTTTGGCAGAAAAAAATCAAAGAGCAAGTTATTATCTAAATGGAGAGAAACTGCAAAGTGCTACAGTACAAAGGGATCTGGGGGTCCTGGTGCATGAAACACAAAAAGTTAGTATGCAGGTGCAGCAGGTGATCAGGAAGGCCAATGGAATCTTGGCTTTTATTGCAAGGGGGATGGAGTATAAAAACAGGGAAGTCTTGCTGCAGTTATACAGGGTATTGGTGAGGCCACACCTGGAATACTGCGTGCAGTTTTGGTTTCCATATTTAAGAAAAGATATACTTGCTCTCGAGGCGGTTCAGGGAAGGTTCACTCGGTTGATTCCGGAGATGAGGGGGTTGACGTATGAGGAAAGGTTGAGTAGGTTGGGACTCTACTCATTGGAGTACAGAAGAATGAGAGGCGATCTTATCGAAACATATAAGATTCTGAGGGGGCTTGATCGGGTGGATACGGTGAGGATGTTTCTATTGATGGGTGAGATTAGAACTAGGGGGCATAATCTTAGAATAAGGGGCTGCCCTTTCAAAACTGAGATGAGGAGAAACTTCTTCACTCAGAGGGTAGTAAATCTACGGAATTTGCTACCCCAGAGAGCTGTGGAAGCTGCAACATTAAATAAATTTAAAATGGAGATAGACATTTTCCTAGCAGATAAGGGAATTAGGGGTTACGGGGAGAGGGCAGGGAAGTGGACGCGAGTCTAGATTCAGATCAGCCATGATCCTATTGAATGGCGGAGCAGGCCCGAGGGGCCGTATGGCCTACTCCTGCTCCTATTTCTTATGTTCTTATGTTATGTCCATGGAGGAGATAAGTCGCCAGGGTATGGAAAACATGGTGAGTGTTCATAATAGAATGACATCTCTTGAGGAGCGATGGGCATCTATTGAACAGAGAAAGCAGACCTTCATGGAAGTCCTTCTGAGTAGAACTGCCAGTGCAGATACGGGTCCCCATGGCCCCCCTGATGTGCAGCAAGATGCTCTCAAGCCACTGGCCTGTGCAGCTTCAGGTGGGTGAGCAGCAGCCTGGCGCTCCTGTTGCTGCTGCTGTTGTTCCTGGTTCTGCTGGTGCCGCGGCTGGTGTTCGAGCTCATCTAATGCCCAGAAGGGAAGCAAATAAATGGCTCCCATGCTTCTGGTATATGCCTCTGTTGAGGAAGTGCTGAGTGAAGGTGGCGAGTGGGGTTTCCCAGGAGGTCACACTGGAGATGTGTGTGAGGCTCCAACCTTCCACAGGTGTGGTTAAGCCTGGTAAAAGTTGCCCCAGGCCTGAAACAACAAAGTCCTGCCGCCTGCAAATGATTACTAATCAAACCTCCTCTTTAATGGTTGACCTGCAGCTGATAGCACTATTGGTTTGCTGACTCACGCCAGGTTTCACAGGCGTGATCCCCACCAGACGTGTTTTACGTGGGAAAAGGGTTAAAAATGCAAGGGCCTGTTGAAATGGGATGAGAAAGGCCAATTATTGCTGATTAAGGGCCTTAAAGACCAGTCCCACCTGTTGGAGGCGGGGCTGATTCGGGACCATCAGACACGCCTGGGTTAAAATGGCTCGGGGTCGGGAACCAGGCGGTTGCGGGGGGGGGGGGGGTGGGTGGGTTCGGCCCCCAGTTTTTGAGATTTTAACCCCCCACACGCCTCAAAGCCCACCTCACGGCTGAGTTAAAATCGACCCCATAAACATTCTCCCAATCTGCACACAGATCTGGAGGTTATGGGCTCGATTTTAACGCAGCCGGCAGGCGGGCTTTTAGGCATGTGGGGGGTTAAAATCGTAAAACCTCGGGGTCGGGACCCCCCCCCCCCCCGCCGGGCCTGGTTCCCGCCTCCACTACATTTTAACCTAGGTGTGTCTGATTGACCCGAATCGGGACTGGTCTTTAGGGCCCTTAAACACCACTGATTGGCCTTTATAATCCCATTTTAACAGGCGCTTGCCTGTTTAACCCTTTTCCCACGTAAAACACGCCTGGTGGGGATCACGCCTGTGAAACCTGGCGTGAACACTATTGGCTTGCTGACTATCAGCTGCAGGTCCAACATTAAAGAGGATATTTAATCAGTCATCATTTGCAGGTGGCAGGACTTTGTTGTCTCAGGTCTGGGGCAACTTTTACCAGGCTTAACCACACCTGTGGAAGGTTGGAGCCTCACACACTTCTCCAGTGTGACCGCCTGCGAGACCCCTCTCACCACCCACACTCAGCGCTTCCTCAACTGAGGCATCTACCAGAAGCATAGGAGGCCTTTTTTTCCTTCCCCTCTTGGCATTAGAGGACCTCCAGCCCCATTCGCAGAAGTTGCCATCAGAATTGTTATGAAAAACAAACTGATGGCATTTTTACAAAATACACAGCATTTCACCCAAGTGACTACCCTTGTGACTATTTGTGCTTTATTTTCCTCTTACGCGTGCTCCTACATAGTGGTCCCCCTGTGGCTTCAGCAGATGTGGAGGCCCCTTGCTCACTTTCCTGCTGCTCCTGTCTCGACACCTTTGGCGGGCGTCCTCTGGGGTGGCGAGCCTGTGAGGGCTCGCCAGCAGTCTGCTGCTCCTGCGGCTGCGCAGGGGTTGAGACCTCTATCTCCGCTGGGTGTGGACTCCGGCGGGGCTCTGACCGAGGGCTCTGCAGTGGCATGGAAGTGTGAGTGCTTGGAGAGGAGGCCCCACTACCTTGAGGTCTGCCACCAGCCTCCCTCTCATGGGTCAGGTCCCCCTCAGTGCCTCAGGCTCTTCCTCCTGCACACTGGGGACGGGGGCTCTCGATGGTCCTGTGGGGGAGTCAAGGAAAAAGTTAGAGATGTGATGCCAAGGTTACATGCACATTGCATTTTGCAGAGGATCATAAGTCCATATGATGTAGCTTCAGAATCATTATCAGCGACTCATGCAATGCCAATGAGAGAGATGGAAAACTATTCTGTCACCAGCTTGCGGGGATGCTCCTGTCTGTCCTTTCCCAACTTCCACATCTCTGTCAGCCCCGACAATCTCCAGGATGCCTTCCTCCCAGGGGGTGAGCTGGGCTAATGAGGGTGGCCCTCCTCCTGTCCTGGCTTGCTCTCTCCTGTTGTGAGCTCTCTTTTCCTGCAATGAGGGAGACAAGTGGAGGTTGAGCGAGAATGAAGGAGTGAGTGCAGAGATTGCATAGCATAGATACTTAGAAGGAGACAAAGATGGAGTGAGGTTGCAAGACCAAGGGCCCTCCCTGTGTGTTGTCAGTTGTGTTCAAAGCATCAGAGTGAGAGGGAGTGTGAGGGCTGCATGGTGGAATAGTTATGTGAATGTGAGCATAGAGAGAGAAGGAATGGGTAAGGGTGCATGGATGTAAGTGTCTAGTGGGATGTGCAGGAAGAGATTGCTAAAGCCGAGTGCTGGTGAGGAAAGGCAGAAGGCAGAGAGTTGGGATAAATGGTTCATTCTCAGACTGGCAATCAGTAACTAGTGGTGTTCCGCAGGGGTCAGTGCTGGGTCCCCAACTCTTTACAATCTATATTAACGATTTGGAGGAGGGGACCGAGTGTAACATATCAAAGTTTGCAGATGATACTAAGATGGGAGGGAAAGTAGTGAGTGAGGAGGACATAAAAAACCTGCAAGGGGACATAGACAGGCTAAGTAAGTGGGCAGAGATTTGGCAGATGGAATACAATACTGGAAAGTGTAAGGTTATGCACTTTGGCAGGAAAAATCGTAGAGCAAGTTATTATCTTAATGGCAAGAAACTGGAAAGTACTGAAGTACAAAGGGATCTGGGGGTCCTGGTGCACGAAACTCAAAAGGTTAGTATGCAGGTGTAGCAAGTGATTAAGAAGGCCAATGGAATGTTGGCTTTCATTGCTAGGGGGATAGAATATAAAAATAGGGAGGTATTGCTTCAGTTGTACAAGGTATTGGTGAGACCGCACCTGGAATACTGCGTACAGTTTTGGTGTCCATACTTAAGAAAGGACATACTTGCTCTCGAGTCAGTACAAAGAAGGTTCACTCGGTTAATCCCGGGGATCAGGGGATGGACATATGAGGAGAGGTTGAGTAGATTGGGACTCTACTCATTGGAGTTCAGAAGAATGAGAGGCGATCTTATTGAAACATATAAGATTGTGAAGGGGTTGGATCGGGTGGATGCGGGGAAGATGTTCCCGATGATGGGTGAAACTAGAACTAGGGGGCATAGTCTTAGAATAAGGGGCTGCTCTTTCAAAACTGAGATGAGGAGGAACTACTTCACTCAGAGGGTGGTAGGTCCATGGAATATGCTGCCCCAAAAAGCTGTAGAAGCTACATCATTACATAAATTTAAAACAGAAATAGACAGTTTCCTAGAAGTAAAGGGAATTAAAGGTTACGGGGAGCGGGCAGGAATTTGGACATGAGTCTAGGTTCGGATCGGTCATGGCCCTGTGGGTAGCGGAGCGGGCCCAGGGGCCGTGTAGCCTGATCCTGCTCCTATTTCACGTGTCTAATTCTGTTAGATTCAGGAGATGGTTCTGTGATAGTGGATTGGCGGTTAGGATCAGATCAGCCATGATCTTATTGAATGGCGGAGCAGGCTCGAGGGGCCGATTGGCCTACTTCTGCTCCTATTTCTTATGTTCTTATGTTAAGGCAATGGGGATCAGATTGAGGGTGATGGAAACTTCATACAGTACTTACTTTTCCAGTACGAGGAAGGTCATGGAATCTTTTCCTGCACTGCAACCACGTTCTTCGTGTGAGCCCCAAGGAGTTGACTTGGCCTGCCACCTGTAGCCTTGGTCTGACTGGGAGGCCTCTTCCTCTCTGAAGAAGGGAACAGGACCTCCCTGTGGGCCCTAGCACCATCCAGTACGGTCTGGAGTGAAGCCTCATCAAATTTGGGGGCAGATCTGGCCCTCCCGCTGGCCGTTGCTCCTGCAGGCTCCTGTGCCATCTTAATGGTGAAGTTTGGGAGCCTGCAGAGGAAGCAAGGCTTGCTGTGGATCTTAAAAGCAGCAGCAATGATGACGGCATATTCTGCGACTTTCTGACTGGAAATACTCAATTGCCAAGGCTTCCCACACGCTGGAAATCAATTGGCCAATTGAGTTAAAATTGCATCAATCTCACAGACCCATTTAGAATCGTGTGGGAATCACTAAATTCGGGGAACCCGCCAATTCCCCGCACCTGAGTTAAAATCGACCCCCATATCCCTTGCCTGCTGTACATAAAGGTTTCTTTGGCAGGCCTCTTCCTCCCAGATGAGTGGAAGAGCACCTCCATGCTAGCTGCCACCCCCTCAAACAACATTTGCAGCGCCTCATCCGAGAGCCCTTGCCTTGGAATTGGACATCGCGGTTTCTCAAAATATGTTGCAGGTGGTGCAGCATCGGCAGAAATCCTGTGGAATGAGCCAAGGGAGCAAGAAGCCATAAAATCAGACTGGAAAAGTGCTGTCAACAGAGGCGAGTTTCAGTCCCAAAACACTAACTGACCAAGGGCATTCCATCACCTCTGAAATCAAGTGGCCCATCATGGGAAAATCGCAATTTTTTGAAACCTATCAGTGGAGACGGGTTTCAAACCCACCCAAACCGAAACCCGCCTCCATCTCGCCTCCAGTGGGAAAAATCGCCCCCCAAGGTTGCGAACAGTGTGGTTCAGCCTCAGACAGATATTAGGGAGCGGGATGGAGTCAGTGGCTAGGGAACGGAGTTCGTGGCGGGGACTGATAACAATGGCTTCGGTCTTCCCAGTGTTTAATTGGAGAAAATTTCTGCTCATCCAGAACTGGATGTCGGACAAGCAGTCTGATAATTTGGAGACCATGGAGGGGTCAAGAGAAGTGGTGGTGAGGTAGAGCTGGGTGTCGTCAGCGTACATGTGGAAACTGCGCTGTGTTTTCGGATGATGTCGCCAAGGGTCAACATGTACATGAAAAATAGGAGGGGGCCAAGGATAAATCTTTGGGGGACACCAGAGGTAACAATGCAGGAGAGGGAAGAGAAGCCATTGCAGGTGATTCTCTGGCTACGATTAGATAGATAAGAATGGAACCAGGCGAGTGCAGTCCCACCCAGCTGGACAACAGTGGAGAGGCGTTGGAGAAAGATGGAGTGGTCAGCCGTGTTAAAGGATGCAGACAAGTCAAGAAGAACGAGGAGGGATAGTTTACCTTTGTCACAGTCACAAAAGATGTCATTTGTGACTTTAAATGAGAGCAGTTTTGATATTGTGGCGGGGCGGAAACTTGATTGGAGGGATTCAAACATGGAGTTGCGGGAAAACTGGTAACGGATTTGGAAGGCGACATGTTCAAAGACTTGAGAGGAATGGAAGGTTGGAGATGGGGTGGTAGTTTGCAAGGACAGAGGGGTCAAGGATTGGTTTTTTGAGGAGAGTGGTGATAACAGTAGATTTGAGGGAGAGGGGAATAGTACCACAGGAGAGAGAACCGTTAACAATGTCAGCTAACAAGGGAGCCAGAAAAGGAAGTTGGGTGGTCAGCAGTTTGGTGAGAATAGGGTCGAGGGAGCAGGAAGTGGGTCTCATGGACAAGATGAGCACAGAGAGGTCATGAGGGGAGATCGGAGAGAAACTGGAGAAAGATGTGAGTTCAGGGCTAGGGCAGGGGGGAACCTTAGAGGAAGTTTGGCCCGGTGGGCTAGTTGAAGAAAGGGAAGTGGCAGAGGCAGCTGAACAGATGGTCTCAATCTTAGAGACAAAGAAGTCCATGAGCTCCTTGACATGAATCAGTCATTCATGAAAGAAAGACGTATGAAATAATACTGAGCGGCCTGCGGGTGGCGCTGTCCAGGGAGAGTATAAATACTCGGGCACGGGCCCAGCTTGCGCAGGACATTCTTAACAGGAACTAGTGAAGGACACAACTAGACCTCCATGTTGTAAAACAGTTGATTAAAGCTTTGTTTAACGCTTAGACCAAGTGCCCAGTAGTTTTCTTACGTCACTCCTCACAATTGTTGTCAGAGGTGAGGGTGGGGGAGATGGCTAGAAGGGTTTAAGACAACGGTTAGCAGTGGAGAATAGAAGCCGGGGTTTATTTTTGCATCTGGAATAGTGAGCAATTTTGGCAGATGAGAGCAGGACCCAATAATGCTTTATGTGGTCCAGCCAGATCTGGCAGTGAATGGCTAAACCAGTTGACCGCCATATCCGTTCAAGTTTGCGTCCTCAGACTTAAGGGAGCAAAGATGAGGGTCGTACCAGGGGGAATGGCCAGGGTGAGAAAGGGTAATTGTTTTAATAGAGACTAGGGCATCAAAGGTGGCGGTGAGAGTGCAATTGAGCAGATCAGTAGCTGTAGAAATGTCGTGGTGAATGGAGGGCCAAAGGCTGGACAGTTGGGATTTCATCAGTGCAGTTGTAAGAGAGTTGGGAGAGTTTTTTCCAGAGGCGGACACAGAAGGAAGTAGGGTTGGTGGGGGGGGGGGGGGGGGGGGAGAACGATATGAGGAGATGGTCAGAGATGGCCTTATCTGCGATTGACACGATGGGAGTAGCGAGGTCACGAGAGATGGCAAGGTCGAGGGGGTGGCCGTGAATATGGGATGGGGAGTTTACATGGAGGGAAAGATTAAGGGAGGATAGGAGGCTAGTGAACTCAGAGGAGGGAGAGCATGATGAATTGAGATGGAGGTTGCAATCACCATGGATGAGAAGTCGTTCGGTGCAGAGGCTGAGGGAGGAGTGCAGTGAAGATATCGCGGTAATAAAATCTTTATGGTACTTGGGTGGGTAGTACTTGACAGAACATCCACTGGAGTCGAGAGTACGGTACTCAAGTTAAAACCTAATTTTAAGGAACATTTAGGGTCAGTTTACTTTTTACAATCCCTTCACCAGACATGCTGCCACTTGTTCCTCCCATGCTTTTCCTGAGCTCGTGGTTAAGGAGGAGTGCCGGGCTATGTTAGTGGCACTGACCTTCACTGGACACAGACACATGCTGAATCGCATGCCCAAGCCAACAACCTTCCCTTTACATCAAACTGGTACCACACTTATATGGATCATAAATGTTCACTGAGCAAAGCAGCTAGAATCTTACTTTATCATTGGACAGTTCTTTTCCCCCAAATCATGTGAGCATGTATTCTCAAGCATGGCTTTAATCCATCGAAGCCTTGGCCAGAGGCACGAGCAGAACCCCACAGAGCCACAAACTATCTGTATGGGATTATACTGGTACAGATCTTTACTCCTGTGTAAGGAAAGACTTTCCAAAGCAGTGATTGCAAAACATATGATGAGTGTACACTGGAAAAGAACAGGTTTGGAAAGCAATTAGACAATTTTTCCCTAATTCTTCTGCAAATACGTTTCAACCACATTTTCCTTATACAGAGATCAGCCGAACATAAATACAATAACCCTAAGTGTCAACATATGCAGCAAGTAGTTTAACATATTTTCCCATTGCAAAATGACATAGGTCAGACTCCTTACTAAATCCTTATTGCCAAAGACAGAAGTGATCATGATCTGTGCCCTATTTATGTCCATTCTATTTGCTAGAAACAGTTTACAAACAGTAAAATCTTTCCATAATTGCACAACACTGTGTAGGATTACAATGAAGTCATATCTAACCCCTAAACAATTCACTTAAAATAACTTGAGCACTGATCATGCACTCCTTGTGGTAGGAATAATTTAGATCCAGTAAATGGTAGGTACATTTTTTTTTAATGGCAAGGAAGATATTTGTATCCGACAGACCATAATGCAAGTGTTAGCACTGACTGCATTCACCCAGCAATCTGCATTTAATTTAGTGGGCTGGCTGGAGGAGCCCATTCAGCATAGCTGATAGGAACTGAGAGCTCCAGCAGCCATTTGAAGGGCTGCATTCTCGCCTGCAAAACAAGGCGTCATGTTTAGGTGATTTCTGACTATACTGCCATGGGAGGGACCTTGGTGTAATGTGTGTTAAAAACGGTACTATTGAATTCCTCTCCGCTCTCAAGGGGTTAAACTCACACAACAGCAAGGCTGGGAGA
Source organism: Somniosus microcephalus (assembly GCF_052327205.1). Lineage (NCBI taxonomy): Eukaryota > Metazoa > Chordata > Chondrichthyes > Squaliformes > Somniosidae > Somniosus > Somniosus microcephalus. The sequence continues at coordinate 42,380,951 of NC_141013.1, forward strand.
CATAGATTAAGATTCAGAGGGGGTGTCTGAACCATTGTGCTATAGCCAATAAAGGGTATTTCGGACCCTTCAGTGATCACTCACACCTATTCTGGTTGAGATGGCCAATTCACTGGAGCTCAACAGGGACATCTGCCGTGGTCACCTGGTGTGATTCTGCTTCCTGGGATCAGAATCAATAAAAAGGAGCAAAAAAAACTTAGGGCTAGATTTTCGGGGAGCCGTCAGGCGGAGTTTCAGGCGTGTGGGGGGGGGGGGGGAAATCCCGACTTTGGGGGTCCCGACACCATCCCGCCCAAAACTCAGCCCCACATAAGTTTCAGGGGCGGCGGGTACCTGCCCCGCACTGGGACCCACCGAAACCAGGCGGGAAGGGATTAGTGCCAATTAACTGCCAGTTAACAGGTAGTTAACAGACAGTTTTTAGCCTAATCCCAATTTTGAGAGGTTTCGTGTGGGTTTCCCGACGGCTCCAAACCACGCCAGGTTAGAGCAGCGGGCCGTCGGGTTGAATGAGTTGGAGGGGTCGCGATGTCGGCGCTCAGGTGAGTGATGGGTGCATGAGTGTAAAGGTAAGTGTGTTTGGTGTGTCTAAAGTGTGTAAAGAACTTTTACTTACCTTTACTTACCTTAACAGGCTTTCTTCCTGTAGCTGTCGGGAGCGCAGCACTCAGCCGGAACTGAAAGCTGAACGGCTGCGATCGGTCAAAAGTGACAGCCTTCAGCTTTTAGTGCTGCTGAGATTTCTAAATGAGTCTGCGCAGAAGGACTCATCTTAGAAATCAGACTGTCAGTGTTTGACAGCTTCAAACAGCTGTAAAACACTGATATTTCATCTGTCAGAAATCTTGACATGAAATTTCAGTCTGTGACGTCACCTGTTGCCGGGTGGCCCTTAATTGGCCTGCTGAGCCCGCTGGGCGGGCTCAACAAGATCAATCAAGGGAAAATCGCGCGGATTGGCCGGACGTCGAAGTAGGCAGGTCAGAAACCAGAAAGGGGAAGTCCCGCCTTCTTCCCGACAGGTTCGACAAAATCGACCCCTTAGTGTCAGTCAGGCCAAAGGTTGCAAGAAGGCCTGAGCTGGGAATTAAGATATAACAGGTCAGTATTCCCAGCTAGGATGTGACCCAAAAGGAAATAAAACAGGATGTGAATATTCCTTCCGCTATTCGGGATAGTTTAGTTTGTGTTGATACAGGAAGCATTGCAGCAGAAGTTTATAAAAGTCCGGAATTACTACTTTCATTCAGTCATGTATATTCTGCAAAGCAAACGAGCTTCTTAATTTGTCATTGGCCTCATCTTACCAGAGTGTGCATGTTGGGGCACAGTATCCAACTCTGGAATCCCAGGAGAATAGCATCCGCTAACAGGACCGGCTGATGCCACTGACCCCGAGATGGTATCTATAGTACACACTGGATTTGGAACACAAGTGAAGGGGGTAGGTTTGACATTTGCCATTGAAGTCAATGGAAATACAAACGGGGAGAGATGTGAAAAAGGGCTGCCGATTCGCTATTACCCGATCGAACAAAGTCAAAATCTACCCCAAGGAGTTTAGAGCTATCAATTTTCTGGAAAATGCTGGGTACTCACCCACACAGGCCCAGATTCAGATGCTGCACTTGAACTTGCCTTGGGTGAAGGGTTGCCTAAACTTGGCTTCAATTCCCTTGAGTTTAGAAGATTGAGGGATGATCTGATCAAGGTGTTTAAATGTTAAAAGGATTCGATAGAGAAACTATTTCCTCTGGTGGGGGAATCAAGAATGAGGGGACATAATCTTAAAATTAGAGCCAGGCTATTTAGGATAGTAGAAATCCGGAATTCTCTCCTCCAAGAAACAGTGGATGCTGGGACAATCGGAGCTTTCAAGACTGAGATTGATAGATTTTTGTTGGGTTAAGGTATCAAGAGATATGGAGCAATGGCGGGTAAATGGATTTGAGGTACGGATCAGCCATGGTCTAATTGAATGGCGGAGCAGGCTCAAGGGGCTGAATGGCCTCCTCCTGTCCCTATGTAAGTGAAGCAAAAAGTCAGTGACGGGCACCATCTCAGCAGAGTGGTCCAACAAGCCAAACAGTAGGGGGAATGATCTCAGCATTCATGCAGATGATCTGGCTTCCAATGCAGAAGCCGCTGGCAGACCTGATGAAAGTTGACTAGTAAAGCTGAGCAACAGTTTCTTGTACCAGATGGCTGCCCAAGCACACCTGCTACAGAGTGTTTCCTCATAACCTATTAAGACATTTATATTGCTGCCCCATCCACAGTATCCCTACACCCCGACAGCCCTTTGAAACCTCATCTTACATGGTCGTACAGCAGCAGGGCACAAATACAAGCTGCAACTTACATCTGAAACTGTTATTACATCTGAAACTGTTGTTACATTGAAAGCTTAAAAGGGTTTCACAAAGGAAATCCTGTAAACACAATCTAGATGTTTCCACTTGGGGGAGAGACACTAAGGGCCATAAATATAAAATAGTCACTAAAAAATCCAACAGTGAATTCAGGAGAAACTTCTTTACCCAGTGAGTGGTTAGAATGTGGAACTCGCTACCACAGGGAGTGGTTGAGGCAAATGCATTTAAGGGGAAGCTAGATAAACACACGAGGGAGAAAGGAATAGAAGGATATGGTGATAGGGTGAGATGAATTGTTGACCGAGAGTATGTGCCCAAGACTCTGGAGTCAGGCTTGAACCGACAACCTTCTGACTCAGAGAGGAGAGTGTTACCGCCGTTGGTAAGATGCCCTGAGCTTCAGAGAGGTCTCCGGCTCCCCTTAATTCCCGTGTGGGGCATTAAACAGTGTGGCCGAATGGCCTGTTTCTGTGCTGTACATTATGTCATTCTATGTAATCTAGTTGTATGATGCAGACTCGGTCACTATTTTACAGAATGATGCTTCTGTGTCATTGTATTTGTTCTTTAAGGACAAGATGGCACATGACAAAAGGAAATGGACTTGGACTAGAGGGCCCAGAAATTTCAAACCATTCTGCACTTTTGTAGACACCATGTTGGAATTAAGGGGAGCCGGAGACCTCTCTGAAGCTCAGGGCTTCTTACCAACGGCGGTAAGCACCTACAGTGGTAACACTCTCCTCTCTGTCAGAAGGTTGTGGGTTCAAGCCTGACTCCAGAGTCTTGGGCACATACTCTAGGTCAACAATTCAGTGCAGTACTGAGGGAGGGCCGCACTGTGGGAGGGGCAGTACTGAGGGAGCGCCGCACTGTCGGAGGGGCAGTACTGAGGGAGCGCCGCACTGTCGGAGGGGCAGTACTGAGGGAGCGCCGCACTGTCGGAGGGGCAGTACTGAGGGAGCGCCGCACTGTCGGAGGGGCAGTACTGAGGGAGCGCCGCACTGTCGGAGGGGCAGTACTGAGGGAGCGCCGCACTGTCGGAGGGGCAGTACTGAGGGAGCGCCGCACTGACGGAGTGGCAGTACTGAGGAAGCGCCGCACTGTCGGAGGGGCAGTACTGAGGGAGCGCCGCACTGACGGAGGGGCAGTACTGAGGGAGCGCCGCACTGTCGGAGGGGCAGTACTGAGGGAGCGCCGCACTGTCGGAGGGGCAGTACTGAGGGAGCGCCGCACTGACGGAGGGTCAGTACTGAGGGAGCGCTGCACTGTCGGAGGGGCAGTACTGAGGGAGTGCTGCACTGTTGGAGGGGCAGTACTGAGGGAGCGCCGCACTGTTGGAGGGGCAGTACTGAGGGAGCGCTGCACTGTTGGAGGGGCAGTACTGAGGGAGCGCTGCACTGTCGGAGGGGCAGTACTGAGGGAGCGCTGCAGTCGGAGGGGCAGTACTGAGGGAGCGCCGCACTGTCGGAGGGTCAGTACTGAGGGAGCGCTGCACTGTTGGAGGGGCAGTACAGAGGGAGCGCTGCACTGTTGGAGGTGCTGTCGTTTGGATTAGACGTTAAGCCGAGACCCTGTCTGCCCTCTCAGATGACATAAAACATAACTAAAACATTCATCTATTTGCAGTTTGTGGGACCCTGCAGTGCGCAAATTGGCTGCTGCCTTTCCCTACATTACAACTATACTGCACTTTAAAACTACTCCAGTGGCTGTAAAGTCCTCTGGGATGTCCTGAGGACGTGAAACGCGCTACATAAATGCAAGTCCTTTTTTTTGTAACATGACCTCTGGGGGAATTAGATAGTGCGCTTGAGGACATAATGCTGGCTAAGTTATATTGCACATGTAAGGAAGGGCTGGAACATACTGGCCAAAGGCCCAGCTTGGACCCTTCCTCAGCTGTAGTGCCTTGGGATTTGGACTTCACAGGGCATGCATGTGAAAGGAAGTTGCTGCCTGAGCAGTTACGTCGACAGGAGTTACGAGTGTCAGTATCCTGTAAGGTCTGGCTGGGTAGGAGTGTGGAGGAATCCACTAGCTGCCACTGTGCAGTTGTACAGGAAAATTCCCTGCACTCAAGTCTATCATGGAAAGCCTCCAGTGACAACAGGTGCTAAGCTAAGCCCAGCTGGAATATTTCTCCAATGTTCAAACTGCTTCTACAGAGGAAAAATTTGCCATCCCTTTGACTAACATCTGGGGATTGGGAAGAGCTTAAAAAAAGGGGAAGAACCCCACAATGTAGTAGATGCAATTATACCTTTGAAACATGGAAATATTCCCCTTAGAAATACTTTCTTTCCATTGCCCAACTCTGGTAAATTTAGTACCCTATTGGGTTTCCTCGATGTACCATTCGTCCAAATAAGTAGCTGAAGCACCAGAGTTGGTCTGTTGTCACTAAAGGTCTGGGAAACTCGTCCTGTTCCCATGTGGCGTTCGGTCCCCTTCTTATTGTTGGATCTAGACCAGGGTTGAAGTTGTCGTATGCAGGAGCAGGTACTACGGGGGGAATTTTAATGTTCTGACGTGATGTCACGGACAGTTTCCCCCGCCCAGAAGTCAGCCTGATTGACAGACTGGCTTCCAGTTGGACGTGCAATGCTGGAGAAGAGGCCGCAGCCCCAGGTAGGTCCAAGATGCTCCGGGCCCACAAGAAGTGCTCCACGAGGCTGTCCTCGCTTCGCTGCAGCTGCCGGGATTCCTGAGGGTGGGATCCCCGGCCGGCCACAGTTAAACCTGCACAGCAGGTTAAATCTGAGGGTTCCAGCCTCATTATTAGATTTAAAGTGCCAATCCACCTCCTGAGAGCGGGTTGGCTGCCTGCACCCGTCAAGACTGGAAGTTGGCGGGTTGGGGTTGGGATTCAGTTTTTTTAATCACTTTAACCTTCCACCAACCCAAACCCGCCCATTTTTTGGGGTTAAAAGGAAGGCCGGAGGGGGGAATCGGAGATCTTGTTCGGGGGGGGAGGTTGTGAGAAAAATCAGAGGCCTCAGGGCGGGGGGAAAGAGAGAGATTGGAAGGGTCCCCAGGTTTTTTTGGGGGGGGGGGGAGGCTGTGAGAAAAATCAGAGGCCTCGGGGCGGGGGGAAAGAGAGAGATTGGAAGGGTCCCCAGGTTTTTGGGGGGGGGGGGGGGGGGGGGAGTCCAATCACGGGGGGTTGGTGAGTGTGGTAAACCACTGTATTGTATATTGCCACCTCTGGGTGGCGCTGTGTATGGAGGCATGCCTCAGCTGACTCCACCCACCACTGTGTGGGTTTCGTTCAGACTTGTTCAGTCACTCACGAAGAAGCATGGTCTCTTCTTAGCTAATAAAAGCCTTATTCATCTCTTCTTTCGACTCATCATCTCTTCTTCGACTCATCACCTTTTATGAAGTAATTGATAAGCGTATCAATTTTATTAGCTAAAAGTTAAATGGCGACACCTGAGGAGCAACAACAGCAACGGATACAGCAGACATTGCTGAGAGCCCTCAGACCACCACGCCTGGACCTCGACCCTCAAGATGTGGGTGCATCAGCCAAGTTTGAACACTGGCTGAGCTGCTTTGAATCCTTCCTCGCAATCTCACAGGTTACAGAGGAGGATCACAAACTGAAAATTTTGACCGCCCAGGTGAGCCATCAAGTATATATGCTAATCCGGGACTCTAATACGTACGTGGCGGCCCTCGAGCTACTAAAAGGGCAATATACGCGCCCAGTGAACACAATTTACGCCCGACACCTCTTGGGATCCCGCAGGCAGCAACCGGGAGAATCGGTAGGGGCATTTGCACGGGCACTACTGGCACTCTGCAGAGACTGCGATTGTAAAGCGGTAACGGCTGTGGAGCACGCGCAGGGACTCGCCTGTGATGCCTTCGTCAGGGGCCTCCAGTCAGACCACACCCGGCAGAGACTGCTAGAAAGCAAGGAACCCGACCTGAAGACGGCCATTGCCCTTGCGCTCTTGTTAGAGGAGGCCCACCGAAACCTCGAGGCATACCCCCGTAACGGCGCCGAGACATGGCAATCGAAACCGTGGGACACGGGACCGCCGCCCCCGGCACCAACCGCTGCAGCGACCCAACCGAGACAGCAGCCTCCGGTAAGAACTGCTTCGATGCCCAGTAACCAGGCCCAAAAATGCTATTTCTGTGGCCAGTTAAAACATCCCAGAGCGCACTGCCCAGCTAAGACAGCTACCTGCTCGGGCTGCGGGAAGAAAGGCCATTACGCTAACGCCTGCAAGGGGAAGCCAGCCAGCAACGCAGCGTGCGGGCCGTGGGAGCAGCCATCTTATCCGCCATTTTGTGTACCCCCGGCCGCATGGCATCCGCCGCCATCGTATCCAACGCACTCAACCGCCATTTCGTCACCGGAACCGACCACCGTCTCGGCGGATGACTATAGTGACTCACTAAGCCACACACTGGCCTCCGTGACGCTGGATCAAGGCCACCCTCACCATCTATCCAGCTCCATGATGGATATCGCGGTAAACGGCCGCGCCACCAGTTGCCTGATCGACAGCGGGAGCACAGAGAGTTTCGTCCACCCCGACACGGTACGTAGCCACTCCCTCACGATTCTGCCAACGCACCATCGCATTTCTATGGCGTCCAAGTCCCAGTCAATGGACATCAGCGGCTACTGTGTGGTGACCCTGTCAGTAGGGGGCACTGAATATCAAAAATTTAAACTGCTAGTCCTGCCCCGTCTTTGCGCTGCCGTCCTGCTAGGGTTGGATTTTCAGTGCCACCTTAAGAGTGTCACACTAGCATACGGTGGACCCCTCCCCCCACTCACAGTCTGCAACCAACAACTTTTAAATCGCCCGCTGCAAACCACCTGCAGCCTTTCCACATTAAAAGTCCCCCCCCCTCCCCTGTTCGCTAACCTCACCCGCGACTGTAAACCCATCGCTACCAAAAGCAGGCGGTACAGTGCCGGGGACAGAGCTTTTATCAGCTCTGAGGTGGAGCGGCTCTTGAAGGAGGGCATTATCGAAGGTAGCACTAGCCCCTGGCGAGCCCAGGTTGTAGTCGTTAAAACCACTGCAAAACGCCGCATGGTAATCGACTACAGCCAAACCATAAACCGGTACACCCAGCTGGACGCGTACCCCCTCCCTCGCATATCTGATATGGTCAATCAGATTGCGCAATACAAAGTATTCTCCACCATCGACCTTAAGTCAGCGTACCACCAGCTGCCCATCCGCCATGAGGACCGCCAGTATACTGCCTTCGAGGCAAACGGCCGCCTCTACCACTTCCTTAGGGTCCCCTTCGGCGTCACCAACGGGGTTTCGGTCTTCCAAAGGGAGATGGACCGAATGGTTGACCAGAACGCGCTGCGGGCAACCTTCCCCTATTTGGATAACGTCACCATCTGCGGCCACGACCAGCAGGACCACGACGTTAATCTAGCAAATTTCCTCCGTACGGCCCAACGGCTGAACCTAACGTACAATAAGGAAAAATGTATGTTTCACACCAAGCGCCTGGCCATCCTCGGCTGCGTGGTGGAGAACGGAGTCATCGGGCCCGACCCCGACAGAATGCGCCCCCTAATGGAGCTACCCCTTCCCCACTGCCAAAAAGCACTGAAGAGATGCCTGGGGTTTTTCTCCTACTACGCCCAGTGGGTGCCCCTCTATGCAGACAAAGCCAGGCCCCTCATCAAAGCCACCTCCTTCCCCCTGACACCAGAGGCGTGTGCAGCCTTCACTCTTATCAAGAACGATATCGCGAAGGCCGCAATGCACGCGGTGGATGAGTCCATCCCCTTCCAAGTGGAGAGCGATGCCTCCGACTTCGCCCTAGCCGCGACCCTTAACCAGGCGGGCAGACCCGTGGCCTTTTTCTCAAGGACCCTCCAGGGCCCCGAGACGAGACACTCCTCCGTCGAAAAGGAGGCCCAGGCTATTGTAGAAGCGGTGCGTCACTGGAGGCATTACCTGGCCGGGAAACGATTTACCCTGCTCACTGACCAGCGTTCAGTAGCTTTTATGTTTAATAATAAGCAGAGGGGTAAAATCAAGAACGACAAGATCTTGAGGTGGAGAATCGAACTCTCCACCTACAATTATGATATCTTGTATCGGCCAGGGAAACTCAATGAGCCCCCAGATGCCCTATCACGTGGTACATGCGCCAACGCGCAGAGTGATAGGCTGCAGTCCCTCCACAATGACCTCTGCCACCCGGGGGTCACCAGGTTTTTCCATTTTATCAAATCCCGTAACCTGCCCTACTCCATCGAGGAGGTCAGGACCATGACCAAGAGCTGCCAAATCTGCGCCGAGTGCAAACCGCACTTCTATAGGCCGGACAGAGCAAGCCTGATCAAGGCCACCCGCCCCTTCGAACGCCTGAGCGTCGATTTTAAAGGGCCCCTCCCCTCCGCTGACCGCAATGTGTACTTCCTCAACATAGTTGATGAGTACTCCCGTTTCCCCTTTGCCATCCCTTGCCCAGACATGACCAGTACCACGGTCATCAAGTGTCTGAATGACATCTTCGCTCTGTTCGGGTTCCCCAGCTATATACATAGCGACAGGGGCTCATCGTTCATGAGCGACGAACTTCGGCAGTACCTGCTAACAAGAGGTATCGCCACGAGCAGGACCACCAGTTACAACCCCCGGGGGAACGGCCAGGTGGAAAGGGAGAACGCGACGGTTTGGAAGGCAGTCCTCTTAGCACTAAAATCTAAGGGCCTTCCGACCTCCCGCTGGCAGGAGGTCCTCCCTGCAGCGCTTCACTCCATTCGGTCACTGCTTTGTACTGCCACTAATGCGACCCCTCATGAGAAAATGTTCGTTTTCCCCCGGAAGTCTACATCGGGAACCTCGCTACCGGCATGGTTGACTTCTCCTGGGCCCGTCCTACTGCGGAGGCACGTGAGGACGCATAAAACGGACCCCCTGGTCGAGCGGGTGCACCTCCTACACGCCAACCCCCAGTATGCCTGGGTGACATACCCAGACGGGCGGGAGGACACGGTCTCCATACGAGATCTCGCACCCTCGGGTACCCCTGAATTACCACCGTTATCCCCCTTACCACCGTTATCCCCCTTACCACTGTTATCCCCCACCACCCCTCCCAACCCAACCCCTGCAGACGGCATGCCAAAGCCCCAGGAATCTTCGCCAACCACCCAGACACCAGACCCGACGTCGGATGCTGCAACACCACCGCCGCCACCACGACGATCAGGACGTCAGACAAGGCCTCCTGATAGACTTAACTTGTAGTACCCTTCACCCCGCCGGACTTCACATTAAACAAGGGGTGAATGTGGTAAACCACTGTATTGTATATTGCCACCTCTGGGTGGCGCTGTGTATGGAGGCATGCCTCAGCTGACTCCACCCACCACTGTGTGGGTTTCGTTCAGACTTGTTCAGTCACTCACGAAGAAGCATGGTCTCTTCTTAGCTAATAAAAGCCTTATTCATCTCTTCTTTCGACTCATCATCTCTTCTTCGACTCATCACCTTTTATGAAGTAATTGATAAGCGTATCAGTGAGTCACAACGTTGGATCCAGTAGTCCTTGCCTCCCTTTAGTTAGTGGGTTTCCTGAGGCCTGGGAAACCACAGTTAAATTTAAAATGAAGCTTCAAAATACAGCTTCATTATAATATTTAAAGTGCCAACCCGCCTCCTGGCAACGGGTTGGCCGCCCGCCTCCTGGCAACGGGTTGGCCGCCCGCCTCCTGGCAACGGGTTGGCCGCCCGCCCCTGGCCGCCCGCCTCCTGGCAACGGGTTGGCCGCCCGCCTCCTGGCAACGGGTTGGCCGCCCGCCCCGTCCTGTCTCCATTAAAATCGGAAGTGGGCGAGTTGGAGGCGGGATTCAAATTTTTAACACTTTAACCTCCTACCTGAGCCCAACTCACCTGTTTTTTGGGGTTAAAATTCCCAATCTCTCAGTGAGCAAGTGGTCAATCTATGGAACAGGTTCCCCAGGAAATGGTGGAAGCAGTTAGTATTGATTCATCCAAATGCCATTAAATAGATTTTTCAGAAAATAACATTTTGGGATTCAGTATGTGGGAAGGTTACCATGCTTGGGAGGAACAGGTGACTTTGCGCCTATGGTTCCCAAAGCTCTTCACCACTGGGGATTTTCCTTGCGTCATGTCTGGGTCTGTTGTAGATGAATTGATAAGAGATTGATTGTTATGATTCATCAACAACTCCATTATTGTTGTATCATGCGACTACCAGGATGGCAGAAGGCGAACTAGATGGACCTGGGTCTTTTATCGTGCATGTTCCGATGTTTCTGGAGAAAAATAGACTGCAGTGGTCTCAGGGTGCCGAGTAAAATCATGCCCCACCCTACTCCTCCTGAGGGGAGATGTGAAATTCTGCCTACAACCTGTTTCAGTACCTGGGGCTGTAAAGCAACAATTGCAACAGCCAATTCCCCATTGAACTTAAAACAATCACCATCACTAGTTCCATTAGTTTGCCTAGTACTTTTCCTCTGAAGGCTGAGAAGGTCCCCTGGACCCGATGGCCTGCATCCTAGGGTCTTAAAAGAAGTGGCTGCAGATAGTGGATGCATTGGTTGTAATCTTCCAAAATTCCCTAGTCTCTGGAAAAATCCCAGCGGATTGGAAAACTGCAAATGTAACGCCCATATTAAGGAAAGGAGGGAGACAGAAAGCAGGAAACTGCAGGCCAGTTAGCCTAACATCTGTCATTGAGAAAATGCTGGAATCCATTATTAAGGAAGTATTAGCAGGGCATTTAGGAAATCATAATTATTGGCCCAGAAATTCGGGTCGGGGGCTTCCCGCGGGTGCAAGCCCCCGACCTGCACTTATCTAGCGCGCCAGCCGTAGTGCTGTGGGCCCGCGTGGGATTCCGATCCTGGGCCTGCTCCAACTGCCGGCGCGCAGTGCTTGCGTATCCCAGGGGCGCAGTTAGTTCGAAGCGTCCCCCTGGGATCACGTGGGCCATGGAGAGCCAATCGTAGCAGGGAATCTGTATTCATAGATTTGACAGGAAGTCCTGTCAAATCTATTAATTCAATTCAGCCCCAAAACATAACTAAAACTTCAAATAAATTTAAAAAAAATCATTTTTAAAATAACTATAAATTACATAAAATAACTATTTTAAATAATAATTTAAATTTCTAAAAAAATTAATTAGTTTCTAACGGGGCTAAAAATAAACTTACCTTTCTTTAAAGTATTTAAAAATAATAAACCTGTGGAAAAAATGTTTTAATTTTACTTAATTCACCACTTACCTTGTTAAAAGCAGGCCTTGCGACTGCTTTTTATAAACGTAGCTGCTGGAGACTTACCCTCCCGGAAAACCTGGGAAAAAAACCGGAAGTTTCAGGCGTACGCGCTGCCTCTTCGGCGCACGCGTTCGACTTCTGAACCCCTTCCTTTAAGGGAACGGAAGTTCCGGTTTCCCGCGCATGCACGAAACCGGCACTGTCGTTGGGCCTACGCGTGAGTACCCAGCGCGTACTCACCCGTGGGGACCCGAAGTTCTGGCCCAATACAATCAAGCAGAGTCAACATGGTTTTATGAAAGGGAAATCGTGTGACAAATTTATTAGCGTTCTTTGAGGATGTAACGAGCAGGGTGGATAAAGGGGAACCAGTAGATGTAGTGTATTTGGATTTCCAAAAGGCATTCGATAAGGTGACACATAAAAGGTTATTGTACAAGATAAGAGCTCATGGTGTTCGGGGTAATATATTAGCATGGAGAGAGGATTGGCTAACTAACAGCAAACAGAGTGTCGGGATAAATGGGTCATTTTCAGGTTGGCAAACTGTAACTAGTGGGGTGCCACAGGGATCAGTGCTTGGGTTTAACGATTTACAATCTATATTAATCGCTTGGATGAAGGGACCGAGTGTACTGCAGCCAAATTTGCTGACGATACAAATGTGAGGTTATCCACTTTGGTAGGAAGAATAGAAAAGCAAAATATTATTTAAATGGAGAGAGACTACAGAATACTGTGATACAGAGGGATCTGGGTGTCCTCATACATGAAACACAAAAAGTTAGCATGCAGGTACAGCAAGTAGTTAGGAAGGCAAATGGCATGTTGGCCTTTATTGCAAGGGGGATGGAGTATAAAAGTAGGGAAGTCTTGCTACAACTGTACAGGGCATTGGTAAGACCACACCTGGAGTACTGTATACAGTTTTGGTCACCTTATTTAAGGAAGGATATACTTGCATTGGAGGCAGTTCAGAGAAGGTTCACGAGGTTGATTCCTGGGATGAAGGGGTTGACTTATGAGGAAAGGTTGAGCAGGTTGGGCCTATACTCATTGGAGTTTAGAAGAATGAGAGGTGATCTTATTGAAACATAAGATCCTGAGGGGGCTCAACAGGGTAGATGCAGAGAGGATGTTTCCCCTCGTGGGGGAATCTAGAACTCGGGGGCACAGTCTCAGAATAAGGGGTCGCCCATTTAAGACGGAGATGAGGAGGAATTTCTTCTCTCAGAGGATTGTGAATCTTTGGAATTCTCTACCCCAGGGAGCTGTGGAGGCGGGGTCATTGAATATATTCAAGGCGGAGAAAGATTTTTGAACTGCAGGGGAACCAAGGGTTATGGGGAACAGGCAGAAAAGTGGAGTTGAGGTTGAGATCAGATCAGCCATGATCGTTTTGAACGGCGGAGCAGGCTTGAGGGGCCGAATGGCCTACTCCTGCTCCTATTTCTTATGAGGTGCTTGTACACAGGGCTGCCCTCAGGCAGCATGTTCCAGTCATTGCCTGTTGACTGGCTTTAAAAGATGAGCTGTGTCTAAGTTTTACCACTGCAGTTGCTCACCTTCCAAGTTTCAGTGATACTTAATATAAAACACACACACACTTCATTTCTGACTGTTATAAAATGCTTCCTTGCACACAACAAAGACCACATCATATTAATTTCTCCTCCTCTAGTTTTCTCCCCTTAAAACTTTACCCCATGTGAACCAATGCCATTCCACAAGCACCGGGCCCCCTCCACTACTTCACCAAGTCGCCATTCTTTAAATGTGACCCTCGGCAACGCACACCGACAGGCTAGTCCATCGCGAGGGCCATCACAACCAACCCTGATCTGATCCTCACGTGATGCACTTTTCCAGCAGCAGCCACTAAATTGGAACCAGGCACAAGAACTCTGGCTGATTCTTTTCCCTCGTTCAGCCCAGTGGTACTGAAGCCAATTGCAGCATCCAGCCAACTTGGCTGAGATCAAATAACCCATTACAGACCGGGCATTAAAAGTCAGGAGCTTCCTGGTCTATGTGACTCAGGTCCAGCCCAACCAACTGCAGCATTGGGAGAGTGTGACCGTTTTAATTTATAACACATCTCAGTGTACACTGGTCTTGACTTACAGCAGTAGAGCAAGAGGCTGATGAAAAAGTAGCTTTCCACAGGCAGAGAGATTTCCACATGTGCTCCCATTGTTTTGAATGAGTATCACAGCCTTATCCAGTCTACAGCTGTAAAAACACATCTGTATTTTTCCCGGAATGAGAGACTGGAGTGCTTTGAAGCCAAAAAAGCTGTCTTTTCTAGTGCGTAAGTTAAGGGATATGCAGTGCAGCACAGGCTGCTCACTGAAAATGGCACAGTGCATCAATATTCGAATCATTAATGCAATATAGATATTCTCAATGGTAACTAGCTCATCGCAATGTTTCTTGTATTTCATCAAAATCTTATTTTTGTAATATTAGTGATGAAGATCGATCTTGGAAATGAACGAGAGAAATAGCTCGAAATAACAACAGAAAACGTTGGAAAAACTCAGCAGGCCAGGCAACATCCGTGGAGAGAGAAACAGAGTTAACGTTTCAGGTCGAAACCCTTCTTCAGAAATAGCTCTGTTGATCAGATGCCCATGTTTACTAAGAGACTTGGCTCATGATAATGAATAGATATAAATGCAACAATTATAACAGCAGCCTTTATGCACAGTCTATTCATGAAGTTACAGGACAGGCCCGATGGGAAAATCTGGCTCCACATTAACGTGAATAGAGAATGATGCAAATTCTTCAAGGCTTTAGTAATTTTGTCAAAAACTTTCTCAATCCATCTTTTTCACGAACAGAAGTTTAATTTGCAAGTGTTTGTTCCACAGCATTTGATAGTGCAAACCATCTGAAACTGAAGCGTTCTTTTTACATGACCTAGAAATGTTATCTGCTCTAACTTTAAAAAATAAAATATTCAGCTGAAGGAGCGAGATATTTTGAACTACAGTACTACTTAAAAAGAGCAAGTGTGCTACTCCTCTTGGCTCAGCCTCAAACGTCAATACCAGGAAATGGAAACATCTTTTCTATGTTATCTGAAGGCAGTTTCCGTGCATTTTAAACTTTGAAGTGGCAAAGGGAACTTGGTTCAAACTCAAACTCGGCTGAAACATGTGCTGCCACTAGGAGTCACACAAAGGATCATTGAACTGATCTCAAGCCAGGGAATTCAAGATTTCCCCGAATCAAGTTTCTCTTCAGATCAGATTAAAAGCCACTTGGTAGGCCTCCAACAATCTCACTGACAGCTCTTCACTACCGTACAAAGTTACACGGGGGTTATTATTTCGGGGCTGAATAAGGTGCTGTAATGTAGGATTGGGAATAAACGGGTCATTTTCGGGATGGCAGGGTGTAACTAGTGGAGTGCCACAAGGATTAGTGCTTGGGCCTCAGCTACTTACAATCTATATCAATGACTTAGATGAGGGGACCAAGTGTAATATATCTAAGTTTGCTGACATATAAAGCTAGGTGGGAAAGTAAGCTGTGAGGAGGACACAGAGAGGCTGCAAAGGGATTATAGACCGGTTAAGTGATTGGGCAAGAAGATGGCAGATGGAGTATAATATGAGCAAGTGTGAAATTATCCACTTTGGTAAGAACAATGGAAAAGCAGAATTTTTTTTTTTTTTTTTTTAAAAAGGTGAGACTAGTAAATGTTGGTATGCAGAGGGATTTGGGGGTCCTTGTACACAGATCATTAACATGCAGGTACAGCAAGCATTTACAAAGGCAAATGGTATGTTAGCCTTTATTGCAAGGGGGTTTGATTATAAGAGTAAGGAAATCTTACTGCAATTTTATAGGGCTTAGGTGAGACCACACCTAGAGTATTGTGTACAATTTTGGTCTCCTTACCTAAGGAAGGATATACTTGCCTTAGAAGGGGTGCGAAGGTAGTTCACTAGATTGATTCCTGGAATGAGAGGGCTCTCCTATGAGGAGAGATTGAATAGATTGGGCCGATATTCTCTGGAGTTTAGAAGAATGAGAGATGATCTTACTAAAACGTATAAAATTCTTATAGAGGGCTTGACAGGGTAGATGCTGAAAGGCTGTTTCGACTGGCTGAAGAGTCTAGAACTAGGGGTCACAGTCTCAGGATAAGACTGAGATGAGGACAACTTTCTTCACTCAGAGGGTGGTGAATCTTTGGAATTCTCTACCCCAGAGGGCTGTCGCTCAGTCAATGAATATATTCAAGGCAGAGATCGATAGATTTTTGGGCACTAAGGGAATCAAGGGACATGGAGATAGGGCGGGAAAGTGGAGTTGAGGTAGAAGATCAGCCATGATCTTACTGAATGTCGGAGCAGACTCGATGGATCGTATGGCCTGTTCCTACTATTTCTTATGTTCTATGTGCAGACAAAATTAAACTGCACTGAAAAAAGTAGTCTATTCAAAGGAAAATATTTTGAAAGCAAATCGTTTATGAAAATGGCTCCAAAGTTGATACATCAACAACAACTTGCATTTATATAGTGTCTCGAATGTAGAAAAACGTCCAAGATTCTTCAGAGGTGTATTAAAAAAATAAATTGCATATAGTTTGTTGGAAGAGGAAGTCCCTGACATAAAAGGAGATTCCTTCTTTAGATTGACTATTTGGCTCATCTATAACACCTTCACATTGATTAGGGTAGATGTACAGATAAATGGGATCCAGGCAGGTATATTAGAGATCAGGGCCTAAAAATTCGGTTGCTTTGCGCCTCCCGCCTAAGAGGGCGCGAACGGGGCGCAAAGCAACTAGTGCCTGGGCGCAGCGCCGCCAACATCTCCCGTGAAATTCAGCGGGAGGTTAATGGCGGCGGTAACCGTTAGCGCCCTGCGGTGCTGCGTTGCCAGCAATGACGTTATCACCATGCGCAGTGCCCCGCTCGCGCCCCGGATCTTCGGTAGCGCCCCCTGACTTACTGCCGGATGCTATGTCCGACGGGGTCAGGGGGGGCCTACCTGCGGCCGGGGCGGTGCTAATTAAAGACGAGGTGCTGGGCGGCCATTTTTGTTGCTGGCCGCCTGCCAGCATAGAGTCATAGAGTTATACAGCACGGATAGAGGCCCTTCGGCCCATCGTGTCCGCGCCGGCCATCACGCCCTGCCTAATCTAATCCCATATTCCAGCATTTGGTCCGTAGCCTTGTATGCTATGGCATTTCAAGTGCTCATCCAAATGCGTCTTGAATGTTGTGAGGGTTCCTGCCTCCACAACCCTTTCGGGCAGTGAGTTCCAGACTCCAACCACCCTCTGGGTGAAAAAGTTCTTTCTCAAATCCCCTCTAAACCTCCCGCCCTTTACCTTGAATCTGTGCCCCCTAGTTATTGACCCTTCTACTAAGGGAAAAAGCTCCTTAGTATCCATCCTATCTATGCCCCTCATAATTTTGTACACCTCAATCATGTCCCCCCTCAGCCTCCTCTGCTCCAAGGAAAACAAACCCAATCTGCCTAGTCTCTCTTCATAGCTGAAGCATTCCAGCCCTGGTAACATCCTGGTGAATCTCCTCTGCACCCTCTCCAAAGCTATCACATCCTTCCTGTAGTGTGGCGACCAGAACTGCACACAGTATTCCAGCTGTGGCCTAACCAGTGTTTTATACAGCTCCATCATAACCTCCTTGCTCTTATATTCTATGCCTCGGCTAATGAAGGCAAGTATCCCATATGCCTTTTTAACCACCTTATCTACCTGTTCCGCTGCCTTCAGGGATCGATGTACATGCACACCAAGGTCGCTACCGAAGAGAGAGATCGGGGCGGTAGCGGGGCGCTGCGCACACCGATGACGTCATCGGTGGTGGCGCAGCGCAACAGGCTAACGCCGCCATTAGCGCCCCAGCTAAATATCGCGGGAGGCGTGGCCAGTGGCGCTAAAGCCACTGAGTGCCCTCTTTAGGCACTAACGTGGCGCAGCCCACCGAATTTCTAGGCCAGAGTCAAATTAGGAAATCTGTTACAAATTAGGATAGACATCTTACTGTAACTATCACAAACGGTGATATTTGTGCTGTTTTGCTTTTAAGTTATTAATACCTGTGCCGTAGTGTTGATCACGGCGAGTCAGAGGTTACACTGTTCTGGGGTGAGGGTAGGGTCTACGTGATCGCTAAATGGATTTGGAAAGAGGTTTATAAGAGATGCACCAACACAGTGAGCTGCTCTTTTGATTGACTGCTGGGAAATTTGAGCCAAACTGTTGTTCTGGTGATAGAACGGACAGAATTGTGGCATTCAGTCAATCCGTGGCCTTGGTTATCATTATGTATTATCGATGTATTCAATTTCTATCTCTTAAGCTTGTTTAAAGCCTATGGGGGAAAAATTCAGTATCGCCCTGTTTGGGGCGCCAATAGCGGCCGTGCGCAAAGTTTAGCGCCTGGCGCTAATTATCGCCTCCGATGGCAAACTTGGCTTTTATCGCCCCTGGAGGCGATTGGAGCGCTAAATCAGGCGCTTCACACCTGTCTTAAGGTGCAAAGGCAGAGGAGCGAGGCGCTACCTCAGAACGCTGGCGATGCAAGGAAGGGCAAATCAAAATGAACCTGCAAAGTGCTGCTCAGTACTCAAAACTCCTTCACACAGCGTTGAATCTCTCCAGAAGTCTCTCTCTCTCTCTCAGAATGCGTGGTGCAAAAATGTCACCGACAAAAAAAGGCAGGAAGCGGTCGCCTTTAAATAGCGCTCCCCTAGTCCCTTTCTGACAGCATTAATGCTCCCCTCAATCTGCCGTTGCTAGCGGCAGGCGGCGCCACTCAATATCCAGTCCGGGGCGCTAATGGGGCATTGCGCACTCGACTGACGTCACAATCTGCCGGCACAGGAGATCGTGGCGGTAGTGTTTAGCGTCGCCGCAAAATGTCTAGTTAATTTCACGAGCGGCGCAATCATCGCCGCGCCCGGGCGCTAGTTGCTTTGCGCCCCATTAGCACCCTCTTAAGGCTGAATCCCCCACTATCAACATCCTGGGGGTTACCATTGATCAGAAACTGAAGTGGACCAGCCATATAAATACTGTGGCTACAAGAGCAGGCCAGAGGCTGGGACTTCTGCGGCGAGTGTCTCACCTCCTGACTCCCCAAAGCCTTTCCACCATCTACAAGGCACAAGTCAGGAGTGTGATGGAATACTCTCCACTTGCCTGGATGAGTGCAGCTCCAACAACACTCAAGAAGCTCGACACCATTCAGGATAAAGCAGCCCGCTTGATTGGCACTCCATCCACCACCTTCAACATTCACTCCCTCCACCACCGGCGCACTGTGGCTGCAGTGTGTACCATCTACAAGATGCACTGCAGCAACTCGCCAAAGCTCCTTCAACAGCACCTTCCAAACCCGCGACCTCTACCACTTAGAAGGACAAGGGCAGCAGACGCATGGGAACATCACCACCTACAAGTTCCCCTCCAAGCCACACACCATCCTGACTTGGACCTGTATCGCCGATCCTTCACTGTCGCTGGGCCAAAATCCTGGAACTCCCTTCCTAACAGCATTGTGGGTGTACCTACACCATATGGACTGCAGCGGTTCAAGGCGGCGGCTCACCACCATCTTCTCAAGGGCAATTAGGGATGGGCACTAAATGCAGGCCTAGCCAGCGACGCCCACATCCCATCAATGAATTAAAAAAAAAAGAGAGGCGCAAACAACTGAATTTTTTCCCCCTATGTCACATAGCAAGATGGTAGGCAATGTGAACAAAGTTGGAGCGAGTTACCTTGGGAATAGCGGGTATTAGCAGAATGAAGGGGTCGGGAGGTTTGGCAGCAGTGGGAGCGCTCCTGGAGTTCAGCAGCATGGCTGGAAGGGAGAGGTCCTTGATTTTATTAGCACTGAGGGTCCTGGGATTTGGCAACAGTGGAGAGATTCCAGTGGTTTCGGACCACTGCCGAAGGGAGGTGTGGTGTCCTGTGTTTTAGCAGAACTGCAGGGGTTGTGCATTACTCAGCAGTAGAATGTGGGTTCTGACAACACTGGGGGATGGGAAAGAAATTTATGAGGTCTCTGTAGTGACAATGAATTAAGTGTGTTTTAATTGGCTCTTGCAAAATAAATAAATGAGTGCTTGGAAAAACCAACAATAAATAAACCCTAGTCGATCTCCCGTAGTACTGTGCACAAAGAGTCAACACTAAGGCTTAGATTTTCAGTGAGGCGGGCTTTTAGGCGTGCGGGGGGGGGGGGCAAAAATCTCGAATTCGGGGGTCCCGACACCATCCCGCCCAAAACCCGCCTCCACGTAAGTTTCAGAGCAGGTGGGTACCCACCCCGCACTGGGACCCGCCGACCCGAGGCAGGAAGGGATTAGTGCCAATTAACTGCTTGTTAACAGGTAGTTAACAGGCAGTTTTTAGCCTAATCCCTATTTTGAGGGGTGTCGTGTGGGATTCCCGACGGTCCAAACCACGCCAGGTTAGAGCAGGCGGGCCGTCGGGTTGAAGGACTTGGAGGGGTCGCGATGTCGGTGTTCAGGTGAGTGATGGGTGCATGAGTGCAAAGGTAAGTGTGTTTGGTGTGTCTAAAAAGTGTGTAAAGAAGTTTAAATTACCTGTACTTACCTTAACAGCCTTTCTTCCTCTAGGCGTCGGGAGTCCATCACTCAGCCGGCACTGAAAGCTGAATGGCTGCGATCTGTCAAAAGTGACAGCCTTCAGCTTTCAGTGCCGGTGAGAGTTCTAACTGAGTCTGTGTAGAAGGACTCAGGTTAGAAGTCAGACTGTCAATGTTTGACAGCTTCAAACAGCTGTGAAACACTGATATTTCATCTGTCAAAAACTCTTGACAGATGAAATTTCAGTCTGTGATGTCACCTGTTGCCGGGTGGCCCTTAATTGGCCTGCTGACCCCGCTGGGCGGGCTCAACAAGGTCAATCAAGGGAAAATCGCGTTGGTTGGCCCGACGTCAATGGAGGCGGGACTGAAACCTGAAAATTGTAGTCCCGCCTCCTTCCCGACTGCTGAATGAAAATCCAGCCCTAAGTGCAGGCTTCAGGTGAAGCGAGGTTAAAATTCATAGAATCACAGCACAGAAGGAGACCATTCGGCCCATCGTGCCTGTGCTGGCTCTTTGAAAGAGCTCGCCAATTAGTCCCACTCCCCCTGCCCTTTCACCATAGCCCTGAAAAGTTTTCCTTTTCAAGTATATATCCAATTCCTTTTTGAAAGTTACTAGTGAATTTGCTTCCATCACCCTTTCAGATCATAACAGCTCGCTGCGTAAAATAAATTCTCATCTCACTCTGGTTATCGACCGTCCTGCAGTGGAAAGTTTCTCCCTATCTATTCCATCAATAACCTTCTCTGCTCGAAGCAGAACAATCCCAGCTTCTCTAGTCTCTCCGCATAACTCAAGACCCTCATCCCCATTCTAGGAAATCTCGTCTGCACCCCCTCCAAGGCTTTGACATCCTCTCTAAAGTATGGTGTCCAGAATTGGACACAATATACTAGCTGAGGCCTAACCAGCTGAGTGAGTTATAAATGCTTCGCATAATTTCTTTTCTTTTGTACCCTATGCCTCTATTTATAAAGCCAAGGGTTTCATGCTTTCCTCTGCGAAGGGCTATGGGATTCTGAGCCTTCCTTTGCGAAGGGCTGTGGGATTCGGAGCCTTCCTTTGCGAAGGGCTGTGGGATTCTGAATCATACTCCAGTGCACTTCTGGCTTTTCAGTTTTACTCTGCTGCTGCATTGGGTCCTGGGCAGAATTTTAATTCCGTGTCTCGGGATATAAAAAGTTGAAAATTGTCATTTTTATTTTATTGTCCCTTTTGTTTATTTTGTGGCTGGGTGACTGCGCATAGCTAGCACATCTGTGTAATTAAATCTTTTCTTAAACAATAATTGTGCAAATTCTAAGCATAAACAAAAGAAAGCACAGGTGATATAAATGCAAGTCTTTCGATGTAAATCATCTGCGCTTGTCTCTCTTTCTCGAGCTAGACCTCTGAAGTAAAAACATAAGCGATTGATGCTTATAGCCAAAAAGGCTTCTTAAATTCATCTTCAAGCTTGTTTACAAATTAGTTGGAAAAAGAAAGACATAAATTCTGTTAATGAATGAGCAAAGGCATTTGAATGGAGGAAAATAAACATTTTTTTGTGCAGACAATAATATTTTTTAGAATTCTCAGTACAAACAAGAAAAGCACGGCTCCTGTAATTAATCTTTCTCTCGCCTTCTCTCATTGGGCCAGACTTTCTGTCTCAAGAAAGAATGAGGCAATTAAATCTGAAACTTTTTTAACTGATAAAAACCTTCAAAATTATTTCAAAAAAATCAAACAGCAGAAGAAAACACAGGCGCTCACGTGCAAGGAATCATGCTCAGAGTGGTCTTGGGTGTCCTCAACATTGACTCCGAATCCCATGAAGTCTCATGGCTTCAGGTCAAGCATGGGCAAGGAAACCTCCTGCTGATTACCACCTACCGCCCTCCCTCAGCTGATGAATCAGTACTCCTCCATGTTGAACACCACTTGGAAGAAGCACTGAGGGTAGCAAGGGCACAGAATGTACTCTGGGTGGGGGAATTTAATGTCCATTACCAAGACTGGCTCGGTAGCACCACTACTGATCAAGCTGGCCGAGTCCTGAAGGACATTGCAGCCAAACTGGGCCTGTGGCAGGTGGTGAGAATACCAACACGAGGGGAAAAACCTACTTGACCTCGTCCTCACCAATCTACCTGTCACAGGTGCATCTGTCCATGACAGTATTGGTAGCAGTGACCACCGCACAGTGATTGTGGAGACAAAGTCCCGTCTTCACACCGAAGACGCCCCCCATTGTGTTGTGTGGCACTACCACTATGCTAAATGGGATAGATTCAGAACAGACCTACCAGCTCAAAACTGGGCATCCATGAGGCGCTATGGGCCACCAGCAGCAGCAGAATTTATTCCACCACAATCTGTAACCTCATGACTCACTCTATATTCCTCACTATAATTACCATCAAGCCAGGTGACCAACCCTGGTTCAATGAGGAGTGTAGTTGGGCATGCCAGGAGCAGCACCTAAAACTGAGGTGACAACCTGGTGAAGTTACAACACATGCTAAACAGTGGAAGCAGCATGCTACAGACAGAGCTAAGCAATCTCACAACCAACGGATCAGATCAAAGCTCAGTAGTCCTGCCACATGCAGTCGTGAATGGTGGGGGACAATTAAACAACTAATGGGAGGAGGCGGCTCCATGAACATCCCCAGTGATGGCGGAGCCCAGCACGTGAGTGTAAAAGGCAAGGCAGAAGTGTTTGCAACCATCTTCAGCCAGAAGTGCTGAGTGGATGATCCATCTTGGCCTCCTCTTGGGGTCCCCACCATCACAGAAGCCAGTCTTCAGCCAATGCGATTCACTCCACGTGATATCAAGAAATGGCCGAGCACACTGGATACAGCAAAGACTACGGGCCCCGACAACATCCTGGCTGTAGTGCTGAAGACTTGTGCTCCAGAACTAGCTGCGCCTCTAGCCAAGCTGTTCCAGGACAGTTACAACACTGGCATCTACCCGGCAATGTGGCAAATTGCCCAGGTTTGTCCTGTCCACAGAAAGCAGGTCAAATCCAATCCGCCCGATTATCAGCTAAGTGATGGAAGGTGTCGTTGCCAGTGCTACCAAGCAGCACTTACTCACCAATGCTCAGTTTGGGTTCTGCCAGGACCACTTGGCACCAGACCTCATTACACCCTAGGACCAAACATGGACAAAAGAACTGAATTGAGGTGAGTAGAGAGTGACTGCCCTTGAAATCAAGGCAGCATTTGACCAAGTGTGGCATCAAGAAGCCCTAATAAAATTGAAATCAATGGGAATTACGGGGAAAACTCTCCACTGACTAGAGTTATACCTTGCACAAAGGAAGGTGGCTGTGGTTGTTGGAGGCCAATCATCTCAGCCTCAGGACATCGCTGCAGGAGTTCCTCAGGGCAGTGTCCAAGGCCCAACCATCTTCAGCTGCTTCCTCAGTGACCTTCCCTCCATCATAAGGTCAGAAATGGGGATGTACGCTGATGATTGCAGAGTGTTATCAGTTCCATTCGCAACTCCTCAGTTAATGAAGCAGTCCGTGCCAGCATACAGCAAGACCTGGACAACATTCAGGCTTGGGCTGATAAGTGGCATTCGTGCCACACAAGTGCCAGGCAATGACCATCTCCAACAAGAGAAAGTCTAACCACCTCCCCTTGACATTCAATGACATTACCATCATCAAATCTCCCACCACCAACATCCTGGGGGTCACCATTAACCAGAAACTCAACTGGACCAGCCACATAAATACTGTGGCTACAAGAGCAGGTCAGAGGCTGGGTATTCTGCGGCGAGTGACTCACTTCGACTCCCCAAAGCCTTTCCACCATCTACAAGGCACAATTCAAGAGAGTAATGGAATACTCCCCACTTGCCTGGATGAGTACAGTTCCAGCAACACTCAAGAAACGCAACACCAAATTAAGACAAAGCAGCCCGCTTGATTGGCACCCCCATCCACCACCTTAAACATTCACTCCCTCCACCACCGGCATACCGTGGCTGCAGTGTGTACCATCTACAAGATGCACTGCAGCAACTCGCCATGGCTTCTTCAACAACACCTCCCAAACCCGTGACCTCTACCACCTAGTGGGACAAGGACAACAGACGCATGGGAACACCATCATCTCCAAGTTTCCCTCCAAGTCACACACCATCCTGACTTGGAAATATATCTTCATTGTCAGTGGGTCAAAATCCTGGAACTCCCTCCCTAACAACACCGTGGGAGTACCTTCGCCACACGGACTGCAGCGGCTCAAGAAGGCAGCTCACCATCACCTTCTCAAGGGCAATTAGGGATGGGCAACACCTTTGCCAGCGATGCCCACATCCTGTGAATGATTTATAAAAAATGCTGGAGAATTCGCCACATTGCAGCAGCAACAGGCATAGATATAGCTGGGAACTCTGCAGCTAACCAAGCGATAGTGCTGGGAAAAAATAGCAGCTTCAAGTTCAGTCTTTTCAGAGGTGCTAAAGTAAAATGTTTAATGAGGGTACTGAAAGGCATAAAGGCAGGTTTATAAGTAAGTTTGGTTATAAGTCGCGTCAGCTGTGGCTCAGTGGGTAGGCCTCTCAGCTCCGAGTCAAAAGGTTGCGGCGGGTTTAAGTTCCACTCCAGAGCTTTGAGCACAAAAATCTAGGCCGACATTCCAGTGCAGTACTGAGGAAATGCTGCACTGTCAGAGGTACCGTCTTTCGGATGAGATGTTAAACCAATGCGCAGTCTGCTCTCAGATGGACGTAAAAGATCCCACGGCACTATTTCGAGAGGAGCAGGGGAGTTCTCCCCGGTGTCCTGGACAATATTTATCCCTCAATCAATATACTAAAACAGATTATCTGGTCATTATTACGTCGCTGCTGGTGGGACCTTGCTGTGCACAAATTGGCTGCCACGTTTCCTACATTACAACAATGATTACAATTCAAAAGTACTTCATTGGCTGTAAAGCACTTTGGGACGTCCTGAGGTTGTGAAAGGTGCTGTATAAATGCAAATCTTTGTTTTATTATCATGAAATCTGCCAGTTTTAAGCATTGTTATGTTAGAAACTTTATTTTGAGCCTGTAGTCTCAGGTTAAAATTGGCAGACTAAAAAAATTGAGTGATTTGACTGGCTATGTATCCTTTTCTATGATTGGTAGATTTTCCCGAGTTGTGATTTGCCGTTTCCTTTATTTCTGCCAAAAAGTGTGCGAGGGAAGTGTGATGGTCTTGAAGTATGTGCTACTGTATCTTTTCACCTATTGCAAGAAACATTAATGGATCTGCTGTGACATTGCTCACGGTAATTCAATGGCCCGTAATTTCCGATAGGAGGCTTCCTGCGTGCGGATGCCTCCTAGAATCATAGAATGTTACAGCACGGAAAGAGGCAATTTCGGCCCATCGTGTCCGCGCCGGCCAACAAAGAGCTATCCAGCCTAATCTCACTTCCCAGCTCTTGGTCCGTAGCCCTGCAGGTTAGTGCGTCCCAAATGCACATCCAAGTACTTTTTAAATGTGGTCGGGGTTCCTGCCTCTACCACCCTTTCAGGCAGTGAGTTCCAGACCCCCACAACCCTCTGGGTGAAGAAATTTCCCCTCAAATCCCCTCTAAACCTTCCACCAATTACTTTAAATCTGTGCCCCCTGGTTTTTGACCCCTCTGTTAAGGGGAAATAGGTCCTTTCTATCCACTTTATCTATGCCTCAATAAGATCATAGAGTTATACAGCACAGAAAGAGGCCCTTCGGCCCATCGTGTCCGCGCCGGCCATCAAGCCCTGTCTATTCTAATCCCATTTTCCAGCACTTGGTCCGTAGCCTTGTATGCTATGGCGTTTCAAGTGCTCGTCTAAATGCTTCTTGAATGTTGTGAGGGTTCCTGCCTCTACCACCCTTTCAGGCAGTGAGTTCCAGATTCCAACCACCCTCTGGGTGAAAAAGTTATTCCTCAAATCCCCTCTAAACCTCCTGCCCCTTACCTTGAAACTATGCCCCCTGGTTATTGACCCCTCTACTAAGGGGAAAAGTACCTTTCTATCTACCCTATCAATGCCCCTCATAATTTTGTACACCTCAATCAGGTCCCCCCTCAGCCTTCTCTGCTCTAAGGAAAACAACCCCAGCCTGTCCAGTCTCTTTATAGCTGAAACGCTCCAGCCCAGGTAACATCCTGGTGAATTCTCCTCTGCACCCTCTCCAATGCAATCACATCCTTCCTATAGTGTGGCGACCAGAACTGCACACAGTATTCCAGCTGTGGCCTAACTAGCGTTTTGTACAGCTCCATCATAACCTCCCTGCTCTTATATTCTATGCCTCGGCTAATGAAGGCAAGTATCCCATATGCCTTTTTAACCACCTTATCTACCTGTCCTACTGCCTTCAGGGATCTATGTACATACACACCCAGGTCCCTCTGATCCTCTGTCCTTCCTAGGGTCCTACCATTCATTGTGTATTCCCTTGCCTTGTTTGTCCTCCCAAAATGCATCATCTCACTTTTCAGGGTTAAATTCCATTTGCCACTGTTCTGCCCATCTGACCATCCCGTCTATATCGTCCTGTAGCCTGAGGCTTCCCTCCTCGCTATTTACCGCTCCACCAATTTTCGTGTCATCTCCGAACTTACTGATCATACCTCCTACATTCATATCTAAATCATTAATGTACACTACAAACAGCAAAGGACCCAGCACTGATCCCTGCGGTACCCCACTGGACACAGGCTTCCAGTCACAAAAACAACCTTCGACCATCACCCTCTGCCTCCTGCCACTGAGCCAATTTTGGATCCAATGTGCCAAATTGCCCTGGATCCCATGGGCTCTTACCTTCTTGACCAGTCTCCCATGTGGGACTTTGTCAAAAGCCTTACTGAAGTCCATGTAGACTACATCAACTGCACTACCCTCATCCACACACCTACTCACCCCCTCGAAAAATTCAATCAAATTGGTCAGACATGATCTTCCCTTGACAAAGCCATGCTGACTATCCTTGATTAATCCTTGCCTCTCCAAGTGGAGACTAATTCTGTCCCTCAGAATTTTTTCCAATAATTTCCCTACCACTGATGTTAGGCTCACTGGCCTGTAATTCTC
This sequence comes from Somniosus microcephalus, assembly GCF_052327205.1. NCBI lineage: Eukaryota > Metazoa > Chordata > Chondrichthyes > Squaliformes > Somniosidae > Somniosus > Somniosus microcephalus. The sequence goes on from NC_141013.1 coordinate 42,408,287, forward strand.
TGGTTTATCCCTACTACCCTTCTTAAATAATGGTACAGGTACTATGTTAGCTGTTCTCCAGTCCTCTGGCACCTCCCGTGGCCAGAGAGTTTCTGAAAATTTGTGTCAGAGCCCCTGCAATCTCCTCCCTTGCCTCACACAGCAGCCTGGGATACATCCCGTTAGGGCCTGGGGATTTATCCACTTTTAAGCCCGCTAAAACCGCTAGTACCTCCTCCCTCTTAATACTAATTTGTTCAAGTATATCACAATCCCCCAGCCTGATTACTATGCCTACATCACCCTTCTCCATAGTGAACACAGATGCAAAATATTAATTTAAAACCTTACCTACATCTTCCGGCTCTACACACAGATTGCCACTTTGGTCCCTAATGGGCCCTACTCTTTCCCTGGTTATCCTCTTGCCCTTAATCTATATATATAAAAGAGCTCTTCTGTCTGTCTGTCCCGATGTCTGTCTGTCTGTCCGTCCGTTCTCTATACGTTTGAAAGTTACAGAGCGTACCGACGCGCGCGTCGCCTCAAAAGAAAGCTTGCGATTCCGGACCGGTCATAGGCGTATTTACGTTTCGGCCGGACAAAAATCCCGCCCGCGGTATCCCAAAAACGTTCAGCGTTCCGCTCATTAGCATCTCATGAGCGACCGTGTGACATCGAGGTCCACCAATCGGACGGCGGGTTCCTTCCTACAGTTGAGTGTCGAGTGACTCGACGATTGACCAATCCTACGCTTCGGTGACCTGACCGGTCGACCAATCGGTGCGTGTGTGGGCGGGCCTTATCCTTCTGAACCGAGGTGAGTGGCTGCCATCTTGATTTTTCACAATTTTTTCCCCCACACTTTCTGTGTGTTAGGGAACTAAGGTAAATATTTTAATGATGTGTTAGGGAATTAAATAACAATTTAATGGGGGGGGGAGGAGCCTCGGGAAATCGCGGGGGGGGGGGTGGAGAGCCTCGGGAAATCGCGGGGGGGGGGGGAGCCTCGGGAAATCGCGGGGGGGAGAGCCTCGGGAAATCGCGGGGGGGAGAGCCTCGGGAAATCGCGGGGGGGCGGGGGGGGGGGGGGGAGAGCCTCGGGAAATCGCGGGGGGGGCGAGCCTCGGCAAATCGCGGGGGGCTCGCGCCGCCCGCACTGACTGCGCATGCGCCACCCGCACTGACCGCGCACGCGCCGCCTGCGCTGACCGCGCACGCGCCGCCCGCCCGCCCACAGCGGCCGTCCATCAGCCGCGCCATACAAGGGGGACCTCAGCTCCGGACCTCAGGCGCTAGGCAGGGGGAGGGGCCGGAGAGAGGGACAGAGGGGAGTGGGGGAGGGTGGGGGTGGGCGAGGGGAGGGAGGGAGACAGGGGAGGGAGGGGAGGGGAGAGGAGGGGAGGGGAGGGAGAGGAGGGGAGGGAGGGATAGGACAGGGAGAGGACATGACAGGGAGAGGGGGGACACACAGGGGCAGGGAGACCAAGCGCCCCAAAATTGCCCTCGCAACGCGGGGCTCCCCAGCTAGTATACTTATAAAACACCGTGGGATTTTCCTTTATTTCTCCTCTCAGCCTCCTCTGTTCCAAGGAAAACAGACCCAGCCTATCCAGTCTTTCCTCATAGCTAAGATTCTCTACTCCCGGCAACATCCTTGTAAATCTCCTCTGTACCCTCTCTAGTGCAATCACATCTTTCCTGTAATGTGGTGACCAGAACTGCATGCAGTGCTCTAGCTGAGGCCTAACTAGTGTTTTATACAGTTGAAGCATAACCCCCCTGCTCTTGTATTCTATGCCACGGTTAATAAAGGCAAGCATTCTGTATGCCTTCTTAACCGCCTTATCTACTTGGCCTGCTACCTTCAGGGATCTGTGGACATGCACTCCAAGGTCCCTTTGTTCCTCTACACTACTCAGTGTCCTACCATTTAATGTGTATTCCCTTTCCTTGTTAGCCCTCCCCAAATGCATTACCTCACACTTCTCCGGATTGAATTCCATTTGCCACTGTTCTGCCCACCTGACCAATTTATTGAGATCTTCCTGCAGTCGACAGCTTCCTTCTTCAGTATCAACCACACAGCCGACTTTAGTATCACCTGCAAACTTCTTAATCATACCCCCTATATTCAAGTCAAGATCATTGACTATTTCCTCTTTTGCTTCGCTTAACAGCCTGGGATACATTTCATCTGGGCCTGCTGTACTCTTTAATACTTCCTCTCTCACTATGTTTATTTCATCTAATATTTCACACTCCTCCCCCCCCCCCGATAGCAATGTCTGCTTCGTCCCTCTCCTTTGTGAAAACAGACGCAAAGTATTCATTAAGAACCCTACCGACGTCTCCCGCCTCCACACACAAATTACCCTCATGATCTCTAATAGGCCCTAACCTTTCTTTAGTTATCTTCTTACTCTTAATATATTTATAAAACATCTTTGGGTTTTCCTCGATTTTACTTGCCAAGAATTTTTCATGCTCTCTCTTTGCTTTCCCAATATCCTTTTTAATTGCACCCCTGCACTTTCTGTACTCCTCTAAAGATTCTGGAGTATTTAGCCCTCGGTATCTGTCATACGCCTCCCTTTTTCAGAAAAAAAATCTACGAACTTACCTCAGGACTCCCGAGGTCCGGACACTTCCGCTCTTGGGCCTCTCCACAGTCAAAATACGCAGGGCCCACGTATCCCAGAGGCGCATGCAGTTCTCAAGCGTCCCTGGGGTCACGTGGGCAGGCCAGACAATAGGAGGAGGGAATCTCCCTTCATACTTTTGACAGATAGACCTGTCAAATATGTGAATGGAGATCACCCCCAAAACACAGTAAAACATTAAATACATTTTTAAAAAACCATCACGTTTTTAAAATTAGTTAAAATTACAATAAATTTAGTATTTTAAACAAAAATTTAATTTTTTGAAAAGAATAATTAAAAATTTTTTACAGGGTTAAAAATAAACTTATCTTTTTTTAAAGTATTTTTAAATTACTGCATAAATGAGTGAAATTTAATTTTTTTTTAAAACTCTTATGCTGGTAAAAGCAGGCCTTACTGGTGCTTTTACCAGGCGTAAGATTCCTAAGGGTTTTCTGCGGGCGGAGGTTCTGCAGAAAGCGGAACTATCCGCCCGCAGAGGCCCTTCTCCAGGGCAGGCGTCCGATCTGTCAAGTGGAGTTGCGGTAATGTGGCTTGTCCCTTTATTAACACACAGTCAAATTCCCACAGCCCAAGGTCATTCAGAATGTAATTGCTGTTTGGTTAGGGAACTTTTCAGATTGGAATACAGTTGTCAATTTCAGCTCCGAGGCACACAGCATTTTAAAACTGATTTGCACCTGTAATGAAGTGCGCTGACGTACTGTTTTAATATATCACAAGCTCCTGTGGTGTTGCTCATGGTGACTTGGAGAATATGCTCTTTCATCCCATGTAAGGGATACATTATACATATTATAAACTTACTTGCAGTGACTGAATACATTTGCATTTGTACTAGAGTATTATGGGATTATTAGTGGTATCTTCATTCTCAAATTCCATGACTGTGGCAATAGTAGTTAGCTTTTTATTCCCCCTTGTTTGGGGCACATCTCCAGTGGGGAGGACTTCCACCTGTCCTGGAGAGGCCCCACTGACCTTACTCTATGCCTGGCCCCAGGGTCATGAAGGTACAGAAGACAGTATGGGCCAGAGTGCTGCTACAATGGATCAGGAGGAAAGAGGTGGCTGGTGAGCTGCCGGAGTAGACAATTATTTTTCTTTACAAATTTCCTTTTATTTATGGGGCCTGTGCATGGCAGTGATGTGAGAACACATCGACAGGTTCGTCTTCAATATCTGCCCCAGAGCTCCCTGTGCTGATCAGTGAACGTTGGGGCCTAACAGATGCCCAGCGCATCTGTTGTTGCTGCAGTACAATTGGAGGGACAATGGCGGAGGCCACAGCTTCCCCCTGATGGACCCGCAGTGACTTCAAATCTGTGCTAGTTATTCACAGGTTCAATGGCACTGGTGTCTCCCATAAGCAGATCCCACATTCTTTATGATCAGGAGTTTACCGTTACTGACCAGTACGTAGTCTCGTGATAGCGTGGCCCTGAGGGCTGCAACAACGACACCCCTTCTTATATGAATTGTACACCATAATCCCTCATGTATCACCACGTGTGCTTCTCTAATCTTCTGAAATGCAGAATAATTAACACTTTAGTGAGATGAGGTCAGATACAAGTCATGAAGCTGCTTTATTTTACAGACTGTATGTGAATGAACAGAGCAACATTTATTGTAAATCCTGCGTTACTTCAACTTAATTCAGTATCTTAATTCAAAACATGCCACACTGTCTCTGTTAGAGAGCTAAACTGCTTCTTCTGACTCTGGCTGGCTCCATCTTAAAGGAGGATCAGTTCACTCCAGCTGTCTCCCTCAACAGATCTTTGCAAAAGTTCCCTGACCCTGTGCTCACCTGCCCTTTATTTCCCAGCTGGACAGGAGGCCATTGCTCGATCGTTGACTCTCTCCCAGCTGTCCATGTCCAGGGATACACCAAAATTATCCCTGCAACCCTGGAGTGTCCTTAGCAGCTGCCTCCCAGTATCCTCAAATAGAAAGACCATCCGGACACGATGGGCTGGATTTTCATTGAGGAGGCGGGACTACAACTTTCAACAAAAGGGTATCGGGACTGCCAAAAGGAAACAGACACTGCGGATTGAGGATCATTTCCACAACAACTCGGACTCTCGGCGCATGTGGCAAGGCATCCAGTCGATCACTGACTACAAGAGTAAAAACACCAGCCCCCCGGTTAGCGATGCCTCCCTTCCGGAGGAGATTAACAACTTCTACGCTCGCTTTGACAGGGACCCGGCTACCAAAGCCTTGCCACCCCCGGAAGACCAGGTGCTCACTCTGTCGACCTCCAACGTAAGGGGTGTTCTACGCGGAGTGAACACACGTTAGGCTGCTGGACCTGATAGCATCCCTGGACGGGTACTCAAGGAATGTGCTGATCAGCTGGCTGATGTCTTCACCGCCATCTTCAATCGGTCATTGGCCCAGGCAGTAGTCCCTACATGCTTCAAGACTGCTACCATTATTCCTGTGCCAAAGCAAACAGCTGTGACGTGTCTGAACGACTATCGACCTGTCGCACTCACGCCCATCATAATGAAGTGTTTCGAGAGACTGGTCCTGGCTCACATGAAAGCCAGTGTTCCCGCCTCTCTTGACCAACACCAGTTTGCCTATCGTGCAAACAGATCAACGGAGGATGCAATCACAACTGCTCTACACTCTGCATTGAATCACTTAGACGGTAAAGAGACCTACATCAGAATGCTGTTCATAGACTACAGCTCAGCATTCAACACTATCGTCCCCAACAAGCTGGCCACCAAACCCCACACTCTTGGCCTGAACACTTCCCTTTGCAACTGGACCCTGGACTTCCTAACAGACCCCAGTCTGTCAAATTAGGTAACCACACCTCACCCCCCCGACCCTGAACACGGGGGCCCCACAAGGATGTGTGCTGAGCCCCCTCCTCTACTCCCTCTTCACCCACGACTGTGTGGCTGTTCATGGTTCCAACACCATCATCAAGTTTGCGGATGATACCACGGTGGTAGGCCAGATCACCAACAACGATGAGTCAGCCTACAGGGAGGAGGTCCAGCATCTCGTGAAGTAGTGCGCTGATAACAACCTGGCCCTTAACATCAAGAAAACCAAGGAAATCATTGTGGACTTCAGGAAGTCTAAAGGCGGAAGTCACACCCCCATCCACATCCATGGGGCTGTGGTGGAAAGGGTGGACAGCTTTAAGTTCCTCGGAGTCCACATCACGGAAGACCTCTCCTGGTCCCTCAATACCTCCTCTTTGGTGAAGGCCCAGCAGCGCCTATATTTCCTAAGGAGGCTGAAGGGATGTAACCTGTCACCCCTGATCCTCTCTAACTTTTACCGCTGCACAATAGAGAGCATCCTGACGAACTGTATCACAGTATGGTATGGCAGCTGTAGCTCCTATGACCAGAAAGCCCTGCAGCGGGTAGTCAAAACTGCCCAACGCATTACCGGCACCCGGCTACCGACCATAGAGAACATCTACCAGAAACGCTGTTTACGGAGGTCACTGACCATCATCAAAAACCCTACCCACCCCAGCCACAGTCTGTTCGCCCCCCTGCCATCTGGGAAACGCTACAGATGCATTCGCACCCGAACGACCAGATTTAGGAACAGTTTCTTTCCCAGGGCTGTCATCCTACTGAACTCCACAAATAAACTCTAAAGCCTGCACATCTGCCAATGCACTTTATTATGTTTATGTTAATGTATTACAAGCCAAATGAATGTTGAATGTTTAAATGTCTTAATCTAAATGTATACTCTCGGGAGCCGCAAGCCTACATTTCGTTGTACTGCACCTGTGCACTAACAATGACAATAAAGTTGATTATGATTATGATTTCGGGGTTGTAGTCCCGCCTCCATCGAGTTGTAGCCAACCCACGCGATTTTGACTTGATTGACCTTGTTGAGCCCGCCCAGCAAGACCTTTTGACAGATGAAATATCAGCGTTTGACAGCTGTCTGAAGCTGTCAAATACTGAAAATCTCTAAGTTAATTCCTTCCTCTCAGGATGATTTAGAGATCTCCCCGGAACAGAAAGCTGAATGCTGCAATTTTTGACAGATCACGGCCATTCTGCTTTCTGTGCCGGTGAGATGAGGGACTCCCGAGACCTGAAGGAAGGAAGGCTGTAAAGGTAAGTAAAACTTCTTTAAACACTTTAAACACACTTACCTCTGCACTCATGCACCCATCACTCACCTGAACACCGGACATCTCGACCCCTCCAAGCCCTTCATCCCGACGGCCCGCCTCACTAACTTGGCGGGGTTTGGAGCCGTTGGGAATCCCACACTTCAAGAATGAAAATAGGGATTAGGCTAAAAACTGCCTGTTAACAGGCAGTTAATTGGCACTAATCCCCTTCCCGCCTCGGGGAGGCGGGTCCCAGTGCGGGTCGGGTACCTGCCTCCTTTGAAACTGGCATGAAGGCGGGTTGGGGGCGGGATGGGTTCGTGCCCCCCGATTTTGGGATTTTAACCCCCCACACGCCTCCAATCCCGCCTCCACGGCCCAATGAAAATCCTGCCCATAGAGTCTGAATGGTCTTCAGGAAAGTTTAAGTGACTTCCATTGTCTCAAGCTGAAGCGGTATGTGAGAAATACTATTTCACAAACTGGATCATCTGGTTTTAGTACGTGTCCCCTTGCCCTTGGTTGTTCAGTCAATTTAACTATTTGAGAGCTAAATTTAACTTAACATTAACATTTAAATAAAAAGTATATGAAGGTCCAGCTGTGGCAAAACATGACAGCATCTCTCATCAGTTTCCTAACCTTATCCTTGATCTCATGGTTCTTCCTATCTTGTTTCTGCTCTATACATTTCAGAAATTCATATGCCCTTTCTTTCTCTCTTTTCATCTATGTCACTTTTACTCTTCGGTTTGCTCCTCAACTTGTTTCTTCGATTAACTGCCTCTGCAATGTAAAAATATTGCCTTAACCACTCTCATTTTCCCTCTACATACTTCTCTTTAAATAGTTTAAATTTTACTTCCAGATTGGCTCAGTGGGTAGCACTCTCGCCTCTGAATCACAAAATTATGGGTTCAAACCCCACTCCAGAGTCTTGAGCTCATAATCTAGGCTGACACATCACTGCAGTACTGAGGGGAGTGCTGCACTGTCAGAGATGCCCTTCTTCAGAGGACATGTCAAACCAAGGTCCCATAGGCCTGCTCGCATAGTGTAACAATCCGCATGGTACTACAGAGTAAGGCAGGTGTTGTGTCCAACATTTCTTCTTCTTCTTAGGCAGTCCCTCGGAACCGAGGATGACTTGCTTCCACATTAAAAATGAGTTTGCAGGTGACTGATGAGTCCAATGTGGGACCTACAGTCTCTGTCACAGGCGGGGCAGACGGTGGTTGAAGGGGCGGGTGGGTGGGGCGCTTGGGTTGACGTGCGCTCCTTCCGCTGTTTGTGCTTGGCTTCCGCTTGCTCCCGGCGAAGAGACTCGAGGTGTTCGGCACCTTCCCGGATGCTTCTCCTCCACTTTGTACGGTCTTGGGCCAGGGATTTTACACTTTTTCAAGGAGGCTTTGAGGGTGTCCTTGGAGCGTTTCCTCTGCCCACCTGGGGCTCCCTTGACATGCCAGAGCTCCGAGTAGAGCGCTTGTTTTGGGAGTCTCGTATCGGGCATGCGGACGATGTGACCTGTCCATCGGAGCTGATTAAGCGTGGTCAAAGCTTCGATGCTGGGGATGTTGGCCTGAGCAAGAACATGGACGTTGGGGCGCCTATCCTGCCAATGGATTTGCAGGATCTTGTGGAGGCAGCGTTGGTGGTACCTCGCCAGTGCTTTGAGGTGCCTGCTGTACATGGTCCATGTCTCTGAGGCATACAGCAGGGCGGGTATCACTGCTGCTCTGTAGACCATGAGCTTAGTGCTGGGTTTGAGATCCTGGTCTTCAAACACTCTCTTCCTCAGGCGACCGAAGGCTGCACTGGCACACTGAAGGCGGTCTTCGTCGTCGACGTCTGCCCTTGTTGACAGTAGGCTCCCGAGGTATGGAAAGTGGCCATCAACCAACACCACCAAAACAGACTAACTGGTCATTTATCTCATTTTCTGTTTGTGGGGCCTTGGTGTGCCACATTTGCCTACAAAATAACAGTGACTATGCTTAAAAAATCAAGCGCTTTGAGACGCCCTGAGGATTTGAAAGGTACTCTGCAAATGCAAGTTCTTGCTTCACATTTTATTTCTTGAATACAGCATTTCATCCTGTTAAAGGCTGCTTACCGGGAATCCAATTTTTAATTGTTTTAATTATCTATTCTGTCCTGCTTTAAACACAGTTTAATAGTATAAAACACTGACCATGTCAGTTTCTATTTGGCTATGATTCTGCCCGCTCCTGTGTGGTTGTGATACAGTTTGTCAGTCCTCCTGATTTGCTTCAAAAATAGGCCCAGTTTTTCTTATAAATTTAACACCTTTTGACTTCTTGCCAACCATTCACTTACAGCCAAAATTCTGCTCAGTTTAACAGAGAAACACTGTAAAGCAGCATCACAACATTGTTAGTAACTAGTGGTGCTTTTTAAAAACAACAAACACTAGCCTGGGAACTACAGTCGGCGTGGTTGGGGGTGGGGGGGGCGGGGAGACAGAGAAGTCAGACGGAACTGCAGGGCAATCCTGGCCAAGGTGGGGGGAGAGGCTGCAATTTGTGGCAGCGCCCAGGACAGAAATTGAGAAAATTTGGGGGTGTTCCCAGGCTACTCCGAAAATGCCACTCAGCTGGCCCGCTGGGAGTTTTGGGTTCCATTCTGGGCACCTTGAAGGCCCCAATATTAAAGAACTCAGAGGTAGTTGATCACAAGAGGGATTGGTTATCTTAAGAATGTTGCCCAGGTGTCATCCGTGGCTCAGTGGTAGCATTAATGCCTCTGAGTCAGAAGCTTATAGTTCTAAGCCCACTCCAGAGATTTGAGCACTAATTTCTAGGCTGACACTTCAGTGTAGTACCGAGGGAGTGCTGCACTGTCAGAAGTGCCATCTTTTAGATGAGACGTTAAACTGAGGCCCCCTGTCTGCCCTCTTGGGTGAACATGAAAAATCACATGGTACAAAGAGCAGCGGAGTTCTCCCTGGTGTCCTGGCCAATATTTATCCTCAACCACATCACTAAAACAGATTATCTGGTCATTATCGCATTGCTGTGTGTGGCAGCTTGCTGTGCACAAATTGGCTGCCACATTTCCTACAACAGTGACTCGACTTCAAAAGTATTTTATTGGCTGTGAAGCACTTTGGGACACCCTGAGGTTGTGAAGGACGCTATATAAATGCAAGTTTGTTCTTCATTTCTATTATCTATTCCATGCAACGACTGAAGATGTTTTCTTCTTTTGATCCTGTCCAATAAAGGCTTCAGGCAATTCCCTTGGAGTGGCAGGGTGTCACTCAGTCACCGGCAGCGATGGGGTGGCTGCGTCTGTTGCACCTCTATAGGTGTGGAGCCCCCATCACCTAATATTTAAACAACCCATGCCCCAAGATTTGGGACCGGGTCCCCAGCATGGCAAAGCAGTGGGTGGAAGCTCTGCCCATCCTCCTAAGGGTCTACGGAAGTTCTAGCCTACTGTGTTAAAACTTTATAAAGAAGGAATTAGAAGGAACTAGCACTGGGCCTCGCTGCACAGGAATGGGTTGTGGAGCTAAACATTCACCACCTTGGATAATGCTGAAAATACATGAATATTCTGATTATTGCTATAGGCAGGTTGTTGAAATTTATTTCTCCAATAATTCCTCACAATACTACAATGGAAAGATGTGTTGTAGAAACCCAGCTGGTTCATGAATGTCTTTCAGGGAAGATAACCTGCCACCCTTACTCAATCTGGCCTACGCGTGACTAGTCCACATCACGTGGTTGACTCTTGGGGATGGCAATAAAATGCAACCTTGCCAACACATTTAAACACGATACTACTGCAAATCGTGCATCCATCTCCAGCTCTGCGGATCAACAAGTTAGGAAAACATCTCAAGGAATGACTACTTGAAAACTGAATATTAAATCACGAAGACAGTGCTTCCCTTTTGTGTGTATCTGGGCTTGAGTACTACAATAATTTAGAACACTAAGTACTGTACCTTTTACCTGTGTAACTCTGGCACAAAATCAGGCCAAGCATACAGATGGTCTCATTAATAGTATGAATAGTATCAATGTTGGACCAGACTACACTATAATCCCATAATTCACAATTAAAAAAAACAATCTACAAATTCTGTGACCCATAAACACTTAAAATAACAAATGAAAAATAACATTTACATGTTCAAAGTTTCAGTTCAAATCATCAACTGCAAATATTTTTACATTTCAACTAGCTATTCAGAAACAAACGATTCAGGATGATTTTAGTAATCTATCCACCAAAAATGTGTACAGCACCTGCCCCGGGAAAGGTGGTCGACTCCCAGTCCAGGACGTTGCAGAGACCTGATTAGCATTTGATTGGCGAGATATCTGAGCTAAAATCTGGCCCGCTGACGATGTCTGCTGAATGATGTTTCCACCAGGTACCATCGAAGTGCTGAAGAGACAATATTAAAAATCTGTTACCAAATGACCAACTACAACAACAGCTTGTATTCATACAGTGCCTTTAACGCAGCAAAACGCCCCCAGGCACTGCACAGAAATGTTATTGAACAAAACTTGACACCGTGCCACACATGGAGATATTAAGACAGGTGAGAGGTAGGTTTTAAGGAGTGCCTTAGAGGAGAGAGAGGTAGAGAGGCTGAAAGGTTTAGGGAGGGAATTCCAGAGCTTATGGCCTAGGCAGTTGAAGGCATGGCTGCCAATGGTGGAGCGCTTAAAATTGGGGATGTGCAAGAGGTCAGAATTGGAAGAGCGCAGAGACCTTGGAGGGTTTTAGAGCTGGAGGAGGTTTCAGAGATAGGGAGGATCGAGGCTATGGAGGGATTTGAAAATAAGAATGCAAATTTTAAAACTGAGGCGTTGCCGGACCGGGAGCCAATGTAGATCAGTGAGCACAGGGGTGATGGGTGAACAGGACTTGGTGCGAGTTAGGACACGGGGCAGTGAGCACAGGGGTGATGGGTGAACAGGACTTGGTGCGAGTTAGGACACGGGGCAGTGAGCACAGGGGTGATGGGTGAACGGGACTTGGTGCGAGTTAGGACACGGTCAGCGAGCACAGGGGGTGATGGGGGAACGGCACTTGGTGCAAGTTAGGACACGGTCAGCGAGCACAGGGGTGATGGGTGAACGGGACTGGGTGCGAGTTAGGACACGGGACAGCGAGCACAGGGGGTGATGGGTGAACGGCACTTGGTGCGAGTTAGGACACGGGACAGCGAGCACAGGGGTGATGGGTGAACGGCACTTGGTGCGAGTTAGGACACGGGACAGCGAGCACAGGGGTGATGGGTGAACGGGACTTGGTGCGAGTTAGGACACGGTCAGCGAGCACAGGGGGTGATGGGGGAACGGCACTTGGTGCGAGTTAGGACACGGTCAGCGAGCACAGGGGGTGATGGGGGAACGGCACTTGGTGCGAGTTAGGACACGGGACAGCGAGCACAGGGGTGATGGGTGAACGGGACTTGGTGCGAGTTAGGATACGGGCAGCAGAGTTTTGGATGATCTCAAGTTTATGGAGGGTGCAAAGTGGGAGGCCGGCCTGGAGGGCACTGGAAGAATATTCTAACATCAATAAAGCTGGTTGAGAGATAATGACTGTTTTTGTTTATTGTACTTAAAATGTACAGGAAGCGGAGGGAAATCAGTGTTTATAGTTGAACTTAATGGAAAAATCAATAATGAATTACAGTACTACCATTGCTGACTTCCACAATATAGGAAATCATAATTCAACCAATATGCACTTGCTTTTTATTCCATAATTTATGACATAAGAAATTAAAGTCTTCTGATGATTGTCAAGGCTGTTGATCACCAATTGGAATTTTTTTTTTTTTTTATAAAGTGCTCAAGGTTTATCCTAATGTCCTTTGGTTGATGCGCACCAAAACAAAGAGGCTAGCAGCTGGAAACGGAATGTTTTTCTTTCTTTGCACTATACATCAACACTCGCAAAGTCATAACTAGCAAATCAAAGCTTCCTCCAAATATCCCAACAATGCATCTTAGTTTAGAAGAACACGCCTCATTCAGCATGACGTTTATACCTCCCTTAGCAGCCATCCTTACGGCTTACCTGGAGAGTGTGATGGTCTACTTAATGCAAAATCTTGGTCAGTCGTGTCCTACTGATTTGTGTGCATGGGGTACTGACTCGAGACTGGCCAAACTTTATCGTTATCTCAAGGGGGTTAGGAACATAGGAACAAGAGAAGGCCATTGAGCCCCCTGAGCCTATTCCACCATTCAATGAGATCATGGCTGATCTGTATCTTAACTCCATCTACCTGCCTTTGGCCTATATCCTTTAATACCTTTGGTTAACAAAAATCTATCAATCTCAGATTTAAAATTAATTGATCTAGCATCAATTGCCGTTTGCGGAAGAGTTCCAAACTTCTACCCCCCTTTGTGTTTCCTAATTTCACTCCTGAAAGGTCTGGATCTAATTTTTAGACTATGCCCCCTAGTCCTAGACTCCCCAACCAGCTGAAATAGTTTCACTCTATCTACCCTCAGTTCCCCTTAATATCTTGAAAACTTCGATCAGATCATCCCTTAACCTTCTAAATTCTAGGGAATACAACCCTAATTTGTATAATCTCTCCTCATAATTTAATCCTTGGAGTCCGGGTATCATTCGGGTAAGCCTATGCTGCACTCCCTCCAAGGCCAATATATCCTTCCTGAGGTGTGGTGCCCAGAACTGCTCACAGTGCTCCAGGTCTAACCAGTGTTTTGTATAGTTGCAGCATAACTTCTACCCTCTTATATTCTAGTCCTCTAGATATAAAGGCCAACATTCCATTAGCCTTTTTCATTATTTTCTATACCTGTTCCTGACATTTTCATGATCTATGTACCTGGACCTCCAAGTCTCTTTGGACCTCCACTGTTTTTAGCCTTTCACCATTTAGAAAGTACCCTGTTCGATCCTTTTTAGGTCTAAAGTGGATGATCTCACATTTGCCTACATTGAAATCCATTTGCTCCGGTTTTGCCCATTCACTTAATCTGTCACTATCCCTTTGTAATTTTATGTTTTCATCTACACTGCCTACAATGCCGCCTATCTTTGTCATTGGCAAATTTGGATATATGGCTTTCTATGCCATCATTTAAGTCATTAATAAATACTGTGAATAGTTGAGGTCCCAACACAGATCCCTGCGGGACACCACTAGTTACATCCTGCTAATTATGAGTAACTACTCATTATCTATTTCCTGCCGCTCAGCCAATTTCCTAACCAGGTCAATAATTTGCCTTCAATTCCATGGGCTTCTACTTTAGTTAACAATCTCTTTTGTGGGACTTTATCAAATGCCTTCTGGAAGTCCATATAAATAACATCCATAGACATTCCCCTGTCCACTACTTTAGTCAGCTCCTCAAAAAATTCAATCAGGTTTGTCAGGCATGACCTACCTTTAACAAATCCACGCTGGCTCTCTGAAAACTTTTGAGGTGTTCAGTCACCCTATCCTCAATTATAGACTCTAGTAATTTCCCAGCAACAGGTGTTAGGCTAACTGGTCTAAAATTTCCTGGTTTCCCTCTCCCGCCATTCTTAAATAGCGGAGTGACATGCGCAATTTTCCGATCTAAAAGAATGGTTCCTGAATCGAGAGAACTCTGGAAGATTATATAATAGCAAAATACTGTGGATGCTGGAAATCTGAAATAACAACAGAAAATGCTGGAAATACTCAGCAGGCCAGGCAACATCCGTGGAGAGAGAAACAGAGTTAACGTTTCAGGTCTGGGACCCTTCATCAGAACTGGAAAAGGCTGGAAATGTAACAGATATTAAGCAGGTACAGAGACGGGGGTGGGGGGGGGGGGTTAGGAGGGGAGGAAGGAATTGAAAGAACATACTGTGAAAATGTTGCAAATGGGAATGGCAAAATCATACTGCATGAAAAATGGGGGCAGGGATTATGATCTGAAATTGTTGAACTCAATGTTGAGTCCGGAAGGCTGTAAAGTGCCTATTACATTGTTCCAATGAAGTTCAACGTAAGCTCGAGGAACAGCACCTCATCTCCCGATTAGGCCCTCCAAATTCGGGATTTTCAGCCCCCGCCCGCCTGAAACCCCGCCCGACGGCTGGGGGAAAATTGGAGCCGTTAACTCTGTTTCTCTCTCCACAGATGCTGCCTGGCCTGCTGAGTATTTCCAGCATTTTCTGTTGTTATTTCTGGAAGATTATAGTTCGGGCATCTACAATGTGCTCACCTACTTCCTTTAAAACGCTGGGATGGAAACCATCTGGTCCTGGGGATTTGTCACTTTTTAGTGCCATTATTTTCTTCATCACTGTTACTTTACTTACATTCATTTTATTGAGTTCCTGTCCCTGATTCAATATTAGTTTCCTTGGGATTTCCAGCATACTATCCTCTTCCTCTACTGTAAATACTGATGCAAAGTAATTATTCAACATGTCCACCATTCCCTTACTATTATTAACAATATCACGGATATCAGTTTTTAAGGGGCCAACATTGCTCCTGACTATCCTCTTTTTCCTAATCTAATTGTAGAAATTGTGTTGATTTTGATATCCCTTGCAAGTTTCTTTTTATACTCCCTTTTTGTAGCTGTAAAAGCATTGCCCGAACAGGGTTGAAATACAAAGGGAAGGAAGCGATGCTTCAGTTGTACAGAGCCTTGCTTAGACCCCATCTGGAGCACTGCGTTCAGTTTTGAACAAGGATATATTGGCCTTGGAGGGGGTGCAGAACAGATTCACCAGAATGATATGGGGGCTTAAAGGGTTAAATTATGAGGACAGGTTGCATAAACTTGGGTTGTACTCCCTTGAGTTTAGAAGGTTGAAGGGTGATCTGACTGAGGTGTTTAAAATTATAAAAGGGTTCGATAGAGTAGATACAGAGAAGCTATTTCCTTCGATGGGGGAATCCAGAACAAGGGGACAGTGAGCTGGATCTAGCTCTCAGCAGTGAACGAACAGCAGCAGCCATTCATTACGCTTACCCACAGACTTTCTCTGTGATTTTGCACTGGAACTTACTGTGATTAGAGAGCCATTTTGGCACAGCACCCCTACAGGGGATCTGGGAACTGTGAAAACTGGGAAAGCAACTGTGCATCTCCTTAACCAATCAGATTGAAGAATCATTAATGAGGAGCGCAGAATCTGAACCAGGAAATGCAACTTAAAATATTCAATTCAATGTCAAATCAGGCACAGAAAGTGAAATAAAGAGAGGGAAAGAAAGATGGGATTAAGGGGCAGAGAAAAAGTAAAAAATATATATATTTTAAATTTAAAAAAAAAATCTCCAACAATAATTAAAATCTGAAGGAAAGAGACTCCACAATTGTAAAAGTTAATGTGCAGTACCATGTTAATGTTTGGCAGTAATCAAGACTTATCACACCGTTAAAAATTTACTTACTGGAATGGACAAGCCTTAACTTTTTCTGGCGAGTTTAGTGGGCGCCTATCGCGTAAGTACCACAACTTCATGGCGTTCCAATGCAGAGTCTCTCGGTGAGATATCAGTGTAGCAAAGCTTCTGGAGGAGCAGGGCAACTCGGACAGCAACTTCCCGATTTCCACGTTTAACTGCGCATGTGTGGTCGCTGGAAGTTGCTGTCGGATTTACCCTTTAATAACGGTGAGCGCTGTTAGCCTCACCATTATTTCTACAGCAAAATCTAGCCCATAATCTTAAAATTAGAGCTAGGCCTTTCAGAAGTGAAATCAGGAAGCATTTTTTTCCACACAATGGATAGTGGAAATGTGGAATTCTTTCCCCCAAAAGGCTGCGGATGCTGGGTCAATTAAAATTTTTAAGATTGAGATTGATAGATTTTTTTTTATTAGGTAAGGGTATCAAGTGCTATGGATCAAATGCAGGTAAACGGAGTTGAGGTAGATCAGTCACGATCCAACTGAATGGCAGAACAGGCTCAAGGGACTGAATGGACTATACTTTTTTCTTTAAGGCCATCGTTAAATGAACGCTGTTACATAAATTCCCACTTTCAGTTAATACAGGTAGACTATCCTTTATCCGCACTTCCGAAAACCGAAAACCTCTAAAAACCGAAAGTTTTTTCGTGGAGCGTAAGTCGTGCGCATGACATGACCCGAGTGGCGCCAAACATGACAGGAGTGGTCCGGCAGCTCTGCCTTTCCCTGTGAACAGGGCAGAGGGTCACAGAGTTCCCTCCTGGGTAGGAGATTGCAGGCCGAGCCGGGCAGTGTGAAGGAGGTACCGGGAGAATGAACCCAACAATACAGCGGCCCGTCCGATAGCTGCAGCGGCCCGTCCTATAGTCTTTTCTCCCCCCCCGCCCCCCGACCTGATTTGTGGTCCGGCTTTCCAACAACTGGCGGCGGCAGTCGAGCCCCAGACCCCCGCTAAGTCAAGGAATTCAGATACGGAGCAGGGGGAGCCGGAAACCTCGATCTAACGGCAGAAATCAGCAGCCGTTTTGTTAGTTTTTTTTTCTTCCCCTAGCATTTTTTAAAACAGTCAGGCTGTGGAAAGAGTCTCTGTAGCTTAGCAACAACTTCAGAGACGCTTCCAAGGCAGGGCCCAAGTGTTTACAAGCTGTTGCTAAGCAACAGTGTTTGTTGTCAAAACCTTCTGAAATCCGAAAAATTCCGAAAACCGAAACACATCTGGTCCCAAGGTTTTCGGATAAAGGATAGTCTACCTGTACCAAGGCTCCACGAAGCACTGAAAGCTTGCACTGTCAAATGACTGAGTCCACATACACAGTAGCACCCTTTGTAAATGCCATATGGGCAATTTCTGTTAACATTAATTATACCAAGCACTAAACTGATAACATATTAAGTGTTTGGTGATGTGACAAAACACTCCATTTTTTAAGCCTCTCCTTCTAAAGGAAGTGAAATGACAGTAGTCAATAGGAATTAAATGATTAAAAAAGACAACAGCTGCAATTTACAACACCCAAGAGTGCTGTCCCTTACAGGTCCTCCTGTGCAGTCTTAAATGGGAAAAGGATACGAGCCAGAAACCAACCTTTCAGAGTTCAAGAGCCAGGTTGTGTGCTATCTGCTAAGTAAGGGGTTAATCTCACACTCATCAACTATCTAACGTCCAACCTCCTTGGCAAAGGAGGGAAGTGTTTGGGGGCAAGTGGGCACCAAGATGGCACGTCTGGAAATAGAAACTATTGATGATAAGCCAACCATCTCTGGCCATTGATGGTACCTGTCGGAATAGACCTATCATTGGTGACTGTGATTTTTTGGTAGTTCGTTTTGAACCATTTAAGCTTGGTGGTGGGCTTTCTCGTATACTAGGTCATGGCTAACAAAAAACAGTGGCCATATCAATGCTTAGGGAAAGATCTAATAATTAATTTTTTCCTGCTGAATAAAGTGTCAAGAGAATGACCATCTTTTCTCCCACTGAATGTTCCAAATCAGCCTTGCTAAAAGAATAAACAGGCAAAAGCAAAAGTGTACAAAAACCTGTGTCAGGAGACTAACAGATCATTTAATCGGAATGAGGTTAGCTTGTCTTGCCAAAAACTGGACTGATCTCCTCTGTTTGAGGAGTCCCTTTGGCAACTGGTTCCTGCCTTTGCTAAGGGTGTGCACCATTTCATCCTGCATTCCTGTGAGGTGCTGCTGACAGAGTTAGACCAGCCATCCAACACCAATGCCAGATGTGTATGACATCAAGACGAAGAGACAAGGATTGAATCTTGCTTGTTGCCAGCCCAAAGCCGATCTCAGACAGTGGAGAATGTGTATGGAGTTCAATGTGGAGAAATTTTATGAAAAGCTTTCTATAGGCTAACATCATCAGGCCTAAGATGCTGAACCCATATAATTGAGCTAGGTCTGGCTGCACATAGCAACAATGCTGTTTTCACATTACTGGTCTGAACAGACCTTTCTCGTTCAGTAGGAAAAATCTGTCAGCCAGGTATGAAAGTTGCAAGGTAGATTCAACTGGCAGAGAACCAACCAAGTTAGGCCAACGTAGGCCAAAATGTGAGTTGGCGTAGATAAAGTAATGTTAGAAAAAAGCTATACAAACCTCTTATAAAAAGTAATAAACTCACAAAAGAAGCTAAATTGATTGCAGGAATACTAACAAAAAATGTGTATTATAATATACATAGAAACATAGAAGATAGGAGGAGTAGGCCATTCGGCCCCTCGAGCCTGTTCCGCCATTCAATGAGATCATGGCTGATCGTCCAAATTCAGTACCCTGTCCCTGCCTTCTCTCCATATCCCTTGATCCCTTTAGCCTTAAGAAATATATCCAACTCCTTCTTGAATATATTTAATGAATTGGCCTCTACTGCCTTCTGTGGTAGAGAATTCCACAGGTTCACCACTCTCTGGGTGAAGAAATTCCTCCTCATCTCTGTCCTAAATGGCTTACCCCTTATCCTTGGACTGTGACCCCTGGTTCTGGACTCCCCGACCATCGGGAACATCCTTCCAGCATCTAGTCTGTCTAGTCCTGTTAGAATTTTATAAGTTTCGATGAGATCCCCTCTCATTCTTCTAAACTCCAGCGAGTACAAGCCCAATCGACCCAATCTCTCCTCATGTGTCATTCCTGCCATCCCAGGTATCAGCCTGGTGAATCTTCGCTGCACTCCTTCCATGGCAAGAACATCCTTCCTCAGATAAGGCAACCAAAACTGCACACAATACTCCAGATGTGGTCTCACCAAGGCCCTGTACAACTGCAGCAAGACATCCTTGTTCCTGTACTCAAACCCTCTCGCTACGAAGGCCAACATACCATTTGCCTTCTTAACCGCCTGCTGCACCTGCATGCTCACCTTCAGCAACTGGTGCACAAGGGCGCCCAGGTCTCGTTGCACTTCCCCTTCTCCCAATCTATTGCCATTCAGATAATAATTTGCCTTCCTGTTTTTGACACCAATACCTATTATATACAATATATTATTGTACATCCACACATACACAATGGAAAGGGGGAATGTCCCCAGACCACACGTGATGTAAATTTCTTAAAGCAACAGTATTCCAAAGCTGATTTTCTCGTGAAATTCCCAAAGTTGCTGCTTTTAGGTAAAAGATGAAGAAATAAGGAAGAATTATTTCAATGGCTGCAACTGACATGCCCCGATTGGTTAAATTAATGTAAGCCTCGGGTGACTGTCTGTGTGGAGTTTGCACATTCTCCCCGTGTTTGCGTGGGTTTCCTCCGGGTGCTCCGGTTTCCTCCCACAGTCCAAAGATGTGCGGGTTAGGTTGATTGGCTATGATAAATTGACCCTTAGTGTTAGGGGGATTAAATACGTGGGGTTACGGGGATAGGGTGGGATATGTGTTGGTGTAGGGGTTACGGGGATCGGGTGGGATATGTGTCGGTGCAGGCTCGATGGGCCGAAATGGCCTCTATCTGCACTGTGGGGTTTCTGTGATTCTGTGAATGTGAATGTGTGACGTATCTGAGATGCTCTTAAATTTACCTGAATGGTTGTCCTGCTCGCCCAGGTTGGAATGAACCTCCTTGTGAGTAGATCTGTTGGTTTCCTGCGGCTGATGTTGTAGACATTGTCTTCTTTTCACCTGTGTTTAAAAAATCATTAGGACAACCACTGAATTGACAAAGTCGCTGATGGACTCTTTAGATCATGTAACACAGAGCATAGTTCATGTAACACAGAGCATAGTTTTAAGGAAGTTTTTGTCACACGGCAACCAAAGCAGCATTGTGAAATCTATGTTTGACAACAAACTTCAACGGTTCACCTCTGCTGGAAAACAAAGACAAGCACATTGCAAAGTTCCAAATGTAAAGCAAAACCTATTTTTAAGTAATATGGCAAATTTGCTATGTTGTAAAAGTAGCAATATTAGAGTCTGCGTGTCCAGTTTTAAGGTACATAGGAGAGGTATAATTTTGGTTGAATAAATATTGTAATCATTTCATTTGAGTATGTGATTATTTTTTGTGAATTTTAAGCTTGTTGAATCGCAGTCAATAAAACAATCACAGATGTTTAATAGTTTACCTTCTTCACTGACAGTACACGAGGTCATTCCGGACAGCTCTAACATAGTAACAGCACTAACCACTGGTTGTAACCACTGGTTACTGCAAGAATTCCACTGGGAACAAACAGTGTGGAATAGATCCTTCTTCCCACATTCTAAGAAGGTATTAGTCTTTGAAATTCACTGCATACACTGAAAATGTGCCTAAGACAACAAGCGGGTGTGATCTTGGCATATCATTCTATCTATATACTTCAGGCATAATGGCCAAGCACTCATAGTTTCATTTGTTTGATAGTAACAAAGATATAGAGCTGCATAAACAGGAGTGCAGCATAGGTAGAAAGTATTAATGCTTCTCCATGTTTAGCACTGTTGTAGCGATTGCTCCTGTCCAAAAATGGGTTCAAGAAAATTAACATGTGCATTGTTAAAGGCCAATCATAAACAACTTGTGCAAAATTACCTTGGGGGGGGGGGGCGGTTTAGGGAAGTGACATTATTGAGTTTAAAGAATGGAAAGATCTTGAACTAGTGAGCATTTAAAGCACAGAATGGAATAGAATGAAAGGCTTTCTCACCGAGTTGGAATGGTAAAAATAGTTTCACACAGCACCATCAGCCACTTTCCCTTTCAAATTCAGATTCCAGGGGCTGGATTTTCATTCAGGAGTCGGGTAGGAGGCGGGACTACAACTTTCGGGGTTGTAGTCCCGCCTCCATTGAGATGTGGCCAATCCACGCGATTGTAACTTGTTGAGCCCGCCCAGCGGGCTCAGCAGGCCAATTAAGGGCCACCCAACAACAGGTGATGCCACAGACTTAAATTTCATCTGTCAAGAGGTTTTGACAGATGAAATATCAGCGTTTCACAGCTGCTTGAAGCTGTCAAACACTGAGTCTTACTTCTAACCTGAGTCCTTCTCCACAGACTCAGTTAGAAATCTCTCCTGCACAGAAAGCTGAAGGCTGTCACTTTCGACAGTTCGCAGCCATTCTGCTTTCTGTGCCGGTGAGATGAGGGACTCCCGAGACCTAAAGGAAGGAAGGCTGAAAAGGTATGAAAAGGTAATTTAAACTTCTTTAAACACTTTAGACACACCAAACACACTTACCTTTGCACACATCACTTGTCTGAACACCGACATCTCGACCCCTCCAAGTCCTTCTTCCCGACGGTCCGCCTCCTCTAACTTGGTGTGGTTTGGAGCCGTCGGGAATCCCACACTTCAGCATTAAAAATAGGGATTAGGCTAAAAACTGCCTGTTAACTACCTGTTAACAGGCAGTTAATTGGCACTAATCCCTTCCCGCCTCAGGTAGGCGGGTCCCAGTGCGGGGCGGGTACCCGACTCCTTTGAAACTGGCATGGAGGTGGGTTGGGTGCGGGATGGGGTCGGGACCCCTAATTTCGGGATTTTAACCCCCCACATGCCTCCAATCCCGACTCCACGGCCCAATGAAAATCCTGCCCCAGGTGTGCAGACCACACCAGCTGCGCAGTGAAGGACAGGATTTTGGGCTGAGGTGATGCCACGTCTGTGGCTGAGTCAGGACTAAAAATCTCACACCTAGAATTTGCTGTCAGAATCAACAGTCCTGTCTTGCGGAGAGAAGATGCATGCAGTCTGAGGGAGGGGGGGAGAGGGATAGGAGCAAGGTACAAGAACATAAGAAAAGCCAAGGATTAGGAAAGGCCATTTGGCCTTTCAAATCTCACCCCTCTGGTAGCTTAATAGGATCCAGCTCCATTTTAAATTTTCCTAATGCTACTAGCCCACGTTGTAGATTGTTCTAAACACGTACATATTTTCAACATAGAAATTCTTCCTAATATCAGGCTCAAAACTCACTTTCAATAATTTAACTACTGTCGCTACTTCCCTGCATTGTGAAGTAAAATTCTGACTGCTGATATTTTGTGTATGTAGCCACACTCTTTTTAGATTGTCGAGCTCAGGCTTCTGTACACGTTCCTCATAACCCCCTGCCTTTACACTTGGGAGCAGTCTTGTTGCATTTCTCTTCAATGCTGGACATGTTTTTTGTGGCTTGATGACCAGAATTGAGCACAATACCTCAGTGGGGAAGACTTCCTTTGTATGGTGTGCAGCCAAATGGTACAAAATATTTATAAAGGGCGTGTTCATGGTTGCGCTACACACAACAGAAACCATCTCCTCTAGTGTGCATGCACCAGTGCTCTACTGCGCTGGCTACATAACCCAATATTCTATTTGCTGCTTTTTCCTTTGTCACAAGTCCATATATTGAAAGTTAACAAGTCCGCTCTGAGGCCCCTTTCCAAGTCTCCGTGATAATTCAGTTCTATTAACTGTATCGTTATATCGCACATTCTTTTGACCAGTGTGCCACTATTTTACATTCATCAGTGCTGAATATCATTTGTCATTTCTCTTCACAATTACATGAAATATCTAATACCTCTGTAAATCTTTTCCTTTTTCTCAACCATTCTGAGCCAATCTCATGCTCTACCTTGGATTCCTCTGTCTTTTAGTTTAACTAGGAGACTTTTATTTGGGATTTTAACAACTACTGAAAATAGGATTTATTCAATATAGATAAACCCAGGTGAATGGCCAAGGTCCACAGTGGAAGACATCACACATTGAAACAATAGATGAGCAGTCGTGTTTATGTCCAAGCAAGCAGTATTGGTTAGGTGCCACACTTGGGGATTAAAAGCCTGTAGGCTGTAGCTGTTTTAAGTATGCACAATTTCTTGGATTTTGACATGATAAACATTGGGTCACGGTGAAGTGACAATAAACTGAGTATGGGTTAAACCTTCCTCCACATGAGGTTCGACGTCACTGATATTCAGAATATGCTTATTTGAGTCCAATGAAAAGGTAAAAGAAAGAAAAAGGAAATTGGATAAAAAGTTAAAATAATTAGTAAAGTGAATTAAGAGACTTCAGGCTGAGACACTCACTTTTGGGAATGGTAATTGGTGTATATTTGTTAGAAACACATCTGTACTCTTTACTTAATCTTACTGCTACAGTGATGTAAAGGGTTAGTAGAATTCCCATATCCACAAAACACAACTAAGCATTTTTAATACTGACAAATGTAAACTTTTGGTAAAACGTATATGGATATGAAGCTGCAACTTGTAATGAATGTTGTGATTCTTGCTAACCTTCAATGCATCCAGTATCCAGACATCCTGACTAGTTTTATTAAAATTGAAAATATTTCATGTTTTTACAATAAATACCAATTCAAATTTTTAATTAAAAAATAGGATTTACTAAGAGCCTACCAGTGCATTTATCAAAATCTCATACTAAAGAACTAGGAGAATGAGACTGCAGTTTCTCAAATGGTAGTTTGTCCTAAATTACAACTATACTTGTAAAATTTTACTTTCATTGGACGTCGAACATAATATAGCTTTGCTACAAAAAGAAGTCTGCATTTTCTACATTTTAGACTAGCAAAACTCAAAACAATGCTCTGCTGCGTGTCCGTGGGGATTAGGAGGATTACATTGTTCCTCGCGACGTGTTTGTGGATTCATCAGGAGTTTCTCAATTTTTGTTCAGCTACATTGCAATAATTGCATGCTCCACTGCAAGATTAATGAACTGCGAGATTTATGTTGGTTTAAGGGGATTGCTAGCTACTTGACAAAAATGCAAAAGGATCTTTATTGCAGGCTTGTGATTGTCTTTTTTTGTTGTTCCCTCTACCAAAATCAGGTTGTATGAAACTG
Source organism: Somniosus microcephalus (assembly GCF_052327205.1). Taxonomy (NCBI): domain Eukaryota; kingdom Metazoa; phylum Chordata; class Chondrichthyes; order Squaliformes; family Somniosidae; genus Somniosus; species Somniosus microcephalus. The sequence goes on from NC_141013.1 coordinate 42,432,804, forward strand.
GCTGATTTAAAGCACGTGTATCTGCAAATTCATTCGTAGGTTGCAAATAGGAAAACAAAGGGTTATTAACCCTTTTTTTAAACAAACGGGAATAGGTGAGTGTGTATTGTTTGTTTTAACATCCCATTTTCATTACTGTCAGATCACATTCTCTGATCTGTAAAAAAATAAATCAATGTTAAAACTTGCATTCAAAATCTGGGCCCAGCTGAAATTAACAGGGAGGCTGCAGGGAGCACGTAATTAGCCGAGGAACCCGGCGAGGCTGGGGATGTGGAGGGCCTGCCGATCTCAACAGCAGGGCCTTATTAGATTATTGTTGGGGCGCCCCACCTGGCCGCCGGGGACCCATGGGAACAGTCCAATGCACGCAGCTCCAGACTCGGCCGAGGCATGAGCAAATGTCTCCAGGCAGTGATCAGGAGGACTGGGGACAACAATCTGTCCACAATTGGGGACACACCATTGATTCAACCAATCTGATCCCACATACCATCCTATGCCTTCAACGTGCCTGTACGATCAATTGGATGCCACAATCATCTTTATCATTTCTGATTTGCGTTTTGTTGCTGTAACAAAAAACATTCTACCAAAAAACAATAGTCACCATGGCCAGGATTTTCCCATTTCCCACCCATACATACGGTGCAGGGGGACCAAGTAGACAGCGGGTCCCCCTGCACCGTACGGTGATGTAATGGGCGGGATCTTCACCCAGAGGTCAGCCTGATTGACAGGCTGGCTTCCAGTCGGGCGGGGAACGCAGGCTGGACACCGCAACAACAGGTAAGTGCTGGGTCCAGGTGAGGTGGTTAGAGGAGGTTCCAAGCCCAGGGGGAGTCTGATCCCTGTCCCCGGGGGGTGGGATGGATCCCTGGGAGAGGGGTCTGATCTCCGACCCAGGGGGTGCAGGCTGCTGGTGGGGGAGCTTAGGGGTCCGGGAGGAAGCACTCCTGCTCCTCCCGGCCCACAAGAATTGCTCCCCGAGGCTGTGGCCGCCTCGATGCAGCTGCCGGAAATCCTGAGCCCCAGGATCCCCGGCCGCCTGCAATTAAACCTGTAAAGTAGGTTAAAGTAGAGGCTTCAAGCCTCATTATCATATTTAAATTGCCAACCCAACTCCTGGCAGTGGATTGGCTGCCCATCCTCCGTACCACCTGAGTAAAAAGGTAAAAGTGGGCGAGTTGGAGTCGGGTTTTAGAGTTTTCCAACTTTCACTCCCCCCCCACCCCCCCTCCAACCCACCCGGTTTTTCCTGTGAAAATTCCCCACCTCGTGTCAGTTTCTCACTAATTTCCATTCTATATTCCTGAAAGTAAACTTCATCACATAATTATTTCCTCCACGTCACTAATGCAAAATACACAGCTCCAACCCTGAATAAATCTTCCTCTCCCTCTTCTTGGTTGCGGGTCTGGCTGCACCCACAGACTCCCTTCTGCTGCTCTACATGGTGATACAGTTGTGCTTCCAGCTCCGTCTTTGCTCTCCTCCCCACACTCCGCTCTATTTGAGAATAAAACTTCATGCCCCGAGGACCCATAGTCAATCCCATCGTAATGTTTACATCTGTGTGGATATTCGGAGTGACGGCCCAGTCAATCCGCACGGAAAAAACTGCAATAACAAACAAAAGCCTCAAAGTAGATCACAAACTGCAATAAAAGGATAATGATTGCAACAGATTGGAAACTGGAATTTTACTCTTTGCTACATTCTCCAAGTGGTAGAGTTTAGGAGCTTTTTCTCTGCGTTTTCCATTTGATTGAAAAATGTTAAATTTGGCTTCAGCATTCAGCAACACTGAAGAGCGGCAAATAGATCAGTTAGGGCTCCCGCTCCTCGGCTCAAAACCAAAGCAGGACTGAGGTCCTAGCTAAGGAAATCCAGCCCCTTGTGCCAAGACAGTTATGCCAAAACCAGCCTTGTGCTATAGCCAAATTAAATAGTACTATTTGATAAATGTGCTTGCAGTACACTCCATATAGCTGCCTTACAGACACTGTCAACAGAAACATAATGAGGGGTGCCCAAAAAGTGACAGAGGAGTGAGTGAAATGGCCTTTAACTGAACCCCTGGGATTCCCATCACCTTCTTACCATTAGACAAGTAACTGTGAGAAGACACTAATGCTAACAATACATCTGCCTTCCAAGTAAAAGAAAAACATTAGATAGTTTTTTCAAACAGGTTCGAACATTAGTTTGCTAAGATCTGCGTTAAAGTCTCAGTTTAGAGCCAGGAAAGGTCTGTCTGGATGCAATATCTATATATCATGCATGAAATGAGGCACAAAAGTTTGTTCTAATGTTCACGAAAGGTCTCGTTAGTAGCAATATGCACTCAAATGGAACTGGGCCTTAAATTCAACTCAATGATGGAGGGACCCTAGAACATAACGTACCTCACGTGGTAGTACTCGCTGACTTGGAAACACGCAATCCTACGAATGCCCGTCATTTAATATAGCGAGGAATATTTGTGGGAAATGTAGCTAGCAGGGGTGGAGCAGAGCAGGGAAGGGAGGTAAGAGGCACCGCAGCTGAATGAGATACTGGAGGCAACACAGCTGGGTGGGGGAGCAAAACCAAGAGGTGGGGGGAACTGCAGCAGGTGGCAAGATAATGAAATAAAAAATTAAAATAGATTAAATAGATAAATAAAGTTAAAAAGAAATTAAAAATGAAAAGAAAAGCTAACCTGCAGAGTAGGTAAAACAAAACAGCAACCAAATAGGAGAGAGAATTGGAAATCAAAGTTACCTAGTGGCCAGAGACTGTAACTACAGCGCTACAGCAGCTGTTTACATAGGGAAATCCCATTATGTTTACAAACACAATTTCAAGGATGAAATTGTTGACAAAAAATCTAGACAACAGGAATGAATTCAGTTGGACAGCAAGTTGCGCATGTGCACAAGATTTTTAATAGTAACAAAGTTGAGACATCTTCTGTCACAGGCTCAAGCTGTACTGATGAAACGGACCAGACCATGCCCGGTTCAGCTCTCCATAGCTGAATAAGGCACAAAGCTTTCACCTCGCATAGCTTGTCTGTTGGCAGGAATAATTTCCACAACTATAATCAAGAACAGAGAAGATGGAAAATAAGTTGCAGCTTCTGCGCTAAAGCCCAATGTGAAATTGGAACACAAACAAATGTTAAGTTAAAAATGAAAAATTGGATCTTTTTTGTTCGAGCAATGCAGATTACAGAGCGATATAACAGAAGTGTTTAAAATTCTGAAAGCATGGGACAGGGTAGTTAGAAGCAGACTGGTTGCAATAGTTGAGGGGTTACAAACGAGGGATATAAGATTAAAAGGCAAGAGATTTGGAGCAGAGGGCAGGGGATACTCTTTACACAGAGAGTTGTGAGGTTGTAAAATTCACTTTCAGGATTACTGGTTGAGGTAGAAACTATCAACATCCAAGATTCGATTGGATAGGTGGATAAAGGGATATGGAATCAGGAATGTGATTGGGACTAGTTGCTCACGTGGAGGGTAAACACTGACATGGACTGGTTGGCCAAATGGCATGTTTCTGTGTTTTAACTTCTGTGTATTTTTTTCTCTGTCACTCATCTCAAGAGGAATTGCACACAGCACGGTGGCATAGTGGTTAGCACTGTTGCCTCACAGCGCCAGGGACCCGGGTTCGAATCCGGCCTCGGGTGACTGTCTGTGTGGAGTTTGTACATTCTCCCCATGTTTGCGTGGGTTTCCTCCGGGTACTCCGGTTTCCTCCCACAGTCCAAAGATGTGCGAGTTAGGTTGATTGGCTATGATAAATTGACCCTTAGTGTTAGGGGGATTAAATACATGGGGTTACGGGGATCGGGTGGGATATGTGTCGGTGCAGGCTCGATGGGCCGAAATGGCCTCTATCTGCACTGTGGGGTTTCTGTGATTCTGTGATATGCAAGATTTTTCAACTATTCTGGATAGATACATGTCTGGCATGTGACCATCGTACTCCAGATGTCACAGATTTTTATGATGCCAAACAGTAAATAAAATAAAAATAAAGTCAGACATTGATGCATTTTGGAAGGATGAGGAGAGTCAATATAAACTAAATGGTACAATTTTAAAGGGGGTGCAGGAACAGGGGGACCTGGGGGTTTTACATACACAAATTTTTAAAGGTGGAAGTTAATAAGGCTGTGGAAAAAACGTATGGGATTCTGGGATTAATAGAGGCATGGAGTACAAAAGCAAGGAAATTATGCTAAACCTTTATAAATAATTCTGGACACCATACTTTAGGAAGAATGTCAAGGTCCTGAGAGGGTGCAGAGGAGATTTATTAGAATGATTCCAGGGATGAAGGACTTCAGTTATGTGGAGAAGCTGGGATTATTCCCCTTAGAGCAGAGAAGGTTAAGAGTAGATTTAATAGATGTGTTCAACATTATGAAGGATTTTCATAGAGTAAATAAGGAGAAACCGTTTCCACTGGCAGAAGGATTAATAAAAAGAGGTCACAGATTTAAGATAATTGGTAAAAGAACCAGGGGGTATCTGGCATTAATTGCTTGAAAGGGCGGTGGAAGCAGATTCAATAGTAACTTTCAAAAGGGAATTGGATAAATACTTAAAAAGGAAACATTTGCAGGGTTGTGGGAAAAGAGCAGGGGAGTGGACTAATTGGAGAGTTCTTTCAAAGAGCTGGCACAGGCACGATGGGCCGAATGGTCTCCTTATGTGCTGTATGATTCTATGGCTTGCAGCCTGAAATTTACAAGTCGTTAGTATGGAGGAAAACTGTTAAATGAACAATGATTTTGCCAATTCATTTTATTCACTTAACCATTCTATTTGTTTATCCGTTTTAGGAATGTGGAATCCGCTACCACAAAGAATAGTTGAGGTGATTAGCATAGATGCGTTTAAGGGGAAGCTAGATAAACACAAGGGAAAAAAAGACTTGCATTTCTACAGCGCCTTTCATGACTACCAGACGTCCCAAAGCGCTTTACAGCCAATGAAGTACTTTTTGAAGTGTAGTTACTGTTGTAATGTAGGAAACGTGGCAGCAATTTGTGGACAGCAAGTTCCCACAAACAGCAATGTGATAATGACCAGGTAATCTGTTTCAGTGATGTTGATTGAGGGATACATTTTGGCCAGGACACCGGGGAGAACTCCCTTGCTGCTCTTTGAAATAGTACCATAGGATCTTTTACATCCACCTGAAAGAGCAAACGGGACCTCAGTTTATCGTCTCATCCGAAAGATGCCACCCCTGACAGTGCAGCACTCCCTCAGTACTGCGCTGGAGTGTCAGCCTAGATTTTTGTGCTTAAGTCTCTGGAGTGGGACTTGAACCCACACCGTCTGACTCGGAGGCAAGGGTGCTATCAACTGAGCCATGTGGTGGGGGTGGGGGGGGGGGGGGGGGTATTAATGTCTTGCAGACCCAGTCTTGGACCCCTCCCTTCGTGTGCTGCAGCTGATAATGTTTGAAGCGGTGAGGGTGCGTAGGAGGCTGTTCGCAGCTCATCAGTACCCGACGTACTGGTGGAGTAGAGATACCAACTCTGGTTGGAGGCACTCCTGGAGGCTTGATCATGCGATGTTCCGACCACAAGACATCTGACCGTGTGATGTTGGATCATGCGACATCAGGTCACATCACTTCTACAAATGTTATTGGATTTATCTTATAAAGGTTGGGTCCCCTGTAGTTGAAAACCTGTGTGTGATTTTGCGCCAGCAGCTATTGTGTGAGAAGTTCCAAGAACTAGGACACCACCCGAGAGCAGGCGAAGAGGGAAACCATTCTCTCCATCTCTCCCCCCCAAGGCCCCAGTCTCCATCGCTGCCCCCTGCCCCCATTCCAGTCTCCCTCTCCCCCAAACTCTGGCCCCCCTGCAACTTCAGGCCGCCCCCCCCCCCCCAAAACAAGCTCAGGCCATCCTCCCGTGATTTCAGTGCCCCCAATTCCTGACTCCTTCCCCCCGATCGGCAGCTTTTGTGTACTGGCGATCCTTTTACCCAGCATCCAGTGGCAGAGACCCCTCTACCCCCGTGATTGAGCCAAGCAAGCATTCAAACCCCGAGATATGCATGCTGGGTAGAGAGATCTCCATTACACGAAAGCCTTTTTTTTCCAGCCGCTGCTGCCTCACACTGACCTGTGTGTCCAGTGGTTTAAGTTGTAAACTGACTTGGTGCTCTGAAGGCTGTCCATAGTTTGTAATTTGCAAGTGTCTATTGTTTCAATGGGCAATTTGTATCTATTATAATGTAAGTTATTTAGGACCGTCAGTGAGTGTTCATTTTTTGCAGGTGTCTGTTTGTAGATAGATTTTTTTGGTGGATAAAGAACCTACAAGGAAGACTCGGGTATTTATCTTTCTCTGAATTACCTTTACTAAGCATGCCAGCGGTACAAGAGCAGATTACTCTATTTTCCAGTCTTTTAGAATAAAAATGTCCTTTGTATAGAAAAAGGGCAGATTTTCCCCTAACACAAGGGTCACTGGGCTTTCTTAAGGTTACACAGGTCCAAATCAACCCTTGCAGTGTTTACATATAACAATATAACAACTGCAAACTACAGTAGTCATTGAAAGTTACTACGACTGGACTAGAAGCTCCAGAGCCTGTATAGAAGGCAGGGAATGGTGACAAAAAGAACAGTGAGCTTTTCAAACCTGGGAAAAAACGACCTGCTGTGATGGGGTTCCTATAGGGACCAGGAGTTGGTTGCCCAGGATGATGCCACGGTATAAATTTTTATGGGCATACTTAAGAAGTGGTTTCCGCAGAACAAATCAAGGTTGAAGTTCTTATGATGTGTGAAGTTTACCAGAATGACATAACTACAGCAGTAAAAAGCTGAATATTTATGCGACGTCATACCAGGTACAATTCTAAAAAATGAATCAAATTGTTTGTGCTGGAAGTTAATCATGTGACACTCACTCATATCAAATACCAGTTGGAAATAAACAGACAATGCTGGAAATACACAGCAAGTTAATCAGCATTTGTAAAAGGCGCCAATGTTAACATAGGTGAACACCTACATCGAAAATGTTGCAGCAAAGGGCTCCGTCTGAAACACCAATCTGTCTTTCCTTCCAGCTGTGACGAACCCAATGTGTATTTCCAGCATTCAATCTTTACCCTTTTCATCTCAATGGGTTGAAAAGCTTCATTTTCAACAGCAATTGTAAACAAACAATAGCATGTCTTTTTAGCTTTTGTTTGTCATGATCAGCACCTTCATTTCAAAATTAAATCTGGTAAGGTGCATAAAAACATTTTGGAATGTTTAACAAGTGAATATTACATGTGATAAAAACTGGAATTATAAGCTAGAAGAATCCAGACATCCTCTACCACTTTTTGTATAATTTATCATCCTGTATTGTTTTTTTATCTCCTTTCATTTCAGAGGTAATGACGCTAGATGATTCTCTCTTCCTGTGGGGATGGGAGGAGGGTTAAGAGCAGCTGTAGATCTTCTCCGCACTTTCTCTGTTGGCAGCTAGCTCAGATCAACACTGGCAGAGGCCGGGGGTAGGCCCTTCTTCACCTGCTTCCTTATATGCAGCTGGCATTTGCCTTGCCAAGACCAAAACAGTGTTGTGACTTGGGGCTCACGCCCATTAAGAACTCAGTTGAGGTGCCTATCTCATCTGAAATAGAACCCTTACAGCCAGCAGACACAAGGAACTTTCAGTCTGGGTTGGAGTTAAACCAAAGGCCTACAAATGAAAGGATAGAATGCATAGCCACTGAACCGCCTCGTCCCCCATGGTTAGCTCATTATGTCAGAACAAGATTCTGAATATTAAAGCTATTTGAAAAGTTATAGCACCCCAAAAATAATTAATGACCCACAGTTCTTATGCTTTACTTTGAATGATCATATCTAAACATCCCATTTTGCATATGGATGTTATAATCACAAAGTTCACGGCTTGTGTTCTTGACACAAACGCGTTAAGCTCTGTCCAAAAGAAATAAGCTGTCTACCAAACACCACTTAATTTATCAGTGTTGACGTACTCTTCGGAGCAGAAACACAGCCTGAAACATAATGGGTAGTGGGGGGAGCTGATAAGGAACATTTCTTGGAACAGGACTGCGGCAGATTAAAAAGGTACACTGCTCATATGCCAGCCTGCTTTCCTTTCAGGTATCCAGAGCAACTTTGATGGATGTAAAAAAAATATTTCCCATAGCCTATGAAGCTGTCCGCTAATCTAGCATTTTTGGTCCATGATTCTGGAGGATGACAAGGCCATTGACGCAAGAAAACTACTAGGCACTTGGTCTAAGCATTAAACAAAGTTTTAATCAACTGTTTTACAACATGGAGATCTAGTTGTGTCCTTCACTAGTTCCTGTAAAAGAATGTCCTGAGCAAGCTGGGCCCATGCCCGAGTATTTATACTCTCCCTGGACAGCGCCACCAGCAGGCCGCCCAGTATTATTTCATAAGTCATTTCCACATGAATGGCTGATTCATGTCAACCATTACCAACATTAAGGTGGCCCCCAATCAACAACAACAACTTGCATTTATATAGTGCCTTTAACGTAGAAAAATGTCCTCAGGCGCTTCACAGGAGCGTTTTCGGACAAAATTTGACACCAAGCCACATAAGGAGATGTTAGGGCAGATGACCAAAAGCTTGCTCAAAGAGGTAGGTTTTATGGAGCGTCTTACAGGAGGAGAGCGAGGTAGAGAGGCGGAGAGGTTTAGGGAGAGAATTCCTCTTATAGTTGTAATTTCTGTGGTGCCAGTTGAGGACTCCTGGAATCGTGTGTACACGTACTTGATATACATTTGCTGACTTTCTCCTGTTTGCCACACTCTGTGGTGCAGAGGAGAACCGTCTCCGAGCTCTGCTTGGGTCAAGAAAGTATGGAAAATGATTCAGTCAATCAGACAATTAGTCTTCTCCTAAACTGCATTAGGTTAAATTTCTAGATGTACGATTTCCCCTTTATTCAGTTATCCTCCTCAGTTCCCTTATAGTTGCCGGGGCATTTCTCTGGGGTTTTCATCAAAAGTGTCTAAGCTTTTGCCTTTGTGGAATGCATAGATACATACAATGGAGCCCAGGGGGCCGCATTTAAACTTCAAATCCACGTTCCCACTAATTTGCAGTTATCTCAAGCTACTGGCAACAACAGATCCTGCTGATCTGATTTAGTATTTATCCACCAATGAGGCAACAGCGCTAAAAGCAGGCCTTTCCAAACCTCCAGGTCCCAAAAATTCCAATAGGACAAACTAGAGAATAGGAAATATAAGTGCAAATAGGACACAGGTGCCTAGGCTTCAAGGGCTAGATTATAGGGTTCGGGGGCTGCATGTAGCTTACGGCCACAAGTGGGCAACCATGACCTAGGGTGTCCTACAGATCTTGTAGTCACTGACTTGTGCCAGGTTTCTGTGGTTTTTATGGTTTCCCTTCTCCTTCCTCGTGCAGGCTTAATTTATTTTCCCTGCTCTTGATTCTATTTGCCAGCTCTCATGACCCGTCTCCTTTACTTCCCTGTAGTATTTCGTCTATCATTAGGACATTGCTGCACTCCTTTAGTATCATGGCTCCTTGTTTCCCATCCTGCAATTGTTGTTTTGTTTCTGGTACAGCTGCTAATATGCACATTCCAGTCGTTAATCCTGCTCCACGTTGTACAATTCTCTGTTGGTTATTTTAAGTTTGAACCAATACAAGAAATAGAGGGCAAGAATTGGGCTGGGAGCTTGAAATGCCACACAACTGTTGACAGGGCCAGTGACGGGCAGGCCCATTCTGGCATTTAATCGCAGATTTTCTGCCCCAAAGGTTTAGAACATTAAATCGTTTTTTTTAAATCCACCTTCAATGCTTTTGCTCACGACTTAAAATGTTAATCATTTAAAAACTGCTTCGCAAATTGTTCTGTGTTGGTTTTCTCACCCAATTAGTTTAAAATCATAAGCTCTAATAAACCTATTTTTAACAGTTCAGCAAAGCGACACAGGTACTAATACCAGTGCAAGCCTTGGATTGTGCACTCGGTACCACGTTGATCAAGAAGTGAACCTGTGGAGACAGTAGGTGTTATGTAGCAAAACAAGACCCTGTCTCCTGGGAGGATGAAGAACATTCAGAGGCTAATGCACACTAAGTGCTGCTGTAACAGCATCAGGGTCTTGCAACCAGAACCAAGAAGGTAGCTGTGACCACCAGCTCCAAGACACACAGAGCACGGCACCTGATTCTTGCATCCTACTGACTGAAACATTTAAATAGCATTAAGTATAAAACATTCTTCTGACAGTGAGGCCTTGTCCATAGCATTTTGGAACTTTGCACTTACACATGGCATATCCCACAAGGTCTCAAATAATAAGGAATCACAGCTTCCCTAGGATATCCAGAACTGGACTACTGCCTTCAAAGATTTTAGAGTGTCAGCTTGAATGAGCTGACAATGAGGGAATCAAGGGGCAAGATGAGATGATTTTTTTTTTACGCAGCAAATTATGATGTCCTGGAATGCATTGCCTGCAAGGGTTGTGGAAGAAGATTCAATGGTAACTTTCAAAAGGGGATTGGATAAATACTTGAAAAGGAAAACATTTGCTGGGCTATGGGGTCAGAGCGAGGGAGTGGGACTAATTGGAAAGCTCTTTCAATGAGCCAGCACTGGCATGATGGGCCAATGGCTGCCTTCTGTGCTGTATGATTCTATGAGTTGTGTTATTTTGGAGCACCTCAACCACAAAGACCATGAACACCTCCCACTCCCATCCCCAGGATAGTCAAGACTACACGAGTTATGAGTTTGCAAGTCTGCCAGCTAACAGGAGCTGCTGAATGTTGCTATATGTTAACTTGTTTTAAATCCCAAGTTAATTTCTCATTTGGGGTTGGATTTTATCGACATTAAAACAAATTCAAAATAAGAACTCTGTATTTTCCTGGGAACCACAAAGTATCCTTGTGTTTTCTTGAAGCAATGTAACCTTATCTATGAAATCGAAGGCATCGACAAGGTTAAAGCAGAAGCTAAAGCATTCTCCGAATATCCCACAAAAGCTGTTTCTGTGAACATTGCAGAAATCCCCTGGAAATAAAGGACACAATTCTTCCACATAATGACAAAATAACCAATGGGACACTTCGATTGTGCTCGTTATCTGTTCACAATCTGGGCTTTTCTCTGACATCTACATGATAATGAAATAGCAATAATGTACTGATTATTGTGCTTTATTTTTCAGGCACTTCAGGTTTTGGTAATAATTTCTTGCGAGTTCATTTAACTATTTTATTTGAATGGTTCATTGTCTATTAAAATTAATTATTCTTACTGATTCAATTCATGTTTTCCTTCTTCCGACAATGCTTCCTGGTCTAGCTGAATAACACTTGCCAATTTCCAACTTTCACCCTGCAAGAAACATCCCTCGGCCCACTCTCACTGCAGCACCTGCCATTCGCTTCTCTTCCTCCCCACCCCTTCTCCCAGTCGCCCACTGTTACCAATTCCAACTAATCGAAAGTACAGGAAACTTTGTGTTATTCGGAGGCTAAATGTCCGGCAAGCTCGAGCCACCGGCAAAAATCAGGAGCCTTTTTGTTAGGGTTTTTTTTCTTCTCGTAGGCTTTTTTCCTTCTCGTGGCTTTTTTTTCCCCAACAGTCAGGCTCTGCAAAGTCTCTGTAGCTTAGCAACAGCTTCAGAGAGACGCTTCCAAGGTACGGGCCAACTGTTTAGAAGCTGTTGCTAAGCAACAGTGTTTGTTGTCAGATGCGGAGATGAAAAGCTCCGCATGCTTCAACATTAACGCTGGTTTGTCCGGCAGTTTTGAGGGAACGGCAACAGCTCGGTCCCGTCGGTGCCGGATAGCACAAAGTTTCCTGTAAATGGATTCCTGTAGCGGTTCGAGTAGATCGCCACTAAAATAAGAGAGTTTGACTTCGACGAACTATTAACAAGTTGTTTATTTACAGGAACAGACTAATTACATCAGGTAAGATGGCAGGTAAGATGGCTGACTGTAGGAGCACTGTGGTGTAGGTCTTGTCCCAGCGGGGACTCCACGAAGACTAACTGTAGGAGCACTGTGGAGAGCGTGATGACGTCATCACGCTCTGCTGTGTGTTCCCGCGCTTTGGGCGTCACGTGACTGCGTCGTGATGTCAGCACGTTCGCGTGCGCTTAGGCGGTCCCGTGACCTGCGCCGTTGCTTCGGTGCATCTCCCCGGCACGGAGGCTGGCCGTTGAGGCCGAGGTCGCGAAGCCAGGCTGTGCCGGTGCTTGCCGCGGGGGCGGAAGATCGCGTCGCTCCCGTCGGCTGGCCGATGCGGCCGAAGTCGCAGTAGGCCGGGCTGTGCCGGCGGCCGTCTCAGAAGACCGAGTCGGGCCGGCGGCCCGCGCGCGTGCGTCACGTGATGCGTGACGTCAGCGCGTTAGGTCGCCTCTTAAAGGGGCAACGGCCCCAACAGGTAAGTTATACATACATAAGTAAGTTAAGTACATAGTTAGGTAAGTTAAAGGGAATTATGTATATATATCTATATGTAAGGGACAACCGGTGGTACTGCCACATTCCCATCTTTATTAAATTTACTGTTAATAAACAGATATTATCACTACAGCCATTAATTAGCACCTTCAAACCAACTGGATTATTAGCTCCACAAGATTTTTTAAAGTCTACTAGCTAAGTTCCATGCAACTGCTCAATACAAGTTGGAAGTATTAAGAACAAGGGTATTATGGCAAGTAATAATACCAGTGACACTTAACTTACCAGCAGAACTGGGAGCACTGTAATTACACCTCGGGCTCTGGCAGTACTAGGATATGTCCAGTAGTACTTAAGAGAAGTCCTGGAGTTTGGGAGCATTTAGAGAGGTTCTGTCAGCATTTGAGCAGATCCCAGAGTCTGGGATAAGGACCATAGGATTTGGGAGCATTCAGGAAGGAGGTCCCAGGGTCTGGGAGGATTGGAGATGACCCAGCAGTTGTGTTCACTTGGAGAGATCTGGGTGGGGGCTTGTGAAGTCCAGGTGAACTGAGAGAGCGGCCCAGTGTATGACATCCTTGAAGAGTTGCCAGGATCTGGTAGTATTGGGGTGGAACAAGGGCTGGGTCCAGCACCTTTGCGGGGAGGGGTTTCAGAACAATGGGACTTGAACTACCCGTGGCCGTTTTTGGACCATCAGGTGCCTCGCCACTACATTCCTGCCTGTTAGCTTCCTTCCCTGACAAATCCTTGACCTCTTTAGTTATCAGGCAACCAGTCATTTGCTTTCTGTTTCATCAGCTGACTCTTGCTGAAAAGCTATAAATGTACTATTAGTGAATTTGTGACTTAGTCTTTAATAACCTTAACTTAAAAAAAACCTGATTGAATCCTCAAAATGTAATCGTTTAGATAGTTTCCAATTATACAACAAAAATGGTTCAGTCTTTCTCAAGAGAAAGATTTTCTAACTGAAATTGGAGCCAATGTGATGAGGGGAGGGGTTTGTCATAATTGACATGGACGACAGCCAATCAGTAGGAACCCCAAAGCACTCAAATTCATCGAGGTTTATCACTTGGATAAACAAATTGAAATTCTCTTCAACTTTTCCAGTGAGAATAAGAAGTCCGTTCTCAATAAACATTTTTTGTTTTGCTTTCCAAATGTCAAAAGAAACCACAACTGTTATGAATTACAGGTCCCGTCTAAATGGCAGAGATAAAAATTGAGCAGCACATACTTTAAAAAAAAAGTGAAATAATAGTTTGAGAATCCAATTTCCAGTCTGTTTTGAAGTCTTTCAGAAAAAGCAATGAAACTCAAATCCACACAGGATAATGGGATGCCTCAGTGCTTCAACTCAGAAACCTATTGATGCATGCTGGACAATTCTGCAACCGGCTCACGTTCAGAATCTACAGATGTGCCTGGTCACTTCCTATAACTGCGAGAGAAAAAACATACATCGAAGCTTAGATTATTCAGGCACGCGAGATCTTGACCAATGTTCACCCTGATTTTTTTTTGGGTGCGCGGCCTATTCACAGTTCATGCGCGAAATTTAACATTAGAAAAGCTGGTCCGGGCTGCGCGGGCTGAGAGCTGCGCGGCCACGCAGCTTAGAAGTAACATTGGTCTTGACGTAAAAACTACAATGAAGGCATTAAAAGATACATAGAAACATAGAAGATGGGAGCAGGAGTAGGCCATTCGGCCCCTCGAGCCTGCTCCGCCATTCAATGCGATCATGGCTGATCATCCAAATTCAGCACCCTGTCCCTGCTTTCTCCCCATATCCCTTGATCCCTTTAGCCTTAAGAAATATATCCAACTCCTTCTTGAATATATTTAATGAATTGGCCTCTACTGCCTTCTGTGGTAGAGAATTCCACAGGTTCACCACTCTCTGGGTGAAGAAGTTCCTCCTCGTCTCTGTCCTAAATGGCTTACCCCTTATCCTTAGACTGTGATCCCTGGTTCTGGACTCCCCGACCATCAGGAACCTCCTTCCTGCATCTAGTCTGTCTAGTCCTGTTAGAATTTTATAAGTTTCAATGAGATCCCCTCTCATTCTTCAAAACTCCAGCGAGTACAAGCCCAATCGACCCAATCTCTCCTCATATGTCATTCCTGCCATCCCAGGTATCAGCCCGGTGAATCTTCGCTGCACTCCTTCCATGGCAAGAATATCCTTCCTCAGATAAGGCGACCAAAACTGCACACAATACTCAAGGTGTGGTCTCACCAAGGCCCTGTACAACTGCAGCAAGACATCCTGGTTCCTGTACTCAAACCCTCTTGCTACGAAGGCCAACATACCATTTGCCTTCTTAACCGCCTGCTGCACCTGCATGCTTACCTTCAGCGACTGCTGCACAAGGACGCCCAGGTCTCGTTGCACTTCCCCTTCTCCCAATCTATCGCCATTCAGATAATAATCTGCCTTCTTGTTTTTGACACCAAAGTGGATAACCTCGCATTTATCCACGTTATATTGCATCTGCCATGCTTCTGCCCAATCACCCAACCTGTCCAAATCATACTGGAGTTTCTCGGCATCCTCCTCACAGCACACATGCCCACCCAGCTTTGTGTCATCTGCAAACTTGGAGATATTACATCTAGTTCCCTCGTCCAGATCATTAATATATGTTGTGAATAGCTGGGGTCCAAGGACCGATCCCTGCGGTACCCCACTAGTCACTGCCTGCCACTCGGAAAAAGACCCGTTTAATCCAACTCTTTGCTTTCTGTCTGCCAACCAGTTCTCTATCCAAGTCAATACCTTGCCCCCAATCCCATGTGCCTTAACTTTACACGCTAATCTCTTATGCGGGACCTTATCGAAAGCATTTTGAAAGTCCAAATACACTACATCCACTGGTTCTCCCTTATCTATTTTACCAGTTACATCCTCAAAAAATTCCAGTAGATTAGTCAAGCACGATTTACCTTTTGTAAATCCATGTTGACTTTGTCCGATCCGGTCACTGTTTTCCAAGTGCTCTGCTATTACATCTTTAATAATGGACTCTAGCATTTTCCCCACTACCGATGTCAGGCTTATCCTTAGACTGTGACCCCTGGTTCTGGACTCCCCCGCCATCGGGAACATCCTTCCTGCATCTAGTCTGTCTAGTCCTGTTAGAATTTTATAAGTTTCAATGAGATCCCCTCATTCTTCTAAACTCCAGCGAGTACAAGCCCAATCGACCCAATCTCTCCTCATACGTCATTCCTGTAATTCCCCATTTTCTCTCTACCACCTTTTTTGAACAGTGGGGTAACATTAGCTACCCACCAATCCATGGGTACTGTTCCAGTCTCGATAGAATTTTGGAAGATGACCAGCAATGCATCTACTATTTCTAGGGCCACTTCCTTAAGTACCCTAGGATGTAGATTATCAGGCCCTGGGGATTTATCGACCTTCAATCCCATCAATTTCCCTAACACCATTTCCCTACAAATACTGATTTCTATCAGTTCCTCCCTTTCATTAGACCCTATGTTCCCCGACATCTCTGGGAGGTTATTTGTGTCCTCCTTTGTGAAGACAAAACCAAAGTATGTATTTAATTGGTCTGCCATTTCTTTGTTCCCCATTATAAATTCCCCCGATTCTGACTGCAAGGGACCTACGCTTGACTTCACTAATCTTTTTCTCGTCACATATCTATAAAAGCTTTTACAGTCAGTTTTTATGTTCCCTGCAAACTTACTCTCATACTCTATTTCCCCCCTCTTAATTAATCCCTTTGTCCTCCTTTGTTGAATCCTAAACTGCTCCCAATCCTCAGGTTTACTGCTTTTTCTGGCCAATTTATATGTCCTCTCCTTGGATCTTATGCTATCTCTAATTTCCCTTGTTAGCCACAGTAGAGTCACCTTTTTTGTTTTATTTTTATGCCAAACTGGGATGAACAAATTCTGTAGTTCATCCATGCGATCTTTGACTGTTTGCCATTGCATATCCACCGTGAACCCTTTGAGTGACATTCCCCAATCAATCCTACCCAACTCGCGCCTCAGACCATCGTAGTTTCCTTTATTTAAATTCAGGACCCTAGTCTCCGAGTCAACTACTTCACTCTCCATCTTAATGAAGAATTCTATCATATTATGATTGCTCCCACCCAAGGGGCCTTGCACAACAAGATTGCTAATTAATCCTTTCTCATTACATAAGATGGCCTGATCTCTAGTTGGTTCCTCGACATATTGGTCCAGCAAACCATCCCGTATACACTCCAGGAATTCCTCCTCCACAGTATTGTTATTAATTTGGTTAGCCCAATCTATATGTAGATTAAAGTCACCCATGATAACTGCTGTGCCCTTATTGCACGCTTCTCTAATTTCCCTTTTAATGCCATCCCCAACCTCCGCATTACTGTTCATTACAATTCAATGGGTAAATGTAATCATGTGAAATATTTAATTTTAAATAATTTTATTTTGTTTAAAACCTTATTTAGGACATTAGAAATTTCAGTTACTGAGGAAAAAATCTTTCCAAAGAGTGTCTTAGCTAGAACTACATAGTATTTACAGCACAGAAGTAGGCCACTCAGCCCGTCAGGTCTATGTTCTGACAAAAGGTCATCAACTTGAAACGTTAACTGTTTCTCTCTCCACAGATGCTGCCTGACCTGCTGAGTATTTACAGCATTTTCTGTTTTTATTTCAGATTCCAGCATCCACAGTATTTTGCTTTTGCATCAGGTCTATGACTGTGTTTATGCTCCACACGAGCCTCCTCCCACCTTACTTCATCTCACCCTATCTGTGTATCCTTCTGTTCCTTTCTCCGTCATGTACTTATCTAGCTACCCCTTAAATGAATATGATTGGTGCATGGGTCATTTTCTTCTTTTTTTAAATGTTATTTTTACAGTCTAAGTTCTGCTGACTAGTTATTCAGGATTCATTGTTTTCCTAAGCCCTAATCATTGGCATTTTTCGAGCCGTTTTCCTCACTTTTGTATGCTTGCTACTTCTTCAGGCCTGATTTAGTGATCTGAGCCAATTAACATGTGTGATAGCAAAAGTGTGGCAAACAGGAAGTGCATGCTAGATGCAAGACTTCCAATATATTACTCGGCGACTGCCTGTGTGGAATGCCATGGAAAATTAAGAGCTCAAGTGCAGTCTTGAGATGAAGCAGTGTTGGAGGATCTGGGATACTTGGACCAGGGTGTGCAGACGTTGTTCCGTCCAAGTTTTAAAGTCATGCATTCTGTCCTCATTTTTATATTATTTATAGTTAAATATCAAAGCTTACAGCAATTTGGGAAGCAGAAAAGTAGAGTTGGTAAAGTAGGAAGTTTCTCTGCAGTGTAGGCCGAGGAGCTGGGAGACACATAACAGAGATAAAATGGAGGCGCTACAGAGCCCCCAGTGGTAAGAGGATGTAAATTGCATTCTTACAACTTTACACAGACCGTTTCCATTATACATATTGACATAGAAATTAAGACCATGATTTTGCTGACCTTGGCGGGCCCGACCCCACTGCTGGCTCCAGCCCACTGTGTAAAATGAATTTCCCTTGATTGGGCTTAAGCCCACCCAGTGCGTGTCCCAGCCAATTAGAGGAAACAGGTCTGGTGACGTCATTTGATGACGTGTCATCAGCCGGTTTCCTTAAAGGGGCCATGACCAAATTTATTTTGACATTTGTGCTGTCAGTGTTCCACAGCATTGAGGTGCTGCAAACACTGACAATGACTGCACAAAGGCACAGAGCTGTACCCAGGCTCCTCCATGACTCCCTCCATATGCTTATGGAGGGAGTCACAGCACACAGGGAGGTCCTCTTCCCTTCCCATGGGCGGAAGAGACCTCCCCAGGAGATCAACACAGACTGGTTGCACATTGCAGAGGAGGGCACAAGCAGGGATGTGGTCAGGAGGACCTAGATTCAGTGGCGCAAACCTTTCAATTATCTCAGTAGATCACAAAGTCACACTCAACCTCATCCTGCTGTGTCTCTCATCACATCCTCACCCTACTTCTGCGCATCCGTACACACACCAACTTACCTTGCGCCTCCACCTATCCCTCTCTATCTATATTATCACATCCCCATCTTACTAGCCATCCCTTACACTCACCCTTACCCTCATCCTAGTGCAATCATTCCAACTAACAACACACATGAGTAGCCACTTAGAGTGTTTTATCCAATGTTCATGTAAAGTTTCTGTTAATGTGACTTAGTAAATTGCAGTGAATGGCGAGACATATCGTTACCCCCCCCGCAATGGTCACGAGTGTGAAAGGAATGGCTTGGGCATTGTAGGGATGCTTTATGGTGTTGGTGTGAGGTGGTGCCAACCTGGCGCATCATGTGGCACCCAGAGTGTCGTGTCAAGTGAAATAAATCTGGCCATGGTGAGGCCATCCCCGGGCAGCAATGTGGTCCGGTGCTGATGCCCTCTGTCCTGTGTAGCATCAGTTGATTGCGGAGAAGGTTGGTGTTGATGGTGCTGATCATGGTGGGATTCGGAGGACCAAGGTGAGAGTATAAAGGGCATCCATGTTGATGGAATAGATGGCAGGTGAAGTTGAGATGACAGAAGCATTCTGTCAATGGTGTGAGAGGTTGTTCCAATGAGGTGACACTGGATAGAGAGTTTACTCCAAACACTTGCAACCTGCATAAAGCTCAATCTGTGTTCCAAATGCAGTAAGCAACAGCTTCTGAGCTTGGAAAGTGAACAGCTGTGAGGTGAGAGCTTTTATAACACATTTCAAACTGTCAAGTAACCAGCTGATTCAATGGCCATTCATCTCTCACCTCGAGATCCCCGAGCAGCGAGAACCTCGTCGGCGAGCACGTAAAGTCAAAAGGTAAGCTAAAATGTAATCTTAATGATGTCTAAACAAGGTCAATGATTTTAATTGGGTCCCCCGCCGCTGCTCAGCACTGACAGACCCGACATTGGTAAAGGCGTGTGGCGGCAGGACCACGTTGAATAAAAACCACTTTCACACCCAACCCACCACCAATTGTGCCCGCTGACCCCCTGGAAAATTCCGGCCTATGTGTCAGCCTCAGCTCAGTGGGCAGCACTCTGGTATCTGTGTCAGAAGGTTGTGGGTTCAAGCCCCACTCCAAAAACTTGAGCACAAAATCTAGGCTGACACTCCAGTGCAGTATAGCTCGATCAGCATCAATAAAACAGTTTAATTGGTCATTTAACTCATTGCTTTTTGTGGGAGCTTGTTGTGCGCAGATTGGCTACCACAATTCCCTACATTACAACAGTTACTACACATCAAAAGTACATCATTGGTTATAAAGCATTTTGGATGTCCTGAAGTCATGAAAGGCGCTATATAAATGCAAGTTCTTTCGTTCTTACCTTGATTTAGTAACAATTTTGTGTTAACTTTTTCCATTCAACACAAAATTGTTACAAAAATTCAGTTAGGGGCGCCCAGCTCGCCTGGGCGCCGGAATTACCGCTGCGCGCGAAGCCACTTGCGCCAGCGGGAAATTCACTTTCAGCGCCCCAAGTGGAAGCCGGCCGCTAAACAAGGGTTTCGGCGCCCCGCTTGGGGCGCTGAAACTGAATACCGGCGTGCAAACGGCAGCCTGCAGTACTGCAGGCCCTCCTCTCAGTCTTAAGGGGGAGGTGCCTGCAACAGCGCGATCCCCGCTCGCGAGTGCCGGCAAATGAGCCCGGCACCAAGGAGAAGTGCCGGGCTCTCTGGAAACAGCCGGCAATGCCGCGGGGGGGGGGGGGAGGGTCTAGGAGGCCGGGGACGGAGGTGCGGGCAGGCGGCCGCCGAAAAAGCGGCCGGCCGCACCTCCACCTTAACTCGCCCCACTACCGGCACAGGTAGGCCCCGTGTACCGGTCGCTGTTTGCGGCCGGCGCGGGGGAGGCGGCAGCAACCAAATATGGCCAGCGGGGCGATAGCGGTGCTCTGCGCACACCGATGACGTCATCGGTGGCGGCGCAGCGCTACTGGCTAACGCCGCCATTAGCGCCCCGCTAAATATCGCGGTAGGTTTGCACAGTGGCGCAAAAGCCCTCTTTGGGCGCAAACTGGTGGCGCAGGCCACTGAATTTCTAGGCCTATATGTTAGATATTTCATTGAGCTCGGCGCTGCTGGTCACTCCCATAATCAGACTTATGTCCCCTATGATCCAGAGTGCACCCTTTCTGTCCAATAGCTAGAGAACGATAGAAGGACCCAGGGCTCTTAATACAGAATGCTTACTTCATACAGCAGTTGCTGAAATATACCATGTGCCACTGTGTGAATCTCATCTCTTCACAGAAGGGAGACTGAATCATATTACATTCAGTACAAAAAAGGTTGTAAGATTACCTACTGCAGGTGTTAGCTTGGTTTAATCAGTAGCACTCTTGCCTCAGTCAGAAAGTCCTGAGTTCAAGCCCCGCTCTAAAACTTGAGCACATAATCTAGCTGACAGTTTAGTGCATTCCTGAGGGAATGCTGAATTGCTGAAGGTGGCATTTTTTGAATCAAACTTTAAACTGAGCCAGTTTGTGCCTGCTCAAGTGGATATAAAAGAACCTATTTGTAGCACAGCAGGAAATTCTCCAGTCATCCAACATTCCTCCCTCATCAAACAGCACCAGGAAAAAAATAGATTAACTGGTTATTTATCTCCTATACTGTTTCTGGGACCTTGCTGCATGCATTTGCCTACAGAATAATGATTGCAATTCAAAAGTAATTTGTTGGTTGTGAAACACTGAGACATCCTGAGGACATAAGGAGGCGCTATCTTAATGTCAGCCCTTTCTTTCATACCTCTGGGCTTCCTATACAGGAAACTCTCAATTTACCAGCACCTAAACAACCGGAAATCTCTGTTAACCGGCAAAATTCAGGAGTAGGTTCAGGTAAGTTTTACTTCATATTAGTGGCCGTTCCTGGATCTGTGGCTGTGTAACCGGGGCTCCTACACTTGTTGCTAAGCAACAGAGATGCTTGGTCTGTGGCCGGAGTTCCTGCATCTGTTGCTAAGCAACAGGGAAGCCTGGATTTGTTGCTGTGTACGGAGCTCTCGTACCTTTTACTATACCTCTCTGTAATCCGGACTTTTTGATAAACCGGCACCACGCCAGTCCCGGATAAAAAAGAGTTTCCTGTACTTGGGAATCAGACTCCCGAGTTATACTGATGCTTTCTGGAACTGCTTCACGTTGATATAAAAATGGTGGTAGAGCAGCAGCTGGAGACTGTGATTTATGCATCTTCTGTTCCTGCAGTAGCAGCCGTTAAGTTGTCCATTTTAAATGTACAATGCCAACAGCAGAAGAAAATACAGAAACATAGACAACATAAGACCCAAGAGCCTGGAGCTGCTTTTCCTTGAATTCTCAAACAGCTGTAGAACTGTGGTCAGTGATTTGTAAGGTCACCACTGGGAGACAACCCGTCCTGACTCGCAAGTGAAGTAACACAAATGGGCAGGGTTAAACTATATTCAGAGTTACACTGCAGCTCCAACAGCAGCAGTTTATTTTGAAAAACTGCATTGTATGTTCTTCAGCCTTACAATGCTTCTTTAATTGCTATTACCTTTGCTTTATTTGAAGACAGACTGGAATGCATTGATCTAGTTGTAGTCATACCAAGAACAAGTTTGAAAAATGAACAGCAATGAATATTTAAAGCTGCAATCTCCAACAACTGTTATTTTACAAATACCGAAGTTCTACTTTAAAAAAACAAATTTCACAGCTTTAAAGTTTGAAATCTTGAAAACTATCCTTGTATGTTTCTTAAAACAGCTCATTTAAAGGGAGTATTCCTTTAGAAAAATAAAATCAAGTTGGGGACAGCGGAGAAAGGAAGGAAGGAAATACGGCCTTAAATATTTTAACAAAATAAAAATGAAGTTGCAATTGGCCCTAGTCTTAACTTATAAATTTATGGTTGTTAAACATTTTAAGCTATCACTGACACAAAGATCATAATTCAACTCACCAGGTGAAATACCAGTATAGATGTCGGTGAACCTGGGGTCTCTCTCTTGAGAAAACAGCGGGTCCGTTTTGTCTATTGATTTCCCATGCTCTTGGACACCGGCAGATACAGTTGAAACAGGGACCTTTTAAATAAACAGTGACATAAAGCCTATTATACCATCAATTCTTTCTGAAGTGCAGGCTTTGATCTAATCAGCAGATACGTTTTCTATTTTGTTTATTCATTTTTTGAATTGTAAAATCGTGCATCCTCAGGAAAAATATACAATCTCATGCCATGGGCGAGGCCACCTTTGAAGTATTGCTTGTGAGAATGTAATTTCTTTGTATGCGTTACCTGGGAAGGGTCATAGGAAGGTAGACCTTCTCTTGGACCGACTTCAAGCTCAGCTTGTTGTTGCTGCTGGAGTTGCCTGTAACACAGAACATAAGCACAATGGGAAAAAACAAATCACAACAGCACTTATTTAAATTAGCCGTACTACAGAAGGCAGAAGTGGTTCGGCAGCTGCTTACATTTCAGGAAACACCATCATTTCCAGCCAAATTCAAACTTCTAAATGATTACTGATTTCTCCCCGAACAGCTGCAACAATAATTACACACCAGCACACTATTAAAATATCACTTTCTGCATTTATTCATGTCTTTAAATTTGAATTCCTGAACAGTTTTGTGAAAAATCTATCATTAATGTCCAGACTGGTACCTGTTTGTCTGCATTTCAGAAACACATACAAATATTTTAATTGACTACTTAGACTACAGAGGACGTTTAAAAAGCTGTTCTTTTCTTCATCAAAATCACTTAATCCATTAATCCCAATATTAATAATTCTCTCTTTTATTCATTCATGGGATGTGGGCATTGCTGGCAAGGCCACCAGTTATTGCCCATCCCTAAATGCCCTTGAGGAGGTGGTGGTGAGCCGCCATCTTGAAACACTGCAGTCTGTGTGGTGAAGGTACTCCCACAGTGCTGTTATGTAGCGAGTTCCAGGATTTTGACCCAGCGATGATGAAGGAACGGCGATATATTAAAGTCAGGATGGTGCATGACTTGAGAGGGGAACTTGGAGGTGGTGGTGTTCCAATGTGCCTGTTGCACTTGTCCTTCTAGGTGGTAGAAGTCGCGGGTTTGGGAGCTGCTGTCATAGAAGCCTTGGTGAGTTGCTGCAGTGCATCTTGTAGAAGGTACACACTGCAGCCTTGTTGCGCCGATGCTGGAGGGCCTGAACGTTTAAGGTGGTGGATAGGGTGCCAATCAAGTGGACTGCTTTGTCCTGGGTGATGTTGAGTTTCTTCAGTGTTTTTGGAGTTGCACTCATCCAGGCAAGTAGAGAGTATTCCATCTACTCCTGACTTGTACCTTGAAGGTGGTGGAAACCCTTTAGGGTGTCAGGAGGTGAGTCACTCACCATAGAACAGAACATAAGAAATAGAAGCAGGAGTAGGCCATTTGGCCCTTCGAGCCTGTTCCACCATTCAATAAGATCATGGCTGATCTACCTCATCTCTATTTTTCTGCACGACCCCCATATCCCCTGATTCCCTTAATATTCAAAAATTTATCGATCTGTCATGAATATACTCAACAACTGAGCCTCCGCAGTCCTCTGGGGTAGAGAATTCCAAAGAATCACCACCCACTGAGTGAAGAAATTTCTCCTCATCTCAGTCCTAAATGGCCGACCCCTTATTCTGAGACTGTGACCCCTGGTTCTAGACTCCCCAGCCAGGGGAAACATCCTCCCTGCATCTACCCTGTCAAGCCCTGTAAGAATTTTGTATGCTTCATGAGATCACCTCTCATTCTTCTAAACTCTAGAGAATATAGCCCTAGTCTACTCAATCTCTCCTCATAGGACAATCCCCCCCATTCCAGTAACCAGTCTGGTGAACCTTCGTTGCACTCCCTCTATGGCAAGTATATCCTTGCTTAGGTAAGGAGACAAATACTCCAGGTGTAGTCTCACCAGGGCCCTGTATAATTGCAGTAAGACGTCTTTACTCTTATACTCAAATCCTCTTGTAATAAAGGCCAACATACCATTTGCTTTCCTAATTGCTTGCTGTACCTGCATGTTAACTTTCAGTGATTCGTGTACAAGGACACTCAGGTCCCTCTGAACACCAACATTTCCCAATCTCTCACCATTTAAAAAATACTCTGTGACATGAATCTTGTTATTCATGTGGAAATGACTTCTGAAATAATACTGGGCGGTCTTCTGGTGGCGCTGTCCAGGGAGAGGGAGGATCCAGTTGTCGTGGTCCATGTTGGGACAAACGACGTAGATAGGACAAGGAAGGCGGTTCTGTTAAAGGAGTATGAGCAGCTAGGGGTCAAATTAAAAAACAGAACCTCAAGGGTAATAATCTCTGGGTTATTACCTGAGCCACGAGCGAATTTGGCTAGGATAAATAAAATTAAATAGTTAAATGCGTGGCTCAAAGACTGGTGTGGGAGAAATGGGTTTTGCTTCTTGGGACACTGGCACCAGTACTGGGACAGGAGGGAGCTGGTCCGTTGGGACGGACTCCACTTGGCCAGTGCTGGGACTAGAGTCCTGGCGAATCATATAACTAGGGCTGTAGAGAGGGCTTTAAACTAATTAGTGGGGGGGAGGTTTCTAGAGAGCAAATAATAGAAATGACAACGGAGAAGGTCATAGACTTAGGTAGCAGTGGGGGAATAAAAAAACAGAACGTGTCAGGAAGGGACAGAAGGTATGGAGTAAAAGGTAAAGTAGTAAAAGGGGAAAAAACAGGAACTAAGTGTCACAAAACATATTTGAAAGTTCTTTATCTGAATGCACGTAGCATTCGTAACAAAATGAATGAGTTAACGGCACAAATAACTACATATGGGTATGATCTTGTGGCCATTACAGCAACATGGCTGCAGGGTAACCATGACTGGGAATTAAACATACCAGGTTATTTAACAATCAGGAAGGACAGGCAGGAAGGGAGGGGAGGTGGGGTGGCTATGTTAATAAAGGAAGGAATCACTATAATACAGAGAAATGATATTGGGTCAAAGGAGCAGGATAGTGAAACAGTTTGGGTGGAGATAAGGAATATAAGGGGAAAAAAACACTAGTGGGCGTAGTCTATAGGCCTCCGAACAGTTGCAACTCTGTTGGACGGCGTATTAATCAGGAAATAGTTGAGGCTTGTAATAAGGGAACAGCTATAATTATGGGGGATTTTAACTATCATATTAACTGGACAAATCAAATTGGGCAGAGCAGCCTTGAGGATGAGTTCATTGAGTGTATTAGGGACGGGTTTCTTGAGCAGTATGTAACTGAACCGACCAGGGGGCAAGCAACCTTAGATTTGGTCCTGTGTAATGAGACAGGATTAATTAAAAATGTCCTAGTAAAGGATCCCCTTGGAATGAGTGACCATAACATGGTTGAATTCCATATTCAATTAGAGGGTGAGAAGGTTGGATCTCAAACAAGCGTGCTGAGCTTGAATAAAGGAGACTATGAAGGTATGAGAGCAGAATTGATTAGAGTGGACTGGGAAAATAGATTAAAGGGTAAGATGGTACATGATCAGTGGTGTACATTTAAGGAGTTATTTTACAACTTCCAAAAAATATATATTCCACTGAGGAAAAAAGGGTGTAAAAGAAAAGATAGCCATCCGTGGCTAAGTAAAGTAATTAAGGATAGTATCCAACTAAAAACAAGGCCATATAAGGTAGCCAAATCTAGTGGGAGGATAGAAGATTGGGAAGTCTTTAAAAGACAGCAAAAAATAACTTAAAAGATTGATTAAGAAAGGGAAGATAGATTATGAAAGTAAATTAGCAAAAAATATAAAAACAGATCGCAAAAGTTTCTATAGTTATATAAAAAGAAAAAGGGTGGCTAAAGTAAATGTTGGTCCCTTAGAGGATGAGACCGGGAAATTAATGGTGGGAAACATGGAGATGGCAAAAACGCTGAACAAATATTTTGTATCAGTCTTTACGGTAGAGGACACTAAGAATATCCCAACACTGGACAAACAGGGGGCTCTAGGGGGGGGGGAGGAGCTAAATACGATTAAAATCACTAAGGAAGTGGTACTTGGTAAAATAATGGGACTCAAGGTGGATAAATCCCCTGGACCTGATGGCTTACATCCTAGGGTCTTGAGGGAAGCGGCAGTAGGGATTGTGGATGCATTGGTAATAATTTTCCAAAACTCCCTGGACTCAGCAAAGGTCCCGGCAGATTGGAAAACTGCTAATGTAACACCCTTATTTAAAAAGGGTAGTAGGCAGAAGGCTGGAAACTATAGACCTGTTAGCCTAACATCTGTGGTTGGTAAAATGTTAGAGTCCATTATTAAGGAGACAGTAACGGGACATTTGGATAAACATAATTTAATAGGACAAACTCAGCATGGTTTCATGAAGGGGAAGTCATGTTTGACAAATTTGCTTGAGTTCTTTGAGGAAGTAACATACAGGGTGGATAAAAGGGAACCAGTGGATGTAGTGTATTTAGACTTCCAAAAGGCATGTGACAAGGTGCCACACAAAAGATTATTGCTCAAGATAAAAAATCACGGGATTGGGGGTAATATTCTGGCGTGGGTGGAGGATTGGCTCTCTAACAGAAAGCAGAGAGTTGGGGTAAATGGTTCGTTCTCAGACTGGCAATCAGTAACTGGTGGTGTTCCGTAGGGGTCAGTGCTGGGTCCCCAACTCTTTACAATCTATATTAACGATTTGGAGGAGGGGACCGAGTGTAACATATCAAAGTTTGCAGATGATACAAAGATGGGAGGGAAAGTAGTGAGTGAAGAGGACATAAAAAACCTGCAAAGGGACATAGACAGGCTAAGTAAGTGGGCAGAGATTTGGCAGATGGAATACAATACTGGAAAGTGTGAGGTTATGCACTTTGGCAGGAAAAATCATAGAGCAAGTTATTATCTTAATGGCAAGAAACTGGAAAGTACTGTAGTACAAAGGGATCTGGGGGTCCTGGTGCACGGAACTCAAAAAGTTAGTATGCAGGTGCAGCAAGTGATCAAGAAGGCCAATGGAATGTTGGCTTTTATTGCTAGGGGGGTAGAATATAAAAACAGGGAGGTATTGCTGCAGTTATACAAGGTATTGGTGAGACCGCACCTGGAATACTGCATACAGTTTTGGTGTCCATACTTAAGAAAAGACATACTTGCTCTCGAGTCAGTACAAAGAAGGTTCACTCGGTTAATCCCGGGGATGAGGGGGTGGTCATATGAGGAGAGGTTGAGTAGATTGGGACTCTACTCATTGGTGTTCAGAAGAATGAGAGGCGATCTTATTGAAACATATAAGATTGTGAAGGGGCTTGATCGGGTGGATGCGGTGAGGATGTTCCCAATGATGGGTGAAACTAGAACTAGGGGGCATAATCTTAGAATAAGGGGCTGCTCTTTCAAAACTGAGATGAGGAGAAACTTCTTCACTCAGAGGGTGGTAGGTTTGTGGAATGTGCTGCCCCAGAAAGCTGTGGAAGCTACATCATTAAATACATTTAAAACAGAAATAGATAGATTCCTAGAAGTAAAGGGAATTAAGGGTTATGGGGAGCGGGCAGGAAATTGGACATGAGTCTAGGTTCGGAATGGTCATGGCCCTGTGGGTAGTGGAGTGGGCCCAGGGGCTGTGTAGCCTGGTTCTGCTCCTACTTCTTGTGTTCTAATTCTGAGTTAGATTTCAGGAGATGGTTTTATTCCTGTTCCTGGCTGGGGTGGAGATCGCCTTTACAGAAGGTAAGTACTATAGAAAATATAGGGACAGAGTGATCTCCTGGAAGAATTTCGATCACCTAGATGGGTTGGAGAGGAATTTCCCAAATTTTTTCTCCCAAATTGGCCATTGGGTTTTTTACCTGGTTTTTCGCCTCTCCCGGGAGATCACATGGGCTCGGGTGGGATGGAGAGTGATAGAAGATTTGAGGTTAGGATCAGATCAGCCATGATCTTATTGAATGGTGGAGCAGGCTCGAGGGGCCGATTGGCCTACTCCTGCTCCTATTTCTTATGTTATGAGAGTATAAATACTCGGGCACGGGCCCAGTTTGCTCAGTACATTCTTTTACAGGAACTCGTGAAGGACACAAGTAGATCTCCATGTTTTAAAACAGTTGATTAAAGCTTTGTTTAACGCTTAGACCAAGTGCCCAGTAGTTTTCTTACGTCACTCTACTTTTCTATTTTTCCTACCAAAGTGGATAACTTCACATTTCTCCACATTATATTCCATTTGCCATGTTCTTGCCCATTCACTTAGCCTGACTACATCCCCTTGAAGCCTCTTTGCATCCTCCTCACAACTTACATTCCCACCCAGCTTTGTATCAGCAGCAAACTTGGATATATTACATTTGGTCCCCTCATCCATTGATGTATTGTGAGTAGCTGAGGCCCAAGCACTGATCCTTGCAGTACCCCACTAGTTGCAGCCTGCCAACCCAAAATGACCTGTTTTTTCCTACTCTCTGGTTTCTGTCCGTTAACCAATCCTCAATCCATGCTAGTATATTACCCCAATCTCATGAGTCCTAATTTTGTTTAATAACCTCTTGTGTGGCACCTTATCGAATGCCTTCTGAAAATCCAAATACACCACATCCATTAGTTCCACCTTATCTATTCTGCTAGTTACAACCTCAAAAAACTCGAACAGATTTGTCAAACACGATTTCCCTTTCATAAATCCGTGCTGATTCTGCCCAATCCTATTATTACTTTCTAAGTGCCCTGTTACCACGTCCTTAATAATAGATTCTAGCATTTTCCCTACTACTGATGTCAGGCTAACTAGTCTGTAGTTCCCCATTTTCTCTCTTCCTCCTTTCTTAAGTAGTGGGGTTACATTTGCTACCTTACAATCCATGGGAACCGTTCCATAATCTATGGAATTTTGGAAAATGACAACCAAATGCATCCACTATCTTTATAGCCACCTCTTTCAAAACCCTAGGATGTTGGCCATCTGGTCCAGGGGATTTATCGGCTTTCAGTCCCATTAATTTCTCCAGTACTATTTTTTTTTACTAATACTAGTTTCTTTCAGTTCCTCATTCTTGCTAGACCCTTGGTTCTCCACTATTTCCGGGAAGTTTTTGCATCTTCTTCCATGAAGACAGACACAAAGGGCAGGATTTTCATTGGGCCGTTGAGGCGGGATTGGAGGCATGTGGGGGTTAAAATCCTGAAATTGGGGGTCCCAAACCCATCCCGCACCCAACCCACCTCCATGCCAATTTCAAAGGAGGCAGGTACCCGACCCGCACTGGGACCCGCCTCACCGAGGCGGGAAGGGGATTAGTGCCAATTAACTGCCTGTTAACAGGCAGTTTTTTAGCCTAATCCCTATTTTCATTTTTGAAATGTGGGATTCCCGACAGCTCCAAACCACGCCAAGTTAGCGAGGCGAGCTGTCGGGATGAAGGGCTTGGAGGGGTCGAGATGTCCGGTGTTCAGGTGAGTGATCGGTGCAAGAGTGCAGAGGTAAGTGTGTTTGGTGTGTTTAAAGTGTTTAAAGAAGTTTTACTTATATTTACATACCTTTACAGCCTTCCTTTCCTCAGGTCTCGGGAGTCCCTCATCTCAGCAGCACAGAAAGCAGAATGGCCGCGATCTGTCAAAAGTTCCAGCATTCAGCTTTCTGTTCCGGGGAGATCGCTAAATCATCCTGACAGGAAGGAATTAACTTGGAGTACAGATTGTCAGTGTTTGACAGCTTCAAACAGCTGTCGGACACTGATATTTCATCTGTCAAAAGGTCTTGACAGATGAAATAACAATCTGTGATGTCACCTGTGCCGGGTGGCCCTTAATTTGCCTGCTGAGCCCGCTAGGCGGGCTCAACAAGGTCAATCAAGTCAAAATCACGTGGGTTGGCTATTACCTGATGGAGGCGGGACTAAACCCCGAAAGTTGTAGTCCCGCCTCCTACCCGCTAACTTGGCGTGGTTTGGAGCCGTTGGGAATCCCACATTTCAACAATGAAAATAGGGATGAGGCTAAAAACTGCCGGTTAACTACCTGTCCTCAATGAAAATCCAGCCCAAAGTATTTGTTTAATTTCTCTGCCATTTCCTTATTCCCCATTATAACAACTTCTGTCTCAGCCTGTAAGGAACCCACATTTACTTTTGCTAATCTCTTCCTAAGGCTTTGTGTCTTAATGCGAGGAACATTCGTAATAAGGTGGATGAATTGGCTGCGCAAATAGAGGTAAACGAATATGATTTGGTTGGGATTACGGAAACGTGGCTCAAGGATGGCCAAGGCTGGGAACTCAACATCCAGGGGTATTCGATATTCAGCAAAGATAGGCAAAAATCAAAGGGAGGTGGGGTAGCATTACTGGTTAAAGAAGGGATTAACACAATTGTAAGGAAGGATATTAGCTCTGATGATGTGGAATCTGTATGGGTAGAATTGAGAAATACCAAGGGGCAGAAAACGTTAGTGGGAGTGGTATATAGACCTCCAAACAGTAAGGCGGAGGTTGGGGATGGCATTAAAAGGGAAATTAAAGAAGCGTGCAATAAGGACACAGCAGTCATCATGGGTGACTTTAATCTACATATAGATTGGGCTAACCAAATTAGTAACAATACTGTGGAGGAGGAATTCCTGGAGTGTTTACGGGATGGTTTCCTGGACCAATATGTCGAGGAACCAACCAGAGATCAGGCCATCTTAGACTGGGTATTATGTAACGAGAAAGGAGTAATTAGCAATCTTGTTGTACGAGGCCCCTTGGGTCGGAGCGATCATAATATGATAGAATTCTTCATTAAGATGGAGAATGAAGCAGTTGACTCAGAGACAAGGGTCCTCAATTTAAATAAAGGAAACTACGATGGTCTGAGGCGCGAGTTGGGTAGGATTGATTGGGGAATGTCACTCAAAGGGTTGATGGCGGATAGACAATGGCAAACATTCAAAGACCGCATAGATGAACTACAGAAAATGTTCATCCCAGTTTGGCATAAAAATAAAACAAAAAGGGTGACTCAACCATGGCTAACAAGGGAAATTAGGGATAGCATAAGATCCAAGGAGAGGACATATAAATTGGCCAGAAAAAGCAATAATCCTGAGGATTGGGAGCAGTTTAGGATTCAACAAAGGAGGACAAAGGGATTAATTAAGAGGGGGAAAATAGAATATGAGAGTAAGCTTGCAGGGAACATAAAAACTGAGTGTAAAAGCTTTTATAGATATGTGAAGAGAAAAAGATTGGTGAAGTCAAGCATAGGTCCCTTGCAGTCAGAATCAGGGGAATTTATAATGGGGAACAAAGAAATGGCAGACCAACTAAATACATACTTTGGTTCTGTCTTCACAAAGGAGGACACAAATAACCTCCCAGAGATGCCGGGGAACATAGGGTCTGATGAAAGGGTGGAACTGAAAGAAATCAGTATTTGTAGGGAAATGGTGTTAGGGAAATTGATGGGACTGAAGGCCGATAAATCCCCAGGGCCTGATCATCTACATCCTAGGGTACTTAAAGAAGTGGCCCGAGAAATAGTAGATGCATTGCTGATCATCTTCCAACATTCAATGGAATCTGGAACAGTACCCATGGATTGGAAGGTAGCTAATGTTACCCCACTATTCAAAAAAGGTGGTAGAGAGAAAACGGGGAATTACAGGCCGGTAAGCCTGACATCGGTAGTGGGAAAATGCTAGAGTCCATTATAAAAGATGTAATAGCAGAGCACTTGGAAAACAGTGACAGGATCGGACAAAGTCAACATGGATTCAGAAAAGGTAAATCGTGCTTGACTAATCTACTGGAATTTTTTGAGGATGTAACTGGTAAAATAGATAAGGGAGAACCAGTGGATGTGGTGTATCTGGACTTTTAGAAGGCCTTCGATAAGGTCCCGCATAAGAGATTAGCGTGCAAAATTAAGGCACATGGGATTGGGGGCAAGGTATTGACTTGGATAGAGAACTGGTTGGCAGAGAGAAAGCAAAGAGTTGGAATAAACGGGTCTTTTTCCGAATGGCAGGCAGTGACTAGTAGGGTACCGCAGGGATCGGTCCTTGGACCCCAGCTATTCACAATATATATTAATGATCTGGACAAGGGAACTAGATGTAATATCTCCAAATTTGCAGACGACACAAAGCTGGGTGGGCGCGTGTGCTGTGAGGAGGATGTCGAGAAACTCCAGGATGATTTGGACATGTTGGGTGATTGGGCAGAAACATGGCAGATGCAATATAATGTGGATAAATGTGAGGTTATCCACTTTGGTGGCAAAAACAGGAAGGCAGATTATCTAAATGGCAATAGATTGGGAGAAGGGGAAGTGCAACGAGACCTGGGTCTCCTTGTGTACCAGTCGCTGAAGGTAAGCATGCAGGTGCAGCAGGCGGTTAAGAAGGCAAATGGTATGTTGGTTTTCGTAGCGAGAGGGTTTGAGTACAGGAACAAGGATGCCTTGCTGCAGTTGTACAGGGCCTTGGTGAGACCACATCTTGAGTATTGTGTGCAGTTTTGGTCGCTTTATCTGAGGAAGGATGTTCTTGCCATGGAAGGAGTTCAGCGAAGATTCGCCAGGCTGATACCTGGGATGGCAGGAATGACGTATGAGGAGAGATTGGGTCGATTGGACTTGTACTCGCTGGAGTTTAGAAGAATGAGAGGTGATCTCATTGAAACTTATAAAATTCTGACAGGACTGGACAGACTAGATGCAGGAAGGATGTTCCCGATGGTCGGGGAGTCCAGAACCAGGGGACACAGTCTAAGGATAAAGGGTAGGCCATTTAGGACAGAAATGAGGAGGAATTTCTTCACCCAGAGAGTGGTGAACCTGTGGAACTCTCTACCACAGAAGGCGGTGGAGCCCAATTCATTAAATATATTCAAGAAGGAGTTGGATATATTTCTTAAGGCTAAAGTGATTAAGGGGTATGGGGAGAAAGCAGGGACCGGGTACTGAATTTGGATGATCAGCCATGATCGCATTGAATGGCGGAGCAGGCTCGAGGGGCCGAATGGCCTACTCCTGCTCCTAACTTCTATGTTTCTATGTTACATACCTATAGATGCTTTTACAGTCTGTTTTTATGTCTCTCGCTAGTTTACTCTCATATTCTATTTTCCCTTTCTTTATCAATTTCTTGGTCCTCCTTTCCTGAATTTTAAAATCCTCCCAATCCTCAGGCTTACTACCCTTTTTGGCAGCATTGTAAGCCTCTTCCTTTGATCTAATACTATCTTCAACTTCTCGTTAACCACGGTTGGACCACTTTTCCTGTGGGATTTTTGTGCCTTAAAGGAATATACATTTGTTGTAAATGATGTATTAATTCTTTAAATGCTAGCCATTGTTTGAACACCATCATACCTTTTAATGCAGTTTCCCAATCTACCGTACCCAACTCGCCCCTCATACCTACGTAGTTTGCTTTGTTTAGATTTAAGGCCCTAGTTTTGGATTTAACGAAGTCACTTTCAAACTCAATAAAAAATTCTAACATATTATGGTCACTCTTCCCTAAAGGCCCCTTTACTACAAGGTTATTAATTAACCCTTTCTCATTGCATAATACTAGATCTAAAATAGCCTGTTCTCTAGTTGGTTCCTCAACATACTGATCTAGAAAACTATCTTGCATACATCCCATGAATTTGTCTGCCACACTAGTACTGCAAATTTGGTTTGCCCAATGTATATGTAGATTGAAGTCCCCCATGATTACTGTATTACCCTTGTTACATGCACCTCTAAATTCCTGATTTATACTCTGCCCTATTACAACTACTGTTTGGGGGCCTATAAACAACTCCCACCAATGTTTTCTGACCCTTGCTGTTTCTTAGCTCCACCTAAACTGAATCTACTACTTGATTTTCGGAGCTAAGATCCTTTCTCTCTACTGTCTTTATCCCATCCTTTATTATCAGGGCTACACCATCTCCTTTTCCATTTTGCCTATCTCTTCTAAAAGTTAAGTATTCTGGAATATTTAGTTCCCAATCTTGGTGATGCGCTATCAATTACTCATAAAAGACAGAGAGTTAGGAGAGTAACTAAAAGGCTTTTATTAGCAAAGAAGAGAGCATGCCTCTCGTGGTTGACTGGGTTCCAAGAAGGCAGGGGGCTGCAGAGCAGTCACCTTTATACCTGGGCCTGTGGGTGGAGCCAGGGGCGGAGCCAGCAGAGGCATGCTGAGGCATGCATAGATACAACAGTGTGCAACAACGGTGAACAACAATAACAGTGGTTTACCACATTCACCCCTTGTTTAAAATTGAGTCCGGCGGGGTGAAGTGTACTAAAGGTTCGTGTAAGTAAGTCTATCAGGTGGCCTTGTATGCCGTCCTGATCGTCGTGGTGGCGGCGGTGATGGTGCAGCATCCAACGTTGAATCTGGCGTCTCATTGAGTGGTTGGGTGGTCAATGACGGGTCCTGGGGCTGCGGCATGCCGTCTACCGGGGTTGGGTTGTGGGTAGTGGTGGATGGCAATGGTAGTATTTCAGGGGCACCCGAAGGTGCGAGGTCTCGTATGGAGACTGTGTCCTCCCGCAATGGTAGTGTTTCAGGGGCACCCGAAGGTGCGAGGTCTCGTATGGAGACTGTGTCCTCCCGCAATGGTAGTGTTTCAGGGGCACCCGAAGGTGCGAGGTCTCGTATGGAGACTGTGTCCTCCCGCCCGTCCGGGTACGCCACGTAAGCATACTGGGGGTTGGCGTGGAGGAGGCTCACCCTCTCGATCAGGGGGTCCGTTTTATGGGACCTCACGTGCTTCCGCAGTAGGACGGGTCCTGGAGACGTCAGCCATGTCGGTAGCGAGGTCCCCGATGTGGACTTCCTGGGGAAAGTGAACATTTTTTCATGGGGGGTGGCATTGGTGGCCGTACAAAGCAGTGACCGAATGGAGTGGAGCGCCGCAGGGAGGACCTCCTGCCAGCGAGAGGTCGGAAGGCCCTTAGATTTTAAGTTTAAGAGGACGGCCTTCCAAACCGTCGCGTTCTCTCTTTCCACCTGGCCGTTCCCCCGGGGGTTGTAGCTGGTGGTTCTGCTTGTAGCAATACCTCTCGTGAGCAGGTACTGACGGAGTTCGTCGCTCATAAAGGATGAGCCCCGGTCGCTATGGATATAGCTAGGGAAGCCGAACAAGGCGAAAAGGTCATTCAGACATTTAATGACCGTGGTACTGGTCATGTCCGGGCACGGGATGGCAAACGGGAAACGGGAGTACTCATCAATTATGTTGAGGAAGTACACGTTGCGGTCAGAGGAGGGGAGGGGCCCTTTAAAATCGACGCTCAGGCGCTCGAAGGGGCGAGTGGCCTTGATCAGGCTTGCTCTGTCTGGCCTATAAAAATGCGGTTTGCACTCGGCACAGATTTGGCAGTTCCTGGTCATGGTCCTGACCTCCTCGATGGAGTAGGGCAGGTTACGGGATTTGATGAAATGGAAGAACCTGGTGACCCCCGGGTGGCAGAGGTCATTGTGGAGGGTCTGCAGTCTATCGACCTGCGCGTTGGCGCATGTACCACGTGATAGGGCATCTGGGGGCTCATTGAGTTTCCCGGGCCGGTACAAGATATCGTAATTGTAGGTGGAGAGTTCAATTCTCCACCTCAAGATCTTGTCGTTCTTGATTTTGCCCCTCTGGTTATTATTAAACATAAAAGCTACTGAACGCTGGTCAGTGAGCAGGGTAAATCGTATTCCGGCCAGGTAATGCCTCCAATGTCGCACCGCTTCCACAATGGCCTGGGCCTCCTTTTCGACAGAGGAGTGTCGAATCTCGGGGCCCTGGAGGGTCCTTGAGAAAAAGGCCACGGGTCTCCCCGCCTGGTTATGGGTTGCTGCTAGGGCGAAGTCGGATGAGTCGCTCTCCACTTGGAAAGGGATGGACTCATCCACTGCGTGCATTGTGGCCTTCGCAATAGCTTTTTTTATGAGAGTGAAGGCTGCACATGCCTCTGCTGTCAGGGGGAAGGAGGTGGACTTGATGAGGGGTCTGGCTTTGTCCGCATAGTTGGGCACCCACTGAGCATAGTAAGAGAAAAACCCTAGGCATCTCTTCAGTGCTTTTTGGCAGTGGGGGCGCATTCTGTCGGGGTCGGGGCCGATGACTCCGTTCTCCACTACGCAGCCAAGAATGGCGAGGCGCGTGGTGCGAAACATACATTTGTCCTTGTTGTATGTTAGATTCAGCCGCTGGGCCGTACGGAGGAATTTCTCTAGGTTAACATCATGGTCCTGCTGGTCGTGGCCGCAGATAGTGACGTTGTCTAGATAGGGGAAGGTGGCCTGCAGCGCGTTCTGGTCAACCATTCGGTCCATCTCCCTTTGGAAGACCGAAACCCCGTTGGTGACGCCGAAGGGGACTCGGAGGAAGTGGTAGAGACGACCGTCAGCTTCAAAAGCTGTGTACTGGCGGTCCTCAGCCCTGATGGGGAGCTGGTGGTATGCCGACTTCAGATCAATCGTCGAGAACACCCGGTATTGTGCTATCTGATTGACCATGTCAGATATGCGGGGGAGTGGGTATGCATCTAACTGGGTGTAGCGATTGATCGTCTGGCTGTAGTCAATAACTAGGCGCTGTTTTTCGCCAGTCTTCACTACCACCACTTGTGCTCGCCATGGGCTAGTGCTACCCTCAATAATCCCTTCCTTCAGGAGTCTTGCTACTTCGGATTTAATGAAGCTCCTATCCCCGGCACTGTACCGCCTGCTTTTGGTAGCGATGGGCTTACAGTCGCGGGTGAGGTTAGCGAACAAGGAGGGGGGGGGTAGACTTTAAGCGTGGAGAGGCTGCAAATGGTGTGCGGCGGGCGATTTAAAAGCTGCTGGTTGCAGACTGTGAGTGGGGGGAGGGGTCCGCCGTACGCTAATGTGACACTTTTAAGGTGGCACCGAAAATCCAACCCCAGTAGAACGGCAGCGCAGAGATGGGGCAGGACAAGAAGTTTAAAATTTTTGTATTCTGTGCCCCTTACTGAAAGGGTCACTACACAGTAGCCACCGACGTCTGCTGAATGGGATTTGGAAGCCATAGAGATCCGATGGCGCGTTGGCAGGACCGGGAGAGAGTAACGGCACACCGTGTCGGGGTGGATAAAGCTCTCCGTGCTCCCGCTGTCGAAAAGGCAGGTAGTGGTGCGGCCGTTTACCGTAATGTCCATCATGGACCTGGACAGTTGGTGAGGGAAGAGATTGGTCCAGCGTCACGGAGGCCAGCGTATGGTCGAGCGAGTCGCTGTGGTCGTCAGACGAGGCGGTGGTTGAGTCCGGGTCACCCGCGATTGGAGTTAGAGGCGTCCAAGATGGTGGACAAAATGGCTGCGCCCATGATCCCGATCCCCACGCAGCTGGAGGTGTCCAAGATGGCGGACAAGATGGCTGCCCCCACGGTTCACACGCGGCGCTGCTGGCGTTAGCGGTTTTACCTTTGCAGGCGCTGACGTAGTGTCCTTTCTTCCCGCAGCCAGATAGGTAGCGTTTTTCGCCGGGCAGCGTGCTCTGGGGTGTTTTGCCTGGCCACAAAAGTAACATTTCGGGCCCTTGGACATCGCTGCAGCAGTTGGTGCCGGGGGTGGCGGTCCCATGACCCAAGGTTGCGGCGTCCACGGTGCGGAGCGGTTAGGGGAGAATGCGTCCATATTCCGGTGGGCCGCGTCTAGCGAGAGCGCGAGGGACACTGCCTTCTTCAGATCGATTTCGCCCTTCTCCAGCAGTCTCTGCCGGGAGTAGTCGGATTTGAGGCCCGCAACGAAGGCATCTTGGATAATTCCCTCCGCGTGTGTCGCGGCCGATACCTCTTTACAATCGCAGGCTTGGCCGAGTATCTGTAGTGCCTGTAGGAATGCCTCCACCGATTCCCCGGACTGCTGTTTGCGGGATCTCAGGAGGTGTCTGGCATAAACCGTATTTACCGGGCGTGTGTATTGTCCTTTTAGCAGATCGATAGCCGCCGTGTAGGTAGTCGCGTCCTGGATGAGCGTGTAGACTTGGTGGCCCACCTTGGAGGCCAGGATTTTTAGTTTGTTTCCATCTAGTGTCACGGCTGAGGCTTCCAGGTAAGCTTCGAAGCAACGCAGCCATTGTGCGAACTTGGTAGACGAACCCGCCTCTTGAGGGTCTAGGGCCAGGCATGTTGGTCTGAGGGCATGCAGCAGCGCCTGCTGCTCAGCGTTTGGTGCCGTCGTTTGCTGCAGCGCCTGCTGCTCAGTGTTTGGTGCAGCAGCCTGCTGCTCAGCGTTTGGTGCCAACATTTTGTTTTTGCTAATAAAATTGATGCGCTATCAATTACTCATAAAAGACGGAGAGTTAGGAGAGTAACTAAAAGGCTTTTATTAGCAAAGAACAGAGCATGCCTCTCGTGGTTGACTGGGTTCCAAGAAGGCAGGGGGCTGCAGAGCAGTCACCTTTATACCTGGGCCTGTGGGTGGAGCCAGGGGCGGAGCCAGCAGAGGCATGCATAGATACAACAGTGTGCAACAACAACAACGGTGAACAACAATAACAGTGGTTTACCACACTTGGCCACTTTGCAACCACGTCTCTCTCATGGCTATTAGATCAAATCTGTTCATTTCTATCTGTGCTATTAAGTCATCTATTTTGTTGTGAATACCCAGCCTCTGACCTACTCTAGTAGCCACAGTATTTATGTGGCTGGTCTAGTTAAGTTTCTGGTCAATGGTGACCTCCAGGATATTGATGGTGGGGGATTCGACAGTGTTAATGCCATTGAATGTCAAGGGGAAATCATGGACTGGCACTTGTGTGGTGGGAATGTTACTTGCCACTGATCAGCTCAAGCCAGGCTGTTGTCCAGGTCTTGCTGCGTGCGGGCATGGACTGCTTCATTATCTGAGAAATTGCGAATGGAACTGAACACTGTACAATCATCAGCGAGCATCCCCACTTCTGACCTTATGCTGGAGGGAAGGTCATTGATGAAGCAGCTGAAAATGGCTGGTCCTAGGATACTGCCCTGAAGAACTCCTGCAGCGAGGTCCTGGGGCTGAGATGATTGGCCTCCAGCAACCACAACCATCTTCCTTTGTGCTAGATATGACTCCAGCCACTGGAGAGTTTTCCCCCATTTTCCCATTGACATCAATTTTACTAGGGCTTCTTGATGCCACACGCCACACTCGGTCAAATGCTGCCTTGATGTTAAGGGCAGTAACTCTCACCTCACCTCACCTCAGGAATTCAGCTCTTTTGTTAATGTTTGGACCAAGGCTGTAATGAAGTCGGGAGCCGAGTGGTCTTGGTGGAACCTAAACAGCATCGGTGAGCAGATTATTGATGAGCATGTGCCGCTTGATAGCACTGTCGATGACACCTTCCATCACTTTGTTCATGGTTGAGAGTAGGCTGATGGGGTGGTAATTGGCCGGATTGAATTTCTCCTGCTTTTTGTTGACAGGGCACATCTGGGAAATTTTCCACTCTGTCGGGTAGATGCCAGTGTTGTAGCTGTACTGGAACAGCTTGGCTAGAAGCACAGCTAGTTGTGGAGCACATGTCTTCAGCACTATAGCCAGGATGTTGTCAGGACCCATAGTCTTTGCTGTATCTAGTGCGCTCAGCTGTTTCTTGATATCAGGTGGAGTGAATCAAATTGGCTGAAGACTGGCATCTGTGATGGTGGGGACCTCAGGAGGAGGCCGAGATGGATCATCCACTCGGCACTTCTGGCTGAAGATGGTTGCAAATGCTTCAACCTTGTCTTTTGCCCTCACATGCTGGGCTTCACCATTGTTGAGGATGGGGATATTCATGGAGCCTCATCCTCCCGTTTGTTTGAGCTGATCTATTGGTTGTGGGATTGCTTGACTCTATCTACAGCATGCTGCCTCTGCTGTTTAGCATGCATGTAGTCCTGTGTTGCAGCTTCCCCAGGTTGGCACCTCATTTTCAGTTACGCCTGGTGATTCTCCTGTCATGCTCTTCTACACTCCTCATTGAACCAGAGTTGGTCACTTGGCTTGATGGTAATGGTAGAGTGAGGGATATGCCAGGCCATGATGTTACAGATTGTGGTGGAATACAATTATGCTGCTGCTGATGACCCACAGCCCCTCATAGATGCCCAGTTTTGAGCTGCTAGATCTGTTCTGAATCTATCCCATTTAGAACAGTGGTAGTACCACACAACACAACAGAGGGTGTCCTCAGTGTGAAGACAGGACTTCACCTCCACAAGGACTGTGCGGTGATCACTCCTACCAATACGGTCATGGACAGATGCATCTGTGACAGGTAGATTGGTGAGGACGAGGTCAAGCAGGTTTTTCCCTCGTGTTGGTTCTCTCACCACCACCTGCTGCAGGCCCAGTCTGGCAGCTATGTCCTTCAGGACTTGGTCAACTCGGTCAGTATTGGTGCTGTCGAGCCACTTTTGGTGATGGACATTGAAGTCACCTACCCAAAGCACATCTTGTGCCCTTGCTACTCTCGGTGCTTCTTCCAAGTGGTGTTCAACAGGGAGGAGAACTGATTCATCAGCTGAGGGATGGTGGTAGGTGGTAATTAGCAGGAAGTTTCCTTGCCCATGTTTGACCTGGTGCCATGAGACTTCATGGGGTCCGGAGTAAATGTTGAGGACTCCCAGGGCCACTCCCTCTCGATTGTATACCACTGTGCTGCAACCTCCAGTGGGTCTTTCCTGCCCGTGGGACAGGACATAACAAAGGATGTTGTCTGATAGCTATGATTCTGTGAGTATGACTATGTCAGGCTGTTGCTTGACTATGTCAGGGTGTTGTTTGATTTTGGCACAAGTCCCCAGATGTTAGCGAGGAGGACATTGTAGGGTCGACTGGGTCGATTGTCATGTCCGAATCTGATGCCTAGGTCGATCCGTCTGGTTTTATTCTTATTGTAATTTTTTGTAGTTTGATACAAGTGGGTGGCGTGCTAGGCCATTTCAGAGGGCAGTTAAGAGTCAACTACATTGCTGTGGGGCTGGAGTCACATATAGGCCAGACTGGGTGAGGATAGCTGCATGGTCACCTTTACTAATACTAGCTTTTTATTCTTGACTAGTATGCAAGGTCTTTGCACCTGAAGTTTCCCTGACATGTCAGTTTTGAGGCTGGGCCCAGGAATTGGAGCATAGACTGAGTTTGTAACTGAAGAGTGCAGCAGAGAACAGGAATAGTGAGATTCCCTTCTGGCTTCTCAGAAAAGCAAACGTACCATTGCTGTAAGTATATGGAGTACCATACATGTAACTTGGCATTTCACCATGAAAACTGAATGCCATCTTTGGCTCATATTTCAAACTAAATGATCTGGAATGCACTACCTGAAAGGGCGGTGGAAGCAGATTCAATAGTAACTTGCAAAAGGGAATTGGATAAATACTTGGAAAAGAAAAATTTGCAGGGCTATGGGGAAAGAGCAGGGGGAGTGGGACTAATCGGGTAGCTCTTTCAAAGAGCCGGCACAGGCACGATGGGCCGAATGGCCTCCTTCTGTGCTACAAGATTATATGATTCTATAATTACAAGCAATCTAGGAAGTGGTTTGAAACTGGTTGCTGGATTTGAAGCTCTGAAGGTGGCACGGATTGGGCATTGTTCCCTTCAAGTGACCTCAAAAGGTGCCATCTGAGTAGATTGTGGCATCACATTTCTCAGGTGAAAAAACAAATTACTTTTATGTTCAGTTTGAATATTTTTGATCTCTTCAGCGAATTTTCAATGCCATTCCCTCCCTATTGCCTAATATCGCAGACACAGGAGAACTACAGAATTTTCATGGTTCCCCAAATTCTTGATGCAGCCCTGCATACTGGGTGCCACGGAGATAGACAGGAGCTGAAGTAGACAAGTCTCCTCTTGCCCGCAAATGTTCACCGTCTAGAAAACACAAAGTGCTCCCAATGCAGCACCGTGAAACTAGTCCGGCCTCGGACTTACAGGTCTGTGGTCTGTCCCTGCAAGCCTCCAGTCCTGCCCTGACTGATAAAGTTGTCTCTCAAGGATTCTGTTTAAGGCCGTGATGAGAAACAAAGTGGGGACATTACTGAGTACGGGCAACATATACCAAACAGTGCACTCCACATCTCAAACTAGCCACAAGAAAAAGCACAGGATATCTGCTAGCAGTTTTCTTTAAAAAAAAGTTGATGGTAAAATACACAGACATTTTGCATTTCATAGCTGACACAATTTTAAAGAACCGTAAGTACTGACTCAAGCCTAAAAATAATCCAAAATGTCAATCCGCTTTGAGTCACAAATTTAACTAAAATCTATTAAAATAATCCCATCATACAGATAGCTTGAAAACACTGCCACATGTAATAAACGGGAATACTCCCAATAGGTTATTTTGAAGCCCCATTCTGTCAAAATGTTCAAAAGACATGCAATGATAACCATAATCGTGATTCAATGCTATGCACTGTCAGTCAACTGAAGCAGATAGCAGCATCAGGAGATAGGGGCCAACATAATTCTGATTACTCCAAAGGGATTTAAAGAAATAACAAGTTATGTAATGTTCTAATTAGATATTTTAAAAATACCACTGCTTCTCAAATGTTTAGATGGATTAAAGTAAATTTATGACCAAGTCATGGGAGCAGGGAGTTGTTTTGTGATGTATGAGTTATTACTTATCTTGCCGTAACAGTGTGCAAGCACGAGGATAATTGTTGGCAATTGTAGAAACGATTAAAATTTCTCTTCATATATTAAACATATTAAAATTGAGATCAAAGGGACTATACAAACCAAAATTACCTGCATGCAACTTGCAGAGTATTGCGTTGTTTATGAACTGCTAGTTTTCTTACACAAGCTGAACTACTGCCATATTCGAAATGCAGGCAAATTAACTTTGGACGGTCATGGTCACTAAAACCACTTAACAAATCAATTCGAAGACACATGGTGGCGAATTACAGCTTAAAGAAAGTATTCTATTATAACCTGAGCACATAACTTCACAGCAATGAAGCAGCAAGTGAGGTCAGGTTATCACAGAATGTTGCACGATAGAACAGCACATCGAGACACCTACGCTGCATCACAAATCATAAAACTGGCAGTTTTATTTTACTGTAGGTGCAAAACTCCTCCTTCCTCAGGGGTACAGCTTGAGACTGGACTGTTAACATTCAGGGTATCAGTTTTCAGGACTTGCTTTTTATTCCAAGAGACCATTCTAACTACAGTTGAATTGAATGCTGATGAACTCTACGTTATAAAATACAGTGAATTAAACTATTAGAGTACAAGACAACTATTTATAACTCTGCTCTTATAAATAAATTTAATAACTTTTTTAGCCTTTCAAATCTCCACTTATCCAAAGAGACTGGGGATGTACAAAAGCAAAATACTGCGGATGCTGGAAATCTGTAATAAAAACAGAAAATGCTGGAAATACTCAGCAGCTCAGGCAGCATCTGTGGAGAGAGAAACAGAGTTAACGTTTCAGGTCATTGACCTTTTGTCATTTCCTGACGATGGAACCATCCTCTATAACTTCCGGTATAGAATTTATGGTGATTGGGATAATTGTTAATCTCCAGGTCGTGTACTGTGGGGCAGAAAGGATAATTAATGGAGATTTCAACTCATAAGGAACGTGGTTCCCTTTTGGAAATATCATCAGGCTGTTAAATGAGAAAACAATGCAAATCTGTAATTATTTGTGGCAAATAAAGTGAGAAATATCATTCGCAGAGCAGACAGGCTGGTTAAAGTTTTAATCAGTACAGACTAAATAAATGGCAATACTATGCATACAAATACAGAATAAAATAGAAATGACAAAGGAGAGCTGGTGTCAACATGAGGAAAAGCACGAAGAAGATTGAATTGCACAAACTGACACTGGAGGTGAAAAAGGAACAGTGTAGAACGAAGAATGACTAGAAGGAGAAGCAATATAAGCTTACAATGGTAGAATGGGCCGTGACAGGGAGTGGAAGACCAGTCCAGTGGAGTCAGCA
The DNA here is from genome assembly GCF_052327205.1 of Somniosus microcephalus. Lineage (NCBI taxonomy): Eukaryota > Metazoa > Chordata > Chondrichthyes > Squaliformes > Somniosidae > Somniosus > Somniosus microcephalus. The sequence goes on from NC_141013.1 coordinate 42,477,268, forward strand.
CATAATTCGGCACAATATAACTATTAAACTGAGCTTTAATCCAAACTTCCACGAATGGCAAGAAAGATAGGCTAAGAGCATCTGAATGCTTAGTGAGACTATGGGCACTATGTTGGCATTCTTCCTGCCCCAACTCTTCCAGTGCCCAAAGGTTCTAGCCTTGGCCCCCTCCGGTTCCTCATCTATATGCTACCCCCCTCAGTGGTATCATCTTTAGGCTTCAGCTTCCATACGTATGCTAATTACACCAGCCTTACCTCTTCCCCCATCTCCCTCAATTCCATGACCACCTCTGTGCTGTCTGACGGTGAATGAGTCTTCCAACTAAACATGGGGAAGACTGAAGCTATCATTACCCCACCAATAACCACCGCTCCCCTTCACATTGATTTCATACACCTCCCCCACCCCGCCTCCCCCAAATGTGGCCACTTGCTCAGACCGTGAGAAACCTTGGTGACCAGTCCAGGGAATCAAGGGATGTGGGGCTCAGCCATGATCTTATTGAATGGCGGAGCAGGCTCGAGAGGCCGTACGGCCAACTCCTGCTCCTAATTCTTATGTTGTTATTGCAATGTTAATCGGTAAAATCTGCATAATTCATCTGCTTCCCATCTTCAAAGAAACTAAGCAGATAAAAACAGGACCTAACTATGGATTCTTAGTTCTCTAGGGCCTTTCATTTTCTGGATCACACTTAAGCAGAAATCATAGCATGGTTGAATTTCAAATTCAGTTGGAGTGTGAGAAAGTTGTACCTCAAACCAGTGTCCTGATCTTAAACAAAGGCAATTACAATGGCATGAGGGCAGAACTGGCTAAAGTGGACTGGAAAAATAAATTAAAGGGTAAGACAGTTGAAATGCAGTGGCAGCCATTTAAGGAGATATTTCATAACTCTCAACAAAAATATATTCCAGTGAGACAAATATTTTAAGAGAAGGGAGCACTATCCGTGGCTAACTAAGGAAGTAAAGGATGGTATCAACTTGAAAACGAAGGCATACAATGTTGCCAAGATTGGTGGGAGGCCAGAGGATTTGGAAATTTAAAAAAACCAGTAAAGGATGGCTAAAAAAATAAGAGAGAAATGATGAATTATGAGAGGAAACTGGCAAGAAATATTAAAACAGATAGTAAGAGCTTCTACAGGTATATAAAAAGGAATAGAGTAGCTAAAGTAAACGTTGGTCCCTTAGAGGATGAGACTGGGGAATTAATAATGGGGAATGGGGAAATGGCAGAGACTCCAAACAAATATTTTGTATCTGTCTTCACGGTAGAAGACACTAACAACATCCCAATAATGGATAATTAAGGGGCCACAGGGAGGGGGGAGCTAAAGACAATCACTATCACTGAGCAAAAAGTACTTGGTAAAATAATGGGACTAAAAGACGACAAGTCCCCTGGACCAGATGGCCTGCATCCCAGGGTCTTAAAAGAAGTGGCTGCAGAGATAGTGGATGCATTGGTTGCAATATACCAAAATTCCCTGGACTCTGGAGAGGTCCCAGCGGATTGGAAAACTGCAAATGTAACACCCCTATTTAAGAAAGGAGGGAGACAGAAAGCAGGAACCTATAGACCAGCTACCCTAACATCTGTCGTTGGGAAAATGCTGGAGTCCTTCATTAAGGAAGCAGTAACAGGACATTTGGAAAATCATAATGCAGTCAAGCAGATTCAGCATGGTTTTATGAAAGGGAAATCATGTTTAACAAATTTGCTGGAGTTCTTTGAGGAGGTAACGAGCAGGGTGGACAAAGGTGAGCCAGTGGGTGTGGTGTATTTGGATTTCCAGAAGGCATTCGATAAGGTGCCACATAAAAGGTTACTGCATAAGATAAGAGCTCATGGAGTTGGGGGTAATTAGCACGGACAGAGAATTGACTAACTGACAGAAAGCAGAGAGTCGGGATAAATGGGTCATTTTCTGGTTGGCAAACGGTAACTAGTGGGGTGCCACAGGGATCGGTGCTGGGGTCTCAACTATTTACAATCTACATTAATGACTTGGATGAAGGGACCGAGTGTAATGTAGCCAAGTTTGCGGATGATACAAAGATGGGTGGGAAAGCAAGTTGTGCAGAAGACTCAAAGCCTCTCTATATCCCTTTGCAGATTCTAAGTGAGTGGGCAAACATTTGGCAGATGGAGTATAATGTGGGAAAGTGCGAGGTTATCCACTTTGGCAGGAAAAATAAAAAAGCAAATTATTATTTAAATGGAGAGATTACAAAATGCTACAGTTCAGAGGGACCGGGGGTCCTTGTGCATGAAACACACAAAGTTAGCATGCAGGTACAGCAAGTAATCAAAAAGGCAAATGGAATGTTGGCCTTTATTGCAAGGGGTTTGGAGTATAAAAGCAGGGATGTCCTGATGGTGAGACCACACCTTGAGTACTGCGTACAGTTTTGGTCTCCTTATTTAAGGAAGGATATACTTGCATTGGAGGCAGTTCAGAGACGATTCACTAGGTTAATTCCAGAGATGAGGGGGTTGACTTATGAAGAAAGGTTGAGCAGGTTGGCCCTATACTCATTGGAATTTAGAAGAATGAGGTGATCTTATTGAAAGACATAAGATACTGAGGGGGCTCGACAACGTAGATGCAGAGAGGATGTTTTCCCCTCGTGGGGAAATCTAGAACTCGGGGACATAGTTTCAGAATAAAGGGTCACCCTTTTAGAACTGAGAGGAGGAGGAATTTCTTCTCTCAGAGGGTCATAAATCTGTGGAATTCTCTGCCCCAGAGAGCTGTGGAGGCTGGGTCATTAAATACATGTAAGGTGGAGATAGACAGATTTTTGCAAGATAAGGGAGTGAAGGGTTATGGGAAGTGGGCAGGGAAGTGGCTTTGAGCCCAAGATCAGCCATGATCTTATTGAATGGCGGAGCAGGCTCGAGGGGCCAAGTGGCCTATTTCTTATGTTCTTATGTAAATGCACCGAAATTTATTTTGGTTTCTGTGCTGATTTTGCCAATGGGAACTTGCGTCAAAATTTTCTGTGGCGATCATTTGCCTACACCAGAACGTAGAAACTGGCATAAAGTGGTGCAAATGCAGCACCACCAACAGGGGTAAGAGTGTGTTAGCTGCTGGTTCTGCCCTGGAGCCTCACGCTCAGAGCCTCCTGCCTCTGCTGCTCCTCTTTCTCTTGCATTATTATATAGAACAGGGGCACCCAATCGGGAAGGCCATTGCAGCTGCTTCATCCTCTGAATACGTTGGGGGGTGGGGGGTGCACTGAGTCTGACAGCTCTTCGGTTATGCATATTGCAGGTCTCAGTAAGAATTAGAAAAAAATATATCGCAAATAAAATCATTATCCAACATCAAGATGACTTTAGGCCTAACTTTCTGGGCATAAATCTACAAAACTGGCGTATTTAAATGAGTGGCATTTCAACGTATGTATCTCAGGAGTGGCACAAACGATCGAGGAAACTCGATGTTTCGACGTAAATTCGGCATAAATCAGTTACGTGCGAATTTCCTCCCAAAAATAGGCGCAACAACGCTCTTAAGCTGCAGTTACACCGAAAAGCTCCAGATTCTGAACGCTATTCAGAAAAACACAGCCCTATGAATGTGCGGCTTACGTATTTCACCTAAAACTCCCTACCCAAGGTTTGTGGCTTGAGGTAGCACTCTGTCACCAAGGGGCATGAGAAAAATGGGCTGTTCATAGTTAACATGACAGTTTTCAGGTCTTGGTTTTGTTCCAGGAAGAGCTTTAACTGCAGAAGGTGGTCTGGTTAGAACTTTGAGGAACTCTGTTATAAATCATAGTTGCTTCGTATTATCACACTGCCCAATTTTGTAAGTAGATTTTATTGGTTGTTTGAACTTGTTGACTCTGACCCGAGTGCAATATTTCTGCTTATCTGGATAGACAGACAATACAGTGAGTCACCCACTGAAACTCCAGCGTGCAGCTTGCTACATTTGGGATAACTGTTAATCCCCAAAAGCACATACTCTGCAAGGACAAAAAGTGGGCTATTTTTAGACTGTAAGGGTCATAAGTCTGTTTATGGAAAATGTGGTCAGGTTATTGACCAAGAAACTGTGTAAGAGAACCCAAAACCATAATGCACTACAATATGAATTGCAGGGCATGTGATCCCCTGTGCACGAGGTCCCATTCTTGACTTTAATGTTGGGAGAGCTGCTGAGCTGGCTTTCAAGCAGTTCTCTGCAGCTGGGCAATGGGCATCATTCTATGTTGTATTGGTGTGCCCCTAGAAAAAGGGACCACCTCTGTAGCCTTTGCGCTGTCATAATGGGAACACCCTTTTTAGGGTTGAATATGGAGATGAGGGGTTGATGGTCCGTCAACAAGGTAAATTTTTGTCCCTGTAGGTAATGGTTGAATTTCTTCACTCCCCATACCAGGCTGAGTGCTTCCCTGTCGATTTGGGCATAGTTATGCTCAGCTGAGTTCAATGAGCCTAACGATGAAGTAGAGATACCCATATCTACCTCCGATCCGGTGATACTGGAACCCGATGAACCCGACACTGGCATTGAAGCCGAATCAGCCTTGCCAAAAGAACCTACTACACCACCAGAAACTACTACACCACCGAGGCGTTATCCGGACCGAGTCAGGAAGCCTCCAGAGAGACTGACTTATAATTAATTAACTGCAGCAATGTGTAGATTATTTTTCTTGTAACATGTAATTAATAATTACTTAAAATATTATGTACTGGTTGGCTAAAAGGGGAGGAATTGTAGTGTATGTGCCTTTAAGAGCCCCATGTGTACTGTAATGCCGGTAATGGCCACTCGGGCTATATAAGCCTGTATATTGTGTTGTATCAGTTAGTTCCCCTCCAGACTTTGTGTAGTAAACACCTATGAAACCAACTCCTGTCTTCAGTGTCTCTATCAACACACAGACACAACACCCATTGAATAGCGATAGGGGCTGGCACCTGAGTAACCGTGAATGTCTGATTGTAATCTAACTGGCTACTGCTTTTCAAGTGCTGCTTCATTCACTTTTCCGCAAGTCATTGTTTGATTATCATTTAAAGAAATATATATATATTTTATTTAAGAATGCTGAAAGTATTCAGAAACGCTTCATTGCTTTTGGTTATTGACTTTAGAAATTGGAAAATATCTTTACAGTTTTTCTTTGTGTTGCTCTTCCCCACCCTTAGTCCATTCCAAGTGCGCAGACAGAAGACAGGCATCTAAGCTCCTGTTGATAAGTTCGGTAAAAATTTATGATAGTAATTTATTAATCCCAGGAACGACCTTAATTGTGAAACATTTTCAGGTGCTGGGGCTTTTATGACCGCTTCAATTTTTTCAGGTGACTTATGCAACCCTTCCTTATTAATTATGTGGCCACAATATGATATTTGATTTTGGAAAAATTCGCACTTGGGGCGATTTGCTCGTAGGCCCCGTTCTCTCAGCCTAGTGAGCACCTGCTCCAAATTGGCAAGGTGCTCGTTGTCGTTTTCTCCTGTTACAAGGATGTCGTCTAGGTAGCATTGAGTCCCCGGAATCCCTTGGAGGACTTACTCCATAGCTCTTTGCCAGATAGCTGGAGCGGATGCTACTCCGAAAACCAGTCGATTGTACTGGTACAGACCTTTGTGTGTATTTATCGTGAGATACTTTTTAGAGGCCTCTTCAACCTCCATCTGTAGATATGCCTGTGCCAAGTCAATTTTGGTGAAACGTTTCCCTCCGGATAGTGAGGCGAAAATATCTTCTATCCTCGGAAGAGGATATTGTACCGTGTGAAGGACCGGGTTTACAGTCACCTTGAAGTCTCCACAGATGCGAATTTTTCTCTTCTTCAGATTTATCATTATTCAATGCTTTCTTCATGACTGGAACGATGGGTGTTGCCCACTCGCTCCAATCTATTTTGGATAATACGCCTGCCTTTTCCAAATTCTCCAGCTCTGCCTCGACTGCTGGACGAATTGCGTATGGCACCGGTCTTGCCTTAAAAAACTTGGGAATTGCTGCATCTTCCACTTTTATTGAGGCGGTGATGCCTTTCAAGGTTCCTAGTTTCTCTTGAAACACTTCTTTGGCGTTGGCCAAGATGTCTTTTAATCGTTCAGGTATGACGTCATCATCATTTTTTTTCCTTACTGGTCACCGTCAGTGCCTGAATGGAGTGCCAGTCTAAACGTATTTTCCTGATCCATTCACGTCCCAACAGCGGTGGACCACCATCTTGTAGAATGTATAAATACAACTTTTGTATTTCCTTGCCGTTGTATACAACAGGCACCCTTATTTTTCCTTTGGGGTATACTTTCTGCCCCGTATATGTTTTCAAGATAATGGATGTGTCTTTTAAAGGTATATGCGGAAATAGCCGCTCGTAATCCCGTCGATTTAGGACGGTCAGAGCTGATCCTGTATCTAGCTCCATTTTAACTGGGGACCCTGCTATCGTGAGGGTAACCCAAATGGTCTGGTAATCATCTTTGGCAATTACATTATGTAATTTGAGACAGCTTAGTCTCTTGTTTTCGGAGTCGCTATCGCTCTTCTGGTCTTCGGAGCTACTGTCCGTCAACATTTGTACCTTTCTGTACTTTTCTTTATTGATTTTTTTTTTCCTGTCTGTGGATTTTTTTTTTGTCCAGATCGGCATACCCGTGCAATGTGTCCAATCTTTCCGCATTGCCTGCATGCTTTGTCCTTGAACCAGCAGTCCCTCTGGTCATGGGTGGATCTGCCGCAGCGATAACATCTCTCGAAACCCTGTGTCATTTCATGGGTGCCGAAGTCCTGTGTCTTTTGTTGTATCTCTGCAGCTCCTCTTGCGGCTGCTTCGTATGATACAGCCATACTGAAAGCCTTGTCCAGTGTTAAATCTTTTTCAGAAAGCAGCCTTTTCTGTGTTCCTTCACTTAAGAGACCGCAGACGAATTTGTCTCGAAGATAATCTGCTAGTCCTGCCCCGAATTGGCAGTGTTTTGATAGCTTTCTTAATTCGGTGAGGTAATCAGCGTTACTTTCATTCTTGTGTTGATTTCTCTTGAAAAATTTGAATCGTTCCGCTATCAGCAGCGGTGAAGTGCTCCTGTAGGGTATCAACAATTTCTTTAAAATTCTTGTCCTTTGGTTTGGCTGGAGTGATTAAATTTCGTAACAGCCCGTATGTCTTTGCGCCCATTAGATTTAGCAGCACTGAAGCTTTTTGTTCATCTTCTATTCCATTTGCGGTGCAATATACCTCCACTCTTTCCACATGTGGTCCAATCCTCTATCTCGTTATCAAAAGCATCAATATTGCCAGACTTAGGCATCCTAGAAATAAAATGGCGCTTCCCGCGCTTTTCTTTCTTTTCTGCAGAAAAGATATGGCGCTTCCCGCGCTTCCCCGCCGCTGCTGCCGATGACAACGCTGTTTCCCGCGGTTTCCGTTCTTTTTATTTATTTATTTATTTACAGTTGGAGACTCGTTCCCGCCGACCTGCTTGCAGCGCCGGCCGTCTCCCGAGCGCTCCCTCCCCGTCTGTTACTGCTTGCCTCCGCTTTCGCTGCTTGGCCCAGCTGTAGAGCCAGCCGCTGGAGCCCCAGCCTGATGCCCAGGAAGGATTATTGCAGTACCTGCCACCAGCTTGGCTAGCTGGTGAAACCACAGCTTTTTCTTATTCTTGATTTTTCTACAACTTTGGACGCCAGAGGAATCGATGTCCTTGAGGTGCTGCCGAATTGCAGGTAAGTCCGTTTCCAATTCGTCGCCATTGTTGTGTCTGTGTGTTGATAGAGACACTGAAGACAGGAGTTGGTTTCATAGGTGTTTACTACACAAAGTCTGGAGGGGAACTAACTGATACAACACAATATACAGGCTTATATAGCCCGAGTGGCCATTACCATTACAGTACACATGGGGCTCTTAAAGGCACATACACTACAATGGGTGCTATTTAATCATTCACAGGATCATTAACCTTTTGTTAGTCTAGGACATAATGTAGCAAATAAGCATTTTAAGTTTCAAAACATGCTGACAGGAACAGATCTATCAAATAGGACTACGAAATGTAGTACATTTCCATCTAGAGAGATTATATATTACAATCCCCCCTACTTAGCTTGTGGCGGCAACCATCTATACCGGCCAATTTCCCATAACCATTTCCATCACCACAAAAATCAATTACAAAGGCACCGCTTACAGCGTATGAAGCGCGCCGGCTATTCCGGGCAATTCATTAAGCTCTTTGAACCTTTGTGGTAGATGGAGAGAATTTGAAATCCTCTGAAATATTCTGGCATTTCAGTGCGAAATGGATTAGACATAATGTGAGCTGGTCATTTTCATCATCAAACACAGAACAGGGGGCAGAGAAACTTTGCTGAGAATGCTCCTACCAGATCGGAACAGAAACCCAGAGCAACAATTAAAAGGTTTCTGAAACACACCCCATGTTGAAATTGACACAGTAAAACGAGACTGGCGGAAACTGACGGGCAGATTGAAATTGCTCTGAAACCCTCACTGATCCGATCCTCCAGCAACAGGCAGCAGCAGAGACAGAGCATCAATTTAGGACAGAAACTGGATAATGGGGTCAGAGTCTGACTGACGGGAGGGACACAATACTGGAGCTTTAACACACTTGGATTTACTTTAGCTTTGTAACCTTTAATTCACTCCGAATCCTCTGGAGGGTATCTGGACGACGAAAGAGACAGAGAGTAAGATGAAGCAGAAAAAGGGGGCGTATGACAGATGTCAGGTTGAAAATACAAGTGAGAACCAGGCTGAATATAGAAAGTTCAGAGGGGAAGTGAAAAAGGAAATAAGAGGGGCAAAGAGAGAGTATGAGAATAGATTGGCAGCTAACATAAAAGGGAATCCAAAAGTCTTCTATATGCATGTAAATAGTAAACGGGTATTAAGGAGGGGTGGGGACGATTAGGGACCAAAAAAAAAAGAGACCTACGCATGGCTGAGGTCCTAAATGAGTACTTTGCATCTACCTTTATCAAGGAAGATGCTGCTGCCAAAGTCATAGTGAAAGAGGAGGTAGTTGAGATACTGGATGGGATTAAAATTGATAGAGGTCCTAGAAATGCTGGCTGTACTTAAAGTAGATAAGTCACCAGGACCAGATGGGATGCATCCCAGGATGCCAAGGGAAGGTAAGGGTGGAAATTGCGGAGGTACTGGCTATAATCTTCCAATCCGCCTTAGATACGAGATGGTGCCAGCAGACTGGAGAATTGTAAATGTTACACCATTGTTCAAAAAAGGGTGCAAGGATAAACCTAGCAACTACAAACCAGTCAGTTTAACCTCAGTAGTGGGGAAGCGTTTAGAAACGATAATCGGGTCAAAATTAAGAGTCACTTGGACAAGTGTGGATTAATTAAGGAAAGCCAGCACGGATTTGTCAAAAGGAAAATCGTGTTTAAATAACTTGATTAAGTTTTTTGATGAAGTAACAGGGAGGGCTGATGAGGGCAATGTGGTTGATGTGGTGTACATGGACTTCCAAAAGGTGTTTGATAAAGTGCCACATAATAGGCTTGCCAGCAAAGTTGAAGCCCATGGAATAAAAGGGACAGTGGCAGCTGTCACCTCTTGAACCCTTGTTTGAAAAAATGCTGCTGGTAATTATTTTTATATATATTTTTTAAAATACCAGCACAAAATTCACAATTTGTAACCCCTCAGATAAACCTTTCTGTATTTTAGGGGAATATGAAGCTCGATTACTTCTGCTCACCAACATGGCCATTGGCAATGAGTGTTGGTGGGCTATTGAATTATGGGGGGCATCAAGGCCAAGCCTGACCCTGGGCCCACCATATGTCTGTACACAAGTACATTTGCTGCAGGAGTCCCTGGATAATGATCAGGAGCAGGCACTCTGGGCCATTTTCTCCTAACCCAGTAATGGCGAGGCTAATTGCAGCACCCTGACCATTGCCTCAGACAGCTCAGCACAGATTAGGGTTTGAACACTCCTGCTCGATGTGGCTCAGCTACTCATCATCTGAGGAACGCTCGAACTGCTCCACGTATCAGAATGTCAACATAATGGAGCAAGAATCTTTACCGCTGCTAATCATTGATACTTTATGAAATATCAGTAAACAATAGTAGGAAAAATAATTAAATCCCTACTAAAGGAGAAAATAGAACATCTAGAAATGAAAAATAATAATAAATAGTCAGCATGGATTTCAAAAGGAAAAGTCTTGCTTGACGAACTTAATTGAATTTTCTGAAGAGGTAACGGAGAGAGTAGACAAGGGTAATGGAGTAGAAGTAATTTATCTAGATTTTCAAAAGGCCTTCGATAAGGTACCACATAATAGAATAACGAATAGGATCAGGGAATGCAGAGTCAGGGGACAAGTAGCAGAATGGATAGCTAGCTGGCTTCAAGACAGAAAGCAGAGATTAGGGGTAAAGGGTAGCTATTCAGAGTGGCAGAAAGTGGGAAGTGGTGTTCCACAAGGATCAGTGCTGGGACCACTGTTGTTCACAATTTATATTAACGATTTAGACCTTGAAATCAAAAACACAATTTCTAAATTTGCGGACGACACCAAATTTGGGGGGGGGGGGTGTGGGGGAGATACTGAGGAGGACTGCAACAAATTACAAGACAACATTAATAAACTTGCAGAATGGACATATAATTGGCAAATGAAATTCAACACAGATAAATGTGAGGTATTACGTTTTGGTAAGGGAAATAGGGAGGTCACATATTATTTGAAAAATAAGAATCTAAATGGGGTACAGGAACAAAGGGATCTAGGAGTACAAATAGACAAGTCACAAAGTATCGACACAGATTAACAAGGCCATAAAAAAGGCAAACCAAGCACTAGGGTTTATTTCTAGAGGGATAGAATTGAGAAATAGTGAGGTTATGCTAAACTTGTATCGAACCTTGGTTAGACCACACTTGGAGTACTGTGTGCAATTCTGGCCGCCATATTATAAAAAGGATATAGAGGCACTGGAGAGGGTGCAGAGAAGATTTACAAGGATGATACCAGAAATGCGAGGTTATGCTTATCAGGAAAGGATGAACAGGCTGGGTCTCTTTTCTCTTGAAAAAAGCCAGCTGAGGGGTGACCTGTTAGAGGTCTTTAAAATCATGAAAGGTTTTGATAGAGTAGATACAGAGAGAGTGTTTCCACTTGTGGGGAAGAGCAAAACTAGAGGCATCAATATAAGATAGTCACCAAGAAATCAAATAGGGAATTCAGAAGAAACGTCTTTACCCAGAGTGGCAAGAATGTGGAACTCGTTGCTACAGGGAGTGGTTGAAGCAAATAGTATAGATGTATTTAAGGGGCGGTTAGATAAGCATATGAGGGAGAAGGGAATAGAGGGTTATGCTGATAGGCCTTGATGAGGAAAGACAGGAGATGGCTTGCGTGGAGCATAAACACCAGCATAGACTGATTGGGCCGAATGGCCTGTTTCTGTTTATCCTATGTAATGTGACAGGAAAGAGAGAGTAGTGGTGAACGGTTGTTTTTCGGACTGGAGGAAGGTATACAGTGGTGTTCTCCAGGGGTCGGTACTAGGACCACTGCTTTTCTTGATGTATATAAATGACTTGGACTTGGGTGTACAGGGCACAATTTCAAAACTTGGAAGTATAGTGAACAGTGAGGAGGATAGTGATAGACTTTAAGAGGACATAGACAGGCTGGTGGAATGGACAGAATCGTGTCAGATGAAATTTAACGCAGAAAAGTGCAAAGTGATACATTTTGGTAGGAAGAGCGAGGAGAGGCAAAATAAACCAAAGGGTACAATTCTAAATGGGGTGCATGAACAGAGAGAGCTGGGGATATATATGCACAAATCATTGAAGGTGGCAGGGCAGGTTGAGAAAGCGGTTAAAAAAACATACGGGATCCTGGGCTTCATAAATGAGGGGCTTCAGTTATGTGGACAGACCAGAGAAGTTGAGGTTGTTCTCCTTAGAGCAAAGAAGGTTGAGAGGAGATTTGACAGAGGTGTTTAAAATCATGAGGGGTCTAGACAGAGTAGGCAGAGAAAAACTGTTCCCATCGGCGGAAGGGTCGAGAAGCAGAGGACACAGGTTTAAGGTGATTGGCAGAAGAACCAAAGGCAACAAGAGGAAAAACTTTTTTACAGTGAGTGGTTATGATCTGGAATGCACTGCCTGAAAAGGCGGTGGAGGCAGATTCAATTGTGGCTTTCAAAAGGGAATTGGATAAGTACATGAAGGAAAAAAATTTGCAGGGCTACGGGGAAAGGGCAGGGGAGTGGGACTAGCTGAGGCTCGATGGGCCGAATGGCCTCCTTCTGTGCTGTAACCATTCTATGATTCTATGGAGCTAATGTTTATTTCACCATCCAAGGTTTATAGTGGTCTCCTCTACATTGGGTGACCGCTTTGCGGAACACCTCTGTTCAGTTCGTAAGGGGGACCCCGAGCTTCCGGTCGCCTGTCACTTTAATTCACCGCTCCACTCCCACTCAGACCTCACCATCCTCGGCCTCTTGCATTGTTCCACGGAAGCTCAGCGTAAGCTCGAGGAACAGCACCTCATCTTTCGATTAAGCACTTTACAGCCTTCTGGACTCAACATAGAGTTCAACAATTTCAGATGATAACCTGGCCCCTATCATATATATATTTTTTATCCACACGTTTTGTTTGTGCCTTCTGTTCTTCTCTCCCACAGGGCAGCTGTCCTTCATTCTGCCAGCGCAATTTACACTTCATCTAGAGCCATCCTTTGTTTCTTAACCTGTCCCATTACCATCTCCTTTTGCCTTGAATATCTCTTAATGTCTCTTAACTTCCTCTGCCTTCTATCCTATCACAGGCCTTCCCTTTTGTTCTTTCATCCCCTCCCCCATTTCCCAGCCCCTACACTTGCTCAAAAATCTGTTCCATTTCCTGCTTTTTTCCAGTTCTGACAAAAGCTCATCGACCTGAAACGTTAACTCTGTTTCTATCTTCACAGATGCTGCCTGACCTGCTGAGTATCTCCAGCATTTTGTTTTTATTTCAGATTTCCAGCATCTGCAGTATTTTCTTTTTGTTTTATAAGCAGCACAGACTGTATTAATCAATAACCCAGTGATGCTAACCAACTAGTTTCTATAACAAAGAAAAAAAAAGAATTGCACTGATATAGCACCTTTCATGACCTCAGGATGTCCCAAAGCACAGTCAGTGTTGTAAGGTATGAAACCTGGCAGCCAATTTGAGCACAGCAAGCTCCCACAAACAGCAATGTGATAATGACCAGATAAACTGTATTTGTGACGTTGGTTGAGGGATAAATACTGGCCAGAACACCCGGGAGAACTCCCACTGCTCTTCTTCGAATAGTGTCGTTGGATCTTTTACATCCACCTTAGAGGGCAGGCGGGGCCTCGGTTTAATGTCTCAGCCGAACCACGGCACCCTCCTACAGTGCAGCAGTTGTTCAAGTCTCTGAAGTCGGACTTGAACCCACAATCTTCTGACTCAGGAGCAAGAGCACCACCACTGAGCCACGGGTGACACGACTTTATATTGCAGCTGTTTTACTGAATGCATTTATACTGCAAGACAGATGATTATGATGTCTACCATGTCAGAGAATTTAGTGTTTGAATGACCACGTGGACAGTGGAAATGGAGAAAGGGCCTGCTTCACCTCTAGGGTTGTCTATTCCAATGCTCTCCTCATTGGAGTTTCCCATGCATAAACTAGAATTTGTTCCCAACTCTGCTGCCTCATCCTATCCCACATCAGGTCCTGCCCTCGTCACATTGTTCTCCATTGGCTTCCTGTCCCCGACTCATTAAATTTGAAATCCTTCTCCTCAGCTACGAGTCTGTCCGTAGCCTCGCCCACCAAACTCCGCCAACCCCATTTGGCAGCATGTGCCCTCTACTCTTCAGATTCTGGCCCTCTTTGCACCCACCCCCCCCATCCCTCTACCTTGAGTCACAGAGCCTTCAGCTGACATTCTAAATTGCTCTCTCTATATCGCCCCTCCCCCCTGCTACCTCCCACTCTCCTTCAAAAAACACAATACATACCTCTTTCAGTCATGTCCCCTAACTTTTCTCCTCTCACTGCTGTGTTCAGTTTCACTTCTGTGAAGCACTTTGGACATTGTATTGCGTTAGAGGCCCAAGTTATAAACACACCAGTGACCTCGATGGAGTTGATGCTAGGAAGAGCAATGATGGGGCTAACTATAACTGTGATTTATTTGGAAGGAAGGTACGAGTCTGGGAAAGAAGGGTCAAATCTGCTGGGAAAATATGTTTGAAAAAAGAAGAAAAATTAAGTGGCAGGCTACAGCATCTTTGACATGAGAATAGGGAAGGATTGGGCTCGAGGCATTAGTGAAATGAAGACATGGCAGCACATCTGTTGTGATCTGAGCAGCTGGAGAAACTAGTTGCTGAGATATTCTAAATACATTTTGTATTCCACTACCGTTAGGAAAAACTTATACACCAGTTTGTACGTTATATGTATGTATTGTATAAAACAAAGCTCATTATATCTTGTATTACAGTCCCCACCGATTATAGTGGGCATGTTCGTGCAAACACGATTTGCCCACTACACGAGGCGGCTGGAGTAACAAATTAATTTTTAGAAAGCACAGCGCTCAGTCTAGCCCGCTCCCAGTTACTGTTAAATAAAGCAATTAAATATGCTAGTGCATAAAGCTTTTATATTAAATTCCTCTGCATACTTTTGTAAACGCAGGCTTTAGCCTGGTTGGACAATATGCCCCAAAGAATCAGGTGCACAAAATCTCACTAATTGGGAATGACAGTCACTACTGAGCTTCTTTCCTTCTGTTTTGAATTATATTTGTGCTATGCGAGGTGGAAGCATTTTGCCTTATTCAGCTATGGAGAGCTGAACGGGGCTAAAGTACGCAGTGGTCTGTCAGTTTCTCCATTACAGCGGACAAATGCAGCTCGACTCTCAGCGGGCTGTGACGGACGGTGTCTCTCAACTTTGTTACTTGTTTGTGAGCAGCAATCGAATGAGTTTTAGAGGCGGGGGGGGGGGGGGCGGGGGAGTGACTGAAGGCGGCAGGACTGCCTCAAAGGACTTTAAAGAGCTGTGAACAGCCCAAAATAGTCAGCACACTTAATACGTTTTAAGGGACGCCTTTGTAATTGACGCTTATGGTGATGGTAAATGGTCAGCGGCATTTGACTGATAGAGGAGGCTGTCTGATTTTTACATTAAACTGTAAATCTCTTGAGAAATGCAGAACATGTCCCTCAGCCTAATAGTGTTTTTTTTGGAAAAAGAAATTTAAATGAAAGCAAGCCAACGGTGATGCAAACAATAATGGTTGTATAATGCCACGTGTCTCCTGTCTTTGCAGACTTGATGTAACTTCAGGGAACAAGCATCTTTATAAAATATAATGCACACGAGTCCCACTGTCCTCTACAAATAAACCAATTAACAAAATATTAAGGTAAAAAGTAAATATGAGCATTGAACAAGACTACTTTAAAAACATCAGATTTTATGACCACGTCATAGCAATGACTCTGTGAACTGATTGATAAAATGAACAGTTATACATTTAAAACGCTGATCAGTTTAAACAAGCTTTCACTAATTACATTTTTTACTAGTTGATGTTCCTCCCCCACTATTAAAGTTATTAAAATACAAATTCCAAAGTCAAAGAATTCTCCAACTTAATTTACAGATATACATTAGAAAGTACAGCGTAGTCAATTGTCGTGACAACTTGGAAGCGATGTTATGAGGTTTTACTTAATCCTTTTAATGGCCTTGCACCTTCCTACTGTGCTTCTTTCAGCAATTCCTTTTAGGAGGAAGTTTCAAGCTTACTTTTGAGATTCAAAAAGTGTTGTGCCCATTGGAAAAGTCAAGAGAAGTCTCTGGCGGTTCGCCAAAGTGGTATCGTTTTCATGAAAAAAAAGCACGATTCAGCAAACCTTTTCATGTTTATTTATGAACACGTGACAATGTAACTTGCACAGATTAGCCTCATACGGCGAGTGATGCAGGGGACTTCCAGCTTACCTCTTCTCCACAAACAAAATATCTGTGCACAAAATATTGTTATGGAAACAATGGGCTGGAATCTACTGTCAAAATAACAATGAGGCTAATGGACCTCACCGTTATTTACGTGCACATCGGACAGCAATCAGACGAGCGCAGATGTGCAGTTAAATGCGGAAATCCGGAAGTTGCTGTCTGAGATGCACTGCTCCTCCGCATGTTGCACGAAAACGGCATCTCACCGCCTGACTCACCATTCAAATGTATTGAACAGTGTGAAGTTCCTGTACTAAACTCGCCACAGAAAGTTAGGGCTTGTCCAGTTCAATCTAAGTACCCTTATTTATGGCGTGATAAGTGTTAATTATTGCCAAACAACCTCTCCAACACTGAAAATTAACTTTTACAAGTGTGGAGTCTCATTTCTTCAGATTTTAATTGCCGTTGGAGATTTTAAAAAAATTAAACAACTTTTTTTTTTTTTTTACAAACTTTTCCTTTGTATCAATTCAATTCAATTCAATTCAATTCAATTCAATTCAAATGCTTTATTGGCATGAAAGTTTACAGAGAACCATATTGCCAAAGCTTACATTGCAAAAAGGTACAGTTTTCTAACATTCTGTAGGTGTCAATCGATTTGACATTTGTTGTTTTCTTTCTCTCTCTTAATCCAATCTTTCTTTCCCTCTCTTTATTTTGCTTTCTGCACGTGATTTGACATTGAATTCACTTTCTAACTCTGCACTGTTAATTAACAATTTTTCAGTCTGATTGGTTAAGACGACACAGTTGCTTGCACTGTTCACACAGGTCCCAGATGGCCCGTAGAGGGCGCCACACCGTCTGTATCTCTAATTTACAGCAACATGCCATGCAAAGGCTTGTGGAGAGTAAATAGGCAAGAGCAAATCTAACAAACAGCCGGCGCCGTTCGTTTGCCGGCTACAGTAAATTCTGGCCCATTGTTTCCTGGCAAGTCCAGTAATGGAAGATAAGTACCTAACACATGATGAATAAAACCGCTCTCATGTAATCACTACTAAAATTGAACTACACCTGTATATTTCAACTGGCTTTAAATCTATACTATACACTTTTAATTCAAATCACACTATTCCAACTTGGCTACATCATAAGTGAACACAATATTTAATTACAGACACTTACTTTACATTGGTGTTGGTGCAGATAATATATTCAATTTCGTCTGAATAGGGATTCTGGAAAGTAAAACTGCTCGTCCTTATCCATAACCACTCCCTGCTTTTTGTTCGGAAGCGGTACATCACTGACAGGACCTGCCCTTTCAACTTCACAACCTATGGGGGGAAAGAACAGAAAATAATTGTTAGATATATGCAGTTTATTCTAAGATTAATGAACATGAGACTAACGGATGATTTCTAACATGGAATTGTGACTTGAGCTGGATTGTCCTTGTAAAAGAACTTGGTCAGGCCTCAGTTAAAATACTGGGTCCAGTTTTGCTCTCCTCACATGGTGGGTGATATTGAGGCTTTCGAAAGGGTCTAGAGGGCGGCCACTGGACTAATTCCCAGTTGAAAACATCTTAGTTATCAAAATAGGCTAACAGAGCTGGGACTCTCCACTTTAAAGAAGTGTAGACTTACGGGTGATCTGATCGAGGTTTATAAGATGATGAAGGGAACAGATTGTGTTCGACTTGACAGTTTGTTTCAATTACAGGAAACTTTGGTTTATCCGGAGGTTAACTGTCCAGAATGCTCGATCCACCGGCAAAAATCAGGAGCCGTTTCGTTAGTTTTTTTTTTCTTCTCATTGCTTTTTTTTCCACCAGTCAGGCTCTGCAAGGTCTCGCTGAAGCTGTTGCTAAGCTACAGAGACGCTTGCAAGGTACGGCCGACTGTATAGAAGCTGTAGGGTTTGTTGCCAGATACGGAGCTCCGTATGTTTCAACATTAGCGCTGGTTTGTCCGGCAGTTTTGATGGGACGGCAACAGCTCGGTCCCGTCGGTGCCGGATAGCACAAAGTTTCCTGTAAATAGGTTAGGGAGGACCAGGGGTCACAATTTTAAGTTGTACAAAGCCAGATCTAGGTTAGCTGTCAGGAGGTGGTTCTTTTCCCAGAGAATACCAGGTATTGCGGTGGACAACGATTCACTGAATTCCTTCAAGCAAGAGCTGGATGTATTTCTGACTGGGTGGAGTTCACCTCGTACAAAAAGTAGGAACTGCAAGGAATTATCAGGGCCAGAGTGATCTCCTGGAGTAGTTTCGATCGCCGTGGGGGCAGGGGAAATTTCCCAGATTTCTCCCCAAATTAGCCTGGGTTTTTAATGTTTCCCATCTCCCAGGAGATCCCATCGTTTTTCCCATCTCCCAGGAGATCCCATCGTTTTTCCCATCTCCCAGGAGAGCTCATCATTTTCGGTGGGGTGGGGAGCAATGTTCCCTGTAATTTTTTTTTGGTGCGGTCCCTTTAACTGTCCATTTAATTTTTCGCACATGCGCGGTTATTTACATTGAAAAGCTAGTGAGCGGCCTGTGCAGGACCTCCAGGCCGCTGCACAGCTGCATGGGAACATTGATGGGGAGTGTATATATTGTGACACAAGGTAATTGTGTGGGAGGGGTTGGGTGGACCCGAGGGTTTTTTCCTGTCCGCCATTGTTCGGATGTTCGTTTGTGCCTATGATCTGAAGCAGTGCTGTGTTATTATTGCCGTTTTCATCCCAATCATTTTTCAGCTTTCTTTTCAGGCATGCAGCTCTAAAAAGACTATGGTTAATAGATGTTAAGTCTTTTACTTTTCAGTCAATGTGTTCAACTGTGGCCCACTTGGGGATGTAGCACTTTCCGATCAGCAGTGGTGAGACTCCCGGCTGATAGAAGTTAAGCCATACAATCACCGAGTAGCAGCTTAGCAAGCAGGAAATAAGCTTCCTTACTACTTTACGGCACCAGCAGGAGGTAATCCAGATGTGGCTAACGGAAAATTGCAGTGTCATGTAACAGAAAACACAAAAATTGAGCCAGTAGCAGACCTTATCTTCAAGCATAACCTCTTGAGGAAGGGTGTGATCTTCATCATGGGAAGGCGCTTGTCTCCACCACCAAATGACATGCCAGCAAACAGGTTTGCAAGGCAGTTCATCACTAGCGAGTTGACCAATTGAAGAACTCACCAGAGGAAAAAAAATTTCAATCATATCAAGAAATCGGGTGAATTAGAAAGATGATGTCGCGCTGTCTCCTAGGCCAGGACCAGCCTTAGGCGAGGCCAACAACTGGCGGTGTTACAGTCCATGTTATAACCACAGGAATCTGGAGGGTGATTGATGTCAAAATGGGGTTATCCGCCACAAAACTGGCAATTCATTTTCCATGCCCATTTTCTCCCCTCCCCAACTCCCCTGAACTTTGCTACATAACCATTATTCATGTGCGAGTTCAGAGAGTGAATATCTGCAGACTATTTGGGTGAAGGGGCATTATAGCGAACTCCCTGGTGCATGATCCAGCTCTCATGGGCTAATCTTGTTGAGCCAGAGAGAGCACCTTTAACGCAGGAAAATGTCCCAAGGTGCTTCACAGGAGCGTAATAGACGGAAATCGACTCCGAGTCTGGGGGTAACAAAAACACGGATGAGGGTTTCAGCGGCAGACGGGCCGAGGCCGAGGCGGGTGATGTTACGGAGGTGGAAGCAGGCAGTCTTTGTGAAGGCCTGGGTATCGGGTTGGAAGCTCAGCTCAAGATCAAATAGGATGCCAAGGCTGCACACAGTCTGGTTCAGCCTGAAACAGTGGCGGGGAGGGAGATGGAATCAACGATGAGGGAATGGAGTTGTGGCAGGGGATAAAGACAATGGCTTCTGTATTCCCAATGTTTAATGGGAGGAAATTGTGGTTCATCCAGGACTGGATGTCGGACAAGCAGGCTGACCACACAGAGGCAGTCTCCAATAGTAATTGGAAAACTTCAAAGATTGCTTATTTCATCTATAATACTAGCTCTCTTTCAGTACCTATACATGCAATAATTTAAACTGCAAAATAAAACCTTTGTGATACCCTGCCAATATACACAATTTATCACTCCAAAGATGAACACGAACCAACTGCAGTAGAGAATCCCAATACACGTCCACCATAATGAGACCAGTCACCAGCACAGATAATAAAAGCAACTCTGTACATTAATAAATCATCAGCATATGTACTCAGTGAGCAAGGAAGGAGCAGTGCCTCATGGATTCAGGGTGTATTGGAAAGAAATCACGCACATCCTAAACCCAAGGCCCGAAGAGGTAGGTAAGGAGGTCAGTGCGCCTGCCTTCAAAGTGAATGTTGCAGTATCAGAAAGCCAAGCATGTCATGGCCACCATGCAAGTGGCATTCGATGAAAGGATGGAAAGACTCATCTTAAAAATTACTCTAAACTGGAGCAACAAATGATTTCATCACATTCCACTATGGAAGGAACGTCAACTGGCTAGTAGCTACCTTAGCAACCTCTGTAACTCAGGAACTACACGGAATAGAGCACAGCTTCAAAATACATATGGGTTCAGTTAGACAATGACAATCAATGTTGCAGACAACCATGAGGGAACCTTCTGTGACTTAACAGAGATATTGTAATTGCACCATGAACAGGTCCTAATATCAGTAGGCTTAGTAAAGAGCAAGTTGTTGGAGCTTAGGCCAGCAGTCTATTCCTAATGTCAGAAAACCCTGGATACATATCTTTGCAAGTCCCACTAGAAGCAGTGAATCCACCATGATGACCGTTCAAGGCACCAGATCTCTGAATCTCCACCAGAGCCTCCCACTGATCCTTCCAGCATCTTTCAAACCAGAATCCTTAGTTGGATGAGCCACCTTCTATCAGAAAGATAGCTTAGAGGGCTCCTCTACAGGTACATAACCACAGGGTGAGAAGTGAAGTCGAAGGCCGACGGGGAAGAACACAAAATACACACCGGGTGGCATTTGGCACTTATTCTATGAACACACTAAATCGATTTAATTACCATCTTTGTCCCCTCTATGACACACATTTTCCAGTAGGCATAGAGGGAACAGTAGGTTCAGGTGCTGGGAATGGATGCAGTTGTGACAGGAAAAAGGCAAGCTGCCAATGACAAGTGATTTATTTTATTCTGAAATTATTGTATGTACATGTAATCTTTCATGTGGGTGTAAGACTGATATAACAGGGTGGTATGTAACCTAGCATCAACCAGACTGGTGTCAAAATTCATGCCTTCATACAGGTTTCCTTAATTGAAATAGGTCAAAGGTAGCCCTAACCTTTTTTTTTAATCATTCTTCAGGATGTGGCATTGCTGGCATTTAGTGCCAATCGCTAGCTGCCCTCGAGAAGATTATGGGGGGCCTTCCTATTGAACCACTGCAGTCGCCATGGGGTGAAGGTACTCCCACAATGCTGTTAGGTAAGGAGTTCCAGGATTTTGAACCAGTGACGATGAAGGAACAGCAATATATGTTCGTCAGGATGGCGTGTGACTTGGAGGGGAACTTAGAGGGGGTGGTGTTCCCATGCACCCACTGCCCTTGTCCTTCAGTGGAGGTCGCGGGATTGAGAGGTGCTGTCGGAGAAACCTTGGCATCTTGCTGCAGTGCATCCTGTAGATGGTGCAGCCATGATACACCGGTGGTGGAGGGAGTGGATGTTTAAGCTGGTGGATGGTTGCTGATCAAGTGGATGGTTGCTGATCAAGTGGGCTGCTTTGACCTGGTTGGTGTTGATCTTCTTGAAACATAGAAGATAGGAGCAGGAGTAGGCTATTCGGCCCCTCGAGCCTGCTCTGCCATTCAATGCGATCATGGCTGATCATCCAAATTCAGTACCCTGTTCCTGCTTTCTCCCCATACCCCTTGATCCCTTTAGCCTTAAGAAATATATCCAACTCCTTCTTGAATATATTTAATGAATTGGCCTCCACTGCCTTCTGTGGTAGAGAATTCCACAGGTTCACCACTCTCTGGGTGAAGAAATTCCTCATTTCTGTCCTAAATGGCCTACCCCTTATCCTTAGACTCTGACCCCTGGTTCTGGACTCCCCAACCATCGGGAACATCCTTCCTGCATCTAGTCTGTCCAGTCCTGTCAGAATTTTATAAGTTTCAATGAGATCCCCTCTCATTCTTCTAAACTCCAGCGAGTACAAGCCCAATCGACCCAATCTCTCCTCATACGTCATTCCTGCCATCCCAGGTATCAGCCTGGTGAATCTTCGCTGAACTCCTTCCATGGCAAGAATATCCTTCCTCAGATAAGGCGACCAAAACTGCACACAATACTCAAGATGTGGTCTCACCAAGGCCCTGTACAACTGCAGCAAGACATCCTTGTTCCTGTACTCAAACCCTCTCGCTACGAAGGCCAACATACCATTTGCCTTCTTAACCGCCTGCTGCACCTGCATGCTTACCTTCAGCAACTGGTGCACAAGGACACCCAGGTCTCGTTGCACTTCCCCTTCTCCCAATCTATTGCCATTCAGATAATAATCTGCCTTCCTGTTTTGACACCAAAGTGGATAACCTCGCATTTATCCACGTTATATTGCATCTGCCATGCTTCTGCCCAATCACCCAACCTGTCCAAATCATACTGGAGTTTCTCGGCATCCTCCTCACAGCACACACGCCCACCCAGCTTTGTGTTGTCTGCAAACTTGGAGCTATTACATCTAGTTCCCTTGTCTAGATCATTAATATATATTGTGAATAGCTGGGGTCCAAGGATCGATCCCTGCGGTACCCCACTAGTCACTGCCTGCCACTCGGAAAAAGACCCGTTTATTCCAACTCTTTGCTTTCTGTCTGCCAACCAGTTCTCTATCCAAGTCAATACCTTGTCCCCAATCCCATGTGCCTTAACTTTACACGCTAATCTCTTATGCGTGACCTTATCGAAAGCCTTCTGAAAGTCCAAATACACTGGTTCTCCCTTATCTATTTTACCAGTTACATCCTCAAAAAATTCCAGCAGATTAGTCAAGCACGATTTACCATTTGTAAATCCAGTGAGTGTTGTTGCAGCTGCAACCATCCAGGGAGAGTATTCCATCACACTCCTGACTTATGCCTTGTAAATGGTGGAAAGCCACCTGCCACAGAATACCGAGCCTCTGACTTCTCTAGTAGCCATGGTAATTATGTGGCTGGTTCAGTCTGGTTAACATAAGTTAATTATAATTTCTAATGCATGAATGGTGAACAAGTGCAATTTTAAAGCCATGTCGGAAAATGGGAACTAACGAGACTTTTCGCCCAGCAGTGCGTTTTTTGCCTGATCAGTCATCGGTAACAATCACCAAATTGAGGGTCGTCACCGTTGAGACTATTACAAGTGCGAAGGTGCTAAGGTACATAACCACTGGCTTTGTCTGGAACATGGGCAACACAACAAAATAACAAAAATTAAAGTTTTGCAAACAGTGATACAATGTAAGCACAATTTAATCAACAGCCTGTCTGCA
Organism: Somniosus microcephalus; assembly: GCF_052327205.1. Lineage (NCBI taxonomy): Eukaryota > Metazoa > Chordata > Chondrichthyes > Squaliformes > Somniosidae > Somniosus > Somniosus microcephalus. The sequence continues at coordinate 42,500,800 of NC_141013.1, forward strand.
AATTCCACTGAAGCAAAAACCTTTGGTTACAGTTAGATTGGTAGAATTCAATAAGAGAACTAAACTGTAAGAGCTAAAGCAATAACCAAAACAGCTGAATTGTAGCCAATAGTACCAACATATTGTTCTCCCAACTAATATCCCAAGTGCTAGGAATTGTCATAAATTGCTGGTACCATGCATTTCGATGATTAACTGAGCACGTGTTTCGGAACTCATTAATAGATGCCAGCGTAGCACCGTTAAACAGAACAGTTCTGTGGTTCAGGTTGAGCCACAAGACCTTTAGCCTACTGAAGCTGTCAAAATACTAATTACTCCCACTTAACAGGAAATCTTGCAATATTATTAAAGTCAAACATTAATTACACTGAAGTGATAACTGTATGTGTTCCTTTTATTTGTAATGCCTATGTCTTAATAAATGTAATTGTTTTGATAACATGAGATATTTATGCACAAAATTAGCACATTGATTGATTGTAGTGATGTTATTTAAATTGCTAAATCCAAAAGAGAAAGGTGAGTTAGGGCCGGCTGGAGGGAACTTTTTGTTATTTTACAGACAAAAATGATACACTCACCAGAATTTTATTTGACTTAGAAATACTCTAATCCCCAGATGACAGGATAGTTTCCAGATTTCCATAGCTCTGCGGCCTGTCCAAAATCTGTTGTTTCCAATGGAGAAAGTCCGCAATACACAAGTATATACATTTTTTCTAAAACTGGAGTACCTTAACAACAACTTGCACTTACATAGTGCCTTTCACATAATTAATTGTCCTGTGGAGCTCTACAGGGAGATAAGAGGCCGCTGAGTGGGGAGTGGTAGGTACGTTAGGGCTGGGGCCTGAAGGTATGGTGGAACACACAGATTTTGAGGAGACTTTTGAAAGTGGGAACAGTGATAACAAGGAAGAGGGGTTCAAGGAGAGAAGTCAAGGATGCAACAGCAACGTGTATTTATATAGCGCCTTCATCATAGAATGATTGAATATTGAATCTGCTTCCACCACCCTTTCAGGCAGTGCATTCCAGATCATCATAACTTGCTGCGCAAATTTTTTTTCCCACATGTCGCCTCTGGTTCTTTTGCCAATTGTATAAACTCTATGTCCTCTGGTTACCGGGCCTTCTGCCACTGGAAACAGTTTCTCCTTACTTACTCTATCAAAACGCTTCCTGATTTTGAACACCTCTATTGATGTGCTTTCAATAACTCAAAGACAAGGAATTTAAAGGATTCAACTAAGGCTTTTAATCACTAAGAACATAGCAGCATTACAGGTCTTCCCACATCGGGCGTCTGGTAGGAATGACTCATACAGCTCCTGAGACCTTTATATGGCAAAAGACAGGGGCGTAGCCAATACACACAATAGGAACAAAAGGGGACGGTTCACACAATATAAGCAGGTAAAACACATGGGCTGATGAAGGCATATATTTCATCACATTCACCCCTTCTACAGATTTAGTCTGTCCGGGGGTGTGATAGTCCTTCCTGAACGTCGCAACAGTACCTCGGGTTCCGACCGGGAGTCCGTGGTGCCCTCCTGGGCATACCCATGTGCTGGGGGTGTTGCAGGTACTGCTGGGGGTGGTGAGGATACCTCTGGGGATGGTGGAGGTTCTTCTGGGGGTGATGGGTCGTCGTCGTCGCTTCCTGCCGAGGCGAGGTCCTTTATGGACACGGTGTCTTCACACCCGTCGGCGTGCTTGACGTACGCGTACTGTGGGTTTGCGTGGAGTAGGTGTACTGCCTCCACGAGGAGATCCGTTTTGTGGCCCCTCACATGTTTCCGTAACAGGACTGTCCCTGGGGCGGAGAGCCACAAGGGTAGGGATACTCCTGAGGTTGATTTGCGGGGAAAGACAAACATCTTCTCGTGAGGAGTGGCGTTAGTAGCAGTACACAGTAGCGACCTTATCGAGTGGAGTACGTCTGGGAGGACCTCCTGCCAGCGGGAGGTGGGGAGGCCTTTAGACCTTAGTGCTAAGGTGACCGCCTTCCACACTGTCGCGTTCTCCCTCTCCACTTGCCCATTACCCCGGGGGTTATAACTAGTGGTCCGACTCGTGGCTATCCCCTTTGACAGCAGGTATTGGTGCAGTTCATCGCTCATGAACGACGCCGCCCTGTCAGTGTGGATGTAGTTGGGCATGCCGAACGTGCAAAACAGGTTGCCGAGGCACTTGATGACCGTGGCACTGGTCATATCTGGGCAGGGGTAGGCGAATGGGAAGCGGGAGTACTCGTCCACAATGTTGAGGAAATACACATTGCGGTCGGTGGAGGGGAGTGGTCCCTTGAAATCTAAGCTCAGGCGCTCGAATGGCCGTGTAGCTTTGATCAGGTGGGCTCGGTTGGGCCTGAAAAAACGGGGCTTGCATTCCGCACAAGTGCGGCAGTCCCTGGTCATAGACCGGACCTCCTCGATGGAATAGGGCAGGTTACGGGATTTTATAAAGTGGAATAGCCGGGTGACCCCCGGGTGGCAGAGGCCATTGTGGAGGCCCTGTAGCCTGTCCCCCTGGATGCTGGCACACATCCCTCGCGATAGGGCGTCGGGGGATTCGTTGAGGGCCCCCGGCCTATATATTATGTCGTACTCAAACGTGGAGAGTTCGATCCGCCACCTGAGAATTTTGTCGTTCTTGATCTTCCCCCTCTGTTTGTTGTTAAACATGAAGGCTACCGACCGCTGGTCGGTAAGCAGGGTGAAGCGTTTGCCGGCTAGGTAGTGCCTCCAGTGCCGCACTGCCTCCACTATGGCCTGGGCCTCCTTCTCTACCGAGGAGTGCCTGGTCTCGGGCCCTTGGAGGGTTCTTGAGAAAAAGGCTACGGGCCGCCCATCCTGGTTGAGGGTGGCTGCTAAAGCGAAGTCGGACGCATCGCTTTCGACCTGGAAAGGGATGTTTTCGTCCACTGCCCGCAGCGCGGCCTTCTCAATGTCGTGTTTAATGCTGTTGAAGGCGGCGTGGGCCTCGGCCGTGAGCGGGAAGGACGTTGATTTCAGGAGGGGACGGGCCTTGTCGGAATAATTGGGGACCCATTGGGCGTAATAGGAGAAGAACCCCAGGCACCTTTTCAGGGCCTTGGGGGTGTTTGGTAGGGGTAACTCCCGTAGGGGGCGCAATCGGTCGGGGTCCGGACTGATTTCCCCGTTTTCCACCACGCAGCCCAGGATACAGAGGCGCGTGGTGCTAAAGACACACTTATCCTCGTTGTAGGTGAGATTGAGTCTGAGGGCGGTTTTCAGAAATCTCGCGAGGTTCGAGTCGTGGTCTTGCTGGTTGTGGCCGCAGATGGTGACGTTGTCTAGGTATGGGTAGGTGGCTGGTTCTCATCGACCATGCGGTCCATCTCCTGCTGGAAGACCGAGGCCCCGTTCGTTACCCCAAAGGGGACTCTGAGGAAGTGGTAGAGACGTCCGTTCGCCTCGAAGGCGGTGTATGGACGGTCCGCCGGCCTAATGGGGAGCTGGTGGTATGCCGATTTTAGGTCGATGGTGGAAAACACCCGGTATTGCGCGATTTGGTTAACCATATCCGCTATGCGGGGCAGAGGGTAGGCGTCTAGCTGGGTGTATAGATTAACCGTCTGGCTATAATCTATCACCATCCGCTTCTTTTCGCTACCCTTAACTACTACTACCTGGGCGCGCCACGGGCTGGTACTGCATTCGATGATACCTTCCCGCTTGAGTCTTTCTACTTCCGACGCAATGAACCGTCTGTCCTCCCAGCTGTACCGCCTACTCTTGGTCGCTATGGGTCGACAGTTGGGTGCGAGGTTGGCGAACAGAGAGGGCGGCTTGACCTTCAGGGTAGCCAGACCGCACACTGTGAGGGGCGGCTGGGACCCACCGTAGGTAAGCGTGATACTTTGGTGGTGGCACTGGAAGTCCAGACCCAAGATCACGCTCACACAGAGATCTGGCATTATCAATAGTTTAAAATCTCTGTAATCATTGCCTTTTACCGACAACATAACCGCGCAGAAACCTGTAATTTTTGAGGTATGAGTCTTATCGGCCATGGCGATTTTGCCCTGTGTGGGGACTATCGTTAGTGAAAGTCGTTTTACCAGGCTAGGATGAATAAAGCTTTCGGTGCTCCCGCAGTCAATCAAGCATTTAACCTTGTTCCCGTTTACCTCTATGTCCATCATCGATTTAGACAACAGATGCGGCCTGGACTGATCCACTGTGATCGAGGCCACCAGTGGGTCCTGGAGGTCCGTGTAGTCGGGGCAAGATGGTGGACTCCATGAGGGTGATAGCAAAGCTGGGTACTCGTAAACTGCGAGAAGAGGAGATGCAGTATTGCAGAGGAAGCTGGAAGTGTTTGAATGAGGCAAACAGCTTCTATTTGACTGACCACTGGAGGAGATGAGCAATCTTGTTTTCATATTGTATGTGTATGTAATATATTCTTGCACGCCAATTCAGTGAAAGTGAACAGTTTATTATGTAACATTATGCATTCAGCAGTATTTCTGCACTTTATTAGTGGGAGCATACATCTTTCAGTTTTCCCATACCCGCCCACTAATAAAAGTACAGTACATCATGCCCAGCTCAGAGAGCAGCATTGTAGGTCGACGTTTGTTTTTACTAGCATCACAATGTAGCAAGAGAAAATACAATTTTTATGAAGGTGATTTGAGCCTGTTATTTTATACTGAGAATGTACCCTTTTGTCTCACGCCCATAAAATTATTTCTGACCTCTCCTAAGCTGCTGACGTTATCAGTGATTTGATAATATATGAATAAAAAGAGAGGGAGGTTATTGAAACTGGTGGACATCTGGTTTCGAACCTGTGAGCATCATATACAGGTTTCCTTTCAGAGGAGAGAGAAAGACAGGAGCTGCAGTGGGAAACTTGGACCTGTGTGTTGCATACTAGGGGCCAAGAATGACACGGGAACTGTATCATCAGTTCCAGGGCTTGTTTTATCTGTTGTGTAATCGGAAGCTCTAGATCTGAATACTTGCATGAGTTCTGTATCCTTTGTGACCCTGCGGTCGGGTGTGGTGTAGGTTACTGTTGACAGAAGGGAGTTGCTTGTTGAGCTAAAATGAAGGAAGCTTTTTCAAGGATTTAATCGCAAATTTTCAATAGCAAAAGAAACTCAGTTATGTGATCAATCTGAGAACAGTGAGTATTTGAGTGAGGTGGATCAGGAAGTTGGAGCTAAAATCTACTCGAACGGGGCTCGTTTGGGGAGTACTTTTTGTCTGTAATCCTCATTTTCAAATCCCCCCTGGGACCTTACTCCAGTCTTCTCGAGCTCTGTGTCCCAAATGCACCATCTGCTCATCTGACTGATCTACTGAGAGTTTCTCTGCTCCACTCCACCATCACTGAGAGCCTTCACCCATCACCCCTGTGCTCGCTGACGTACATTGACTCCCAATCTGGTAATGCCTCTTTTTTTTCAAATTTGCTTCCTCGTTTTCAAATCCCTCCATGGTTTCGCCCCTCACCATCTCTGTAACCTCCTCCAGCCCTACAACACTCCGAGATCTCTGCACTCTTCTAATTTTGCCCTCTTGCACATGCCTGATTTTCATCGCTCCACCATTGGCGGCCATACCTTGAACTGCCTAGGCTCCTAAGCTCTGGAATTCCCTCCCAAAACCTCTCTATCTCTCTTTCCTTCTTTAAGATGCTCCTTAAAACCTACCTCTTTAACCAAGCTTTTGGTTACCTGCCCTAATATCTCTCTTTATGTGGCTAGAATTTTATTTGATAATGCTCCTGTGAAACGCCTTGGGACGTTTTATATTTTGATATATATTAATGATCTGGACTTGGTTATACAGGGCATAATTTTAAAGTTTGCAGCTGACACAAAACTTGGAAATGTAGTAAACAGTGAGGAGGATAGTAACAGACTTCAGGAGGACACAGACAGCCTGGTGAAATGGGCAGACACGTGGCAAATGCAATTTAACACACAAGTGTGAAGTGATGCATTTTGGCAGGAAGAATGAGGAGAGGCAAAAAACTAAATGGTACAATTTTAAAGGGGGTGCAGGAACAGAGAGACCTGGGGGATGTACCTACACAATTCTTTGAAGCATGCGATATCCTTTATAAACTGGCTTTATAAACAGAGACAGAGAGTACAAAAGCAAGGGTTATACCGGAAACTTTCTGGCATCCGGCACGGACGGGACCGACCTGGTGCCGGTCCATCAACAATACCGGATAACCGAACGCTATAGTTAAAACATACAGAGCTCAGAGCTCCGTCTAAAGCAACAAACCCTGTTCAGCTTCAAAAGAATTGGCACAACTTGCAAGCGTCTCTGTAGCTTAGCAACAGCTTCAGCTACACACTTGCACAGCCACAAATGAGTAAAAAAAAGTAACTAAAAGTAAAAAAAAGTTATCTGAACCGACTCCTGAATTTTGCCGGTGGATAGAGCGTTCCGGTTATTTAGTGGCCGGTTAATCGAAAGTTTCCTGTACTAACCCTTTATAAAACACTGGTTAGGCCCCAACTGGCGTATTGTGCCCAATTCTGAGCATCACACTTATAGGAAGGGTGTCAAGGCCTTCGAGAAGGTGCAGAGGAGATTTACTAGAATGGTACCAGGGATGTGAGGAGAGACTGGAGAAGCTGGGGTTGTTCTCCTTGGAGCAGAGAAGGTTAAGGAGAGATTTAATAGATGTGATGAAATATATGCCTTCATCAGCCTATGTGTTTTACCTGTGTGTTTCACCTGCTTGTATTGTGTGAACCGCCCCCTTTTGTTCCTATTGTGTGTATTGGCTACGTCCCTGTCTTTTGCCATATAAAGGTCTCAGGAGCTGGATGAGTCATTCCTACCAGACGCCCGATGTGGGAAGACCTGTAATGCTGCTATGTTCTTAGTGATTAAAAGCCTTAGTTGAATCCTTTAAATTCCTTGTCTTTGAGTTATTGAAGGCACATCAATTTTAATCACTAAAACACCAGGATGGATCGACTCCTGAAACCAGAGCGCTTGGATCTGGACCCCCATGCCTCAGACGCAGCCACACAGTTCGGACACTGGTTCCAATGCTTCGAATTTTTCATTGCAAACTCACCCACTGCCATAGCCGCAGCCGAAACCGCTACCGGAGACATGAAACTGGGAATCCTGCGAAACTGGGTGAGCCATCGGGTCTCCCCCCTCATCCAAGATGCCACCAGCTACGAGGAGGCCTGCACCATCCTGAAGGCCCACTACGCGCGGCCAATAAACGTGGTGTACGCCAGGCATCTTCTGTCTACTCGCACGCAGCGGCATGGTGAGTCACTAGAGGACTTTATACTAAACCTAAAAGTACTGGGCAGAGACTGTAACTGTAAGGCCGTGTCTGCCAACGTGTACACGGAGGAGCTGATTCGAGACCCCCTTATTGCGGGCCTCAGCTCAAATTACATTCGGCAGAAGCTGTTTGAAAAGGAGGGACTGGACTTAAAACAGGCTATAGATATAGCGCGATCGCTGGATATGGCCCAGAGGAACTCTGAATCCTGTTCCCCAGGCCACGCGGCCCACTCCGCCTCGTGCGCGCCGTGGGGGCCGCCATCTTGGAAGCCATCTTCACCTCCCAGGTCTCAAGCCAGCCCAGCACCATCGGAGCCGCAGCCTCCACCCAGGAGCCCCACTACTGCCACAATGCATCGGGGCCCGAAATGTTACTTCTGCGGCCAGGACAAACACTCCAGGCATCTGTGCCCAGCGAAGGGCACCACCTGTTTTAAATGCGGGAAGAAAGGACATTTCAGCAAAGTCTGCAGAGGGAACCCCGCCTCCAACTCCACCACTGCTCGTGGGCAGAGTGCAGTCGCTGCTCGTGGGCAGAGTGCAGTCGCTGCTCGGGGGCAGAGTGCAGTCGCTGCTCGGGGGCAGAGTGCAGTCGCTGCTCGGGGGCAGAGTGCAGTCGCTGCTCGTGGGCAGAGTGCAGTCGCTGCTCGTGGGCAGAGTGCAGTCGCTGCTCGTGGGCAGAGTGCAGTCGCTGCTCGTGGGCAGAGTGCAGTCGCTGCTCGTGGGCAGAGTGCAGTCGCTGCTCGTGGGCAGAGTGCAGTCGCTGCTCGTGGGCAGAGTGCAGTCGCTGCTCGTGGGCAGAGTGCAGTCGCTGCTCGTGGGCAGAGTGCAGTCGCTGCTCGTGGGCAGAGTGCAGTCGCTGCTCGTGGGCAGAGTGCAGTCGCTGCTCGTGGGCAGAGTGCAGTCGCTGCTCGTGGGCAGAGTGCAGTCGCTGCTCGTGGGCAGAGTGCAGTCGCTGCTCGTGGGCAGAGTGCAGTCGCTGCTCGTGGGCAGAGTGCAGTCGCTGCTCGTGGGCAGAGTGCAGTCGCTGCTCGTGGGCAGAGTGCAGTCGCTGCTCGTGGGCAGAGTGCAGTCGCTGCTCGTGGGCAGAGTGCAGTCGCTGCTCGTGGGCAGAGTGCAGTCACTGCTCGTGGGCAGAGTGGTTCCTTCTAATATTGAGCTGCATACTCTTATTGCCAATAGATTCCAGTAAAAATGTTTTGCTAACTAGTTGATCGAACGTATATCTTTGGATAGACACAGAACTGTTCTGACAGAAAACTGTCCTTAATTGTAGCTACATAAAAGCACAATGTAGGTAAGGCTAGTGATTTGCCACTGGAAATATACATCAAAATTAGCAGACAGTTATGGTAAAACTACAAAGTCATGATGCGGTTGAAACACGCAGAAAGCCAGCACAATCCGAATGTTTTAACTGTATTTCTTTAATGGTGCATCAGCAACCTAAATGCAAGGCCCAGCTGCAGCAACATCTGTAGTGCTCTGTAGCACTGTACTGTCACCTGTAGTTACAGCATGCTGCTCACCACACAGCAGCTCCAGCTGATACCGTACCCCAGGTGATCGTCTTATCTTAAAAGGTCAAATTTGACAACCAAATTTATTGAGATTTTAGAAAAAAAAAAATCGCATACAAGTGAAAATGTAACTTAAAAAAATCATGTTACTGGGGGGCAAAATCTGCGTTTATCATCTTAAGTTACAAAAAAGATGCCATTTGTCATACAATGTCTCCCTAGAACAAACCACTAGCCTTACCTACACGCATCAGTATAGTCGAGGTCTGTGTTCCACTTGGACAGGACAGACAATGCCTAATATAATTTAAATTCTTGCATCTAACGTGTATCTGTAGCATTACACATCAGTTGGGAGAATACATTTTGTAAAAATACAAATCACCAAAATAATCACTATCTGTTGTTACCTATGCCTTTGGGCGCAATACCCTATTGACTATATGTGAAACAATCAATAATCAGTTCATTTCGTAGACTGGTAGGAAAAGCTACCAATCAACAAAGAGAAACCACACACTGACCACACATGTTGCTAATTTTTTCACCAGTCAAATTGCTCATTTGTTTCCAGAATACCATCCACAAAGCATCACAAAACCAGCCAAGTCGCTGATGCAGTTTCTTTCAAGTCCTTGTGGTTTCCTCACACACATGGGCATTACTTAAGTTTATACTGTAATAAATATATTAAAAGCAATTAAATAAAACACCAAACCCATCTATAAAGTTTGCCACTGTATGCGTCCAGGAAGTTTCATACGCAAAGGGTTTATATATATAATATAAACCCTACCTCTTTGGCCAAGCTTTTTCTCCTGTGAAGCGCCTTGGGACATGAAACTACGTTAAAGGCACGATATAAATACAAGTTGTGGCTTTATATATAATTATTGTGTGTGCACATGAGAGAGAGAGAGAGAGAGAGAGATGCATTTGGTAGTCTCAGATAAAAAAAAGCAAACTTACAATCATATTGTACTTTTCATGACCGGAGGATGTCCCAAAGTGCTTTACAGCCAATTAGGCACTTTTGAAGTGTAGTCACTGTTATGTAGGATACGCGGCAGCCAGTTTGCGCACAGTAAGGTCCCACAAACAGCATTAAGATAATGACCAAACAATCTGTTTAAAGTCTTATCCAAAAGATGGCACCTCCAATAGTTCAGTACTGCACTGAAGTGAAAGCCTGGTTTATGTGCTCAAGTCTCTGGAGTGGGGCTTGAACCCATGACCACTGACTTAGAGGTAAGAGTGCTATCACTGAGACTGGAAAATAAAACTGTCCTGTTCATTTTGGAGGTCATCCTTGTCCAAGGGAATGAAACTTGGAAAACAACAGGCTGACTCCTGAACTCTTACAAATCTGGTTTATGGGTTAAAAACCACATTGTTGACTTTGTCTGTCAACTGGTGGCTGAAAAGCAGAAACCATGGCTGAATACAGCCCTGATGGAGCTCGATTTTGAGTCTTATCTAACGTGGTGCTGCAGATAAATAAAGCTGCCAAATTCCATATTAAGCAGGCACCTTACTACAACTTGCACTAAAAGCCAAATATTTTCCACTGTCCATTGTATTTAATCCAGATAGCCACTTCCCTGAAGCTACAACACCAACTCCTTATCTTTGAAGCCTTGTGTTTGTTACCACTCATGCTCAGAAGTTAGACCATCAAAAGGAAGCTATGCAGGACTGGAAAATAAAACTGTCCTGTTCATATTTGAGATGTCATCTCTGTCCAAAGAAGTGAAATTTGGAAAACAGGCAACATGTCATTTGAAGGAACTTCGTATTGTTTACTGATCTTTCATGAAGTATCAATGATTAGCAATGGTAAAGATTCTTGCTCCATTATGTTGACATTCTGATACGTGGAGCAGTTGGAGCGTTCCTCAGATGACGAGTAGCTGAGCCACATCGAGCAGGAGTGTTCAAACCCTAATCTGTGCTGAGCTGTCTGAGGCAATGGTCAGGGTGCTGCAATTAGCCTCACCATTACTGGGTTAGGGGAAAATGGCCCAGAGTGCCCACTCCTGATCACTATCCAGGGACTCCTGCAGCAAATGTACTTGTGTACAGACATATGGTGGGCCCAGGGTCAGGCTTGGCCTTGATGCCCCCCATAGCTCAATAGCCCACCAACACTCATTGCCAACGGCCAGGTTGGTGAGCAGAAGTAATCGAGCTTCATGTTCCCCTAAAATACAGAAAGGTTTATCTGAGGGGTTACAAATTGTGAATTTTGTGCTGGTATTTTTTTTAAATATAAAAATAATTACCAGCAGCATTTTTCCCAAACAAGGGTTCAAGAGGTGACAGCTTCCTTTTCCAAAGGGCTCAACTACATCAACCCAATTAGCAATGAGGTATAGAAAGGGAATAAATTGTGCTCCACATTGTGAAATCTTGTATCCCGGAACAATTAACAAGTGTGTGTCTCTCTCTCGAGTCTTATTTGTAAGAAGTTTGTTAACTTCAAATGTTTCCATTGTTGATTCAGCTCAATAATGGCTGAAGACACGTTCCAAATCAACCGGAAATGCAAGTGGTCAGTGGTGGCTCTTTTTATAGTTAAAATATTCATGATATCTGTTCTTATGCATAATCAATGCATGTCACTTCAAAGTCCAGTTTTTATAAAATTCTTTGCACAAAATGTGCACTTAGGTTTTAAGTCTATTTTCCAAAGTAAGATGGCGCTCTTTTGAGGGATAAACTACAGTACTTGTAATTCGAAAGCTGTCCTTTTAAGTATAAAAATACTAAACACCTTTGCACTTCGTATCACCAAGTCTGTTCATATTTGAAGAATTAAGATGAGCATGGAAGGTTCATGAAAAACAACATAACTGGAAACATGCGGACAATTGTGCGATCATATTCCAACACATGAAAGTTATCCTAATCACATTGCTTTGTCATCGTATGCTATAAATACCTGCTGAAAACTGTCCCGCACGTGGCTTTGATCTTCAGGATGGCAAAACTCTACAATATCCTTTCCCAGTAGCTCCTGGCAAGAAAAGAAAGACAGACTTGCATTATTATAGCGTCTTTCACAACCACCGGATGTCTCAAAGTGCTTTAAAGCCAATGAATTACTTTTGGAGTGTAGTCACTGTTGTAATGTGAGAAACAAAGAATCAAAGTATTTAAGTAACCAGAACTAGATTAGCACTCCTAGCGGTGAGCCAAGTTTGCAGGGTAAGTCGGGGTTAGTGCTGTAGTCCTACCTCTGACTGGCTCCCTTCAAGCATGGCTGCCCTGCCGGCAGAACAGAATTAGCATATATATTTACAGTAATAGAAATCCCACGGCATTGCTTACAAACAATTTTCTTTAATTGTTTTTTTTTCTCTGCTTCTCACTCCTCTGTTTGTCTCTGACTTTTCGGTTTCTCTCTCTCTCTCTATGTTATTCCACCCTCTTCCATTTCTCACTCTCTCTGCATGCCTCATACTTTCTCTTTTCTTCTGTAAGCATAACATACTTAGATGCGAGGTGCAAGCTCCATTAACATCAATCAGAGGGGCTTGGCCACTGAAGACCATTCATGAGGACAGAAAAATAGTGGATTGTGCTCTTAAATTAAGGGATAACCTAACTAGGTTGGCTGAACTTCTAGAACAGAATTTAAAACACGCATGAGGCGGTCAGAAAAGCTGGTACGGCCTCAATACCGGGCACTGTGAGTATCAGGTACGTCAGGCTGGGCGCTGAGCAACAGGTAGGTCAGGGTGGGCACTGAGCAACAGGTAGGTCAGGGTGGGCACTGAGCATCAGGTGGGTCAGGGTGGGCACTGAGCAACAGCTAGGTCAGGGTGGGCACTGAGCATCAGGTAGGTCAGGGTGGGCACTGAGCATCAGGTAGGTCAGGGTGGGCACTGAGCATCAGGTAGGTCAGGGTGGGCACTGAGCATCAGGTGGGTCAGGGTGGGCACTGAGCAACAGCTAGGTCAGGGTGGGCACTGTGAGCAACAGGTAGGTCAGGGTGGGCACTGTGAGCACCAGGTAGGTCAGGGTGGGCACTGTGAGCACCAGGTAGGTCAGGGTGGGCACTGTGAGCAACAGGTAGGTCAGGGTGGGCACTGAGCGTCAGGTAGGTCAGGGTGGGCACTGAGCATCAGGTAGGTCAGGGTGGGCACTGAGCATCAGGTAGGTCAGGGTGGGCACTGAGCATCAGGTAGGTCAGGGTGGGCACTGAGCATCAGGTAGGTCAGGGTGGGCACTGAGCATCAGGTAGGTCAGGGTGGGCACTGAGCATCAGGTAGGTCAGGGTGGGCACTGAGCATCAGGTAGGTCAGGGTGGGCACTGAGCATCAGGTAGGTCAGGGTGGGCACTGAGCATCAGGTAGGTCAGGGTGGGCACTGAGCATCAGGTAGGTCAGGGTGGGCACTGAGCATCAGGTAGGTCAGGGTGGGCACTGAGCATCAGGTAGGTCAGGGTGGGCACTGAGCATCAGGTAGGTCAGGGTGGGCACTGAGCATCAGGTAGGTCAGGGTGGGCACTGAGCATCAGGTAGGTCAGGGTGGGCACTGAGCATCAGGTAGGTCAGGGTGGGCACTGAGCATCAGGTAGGTCAGGGTGGGCACTGTGAGCAACAGGTAGGTCAGGGTGGGCACTGAGCATCAGGTAGGTCAGGGTGGGCACTGAGCATCAGGTAGGTCAGGGTGGGCACTGAGCATCAGGTAGGTCAGGGTGGGCACTGAGCATCAGGTAGGTCAGGGTGGGCACTGAGCATCAGGTAGGTCAGGGTGGGCACTGAGCATCAGGTAGGTCAGGGTGGGCACTGAGCATCAGGTAGGTCAGGGTGGGCACTGAGCATCAGGTAGGTCAGGGTGGGCACTGAGCATCAGGTAGGTCAGGGTGGGCACTGAGCATCAGGTAGGTCAGGGTGGGCACTGAGCATCAGGTAGGTCAGGGTGGGCACTGAGCATCAGGTAGGTCAGGGTGGGCACTGAGCATCAGGTAGGTCAGGGTGGGCACTGAGCATCAGGTAGGTCAGGGTGGGCACTGAGCAACAGGTAGGTCAGGGTGGGCACGGTGAGCACCAGCTATGTCAGGGTGGGCACTGTGAGCACCAGCTAGGTCAGGGTGGGCACTGAGCATCAGCTAGGTCAGGGTGGGCACTGAGCATCAGCTAGGTCAGGGTGGGCACTGTGAGCATCAGCTAGGTCAGGGTGGGCACTGAGCATCAGCTAGGTCAGGGTGGGCACTGAGCATCAGCTAGGTCGGTGTGGGCACTGAGCATCAGCTAGGTCAGGGTGGGCACTGTGAGCATCAGCTAGGTCAGGGTGGGCACTGAGCATCAGCTAGGTCAGGGTGGGCACTGTGAGCATCAGCTAGGTCAGGGTGTGTTGGTGTTGTTGCACAATGAAATGTAACAAGTTACAGGCTCACTGGATAACAACTTGCATTACCGCAGGGCCATACGTGGTGCTGGAAAGGTGCAATGAGGCAATGACGCTGTCAAGATACGCAATTGACCACAGAAGGAGCTGGAACGTGGTATAGCCGTTCTTCTCATGAAAGAGTTGCACTGTGCATTGTTGCCGCTCCAGAAGTGGGAGAGAAGGTGAGATTATAGAAGTATCCAAGAATAAAACAAGTCCTTTGTTGGATGAGATCAGCTCAGTTATTTCCCACAATGAAACAGCGACAGGAAACTGCTGCTGAATTTTACACACTATTCTCATGCAAACCAGGCTAGGTAAAGCAGATTGTACACAAGGTCAACATAAGCTAGTGCATCAATGCATACACCCAGTGCTACACAGTGTAAGGAACAGGCAAGGGAGATGCTGGACCTGGGAGTAACACAGCTATCCCCAGAACCCAGCATCATAGTAAAACTAAATAGCTCAACAGAGGCGGACGTCTACCCAATGCCTCGCATGGAGGGGATCTAGAGAAGCTGGGGGGCATCAAGTATGTGGCAACGCTAGACCTGATGGAAAAACTATTGGCAGGTACCACTTAGTGCAGAGAGCAGCCGGGCTTCTTGTGTTGAATAGCCAGGGCTGTTTAAATTTACAGTAATGCCTTTTGGAATGAAAAATGCATCACCGCATTCCAACGGCTCATGGATTCAGTTCTGACCAGGACTGCGGATTACACTCTCACATATATTAACAAAAAGTCCCATGACCAAGAAACAAGTATGGCATTCCTCGGGTTGGCCAGCTATTAACGCAGGTTCATTGCCCATTTCAGAGCTTCCACAGTTCACATCGATCCATCACACAGAGCGATCAGTATTTGATTTGGGGAAGAGACTCAATGATTTACCAGTTGTATTCTACTGCCACTATAGGTAGTTTATTCCACAACTGAAAAAGCATGTTTAAGCAACAACTGCACTTATGGGAACTACATTTACAGTATATTCAGACCACAATCCCTCAAGTGTGCTTACTGTGAACTTGTGACAAAAGTACACATCTGTTGCTGTGCCACATCGCCATACATGGCTATTCAACATCGTTGTTTCCCAAAATAGGAGTGTTCAAACATTGGCGTCAGGAATAAACAGATCTGATCTCACAAGTGCCACATCTGCCACACTTGAGTATCAAAAAGGGGGAGTTATGTGATCAATATGAAGCAGTTCTGTCTTAGTTTGGTCTGGTAGCTGTTCCTTTAAATCAGACACAATACATGAGATTTTAAAAAGCCACCTGCAGCTTCAAACTATTTTGTAAGATATATTGCAAGTTTGCTGCTATGGTCTCCCAGCAAGAAGCTCATCAAGGAGTCTATTTGGAGGTATATATAGATTTTGTGATTGGTTCAGTTACGAGTATGACAATCTGTTACTTTCTGAATGAGGCTAGCATTTATAAAGTTATAATGAGCCTTGATAAGAGCTGTAAAACGGAGCGAAAAGACAGCAGTTCTTGAGTAAAGTTGAATCTTCATTGAGGGGCAGGTAGATTTTAGTTAGTTCCAAGAGTTCAGAAGAAGAAAACAAAGAAAGGAGCTGTGGACACAATAGCGACACTGGTTTTTATTTAAAACTTTGACCTTTAGTCATTTTTCCCTTCAAGGAGACAAATGAAAGAATTTTTGAGATAGAAATCTCTCTCAGAAATGTGTTTAATTAATTTAAATATACATACAAGAGGGGAGATGAGGAGATTTTTTTTACGCAGAGAGTTGTTATGATCCGGAAAGAGTGGTGGAAGTAGATTCAATAGTAACTTTCGAAAGGGAATTGGATAAATACTTGAATAGGAAAAATTTGCAGGGCTATGGGAGTGGGATTAATTGGAGAGCTCTTTCAAAGAGCTGGCACAGACACAATGGGTCAAATGGCTTCCTTCTATACTGCATCATTCTATGAGGCTCAGAGATAGATTTTGCAGAGGCAGGAGAATAATCCCATTAGCTAAAAAAACAACTGACAGAATTGCATTTTCTGCTGTATTCTATGCCCGTAGCATGGTTTTCCAGCATCAGTGGCTCTCGAGCAGCTCTTAGGCCAGTTGGAAGTCACACACACTTTCAGTTTTAGTATAGCTGGTCTGGGACACTCCTGTAATCGACTGCGCCAGAGCACCTTAGGAGTGAGATTCTATACCAGGTTGATGCTAAAATTGACATGGAAGAAATTGGAAGTAAATATAGTATTTCCTCTATGAAGAAGTAGTGCCTTGAACACCAAGTACTCCTCCAGACTTTTTCACCTTTAAGCCTTTCCCCAGTCCTATCTATGTATGTCACAGGGTTCTGTGAACAAATTGCAGTTCCATTTTTGCTCCATTGATTTCACTGATTGACACAAAAAATACCTGCGTCTCGGTGTGACTTTTTAACATTCTTTGGCTTTGATGTTGGACTTTGAGTTCTGTAGACTGCCAGTGTAATTAAGAACATAAGAAATAAGAGCAGGAGTAGGCGATACAGCCCCTCGAGCCTGCTCCACCATTCAATAAGATCATGGCCGATCATCGATCTCAACTCCACTTTCCCGCCCGATCTCCATATCCCTTGATTCCCCTAGAGTCCAAAAATCTATCGATCTCAGCCTTGAATATGCTCAAAGACTCAGCATTCACAGCCCTCTGGGGCAGAGAATTCCAAAGATTCACAACCCTCTGAGTGAAGAAATTTCTCCTCATCTCAGTCTTAAATGGCCTACCCCTTATCCTGAGGCTATGCCCCCTGGTTCTAGACACTCCAGCCAGGGGAAACAACCTCTCAGCATTTACCCTGTCAATCTCCTTCAGAATCTTGCATGTTTCAATGAGATCACCTCTCATTCTTCTAAACTCCAGAGAGTATTGGCCCATTCTACACAATCTCTCATCATAGGACAACCCCCTCATCCCAGGAATCAATCTGGTGAACCTTCATTGCACCGCCTCCAAGGCAAGTATATCCTTCCTTAGATAAGGAGACCAGAACTGTGCACAGTACTCCAGGTGTGGTCTCACCAAGGCCCTGTACAATTGTAGCAAGACTTCCTTACTCTTATACTCCAACCCCCTCGCAATAAAGGCCAACATGCCATTTGCCTTCCTTATTGCTTGCTGTACCTGCATGCCAACATTCTGTGTTTCTTGCACGAGGACACCCAAATCTCTCTGAACACCAATATTTGAAAGTTTCTCACCATTTAAAAATATTCTGTTTTTCTATTCTTCCTACCAAAGTGAATAACCTCACATTTCCCGTGTTTGCGTGGGTTTCCTCCGGGTGCTCCGGTTTCCTCCCACAGTCCAAAGATGTGCGGGTTAGGTTGATTGGCTATGATAAATTGACCCTTAGTGTTAGGGGGATTAAATACGTGGGGTTACAGGGATAGGGTGGGATATGTGTTGGTGTAGGGGTTACGGGGATCGGGTGGGATATGTGTCGGTGCAGGCTCGATGGGCCAAAATGGCCTCTATCTGCACTGTGGGGTTTCTGTGATTTCTGTGATTATACTCCATCTGCCACCTTACTGCCCACTCACTCAGTCTATCTACTGTATATCCCTTTGCAGACTCTTTGGGCTGGATTTTGATACTGGGGCGGGCTGGGGTTGTGTAATCCGCATTTCATGTTAGCCACCCGATTCTAAATCGATGTGGGAGAATGATGCGATTTTAACTTAATTGGCCAATTGAGTTCCAACATGTGGGAACCCATGGCCAATGAGTTTTTCCAGACTGAAAGTCGCCTCCGATGATGTCATCATTGCTGCTGTATTTAAGGTCTGCAACAAGCCTTGCTTCTTCTCCAGATTGCCAACCTTTTGGCCTTTGCAGTGAGAGGCACCTGCAGGAAGAATGGCCAGCCAGAGACCTAGGTCTGCACCCCGCTTCGATGACGTTGCCCTGCAGGCTTCAGTGGAGAGAGCAAGAGCACATAAAGAGGTGCTCTTCCTTTCTTCAGGGAACCAAGGCTGTGTGGATCCAGGTGGCAGAGGAGGTCAACTCTTTGTCAGTAACCCGCAGAACCTGGCTTCAGTGCAGGAAGAGATTTCATAACATTCTGCGCACTGGAAAAGTGAGTATGAATTTCCCATCACCCTCAATCTCACCAGCACTCAGCTTTAGCAATCTCTTCCTCCACATCCCACTTGACACTGACATCCATGCACCCTTACCCATTCCCTCTCTCTCTATGGTCACATTCACCTAACTATTCGACTATGCAGCCCTCACACTCCCTATCACTGTGATGCTATGAAAACATCTGACAACACACAGGGAGGGCCCTTGGTCTTGCCACCTCACTCCATCTTTGTCTCCTTCTAAGCATCTATGCTATGGATTCTCTACACTCACTCCTTCATTCTCACTCAAACTCCACTTGTCTCCCTCATTGCAGGAAGAGAGAGCTCACAATAAGCGAGAAAGAGCGAGGACAGGAGGAGGGCCCACCACACCCCCTGGGAGGATGCAGTCCTGGAGATCGTGGGAGTGGAGGACGATGCGCAACTGGGGGACGGACAGACGGGTGCATCACAGCAAGCTGGTGACAGAATAGTTTTCCATCTCTCTCAATGACATTGCATGAGTCGCTGATAATGATTCTGAAGCTCTAACAGATGGACTTCTGATCATCTGCAATATGCATGGAACTTTGGCATCACATCTCTGACTCCTTTACTCCCCCACAGGACCATTGCAAGCACCCGTCCCCACTAGCCAGGAGGAAGCGCCTGAGCATCCAGACTCCTCAGAGGAAGCTGCAACCTGAGGGCGCAGCGTCAGCAGAATTCAGCACACCCAGCAGCAGCGCAGATACTCACACCTCGGTGGGACCATCGCGAGATAGAGTAGTGTTGTCACTTGGTGTATCACAGCTCACAAGTGAGCATCAGCAGATTGTGGAGACAGGGACAGCAATGGAGAGTCCTAGTCGGCGGGCGCAGGACTCTGCCAGCTCGGCTCAGCTGCATGTCGACCCTCTGCCTCTGGGTCCATCCATAAGATCAGCGATGCTGGAACTCCAGGAACAGATGCAGGAGTCTCTGGCAGGTTTTGTCTCCAGGGTCGCTGAGAGTGTGGAGCGAATCGGAGTCCATTGTGAACATGAGCAGAGCCTTTGTGGAGTCATTGGTGCATGAACGCATCACCATGGAAAGGATGGCAACATCCATGGAGGTGATAAGTTGCCAGAGTGCAGAAAACATGGTGAGTGTTCTGAATAGAATGACATCTCTGGAGGAGCGATGGTCATCTATTGAACAGAGAAACCAGACCTTCACAGAAGTCCTTCTGAGTAGGACTGCCAGTGCAGATACGGGTCCCCATGGCCCCCCTGATGTGCAGCAAAGTGCGCTCAAGCCACTTGCAAGCGCTGAGGGGGACCTGACCCATGAGAGGGAAGTTGGTGGCAGACATCAAGGAAGTGGGGGCTCCTTTCCAAGCGCTCACACTTCCATGCCACTGCAGAGCCCTCGGTCAGAGCCCCACCAGAGTCCACACCCATCTGAGATCGGCGTCTCAACCCCTGCACAGCCACAGGAGCAGCAGACTGTTGACGAGCCCTCACAGGTTCGCAACCCCAGAGGACGCCCGCCAAAGGTGTCGAGACAGGAGCAGCAAGAAAGTGAGCAAGGGGCCTCCACATCTGTTGAAGCCACAGGGGAAGCACCACGTAGGAGCATGCGTAAGAGAAAGATACTGCACAAATAGTCACAAGGGTAGTCACTTAGGTAAAATTTGATGTTTTATGTTAAAAAGCCATCAGATGATTACTGTAAATAAAAAATCTGATGGCTACTGCTGTAGTTGTGGCATGTGTCATTTCGCAAATGTGACTTCCACATTGAGGGCTTAGGATTACTTGGTATATGCCTCAGTTGAGGAAGCGCTCAGTGAAGGTGGCGAGGGGGGTTTCCCAGGAGGTCACACTGGAGATGGGTGTCAGGCTCCAAACTTCCACAGCTGTGGTTATGCCTTCTAAAAGTTCCCCCAGACCTGAGACTACAAAGTCCTGCCAACTGCAAATGATGGCTGATCAAATATCCTATTTAATGGTGGAGCTGCTGCTAATAGTCAGCAATCCAATTGTGCTCCCGCCAGGTTTCACCATCGTGTTTCAGAACAGGCGTGCTTCACGTCGGAAAAGGGTTAAAATCACCAAGGCCTATCAAAATGGCATTATAGAGGCAATTTAGTGCTTGTTAAGGGCCTTAATGGCCTATCCCGCCTCTTGGAGGCGGGACGGAGACGGGACCAGTAGACACGATTTAATGAAAATTGCTTGGAGGCGGGATGGAGGCAGGGTTGGGTCCGCCCGCCAGTTTTTGCAATTTTAACCCCCCACACACCTCCAATCCCGCCTCAACGGCCCGATGAAAATCCAGCCCTTTGTGTTCTCCTCACAGCTTACTGTCCCACCTAGCTTTGTATTATCAGCAAACTTGGATACATTACACTCGGTCCCTTCATCTAGGTCAATAATATAGGTTGTAAATAGCCGAGGCCCCAACACTGATCCTTGCGGCACCCCACTAGTTACAGCCTGCCAACCTGAAAAAGATCCATTTATCCTTGCTCTGTTTCCTGTCCGTTAACCAATCCTCTATCCATGCTACTATATTACCCCCAACCCCATGAGCCCTAATCTTGTGCAATAACCTTTTATGTGGCACCTTATCGAATGCCTTTTGGAAATCCAAATATACAACATCCACTGGTTTCCCTTTATCTACCCTGCTAGAGACATTTGTTTTTCCCCAAAATAAATGAGACAGTCTAGATTTTCCAATATGTGATATTGGTCACAATTATTTTTGGCTTTAACCTTGCTTAAGTCAATAGCACTAAACAGTTCAAAGCTGCTGCTGAGGAACAGATCACTGATTTAGTGTTATAAACGCACACAGTGGCTCTGAAGATCAAGGGTAATCAGTAAGTTACAACATACCTGGAAAATTCTACACTCTGAAATTTCCCTAAACTGACTTAGCTTTTTTTGTCGCTTGAGTAAAATTAGGTAAAGTTATGTGTGTTTTATTGGCTCTTATCTGCATTTGGCCCATTGATATTTGTTTGTACTAACTCCCTTGGCTTGACACATGAGTTGACTACAGTCCAAGGCAGTATTGTGATTTACTACCCCTCAGCAAATCCTAAAAGTACACAGGTCATGATGTATACTTGCCTTCTACTGAAAGTTCACTATACTGCTTCTCCAGAGTTGCCTCCATCTTTTTCTACTGGATCTGGTTATTAAATATAATTGCCCTCATGAAATCTCTTCATGTGGTCCTCATGTTGTACTTCAGTTGCGTAAAATATGACTGAAATCAGGTCACGTTTCAGGTGTTACACTGACACAGAGAAAGGTCCTTCTATCAATAAGGTGAGCTTTAAACAAGATTGCAAATACTTGAGTACAGGAACTAACCTGCGGCTGATAGCCAATGACAGTGATGCATCTGTGATCCACAAATGTGAAGAGTCCATCTGAATTGTGCCTGGACAGGAACTCTGTGGGGATGGCGTGTCCGTTCATATCCATGCACACAGGGGAGCTAGTTACCTGAGAAAAATTATCAGAATTAAATGTAATGCAGGAGCAATTCTGCATTAAAAGGCAAAAAGTGTTATCTTTCTGTCTCAGGTTTCATGCCACCAAGGTCTGTGGCACTAATTGGATAGCTCTTATTCAGCCGATTTTTAATTATACAGCTCAGACGCCTTCTGTTTGGTGCCAAGGGTAGGAAAGGTCTACCTGTAGGATGTGCAATGAACCAGTCACTGATAATTCATTGACTGTCATCAGCTGCTAGCTCCTTGCAGAGAACGGAGTTGCAAAAGTGCAGATCACCGCAAAAAAACAATGAATTTCACAATACCTCCTACACGGTAGAGGGATTAATTTTTTTTTTTTAACATTAGACCAGAGGTGGAAGACTTCAAAATTATTTTAAAAATAAAGTACTTCCCTAAAACTTTCCTTGCATGGCTATGTGGAGGGGCAGTAGTTCAGAAATCAATGGGTTTGCCTTTTCTAACAGATCACGATATTTGATAGAAGTTCACTGCTTATTTTCCTACCCTCCCATAGAGGCAACTGGCTGCTTGGGGAGGAACATAGAAACAGGAGGTGGTCAGTCAACCCCTCGAACCTGTTTCACAATTCAATTAGACCATGGCTGATCTATACCTTAACTCCATCTACCTGCCTTGGTTCCATAACCCTTAATAATCTTGCCCAACAAAAATAGGAGCGTCAAGAAATGAGGAGAAAGAGGGAACAAAGCTGGAAACATTAGGGTAAGGAGTAAGAAGTACTTGTGTGCAAAAAAAAGTTAAAAAATTCAACATAATCTACATTTTACAGATTAGTAGGTTGGATTTATATATAATTAAAAGAAACGTTAAATACTGTATGATTTCACATCTGGGATATTTGTTAGACACCAGCCCACAATGTTGCGATGAATACCTTCTTATGACAAATGCCAGAGATACTTTTGGCTGGGTGAGTTTAATTCCTTGTGGGTGAGCCCACACTCTGTTCCAGGGAGACTATCCTCAGACATCCCCATATGCTTGAAAAAAAAACTGGCATCTACAGACTTTGGTTGTCACTGCGCTTTGTTTTGGAGGGTAATGAAAAATCAGATACCACACAGAAAGATTTTACTGAACGGTCATCTTTGCTGTCACTTGACGGATGCTGTATAAACAATCTAAATGTGGCTCTGTCCCTGAAAAATAGAACCTAAAGCACTTCCTGGAGTGGGGAAATGGCAATAACACCACAATGGTGCAAGTAAACATCCCATTCTGAGGGTGCGAGTGCATGGATCTAACCTGTGCTACAAATGGACCGAGAGTACTTGACATGGGCACTGGCTGCAAGTATTCCATTTCCTTTCCCAGGCATCATTCACCTTGCCCTGCACATAATTTATTAATCTTAATTTTTTTTAAATTTAGATATCAGATTTTAGAAATATTAAATCAGTAACTATTCATTACCTTCATCCGTATTAAAATAAATTAAATAAATCTCTTAACAAGTAAGTTTCACACTTAGAAATACAGTTTACCTTCACTGCAACTCTCAGACAACTGATACCAACACACAGACCATTCTAGTCAAACGTCATTATAAACAAGAAAACATTGCAAAAGTGGTATTTTTGCAGTTCCAAAATGCTTTAATTCTCTCATGTAGGTCTGAAGTGAATAAACTGTTAATTCAGTTAACTCAGTGAATCTGTTTGTGTTTTATTGGGACTTTCTTTAATCTACTTTAGCTTCTACAAAATGTTTCTTACTAAACTTACAAATATTTTCTAAAACCACCAAAATAGTGACGCTTTTCTTTGAGGCAGATCAGCGATCTCCATCGCTTCCTCTCATTTGCAACACCAGTGCTTCCGACATGTCTTCCTTTTTCCTCAACCGAGGATTCCCCTCTACTGTGGTTGACACGGCCCTTGACCGTGTCCGTTCTATCTCCCGCACTTCTGCCCTCACCCCTGCCCCTCCCCCCTGGAACCACGATAGGGTTCACCTTGTCCTCACCTTTCACCCCACCAGCCTCTACATTCAACGGATCATCCTCCGCCATTTCCGCCACCTCCAGCGTGATCCCACCACCAAACACATCTTCCCCTCACCTCCCCTTTCAGCATTCCGAAAGGACCGCTCCCTCCACGACACCCTGGTCCACTCCTGTATCACCCCCAACACCCCTTCCCCTTCGTCCCAGCACCTTCCCGTGCAAGCGCAGGAGATGCAACACATGTCCTTATACCTCCCCCCATCCCACTGTCCAGGGCCCCAAACTCCCCTTCCAGGTGAAACAGTGATTTACTTGTACTTCTTGCAATCTAGTATACTGTATTCGCTGCTCACGATGCGGTCTCCTCTACATTGGGGAGACCAAATGCAGATTGGGTGACCGCTTTGCGGAACACCTCCGTTCAGTCCGTAAGGGGGATCCCGAGCTTCCAGTCGCCTGTCACTTTAATTCTCCGCTCCACTCAGGCCTCACCGTCCTCGGCCTCTTGCATTGTTCCACTGAAGCTCAGCGTAAGCTCGAGGAACAGCACCTCATCATTTGATTAGGCACTTTACAGCCCTCTGGACTCAACATAGAGTTCAACAATTTTAGATCATAACCTCGGCCCCTATCATATATATTTTTTTTGTTCGTGTTTTCTTTTTTTCTCCCCCACATGGCAGCTGTCTTTCATTCTGCCAGCGCAATTCACACTTCATCTAGAGCCATCCTTTGTTTCTTAACCTGTCCCATTACCATCTCCTTTTGCTTTGAATGTCTCTTAACCTCTCCTGCCTTCTATCCTATCACCGACCTCCCCTTTTGTTCTTTCATCCCCTCCCCCTCTCCCTGCCCCTACACTTGCTTAAAACCTGTTACATCTCCAGCTGTTTCCAGTTCTGACGAAAGGTCATCGACCTGAAACGTTAACTCTGTTTCTCTCTTCACAGATACTGCCTGACCTGCTGAGTGTTTCCAGCATTTTGTGTTTTTATTTCAGATTTCCAGCATCTGCAGTATTTTTTTTGTACCATTTTCACTCACATTGTGAATATAGCCGTAGACACATTGCAGCTTGTAAAACTGTCCACTATTGGTGAACTGCATCAATGCTCTTAATGGGCTGTGTAACAAGGGTAGGAAGGAACCTACAATCCCCTACATGAGCTTCTGAGCTCAGAAATGTCTTCTTGGTGTTTAATGGACACTAGCCACTTACTACAAAGGAATGCCACTCTGATGACTTTCTCAATAAATAGACTGCCCAACAATGAGACATACAGACCAGGATGGTCCCAGGTTCTATTCTTGGCCTCAGCTAGGGCTAGAGGTGATGTAGCCTCAGCATTCCAGGGCTAATGAAGAGAAAAATCAACCACGTTTCCTGCTCAAGTGGTATCCAGTGACCCTGTTGGAAACGTGTGCTCAGATGGATGTTGGGGATGAGAGGATTGGGCTTGGCTATCAACACTCGCTGTCTGGGCTCACACATCAAGAACCGGAACTTGGGCAAGGTGCCAAGGGCCACTGCCACCGCCACCTGTAGGACTGTTCTCCAGGAGAGAAGGGAAAGAAATTGGGAAAATATCTTTTTAAAGAAATCAAATAAATCACTGTGCAGGTCCACCTCAGGCTGCTTTACTATACCTCCTTGAGACTAGCTCAAGGGAAGCATCAGCAGAGGCCTTGGTGCGAGTCTTGAGCCAGGAATGGTGTGCAGCATCAGGGCCAAATTGGAAGGGCAAAAGTAAATTAAAATAGGCTAGTGGGGAAAGTCAACAAAAGCTCACACTCAACAAAAATGGTTATATTTTGTCAACATGCACTTACACGGGCACTTCATGTACAGGACATTCAGACAGGGATAGCTACTTTGGTGAGGCCATCCAAAAGTTCATGAATAAATCTGATTTTCATTCTCCTGGATTTCTTTTCAATTTGACTGCAATAATAGACCCGCAATAACTTACATAAAGTCTCAATTGGCAGCTGCTTTGGGGGGCGGGTCAAAAGGCTTTTAAAAAGATTAAAAGCACATGGTGCGGCTGCCTTTCATACTTGAAAACAACTGAGCAAACTTTAGGGTTTAGGAGTTTTACCTGAAACATCACCAGCAGCAAGTAGTACCGCAGGCATTTTAATTAAAACATAAGAATGTAAAACGTTATCAAAGCAAAATGCTCTATAACAATCAGGATAACAAGTACGCATTGTACAGATTGGGAGCAAGGATGTTAAATATAAATAAGCTCAATAATATTAAAACATCAGTCCGTTAGTGGAAAGTACAAAAGTATATTAAAAAAAACAAGTAACATTGGATTTTATACAGCATGCGACTGCCTCCCACAACCAGAATCTATTGTAATTAAGAATTTAATCATCCAATGCAATCCCTAAAAGATTAGGACATTTAAACAACAATTTCATACACGCTAACTATTTGTATTGGACGTGGACAATAAGCATTTTGGGGGCATTTTCTGCATGAACCAGGCTCCCACCCCCCCACATCAAGCAACCTTCCAGATCTCCCATCCACCACTCCCTGCTGCTTTTGAGTGGTCGCATGTTGCTGCACACTGTGGGTGGGGATTCTTGCAAAATCAGAAATTACGGTCGCCATTCTGCAGCATGAATTGCTCGTCATGGCAGCAGAAAAGGGATGAGGACAGGAGCAGTACTTCATGGGGAGGGGGGGAATCCAGGCACAGCACTTGAAAGGGAAGGGAGCAGAGTCACAGCATGAACTGGGGTAAAGGGGAAAAGAGTGCCAACTTGAACTGTGGGGGTGATGAGAAGGTTGAATTGAGATGGGAGAGGGAGAAGAGTGCCTGGGATGAGGGGCAGAAGTGCCAGACTGAATTGTTGGCGGGGGGGGGAATGAAAAAATGGCAGCAAGTACTGGGAGATTTGGAGTGGCAGAACATATATCTGCACTGAGTTGGGAGGCTGCAAGGAGTCGAGTGTTTGTGAGAACTGGGCCGGGTGCCTCTGTGAACCAGGAAGAGTGACTGTTGAAGTAGCTTTTGGGAAGCTGGGTCTGGTTGGTCTGTTCGAAACCCAAATGTAATTTTGTTCTTCCCTTGAATCTTGGGCACACAAAAGCCCCAATAGATTAGGACAATTAAAAGCACACTCCATTGCACTCAGTGTAATTACTTGTTTACTTGGTCATTTTGGAACTGCCATCCTTTTAGGGGGCTGTTAGCTTTCGCCAGCTTCTAGGTTGGTGTTCATGCTAATTTCTAACATTAAACACAATACAGATGATAAATATTTAATTCTCATTAGCTATTCTCCTTACTTTTAAATATAGGTGGGTCCTCCCTCAACACTGTTCGAACACAACGTTTGAACACAGCGGTCAAGCTTTTGAAAGCTGTCTTTAAGACCACGCATTGATACCAATCACTGATTTAAAATCTGATGAGGTTATTAGTGACTCCCTACCTAAAACTGATTTGTGGTTTGCACCTGACCTTGTGGCTAACAGGTGACCTTACAAGAAACCGGTCAGCACTGGTAATGTTCAGCATTGGTTAGAATTCAGACATGCATTTGGCATTTCAGCATACAAGAAGTCTAAAGAAACATAGAAGATAGGAGCAGGAGTAGGCCATTCACCCCTCGAGCCTGCTCCGCCGTTCAATGAGATCATGACTGATCATCCAAATTCAGTACTCTGTCCCTGCTTTCTCCCCATATCCCTTTAGCTTTAAGAAATATATCTAACACCTTCTTGAATATATTTAATGAATTGGCCTCAACTGCCTTCTGTGGTAGAGAATTCCACAGGTTCACCACTCTCTGGGTGAAGAAATTCCTCCTCATCTCTGTCCTAAATGGCTTACCCCTTATCCTTAGACTGTGACCCCTGGTTCTGGACTCCCCAGCCATCGGGAACATCCTTCCTGCATCTAGTCTGTCTAGTTCTGTTAGAATTTTATAAGTTTCAATGAGATCCCCTCTCATTCTTCTAAACTCTAGCGAATACAAGCCCAATCGACCCCATCTCTCTTCATATGTCATTCCTGCCATTCCAGATTATCAGTCTGGTCAATCTTTGCTGCACTCCCTCCATGGCAAGAACATCCTTCCTCAGATAAGGCAACCAAAACTGCACACAATACTCAAGGTGTGGTCTCACCAAGGCCCTGTACAACTGCAGCAAGACATCCTTGCTCCTGTACTCGAATCCTCTCGTTACGAAGGCCAACATACCATTTGCCTTCTTAACCGCCTGCTGCACCTGCATGCTTACCTTCAGCAACTGGTGCACAAGGACACCCAGGTCTCGTAACACTTCCCCTTCTCCCAATCTATTGCCGTTCAGATAATAATCTGCCTTCCTGTTTTTGCCACCAAAGTGGATAACCTCGCATTTATCCACATTATACTGCATCTGCCATGCATCTGCCCAATCACCCAACCTGTCCAAATCATACTGGAGTTTCTCTGCATCCTTCTCACAGCACACACGCCCACCCAGCTTTGTGTCGTCTGCAAACTTGGAGATACAAAAGCAAGGAAGTTATGTTAAACCTTTATACACGCTGGTAAGGCTTCAGCTAGAGTATTATGTTAAATTCTGGGCACCAAAGTTTAGGAACGATGTCAAGGCCTCGGAAAGGCCGCAGAGGAGATTTGCCAGAATGGTACAAAGGATGAGGGACTTCAGTTATGTGGACAGACTAAAGAAGCTGGGATTATACTGCTTAAAGTAGAGAAGGTTAAGGGATGATTTAATAGAGGTGTTCAAAATTATGAGGGAGTTTGATAGAGTAGATAACGAGAAACTGTTTCTACTGGCAGGAGGGTCAGTTACCAGAGGACATAAATTTAAGAGAAATTGGCAAAAAATCCAGGAGGGGAAATGAACAATTTTTTAACACAGTGAGTTGTTATGATCTGTAATGCAATTCCTAAGAGCATAGTGGAAGCAGATTCAATCGTAACTTTCAAAAGGGAATTGGATATATACTTGAAAATCAGAAACGTGCAGGGCTGTGGGGACAGTGGGACTAATCAGATAGCTCTTTCAAAGCACCGGCACAGGCAGGATGGGCCGAGTGTGCTACGCTGCATGATTCTAGGTTAGAAATGTTCTACTTATAAAAGCACAAATCTGTAAACATTACTGATTAAAATGTAATGCTTAAACCATTAATAGAACTCATTCATGTGCATTTATCAATTAATTGCACGTTAAAATTATTCCAGAAAAACGGAGTTCTGGAAACTTGCCTGTAGTAAATTTCAGATTCTGTTTCTAATTCAGAATCAACCACCTCTGAGAAGTTGAACATTTTTGAAAACAACAACCTTTGAAAAAGAACAATCACCATACTCAATCTGCAACTGTGAAAATAGCGTTTAAAAAAACAAAAACATTGAAACAACAGTCTTGTGGTATATTAATTCCCCAGTGGAACATATCATGCTACAGACAATTGAAAAACAAAGGGATTTCATATGTTTACTACATTACCAAAATGTCATCTCAAATTGTTGATCATTTTCCTTTCAACGTGAAGGAACAGGGCTTCTTGGAAAACATTTTGTTTGCTGTGGACAGGATTGTCAGAAATCACATGAATCTGTTCCTGCTGGGCCATGAAACCACCACATTGAACACAAGATCTGCTTTTGAAACCTGAGAGTTGAGGGTGGGGGAGTCATAATGGCACAGGAGGAGGCCATTCGGCCCATCGAGTCCGTGCCGGCTCTCTGTAGAGCAATCCAGTCAGTCCCATTCCCCCGCTCTATCCCCGTAGCCCTGCAAGTTTATTTCCCTCAAGTGCCTATCCAGTCTCCCCTTGAAAACACTGAGTGTCTCCGCTTCCACCACTTCCGTCAGCAGCGAGTTCCAGGTCCTCACCACTTACTGCGTAAAAAAGTTTTTCCTCACGTCCCCCCTGTATCTCTTGCTCAAAACCTTAAATCTGTGTCCCCTAGTCCTTGTACCATCAACTAGTGGGAACAGCCTTTCCCCGTCTAGCCTATCCAAACCTGTCATAAACTTGTTCACCTCTATCAAATCACCCCTCAACCTCCTTTGCTCCAATGAAAACAAATCCAGCTTCCCCAATCTGTCCTTGTAGCTAAGATCCCCCATCCCTGGAACCATTGTGGTAAATCTCCTCTGCACCCTCTCAAGTGCCTTCACATCCTTCCTAAAGTGTGGTGTCCAGAACTGGACGCAATACTCTAGTTGTGGCCTAACCAACGCTTTATAAAGGTTCAGCATAACTTCTCTACTTTTGTACTCAATACCTTTATTTATGAAGCCCAAGATCCCATATGCTTTGTTAACCACTCTCTCAATATGTCCCGCCACCTTCAGGGACCTATGCACATTAACTTCCAGGTCCCGCTGTCCCTGCACAATCTTTAAAACTGTGCTATTAAGTGTATATTGCCTCTCCCTGTTCCTACTGCCAAAATGCATCACCTCACACTTCTCTACATTAAATTCCATCTGCCACTTGTCTGCCCATTCTGCTAGCCCTTCTATGTCCTGTTGCAGTCGGTTGATACCATCCTCACTGTTTGCCTCACCCCCAAGTTTAGTGTCATCAGCAAATTTAGAAATTCTACTCTGTATTCCAATACCAGGTCATATATATATCAAAAAAAGCAGTGGCCCCAGCACTGACCCTTGGGGAACACCACGGTCTACCATCCTCCAGTCTGAAAAACAGCCATTTACCACAACTCGCTGTTTTCTGTCCTTAAGCCAATTCCTTATCCAAGCTGCCACTGACCCACCTATTCCATGAGCCTCAGTTTTGCTAACCAGCCTTCTCTGTGGTACTTTGTCAAACGCCTTCCTAAAATCCATGTAGACAACATCCATTGCATTCCCTTCATCAATCCTCCCTGTTACATCATCAAAAAATTCAATTAGATTAGTCAAACACGATCTGCCTTTTACAAATCCATGTTGGCTCTCCTAATTAGCTTAAACCTCTCCAAGTGCCTGTTAATTTTTTCCTTGATTATTGTTTCTAAAACTTTACCCACCACTGATGTTAAACTGACCGGCCTGTAGTTACTAGGATTGTCCTTACACCTTTTCTTGAACAATGGTGTCACATTTGCCACTTTCCAATCCTCAGGCACCTCCCCCGCATGTAGGGAAGATTGGAAAATTATGGCAAGCCCTTCCGCTATCTCCTCCCCCAATTCCCTGAGCAACCTGGGATGCAAGCCATCTGGACCAGGCGACTTATCCACTCTAAGCATACCCAGTCTTTCTAGTACAGGAAACTCTCTTTTAACCAGCACCTAAATAACCGGAAATCTCTTAACTGGCAAAATTCAGGAGTAGGTTCAGGTAAGTTTTACTTCATATTAGTGGCAATTCCTGGATCTGTGGCTGTGTAACTGGGGTTTGTGCACACTTGTTGCTAAGCAACAGGGATGCTTGGTCTGTGGCCGGAGTTCCTGCACATGTTGCTAAGCAACAGGGAAGCCTGGATTTGTTGCTGTGTACGGAGCTCTTTTAACTATACCACTCTGTAATCCGGACTTTTTGATAAACCGGCACTGCCCGGTCCTGTTGGTGCCGGATAATAAAGAGAGTTTCCTGTACATCTTGTCCATCAATTTTCACCCCTTCCATTGCTTCTACCTTTTCCACTTCTACCGAAATTTTGTCAGCATCCACCTCCTTAGTAAACACCGATACAAAGTACTCATTTACAGGAAACTCTGTGCTATCCGGCACCGATGGGACCGAGCTGCTGCCGTTGCCTAAAAAGTGCCGTACACTCCAGAGTTAATGTTGAAAGATCCGTATCTGACAACAATCACTGTTGCTTAGCAACAGCTTCTAAACACTCGTGTGTGGCTGCAAGGGTCTGTAGCTAAAGCTGTTGCTATAGCTACAGACCTTGCACTGCTTGACTGTGGAAAAAAAAGCAAAGAAAACAAACAAGAAGAATAAAAAACGGCACCTGATTTCTGCCGGTGGCTCCAGTTTGCCGGATAGCTCACCTCCGGATAGCACAAAGTTTCCTGTAGTATTCTAGCCTTGCCATGCACCTCTAAGCATATATCACCTTCTTTGTCCCCAATAGGCCCCACCCCGCCTCTTACTACCCGCTTACTGTTTACATGCCGGTAGAAGATTTTTGGGATCTCTTTTATGTTAACCGCCATTCTACTCTCAGATTCTCTCTTTGCCAATCTTATTTTCAGCTTCACGTCCCCTCTCAACTTATTGTATTTGATCTGGTTCTCCCTTGAAGAATTCACCTGATATGCATCATACACCCTCTTTTTTTGTTTCATCATCTTCGCTATCTCCCTCGTCATCCAAGGAGCCCTTGCTTTGGTTCCCTTACCCTTCCCTCTTGTTGGAATGTACCGAGCCTGTACTTGGAACATCTCCTCCTTAAAGATCACCCATTGTTCCGTTACAGTTTTTCCTGTCAGTCTTTGGTTCCATTTTACCCTGGCTAGATCCTTTCGCATCCCATTGAAGTTAGCCCTATTCCAGTTAAGAAGTTCCACTCTAGATTGTTCCTTGCTCCTCTCCATTGCTAATCTAAATCTTATGATACGATGACTACTCATACCCTAGTGTTCTCCCACAGGCACTTGGTGGTTGACCTGGCCCACCTCATTCCCCAACATCAGATCCAGCAATGCCTTCTTCCCAGTTAGGCCAAGAACATAATGGTCAAAGAAATTCTCCTGAACACATTTCAGAAATTCCTCCCCCCTCCTTTCCCTTTATCCTAGCATTATCCCAATCGATATTTGGGTAATTAAAGTCCCCCAATATCACCACTCTATAGCTTTTGCATATCTCTGTGATTTCCCTGCAGTATTGCTCCTCTACCTCCCTCTCACTATTTGGAGGCCTATAGAATACCCCCAATAGCGTGATCATACCCTTTTTGCTCCTCAACTCTAGCCAAATAGATTTTGTCCTTATCCCTTCAAGAACATCCTCCCTTTCCAACACTACAATGTCTTCCTTAATCAGCACTGCCACCCCACCTCCCTTTTTTCCTTCCCTATCTTTTCTGAACACCATTGAATATTAAGTGCCCAGTTCTCACCGTTTTTAAGCCACGTTTCCGTTATTGCCACACAACTAATTGTGTTCGTAGCTCACTAACCTTATTCATCACACTTTGTGCATTTACGTACATGCATTCTAAACGCATTTTTGAATTTTTCGTAGTCTTTCTTAGTCTGCTCCTATCTAATGTGGTACTACTTCCACCTCTAGTACTATCCAACACGCTCACTCTTTATGCACCTCATTCCTCTTTTCTACTCCTATATGCTGGTGCCCATCCCCCTGCCAAGCTAGTTTAAACCCTCCCCAACAGCACTAGCAAACCTCCCCGTGAGAATATTGGTCCCAGCTCTGTTGAGATGTAACCCGTCCGGCTTGTACAGGTCCCACCTTCCCCAGATACGGTCCCAATGCCTCATGAATCTAAAGCCCTCCATCGTGCACCATCTCTCCAGCCACGCATTCAGCTGTTCCATCCTCCTATTCCTGTACTCACTAGCACATGGCACCGGGAGTAATCCGGAGGTTACTACCTTTGAGGTCCTGCTTTTTAATCTCTTTCCTAGCTCCCTATAGTCTGCCTGCAGGACCTCATCCCTCTTTCTGCCTATGTCATTGGTACCGATATGGACAACGACCTCTGGTTGTTCACCCTCCCCCCTCAGAGTGTCCTGCAGCCGCTCAGTGACATCTCAGTGTCTGCTTTTCCAAAATTGCTCCTCTCTTCCAGTATCAAAACTTTCTACTCAACCTGAAGAACAGGTATGGAAAAGCCCCTGCAGGAAACACATGCCCACTATCGCAGGGGACACATGCCCACTATCGCAGGGGACACATGCCCACTATCGCAGGGGACACATGCCCACTATCGCAGGGGACACATGCCCACTATAAGAACATAAGAACATAAGAAATAGGAGCAGGAGTAGGCCAATCGGCCCCTCGAGCCTGCTCCGCCATTCAATAAGATCATGGCTGATCTGATCCTAACCGCCAATCCACTATCTCAGAACCATCTCCTGAATCTAACAGAATTAGACACAACAAATAGGAGCAGGATCAGGCTACACGGCCCCTGGGCCCGCTCCGCTACTCACAGGGCCATGACCGATCCGAACCTAGACTCATGTCCAAATTCCTGCCCGCTCCCCGTAACCCTTAATTCCCTTTACTTCTAGGAAGCTGTCTATTTCTGTTTTAAATTTATGTAATGATGTAGCTTCTACAGCTTTTTGGGGCAGCATATTCCATGGACCTACCACACTCTGAGTGAAGTAGTTCCTCCTCATCTCAGTTTTGAAAGAGCAGCCCCTTATTCTAAGGCTATGCCCCCTAGTTCTAGTTTCACCCATCATCGGGAACATCTTCCCCGCATCCACCCGATCCAACCCCTTCACAATCTTATATGTTTCAATAATATCGCAGGGGACACATGCCCACTATCGCAGGGAACACATGCCCACTATCGCAGGGGACACATGCCCACTATCGCAGGGGACACATGCCCACTATCGCAGGGGACACATGCCCACTATCGCAGGGGACACATGCCCACTATCGCAGGGGACACATGCCCACTATCGCAGGGGACACATGCCCACTATCGCAGGGGACACATGCCCACTATCGCAGGGGACACATGCCCACTATCGCAGGGGACACATGCCCACTATCGCAGGGGACACATGCCCACTATCGCAGGGGGTGTTGCAGTTCCTTTTCTCTCTAAAAAAAAAAAAAAGTGCAATAAACTGGCACATCCATTTTCACCCCATGTCCCCATTTGCTTAGACCTATAGCTGAGGAAGGCTCCAAGAGGTTGAAATTCACCAGGTTTATTTTACAAACTTGGTGCCCGATTTGTGTGAAGTTACATATAAATCGCACATTTGCTTGTTCTTGTAGGGGACTGAAATAAAGAAGAATTGATAAGAGGCCTGTGCCTTCTGTCAGGGAAAAGATACAACCATATAACTTTCCTCAACACTAGATAAAAGTACCTGAAGGCGCCCAATTGCAACTAGGCAAAATTTACTGCTTTGCCCGCCATCTGATTCCTCCTCTGGAATGGTCATTCCTGCCAAACAAAGAATATGTCACGCTGTTATTATTAACACACGCCATCACCTACGCTATCACTTTATTATGACTGAACCCTCCAACAATATCCACTCTCTACATGGTAACAAGCAGGTTGACCTTTATTCAGTCAAAGCTTTTGAATGGTTTTTGCAACAGAATAACTTCCCAGCCTATAGAATTCATGGGGATGTCACACACCCTTTCATGGTCATATTATGTTTGCCAAATAGAACTGCAAAATGTGAAAGATCAGATTAACAGCAGGCAACAGCCCCTCCATCAAACTGCCTGCAGTGAACAAGTATATGAGGAGTGCTGGTATACACCACAGCAGTAAGAGATCGCATGGTTCTTACAAGGCATACCTGTGACGGGCCAGTGATCACCGACTGCATGACAATCACAATTCATCATCGAATGCAGGAAAAAGAAATGAGGAATTATATTACTTTGTAAAATATATATTAAAATTATTTAAAAATATATTTAAAAAAATTAAAAGTTGCATCTAGTATGTGCTTCGTCCATCACACTGCAGACATCGTGCTTGTATGTATGCAAAATTTTGTTGTCAAATTTGCACCTTATTGAATCAACATTCGTATTCATAAAACAACTTGCATTTACAGTATATAGCGCTGTTAATGCAGGAAACACCCCAATGTGTTTTACCGAGGCCTGATCCAAAAATAGTGCTCAACCAAAGAATATTTCTGAGGGGCGACCAAAACCTTGGTCAAAGAGTTGGATATTAAGGAAGGTCATTGATAAGAAATAGGAGCAGAAGTCTTCAAGGAGAGGGACATGGAGGGATTTATAGAGGGAATTACAGAGCGTGAAGCCTATGCAGCTGAAGGCACAGCCACCAATGGCGGTGCGAAGCTAGGGAGGAATGCACAAGGGCTCAGAGTTTGGAGGAGGGGGCATTGTAGGGCTGAAAGAGCTGATAGAGGCAGAGATGAGGCTCTGAAGGGATTTAAACACAAGGATGAGAATTTAAAATTTTAGATGTTTGTAGAAAGATTCTATTATCGCCAACATCGTCCCCACCTCAAAGGATGTTTCCTATAGGAAAGGCAGAAGACATCCGGCTAGGTGTACCGATGCAGCATGGGAAGCACGAGGGGTTAAAATTGCATTCCTAGAAGAGTGGCAAAGACTGCTGCCTGACTGGTCAAAATCCACCAATCAGGAAGCAGTCTTCTTCAGTCCTCCAGGCCAGAAGCTTGTAACAGCTTGAAGATGCTGAATTCACCTTTGCGCACAAACACAATGATGAAGGGAACTAACAGGGGATCCACAGGATGGATCAAAACAGCTAGCAAACCACTTTTGAACATCACTGTAGTAGAGCATTTAAATAACAAAACATTCCAGACCTAAAACCAATCAGAAATAATGTACAACATACATTTATATTAGTGGGCCAGGTACCTTCAATTTAGGCGCCATTACACAAATGAATACCTATTACAATATCTTGTTTTGCAGGTTACTTACCAGGAGTATTCAATTATTTGCAAAAATATTCAGCACAATTTCTCGAATGGTTTTACATTTTTTTTTTTTAAGCGAGAAGATTTAAAAAGAAATGTTAACAATTGATCACAATAATTTTTACAAAATGGAAACAATTTCACATTACTTAAAATTTATTTTTCTGGATTGCAGATGCAGAGTTCATAGTATATGTTAAATAAGAAGTGATGCGTGCAATTTGTTCTGTGAAAATAGTGAAGTTTATTACCAGGGCCAAAATTATTCATCGATAAAATGAGTGGCAAAGCCTACACTGCCAGGGCTACAGGGGAGTTGACTGTACATAGAATTCAATCAGCAATTTCAGTCCTACAACCCTCAAAAAACTCTTCATTCCTCCAACTTTGGCGTCTTGTGCATCTTCTACTTTATTCATCCCATCATTGGCAGCCTTGCCTTCAACTACCTAGACTGAAGCGCTGGAATTCCCTTCCTAAATCTCTCCACTTCTCTCTCCTCCTTTAAGACGCTCCTTAAAACTTATCTCTTGGACCATGCTTTTTTATTCACCCGTCCTAATATGTCCTTTGGCTTAGTGTCAATTTTTCCTCTGATACCGCGCCTGTGAAGCTCCTTGGGATGTTTTTCTATGTTAAAGGTGCTATATAAATGCAATTTGTTGTTGTTATTCAACAGAAATCGCCATACAAACACTGAAGTTGGTCCTCTCATTTAAAAGCTACTCCAGTTTCAAGTGTAGCAATTTCAAAGCTTCTAATTACCTTATACATGAACTAAGTATCAGTGCAATATTTTCAAAACATTCACATTATGTCAGGTGGATAAAAATATGCCTCCTGAACGTTTAATTGTAATGTTTTTCATTTCTGATCAAATCCAATTAGGGAAATTTAAATACCTTTCTGAAAGGATGAGAGTTTTTTTTTAAACTTGTGGATCAGAAAAAAAAATCCATGGGCACGAAGATCTTTAAATAAACTCTGATGTATAGATTATTATTTCATTCTGGCCATGGCTCCACAAACAGACTACCAAACTAAACATCTCTCAGCTGAGTTTAATTAGCCAACATTCTTTACTGCTTTTGGTTCCAATGGCTGAAAGAAATACATTCCTTTAAAAAGTAAGAGGATATTTTAAAAATCTGTGAATTGTTAAAGCATTTTTCCAGTGATGCAGAGTAGAATACTTGTGGTGGGCCAAGAGAGATCATATGAGGAGAGAACTAGAAATGTGATTTAACTCTGTGGCTTCCTGTCCGTAGCTTAACATATTTCAACCTGAAAACACCAGTACACTGATTATTCATCAGTCATCTCAACAGAATGAAGTAGGGATTGAAAACACAGAGACAGACATAATAGCCCGTATTTTCCGATGCCTATGGGTGAGCACGCGCTGTGCACCCACCCGTAGGGACATCGGAAATGCCGGTTTCAGGCATGTGAAGCGCATGTGCTGAAAACCGGCATTTCCGATCTGTCAAGAATGCTCTTGACAGATTGGATGCCTGCCCTAGAGAAGGGCCTCTGCGGGTGGATAGTTCTGCTTTCTGCAGAACCTCCGCCCGCAGAAAACCCCAAGAAATCTTACACCTGGTAAAAGCCGGCACTCTGCGGGGGGTGGGGGGGGGGGGGTGCTGCAGAGGAGGCCGGCGATGGCAACGAGGGCAGGTGACCAGCAACAAAAAGAGCCGCCCGCCACCTCGCCTTTAATTAGCGCCGCCCTGGCCGCAGGTAGGCCCCCCAACCCCGAAGTCAGGGGGTGCTACCGAAGATCACGGCCAGGGCACAGTGCCGCGGGGAGCTAACTGTTACCGCCGCTGCAAACCTCCTGCTGAATTTCGCGGGAGGCGTTGGCGGCACCGCACCCGGGCGCTAGTTGCTTTGCACCCCATTAGTGCCCTCTTAGGGCGCTAACGGGAGGCGCAAAGCAACCAAATTTTCACCCTTAATGTTTTACTGTGTTTTTGGGGTGATCTCCATTCATATATTTGACGGGTCTATCTGTCAAAAGTATGAAGGGAGATTCCCTTCTCCTATTGGCTGGCCTGGCCCATGTGATCCCAGGGACGCTTGCGAACTGCATGCGCCTCTGCGATACGTGGGCCCTGTGCATTTCGAGTTTGGAGAGGCCCAGGAGCGGAGGTGCACGCACCTCGGGAGCCCTCAGGTAAGTTCGTAGAATTTTTTCCAATAGGAGGCATTCGCACGCAGGAAGCCTCCGATCGGAAATTACGGGCCAAAACAACAAGAGTACAAGGGATTTTGATTCTAACTGCTTAAGCTCTGCTTTAATGAATCATCAGCAATTTAGGATTCTAATTCTATATTTTAAGCTTAAAAAGATGAAATGAAAACATAACTAAGCATAGCTATTAACCAAGTACACTCAGTGGCTTGTGAACTAAGCAAAAATAAAAGCAAACAAACTTTTGCAAATCATTCTATGCAATCAATAACCTTACACGCCATACAGCATCAAATAGGACAGGCACACAGGCAAAGCTTTGAGCTCTGCAATACTGAGCAAGATAAATTATGTGTATGAAGTCAACTCATGTCACATGAGTAGCAGTTGATTTTTGATTTCGTTTTAGTTAAATGCAGTACAACGACATAGCTAGTTTAAAGCAGTCCCAGGT
Organism: Somniosus microcephalus; assembly: GCF_052327205.1. NCBI lineage: Eukaryota > Metazoa > Chordata > Chondrichthyes > Squaliformes > Somniosidae > Somniosus > Somniosus microcephalus. The sequence goes on from NC_141013.1 coordinate 42,539,870, forward strand.
GGGATGTGAACTGCCAATCTGAAGAAGTGGGTGAAAAGACACAATGAGATGAGGCACAGCTGGTCAATGAGAAAATGACATCGTCTGCTCTCATGGAGATGATAAATGATTTACACAGCAGTAATTTTGGACACCTTGAACATTGTGCTTGTGTATTAGGATTTTTATTCTCTACAAAGACACATCCACTTTGGTTATCTGGGTGCAACAGGATTGAACGTTCTGAACTTCTGGAAAGTTGTGTGTTCAAGTCCCAATCCAGGAGACTTAAAGCCCATAATCTAGGCTGACACGCCAGTGCAGTACTGAGGGAGTGCTACATTGTCGGAGGTGCCATCTTTTGGATGAGCTATTAAACTGAGGCCCTATTCTGCCCTCTCGGGTGGACGTAAAAGATCCCACGGCACTATTCGAAGAGGAGCAGGGGAGTTCTTCCGGTTTCCTGGTCAATATTTATCCCCAACCAATATCACCATGAACAGATTACCTGGTCATTTATTTCACTGCTGTTTGTGGGAGCTTGCTGTGCAAATTGGCTGCCGCGTTTCCTACATTACAACAGTGACGATACTTCAAAAGGTACTTCATTGGCTGTAAAGCACATTGGGACATCCGAAGGTCATGAAAGGCAGTACAGAAATGCAAATCAACCTTTCCTTTTTGTTGCACTGTATGACATGAATAAAGATATCCTGATAAACCAGACACCCACAATAATTCCCTTTTAATATCAAAGCATAAAAATTAACAATTAAGTATCCAGCCCATACCATTTCTAGAAATTCTATAACACTGAACTGACAGAAATTCATTATGCACCAGTTCAAGGTGAAATTAGAAGAAGGTATTTTTGCAACTGAGTGGGCCTCAGGAGCTAACACTTCTGGCTTGGGTTGCGTATAAATGGACATGTCCAGCACCTGGAATTTCAACAGACCCTGAACTTCATCTTAGTTACTATTTCAGTTGGAAATTTAGTTTTTAAATGCTTACAATTATTCATCTTACCTACTTAAACTTTCAAATAGCTAATGGTTAAGAATTATTTCAACTTACTTCACTTGGTTTGGAAGTCTAAGGGCTGAGATCCAATGACAGTGACTTGTAAACAAATGTTGAACAATTGGGCGATTGTGCCCAGTGTTAGTCCCAGGATGTAAGCAGAGTTTGTTGCAAAAACATCCAATTATATCACAGATAGTCACACAACCAATAGCTATTTTATAATTTATTTCTCAGCAAATTTCAAACATTCAAAGCCACTACATGTCAGCATGAGGATAAGCTTCAAGCTGTGCGTGCACTTAGACTACAGCAAACAAAGAATTACAGGAACAATTTGGTCAGTGGTCAGGGACAGGAGGATGTGACTGCGAGTGAGGCAGGTATGGGGACCCAGGAGGTGGAGGAGCCTCAGCCTTTGCAATTGTTCAACAGGTTTGAGGTTATTGCGGCCTGCATGGATGAAAGCGGTGGCTGCAGGGTGAATGAGCAAACTGACCATGGCACCGAGGTACAGGAAGCCATTCAAGCGGGGGGAGGTAATAGGAATGTAGTGGTAATTGGGGACAGCATAGTCAGGGGGATAGATACAGTTCTCTGCGGCCAAGAGCGAGAGTCCAGACGGTTGTGTTGCCTGCTTACATTGTTTGAGAGAGAGAGAGAAGAGTGGGTCAAGGACTAGTATTTTAAACTTAAATAAGGGCAATTATGAGGGCATGAAAGCAGAGCTAGTTAAAGTGAACGGGCAAATTAGGTTCAATAGAGTTGCAGTGGCAGACATTTAAGGGCATATTTCAAAATACACAGAATATATACATTCCAACAAGAAAGAAAAATTCCAAGGGGAGGACCCACCATCCGTGGTTAACTAAAAAAGTTAAAGATATTATTAAACTTAAAGAAAAAGCATATAATTGCACAAAGATGGGTGGCAGGTCAGAAGATTGGACAGAATATAAAAAACAGCAAAGAATGACAAAGATTAATAAGGGGAGAAAAATTAGAGTACGAGAGAAAGCTAGCTAGAAATATAAAAACAGATAGTAAGAGTTTCTATAGATATTTTAAAAAGAAAAGAATTAACAGTGAGTGTTGGTCCTATAAAAAGTGAGTCTGGGGGATTAATAGTGGAAAATAAGGAGATGGCATTTGAATTGAACAGGTATTTTGCATCGATCTTCACTATAGAGGATACAAGTAACATCCCAGAAATAGCTGTAAATCAGGAAATGGAAGGGAGGGAGGAACTCAAGAAAATTATAATCACCAGGGAAGTGGTACTGAGCAAATTGTTGGAGCTGCGGGCTGACAAGTCCCCAGGTCCTGATGGACTTCATCCTAGTGTCTTAAAAGAAGTGGCTAGTGAGATAGTTGATGCGTTGGTTTTAATTTTCCAAAATTCCCTAGATTCGAGGAAGGTTCCATTAGATTGGAAAATAGCAAATGTCACTCCTTTATTCAGAAAGGGAGGGAGACAGAAAGCAGGAAACTACAGGCCAGTTAGCTTCACATCTGTCATAGGGAAGATGTTAGAAGCTATTATTAAAGACATTATAGCAGGGCACTTAGAAAAGTTCATAGTAATCAGGCAGAGTCAACATGGTTTTGTGCAAGGGAAATCATGTTTAACCAATTTATTGGAGTTCTTTGAGGAAGTAACATGTGCTGTGGATAAAGGGGAACCGGTGGATGTACTGTACTTAGATTTCCAGAAGGTATTTGATAAGGTGCCACATCAAAGGTTATTGCGGAAAATAAAAGCTCATGGTGTAGGGGGTAACATAATGGCATGGATAGAAGATTGGCTAGCTATCAGGAAACAGAGAGTAGGCATAAATGGGCCATTTTCTGATTGGCAAGATGTAACGAGTGGTGTGCCACAGGGTGTGTGCTGGGGCCTCAACTTTTTACAATTTATATAAATGACTTGGATGAAGGGACCGAAGGTATGGTTGCTAAATTTGCTGATGACACAAAGATAGGTAGGAAAGTAAATTGTGAAGAGGACATAAGGAGGCTACAAAGGGATATAGATAGGTTAAGTGAGTCGGCAAAGATCTGGCAAATGGAGTATAATGTGGGAAAATGTGAAGTGGTCCATTTTGGCAGGAAGAATAAAAAAGCATATTATCTAAATGGTGAGAGATTGCAGAGCTCTGAGATGCAGAGGGATCTGGGTGTCCTAGTGCATGAATCGCAAAAGGTTACAGGAAACTTTGTGCTATCCGGCACCGACGGGACCGAGCTGTTGCCGTTCCCTCAAAACTGCCGGACACACCAGCGTTAATGTTGAAGCATACAGAGCTTTTCATCTCCGCATCTGACAACAAACACTGTTGCTTAGCAACAGCTTCTAAACAGTCGGCCCGTACCTTGGAAGCGTCTCTGTAGCTTAGCAACAGCTTCAGAGAGACTTTCCAGAGCCTGACTGTTGGAAAAAAAAACTAACAAAATGGCTCCTGATTTTTGCCGGTGGCTCGAGCTTGCCGGACACTTAGCCTCCGGATAACACAAAGTTTCCTGGACTATGCAGGTACAGCAAGTAATTAGGAAAGCTAATAGAATGTTATTGTTTATTGCGAGGGGAATTGAATACAAAAGTAGGGAGGTTATACTTCAGTTATACAGGGCATTGGAGAGACCACATCTGGAGTACTGTGTACAGTATTGGTCTCCTTATTTAAGGAAGGATGTAAATGCGTTGGAAGCAGTTCAGAGAAGGTTTATTAGACTGATACCTGGAATGGGCGGGTTGTCTTATGAGGAAAGGTTGGACAGGCTAGGCTTGTATCTGCTGGAGTTTAGAAGAATAGGTGGTGACTTGATTGAAACATATAAGATCCTGAGGGGTCTGTGGAAAGGATGTTTCCTCATGGGAGAATCTAGAACTAGGGGGTCACTGTTTAAAAATAAGGGGTCGCCCATTTAAGACAGATGGAGAAATTTTTTCTGAGTCATGAGTCTTTGGAACTCTCTTCCTCAGAGGGCGGTGGAACCAGAGTCTTTGAATATTTTTAAGGCAGAGGTAGGTAGATTCTTGGTAAGCAAGGGGGTAGCTGGGAATGTGGAGTAATCGGATCAGCCATGATCTTATTGAATGGCAGAGCAGGCTCGAAGGGCTGAGTGGTCTACTCCTGCTCCTAATTCGTATGTTCGTATGTATGTCACTTTGGCCAGACGTTGAGTATTTAAAGAAACTAACAGGTAAAAATTAAAACAGACCAAGGCAGCTATAGACCCATAAGTCTTGAATCAATGAATTGGTAAAATAATGGAATCATAGGGAGCCAACCCATGTGTGGTGATAAGCTAGCAAACACATGACTTCAGAAGGGAAAAAGCAATCTCCTTGATTTTTTTAAGGAAGCATTACCCAATTGGACCATGGAAAGCCTTATAACATTGTGTACTGTCAGAAGCAACTGACAAAGTTAAGTGTGAAAGCCTGCTACAACTTAATTAATTCAAATAAAACCTAAAGATGGATTAGAAATTGGCTGCAGGAAAGAAAGCAGTAGGTACTTGTTAAGGGAATGATCTTAGCTAGGAGGTGGAAAGCATGCAGTAGAGTGCCCCAAAGATCAGTGCTCAGGCTCCTTCTGTTTCTAATTTGCATCAATCACTTGAATTCAGATCCTCACTATGAATTGGTTAAATTCATAGATGATTTAGGGGGCATAATTTGAAAGTTTGCAGTTAAACAGTGAGGAGGATAAAAGCAGACTTCATGAGGACACAGACAGGCTGGTGAAATGGGCAGACACATGGCAGCTGAAATTTAATACAAAGATCTGTGAAGTGATCCATTTTGGGAGGAAGAATGAGGAAAGGCAATATAAACTAAATGGTAAAATTTTAAAGTGAGTGCAGGAACAGAGGGGCCTGGGTGGCAGGACCGTTAAACAAGCATATGGGATCCGAAATAACAACAGAAAATGCTGGAAAAACTCAGCAGGCCAGGCAACATCCGTGGAGAGAAATTAGAATCGACGTTTCGGGTGAACCCTTTTTCAAACTGGAAAGGAAATAAAATAGATCGAAGGCAGGGCTGCGATAGAACAAAAGAAGTAAAAGAGACATTAAGAGGTATTCAAAACCAGACGAGATGGTACAGTAATAGGACAGTGGAGACTAAAGATGGCAAGATTAGGTGTGAAGTGTCAAACACGAGAAGGGAAACTGAAGCATAGGGGATCCTTCACTTTATAAATAGAGGCAGATAGTACAAAAACAAGGAAGTTACGCTAAACCTTTATAAATCAATGATTAGGCCTTGGTTGGAGTATTGTGTCCAATTCTGGGCACCACACTTTAGGAAGGATGTCAAGGCCTTGGCGAGGGTGCAGAGGAGACTTACCATAATACCACCAGTGATGAGAGACGTGTTATGTGGAGAAGCTAGGATTGTTCTCCTCAGAGCAGAGATGGTTAAGGGGAAATTTAACAGGTGTTCAAAATGTTATGGGGTTTAGATAGAATAAAAGGAGGAGAAACTGTTTCCATTAACAAAAGGGTCGGTAGCCATAGGATACTGAGATAAGATAATTAGCAAATAATAGGATACTGAGATAAGATAATTAGCAAATAATAGGATACTGAGATAAGATAATTAGCAAATAATAGGATACTGAGATAAGATAATTAGCAAATAATAGGATACTGATAAGATAATTAGCAAATAATAGGATACTGATATAAGATAATTAGCACAAGAACCAGAAGGGAAACTAGGAGAATTTTTTGTACACAGCGAGTTATGATGATCTGGAATGCACTGCCCGAAAGGATGGGGGAAGCAGATTCAATAGGGACTTTCAAAGGGAATTGGATTTATACTTGAAAAGGAAACATTTGCAGGACTATGGGGAAGAGCTGGGGAGTGGGAATAATTGGAGAGCTCTTTCAAAGAGCCGGCACTGGCACAATGGGCCGAATGGCCTCCTTCTGTGCTGGAAGATTCTGCAATTCTAGAAAGTGGGGCAATTAATGAAGTAGCTGGCAATTTATAAATTGTGCTAGAATTAAATGGGTAGGCGAGAAGAATAGTGGCACGTGAAATTCAACATGGCTAAGGTTAAAGTACCGCACACTGGAAGAAAAATGGGTTATATCGGTACTCTCTAAATGGTGTCAACAAGTTAAGTGTGAAGCTGGAAGAAATCTAGCAGAGTTAGTAGACCGAGGGGTTAAAATGTCCAGTCACAATGGAGCAATTAGTAAAACAATTAGAATGTTGAAGCTGTAGTGTTCTGGCAGCCCACTCCTTAATACTGTATTCTGTGATGAGCTACAAGAGAAACATTCAGGTCCTGGAAGCAGTGCAGTGAAATGCCACGAGGCTGACGCGTGGTGTGAAAGGATGGAGTTATGAAGAAAAACTGGAGACACTTTCATACATACAATATATAGCACAGAAACAGACCATTCGGCCCAACTAGTCTGCGCTGGTGTTTATGCTTCACACGAGTCTCCTCCCATTCCATCTATCTCATGTCAGCCTTTCTGCATCTTTCTGTTCTCTTTTCTCTCATGTACTCGTCTAGTTTCATTTTGAAAGCATCTAAGCTGTTGCCTCAATCACTTCCTGCGGTAGCGAGCTCCACTCTCTGAGGAAAGAACTGTCTCCTTATTTCATTAACTCGGTTTTTCTCTCCACAGATGCTGTCTGACCTGCTGAGTACTTCCAGCACTTCGTTTTTATTTCTTATTTCGCTATTGCATTTATTAGTGACTGTTGTGTATTTATGGCTCCTAGTTTTGGATTCTCCCACAAGTTTACCCAGAATTAGTTGGTATCTTAACAGAAAATACAAAGATGGGAGGGAAAGCAGTGAATGAGGAGGACATAAAAAACCTGCAAAAGGACATAGACAGGCTGAGTGGGCAGAGATTTGGCAGATGCAATATAATGTTGGAAAGTGTGAGGTTATGCACTTTGGCAGAAAAAATCAAAGAGCAAGTTATTATCTAAATGGAGAGAAACTGCAAAGTGCTACAGTACAAAGGGATCTGGGGGTCCTGGTGCATGAAACACAAAGTTAGTATGCAGGTGCAGCAGGTGATCAGGAAGGCCAATGGAATCTTGGCTTTTATTGCAAGGGGGATGGAGTATAAAAACAGGGAAGTCTTGCTGCAGTTATACAGGGTATTGGTGAGGCCACACCTGGAATACTGCGTGCAGTTTTGGTTTCCATATTTAAGAAAAGATATACTTGCTCTCGAGGCGGTTCAGAGAAGGTTCACTCGGTTGATTCCAGAGATGAGGGGGTTGACGTATGAGGAAAGGTTGAGTAGGTTGGGACTCTACTCAGTGGAGTTCAGAAGAATGAGAGGCGATCTTATCGAAACATAAAAGATTGTGAGGGGGCTTGATCGGGTGGATGCGGTGAGGATGTTTCCACTGATGGGTGAGACTAGAACTAGGGGGCATAATCTTAGAATAAGGGGCTGCCCTTTCAAAACTGGGATGAGGAGAAACTTCTTCACTCAGAGGGTAGTAAATCTATGGAATTTGCTACCCCAGAGAGCTGTGGAAGCTGCAACATTAAATAAATTTAAAATGGAGATAGACATTTTCCTAGCAGATAAGGGAATTAGGGGTTACGGGGAGAGGGCAGGGAAGTGGACGTGAGTCTAGATTCAGATCAGCCATGATCCTATTGAACGGCGGAGCAGGCCCGAGGGGCCGTATAGCCTACTCCTGCTCCTATTTCTTATGTTCTTATGAATTCAATGTCATCCTAAAAGAAGTACATTCTAATCGAGGGCATGGCACATGATGATGTACAATGCAGTTCCTGTGAACTTTGACTAGCAACGGAAGATTTTTTTTAAAAACACACGCAAACAAAAAAAGATGTTTTACACTGCAGACTTTGAACAGCTGGGCCTGCAGACACGATGCTGCCTTTGCAGAGATCTCCGCGGGGCTAGAGGGAGTGATGTCTGAATTTGATATGAAAATATGATGCACAGTAAATAATTCTGAAGACGATAGGAACCTTAAAGGGGATGTTGATAAGATAGCAGAAAATAATACAATGTGAAATGCAAAATGAAACACTTTGGTAAAAAATAATTGATACTTTGAATGGGGGAAGGCTCAGTGATGTGGAAGAGTAAGATTTGGGGGGCTCAGGTTCACAGGACATTCAAAGCAGTACCTCAAGTGGATAAGGCCATAAAAAAGCTCATGGAATACTGGGTTTTATGGCAGGAGTATAGAATGTTAAAGTTGAGATGTAACGTGTACCTATATAAAAGTAAGACCATAGTTGGAATACTGTTGACGGTTTTGGGCTCCACACAATAGGAAGGATGTTGAGGCAACGCAGAGGGTACAAGACAGATTGACCAGGATGCTGCCAGACATGAGGAAATACAAATGCAAAGACAGACTTGAAAAATTTGGGCTGTTTCATTAGAACAGGGGAGATTAAGGGGTGATTTGATAAAAGTGTTTAAAATTATGAAAGGATGGGACAGAGTAGCTAAAAGCTGAATTCTTCCAGTGATTAAGTGGGACAGAACAATGGGACACAGAGATAACAATAAATGTTAGGTGTCATTCCGGGTTGGGTGGTCAGGCAGAAAGATGCCAGGTGGGCCAGAGAGACTGGATGTAACAAAGCAGGACAGAGGGCCATCCTTCCTTTTTTTTTTAAAAAGGGAAGAGCTAAAAATAAAAGTTGAAAATATGACAAAAAAAATTAATTGTGCTTAACATGGATCAATTTTCAACAGAAAGTAGTCGAAAGAAAAATGAGGTAAAGGTAAGCTAAAGCATTATGGAGCAAAGCACTAAAAGTGAAGGGCTTGTGAATGGGAGGTTTATTTTTTTTAACTTTGACAATTCATTGGATAAAGATGGTTAATTTCATCCACTGTCAAACTGAGTTCCAGCATCGCAGAATTACTCTTTACAATAATTGTATCAATTAAATACACTATTAAAACCAAGATTACCTGAGACTGAAATTTTTAACAGAGATTAATTTTTGAAAGCACTTGACACAGCCCTATTATTTACGAAACAGTGAGTGGTAAAACAATTTGTACTACTGCAGACACGTCACAATTGGCTGGTATATCACCCGTGGACTGACCTGTAACTGAGAATACAATTTTTGTGCAAAGAGGTCCTACAAAGGGCAACATGTGTGGCAGACATCTGTCGCACCATCGTATAATAATTACGCGCAACCGTATATTTCAATGCCAGATGGCCTATTATAGGGTTCAGCTGGTTTTTTATAGTATTATGTATATTTAGTACCATCATTAAATTTAGACAATCTCACCCACTGTTCAACTCAAGCTAAGCAAAGGAAGTCAGACCATGCAAAAGTGTCAGATTTTCATTAACATCCAAAACCAGTCTCTCCAAACTCAAATCATCCTGATTTACTGGAGATGTATTCTCACGTTCCAATTTAACATCATAATCAGCAACACTTAATCAATCATATTGCTACTTATATTAAACTTCTAGGTAAATGGTTGCTTATAACTAACATTTTTGTTCCAACATAAAGTACTTTCTGGACATCATCATAGAAAGACTTGCCAAGCACTTCCTATTTCTACTATTTCAATGAATACATTCCAATCCTAATCTTGGAATTCTGACAATCTGCTTAATTATTTAAACTGATAGATATGTCAGAAAAATATCTACAGGTTCATTGTTATCAGTCCTGCTTTGGTAGCTGAAATTGAATTATGTCGCTGTATAAAAAGTGAAGAACTATAGAAAATAAATATGTAACTTTTTTTCAGAATTCTAAGTATTCTGTTTGCAGTTTGATCTCCCCTCACTTCTGGAATCGCGCCACGTGTCTCATTTCCGCTTATTTATCATTGGGCAGATTGTGAGGCTTTTTCAGGAGCTTAGCTGAACAAGTTTTAAATTATTACTGAATTGTGCATGTATCTGTAAATAGGACTAGTGCTGGTGCACAGGGTGCTGTGCATTGAGTGCTGCGAGAGTTTGGACGCATGCGTGGCTTGGAAGACTGGAACTGCGCTACTCGAGAATTTCACCCGATGCGCGGTCAGCAAACGCTCCCAAACAAATCCTGCGATTTTGGAGTTACATTTATTTCACTCAGAAATCGTGTCTCTCGCAATAGAAGATGGCTGAAGATTGTCGGGCAGAAGTGCGGGAAAGGCGCAGCGAGGCGAGAGCGGACCCTATTGTGATGGCGCCGATGAAGATGGCTGCCGTCCTTGCGGGCTCCGTGCGTTCCAGCAGCTAAGTGTCCTTTGCTGCTTGGTGCGCTCGGCTCGTTAAGGAAAAGGCATTTCACTGACTGGATTTCACTTGTTGTATTTGGTTATGTGACAAATAAAATTGAAATTGAATAACCAGTCCAGAGATCCGGCCTTCAGTACGGAAGGTGATATGGATCTACATGTGATACTCTCAGGGCTGACTCTGGGCTTCTGCTGCTGAGCTGCAAAAATCTTGTGCAGTTCTGATTTAACTTTTCAATATTGTTGGTTGCTAAATGCGCTGATCTGCTGCTGAGAGAGCTGGGAAGCAGGAGAACAACCTACAGCATGCATAGATCAGCTGTTCGCAACAACTAGCAGTTATATTGCAGCTTTAATGTAGTAAAACATCCCACAGCACTTCTCGGGAGTGTAATCAATCAAAAATTGATACCAAGCCAAAGGAGACATCAGGACAGGGGAAAGAGGTAGGTTTTAAGGAGTATCTTAAAGGATGAGAGAGACAGGTGGAGGTTTAGGGAGGGAATTCCAGTGCTTAGGGTCTAGATGGTGGAAGGCGCAACTGCCAATGGTGGGGCAAAGGAATTGGGGGATGCATAAGCCAGTGTTGGTGGAATGGAAAGTTCTCGGAGGGTTGTAGGGCTGGAAGAGGTTACAGAGAAAGGGAGGGGCGAGACCATAGAGGAATTTGAACACGATGTTAAGAATTTTTAAATCTAGGCATTGCTGGACTGGGAGCTAATGTAGGTCAGCGTGCACAGGGGTGATGGGTGAACGGGACTTGGTGCAAGTTAGTTACAGGGCAGCAGAGTTTTGGATGTGCTCAAGTTTATGGAGGGTGGAAGATTGGAAACTGGTCAGGAGGGCATTGGAATAGTTGAGTCTGGAGGTAACGAAAGCATGGATGAGGGTTTCAGCAGCAGATGGGCTGAGGCGGGGTGAAGACAGGCAATATTATGGAGGTGGAAGTAGGCAATCTTTGTGAGGATATGTGGTCAGAAGCTCATCAGACTTACTCTGCCCACATTCAATCTAAATCCTTGTAGCTTAGTATCATCTGCAGATTTGGATAGTACCCCCTTTATTCCTGCGGTCCCTAAATGTCATGAATGTGTCACATTTCAGGATTTTAAAATCATTTTTCCACAAAAGTAATTTGCAAAAAAAAGTTACTTTGAATTTTGGAGTTATTTTTTCCCTAAGAAAGGAGACACCTAGACAATAGGTGGTTATTATATTAAATGGAGGTTGTTTTCCCCAGAGATTAAAAAATTAGCAAATTGTCAGGTTGTATAGGTAACTCGAACAACACCGCACACTAATTGTTTTTTTTAATTCCTTGATGGGATGTGGGCGTCGCTGGCTAGGCCTGCATTTAATGCCCATCCCTAATTGCCCTTGAGAAGATGGTGGTGAGCCACCTTCTTGAACCGCTGCAGTCCATATGGTGTAGGTACACCCACAATGCTGTTAGGAAGGGAGTTCCAGGATTTTGGCCCAGCGACAGTGAAGGAACGGCGATACAGGTCCAAGTCAGGATGGTGTGTGGCTTGGAAGGGAACTTGTAGGTGGTGATGTTCCCATGCGTCTGCTGCCCTTGTCCTTCTATCACAGAATCACAGATCACAGAAACCTCACAGTACAGATAGAGGCCATTTCGGCCCATCGAGCCTGCACCGACACATATCCCACCCGATCCCCGTAACCCCTACACCAACACATATCCCACCCTATCCCTGTAACCCCACGTATTTAATCCCCCTAACACTAAGGGTCAATTTTTATCATGGCCAATCAACCTAACCCCGCACATCTTTGGACTGTGGGAGGAAACCGGAGCACCCGGAGAAAACCCACGCAAACACAGGGAGAATGTGCAAACTCCACACAGACAGTCACCCGAGGCCGGATTCGAACCCGGGTCCCTGGCGCTGTGAGGCAACAGTGCTAACCACTATGCCACCGTGCCACTAAGTGGTAGAGGTCGCGGGTTTGGAAGGTGCTGTTGAAGGAGCTTTGGCGAGTTGCTGCAGTGCATCTTGTAGATGGTACACACTGCAGCCACAGTGCGCCGGTGGTGGAGGGAGTGAATGTTGAAGGTGGTGGTTGGAGTGCCAATCAAGCGGGCTGCTTTATCCTGAATGGTGTCGAGCTTCTTGAGTGTTGCTGGAGCTGCACTCATCCAGGCAAGTGGAGAGTATTCCATCACACTCCTGACTTGTGCCTTGTAGATGGTGGAAAGGCTTTGGGGAGTCAGGAGGTGAGACACTCGCCGCAGAATTCCCAGCCTCTGGCCTGTTCTTGTAGCCACAGTATTTATATGGTTGGTCCAGTTCAGTTTCTGATCAATGGTAACCCCCAGGATGTTGTTTGTGGGGGATTCAGCGATGGTAATGCCATTGAATGTCAAGGGGAGATGGTTAGAGTCTCGCTTGTTGGAGATGGTCATTGCCTGGCACTTGTGTGGTGCGAATGTTACTTGCCACTTGTCAGCCCAAGTCTGAATGTTGTCCAGGTCTTGCTGCATATGGACACGGACTGCGTCAGTATCTGACGAGTCTCGAATGGTGCTGAACAGTGTGCAACCATCAGCGAACATCCCCACTTCTGACCTTATGATGGAGGGAAGGTCATTGATGAAACAGCTGAAGATGGTTGGGCCTAGGACACTGCCCTGAGGAACTCCTGCAGTGATGTCATGTGATTGAGATGAATGACCTCCAACAACCACAGCCAACTTCCTTTGTGCTAGGTATGATTCCAACCAATGGAGAGTTTGCCCCTTGATTCCCATTGACTTCAGTTTTGCTAGGGCTCCTTGATGCCACACTCGATCAAATGCTGCCTTGATGTCAAGGGCAGTCACTCTCACCTCACCTCGAGTTCAACTCTTTTGTCCATGTTTGGACCAAGGCTGTAATGAGGTCAGGAGCTGAGTGGCCCTGGCGGAACCCAAACTGGGCGTCAGTTAGCAGGTTATTGCTGAGTAAGTGCCGCTTGATAGCACTGTCGACGACACCTTCCATCACTTTGCTGATGATTGAGAGTAGACTGATGGGACGGTAATTGGCCGGGTCGGATTTGTCCTGCTTTTTGTAGACAGGACATACTTGGGCAATTTTCCACATTGCCGGGTAGATGCCAGTGTTGTAGCTGTACTGGAACAGCTTGGCTAGGGGCGCAGCTAGTTCTGGAGCACAAGTCTTCAGTACTATTGCCGGAATGTTGTCAGGGCCCATAGCCTTTGCAGTATCCAGTGTCTTCAGCCGTTTCTTGACATCACGTGGAGTGAATTGAATGGGCTGAAGACTGGCATCTGTGATGCTGTGGACCTCAGGAGGAGGCCGAGATGGATCATCCACTCGGCACTTCTGGCTGAAGATAGTTGCAAATGCTTCAGCCTTGTCTTTTGCACTCACGTGCTGGGCTCCACCATCATTGAGGATGGGGATATTTTTGGAGCCTCCTCCTCCTGTTAACTGTTTAATTGTCCACCACCACTCACGACTGGATGTGGCAGGACTGCAGAGCTTTGATTTGATCCGATGGTTGTGAGATCGCTTAGCTCTGTCTATCGCATGTTGCTTCCGTTGTTTGGCATGCAAGTAGTGCTGTGTTGTAGCCTCACCAGGTTGACACCTCATTTTTCAGTATGCCTGGTGCTGTTCCCGGCATGCTCTCCTGCACTCTTCGTTAAACCAGGGTTGATCTCCCGGCTTGATGGTAATGGTAGAGTGAGGGATATGCCGGGCCATGAGGTTACATATTGTGTTGGAAATCATTTGATCCTGGTCTATTTGTGAACAGAGGAATATATTTATTAAAAAAAGAGAAAACAGACAGGCTTTTTGGAACAGGAAGGCCATAAGGGCAGTCAGGCTTGTTAAAGGGAATGCTGCGACAGCTTTTACGTGAGGCAAAGGGCTTAGAAATTCTGGCAGATAGTTCAAAGCCATCTTGTTTAAGTCAAGTAAAATGACCCACATCATGGTATGTTCTTTATTTTGTATTATTACATGCAGGTAAGTTGTACAGATTGTATTAAGTGAGTTTGATCATAACGACTGTTCTGTACGTTCATCTTGCTATGAAATGAAGCAGTTTAGCGGTTTCATAGTAAGATGAACATACAGAACAGCCGTTATGATCAGGCTCACTTAATGCAATCAGTACAACTTACCTGCATGTAATAATACAAAATAAAGAACGTGCCATGCCATCTCACCCAGTTATGTGCTTGGTCTATCTTCAAACAGGTTGAAGTGGTGCACGTGGAAAAGACATGAATATTTGGGGATCATGTCACAAGGGGACACTATTGTTACATCCCTGGGTTACGCTATGTGCAAGTAGTATTAGGGCAGTGAGACTCAATTTATGGGAGAGACCGACGACACTGAACCAGATAAGGTATCTCCTACAGACCCAAATTTGTAAGACTGAGAACTGTCCTGTTTATCTACCTTGGACCTCAAACAGTTCCTTATCCATGCCATGAAGCTGTCTCCAATCCACACATCTATTTTAGCTAGGCTTTGCTTGTGCAGAACCTTATCCATCTGGAAATCAAAATTTGATGCTTGACTACCTGGGGGCCCCAAACCTTTTGGGCTGAACCTTACTGCTTACTCCATCTGACAGAACTCATTCTTCTACATTATTCCTCACTGGAGTGTTTAAAATCCACGAATATTTAAAAAAAAAGCATAAAACATTTATCAATCTAGGCACGACATGCTGCATTAGCAGCACAAACTCACTGAAGGTCAGCTTTAAACTCCGCAAATATCAGGTATCTTCGCTTTAAATGAGTGCAATTTTAACCAAGACTTTAAAAAAAAGGGACAAGTTTTCTACCCATTGTGTATGAATGGACGGACATCGAATCTGAGCTTTATAAACCCAGCAAGCGAGGACAGTCACCTTTGCCTCACTCCTGAGACAGCAGCAGCAGCTGGAGATGGTGATAGCCACCGGCTCGTACAGGCAAAATTTTATACCGAATGTTTTTTTTCCCCCCCCCTTCAAACAGTGTAAGCCCGTGCATGAGAGAGAGAGAGAGAGAGATTGCACAGCTGGGGTTTTTTTACATTTACATTTCAAAATGATCACTGTCGACAGAAAATACATATTTTGGGCAGTGCAAAACACAGGACATTTTTTACAGGCTATATTATATCAGTTTGTTTTTCCAAATGATTAACATGTTAGAAGATGAATTTCAGAAGTTATTTAAGGAGAAGTTTCAGAGCAAAAAATTATGAAGTGTTTATTTTTTTTAACTTCAGAAGGCAAGGCCCCCACAGAGAAACAGGATTAAGGTGCTTGTGTGAGTTGTTTCTACGAAGAATTTGAAAACAATCATTTGTTTACAGAAATATTTAACTCTGCAGCTGTGCTAGCTATTTATCCAGCTACGATGAGAAGGGAGAACAAACTTTTCAAATAAACTATCAACCCCAAACAAACTCCAGGACCACTACTTCAGGTCTGCCAAATTATAGGGCCATCCTCCTACCCACAGAGCTCTTGAAGCCCGGTAGTCTGAAACATGTGTCCTTACACCCTCCCTAGTGCTGATAAACACAGGTAACTACAAGTATCTAACTCCAAATTGGTTCATGCTGCCTATCATCTTTGTGTACAGTTTTTTTTTGCAAAAGCCAACATTCATAGAATTTTACAGCAGAGGAGGGGGACATTTAGCCCATTGTACCTGTGCCAGCTCTCTGAAAGAGATATGCACTTAGTCCCATTGCCCTGCACTTGTGCCATGCTTTCAACTTTGTATTTTTCAAATGCCTCCCCACTGCCCCAGGACTTTTCACCCAGTAATCACAGACCCTGGGAATCTCCTCCCCAGTTCTTTCAGACCTTTGGACTTCCCTCCCCAATAACACAGATAACACAGGCTCAACACATGCCCATTCTCCCCGCGTTTCCCCCCCCCACCCCCAATCATACATGCACACCCCTGAAACCTCAGCCCACCCTTCTGACACACGTAAAACTCCTTTCGCTTTCACAATGCTCTCAAACCCTGGGATCCCGAGATGGCTGTCTCCCAAACAACAATTGGCATTTATATAGCACGAGAGGAAAACATCCCAAAGCACTTCGCTGAGGCATAATCAAAAATAGAATGCCAAGGCAAGGAAGGAGATATTAGGAGGGGTGACCAAAAGATTGTTCCAAGAGGTGGGTTTTAAGGAGTCTCTCAAATGAGGAGAGGGATGTGGAAAAGTTTAGGCAGGAAATTCCAAAGCGTGGAAAAATATTGGAAGGGGAAGATATACGGCTATGAGGAGAGAGTAGGGCAGTGGGATTCATTTTGGATTGCTTTAGTGAAGAGTCAGCACAGACACACAGGCCAAATGGCCACTTAACTAAATTGAAGCCCATGGGATTAAAGGGGCAGTGGCAGCATGGATACAAAATTGGCTAAGATACAGAAAGCAGAGAGTGGTGAACGGTAGCTTTTCCAGACTGGAGGGAAGTATACATTTTGATATACATTAATGACCTGGACTTAGGTATAAAGGGCATAATTTCAAAGTCTGCAGATGACACGAAACTCGGAAATGTAGTAAACAGTGAGGAGGATAGTAACAGACTTCAGGAGGATATAGACTGACTGATGAAATGGGCGGACACATGGCAGGTGCAATTTAACACATGGCAGGGGCATGGTGGCATAGTGGTTAGCACTGTTGCCTCACAGCGCCAGGGACCCGGGTTCAAATCCGGCCTCGGGCGACTGTCTGTGTGGAGTTTGCACATTCTCCCTGTGTCTGCATGGGTTTCCTCCGAGTGCTCCGGTTTCCTCCCACAGTCCAAAGATGTGCGGGTTAGGTTGATTTGGCTATGATAAGTTGACCCTTAGTGTTAGGGGATTAAATACGTGGGGTTACGGGGATAGGGTGGGATATGTGTCGGTGCAGGCTCGATGGGCCGAAATGGCCTCTATCTGCACTGTGGGGATTCTGTGTGTGAATGCAGAGAAGTGATGCATATTGGTCAGTAGAATGAGGAGAGGCAATAGAAACTAAATGGTCCAATTTCAAAGGGGGTGCAGGAACAGAGACATGGGAGTGTATGTACACAAATCTTTGACGGTGGTAGGATAAGTTGAGGCGGCTGTTAAAAAAAGCATATGGGATTCTTGTCCTTATAAACAGAGGCATAGGGGACAAAAGCAAGGACGTTTTTTATGCTAAACCTTTCCAAATCACTGGTTAGGCTTCAGCAGGAGTAGTGTGTTCAATTCTGGGCACCACACTTTAGGAAGGATGTCAAGGCCTTGGAGAGGGTGCAGAGGAGATTTACTAGAATGGTACCAGGGATGCGGGACTTCAGTTACATGGAGAGATTGAAGAAGCTGGTGTTGTTCTCCTTAGAGCAGAGAAAGTAAAGGGGAGATTTGATACAGTGGTTCAAAATCATGAAGGGTTTTGATAGAGTAAATAAGGGGAAACTGTTTCCAATGACAGGAGGGTCGGTAACCAGAGGACACAGGTTCAAGGTAGTTGGCAAAAGAACCAGAGGCGACATGAGGAAAAAAAATTTACGCAGCTAGTTATGATCTGGAATGCACTGCCTGAAAGGGTGGTGGAAACAGATTCAATAATAACTCTCAAAAGAAAATTAGATAAATAGTTGAAGTGGAAAAATGTGCAGGTCTATGGGGAAAGAGCAGGGGAGTGGGACTAACTAGATAGCTATTTCAAAGAGCCGGCACAGACACGATGGGCCAAATGGCCCCCTTCTGTGGTGTATCATGCTATGATTCTCTGCTAGCAAAATATCTAATTACCCTCGCACATTTAATGCAGAACACAGGAACATCGTGTGTGAAATGTTGCCAGCTTCCCATCTGCTGCACATTTCAAGCAAAATGTCTTTTGATTGTTATCAATGTATATGTTGTGAAATATCCAGTTCTTAGAAAGCCCATCACCAACTACAATGGAGTTCTATTTTGGTAAATATCTAACATACAACATTCCATTACAATGAAATATCCAAGAAAGTTATTTAATCCAGTTCTTCCAGAACTATATTGCAGCTCTCGTGAAAACCAACAACTACAGTACTTAACTCATTTCATCAAGTTATTTGACGGATGCTCTATTGGTAAAAAAACAAATCGAGGTGTACTAATCACTTTGAGACTTAAGGCCAGCTCCAAACAACCTTTCCGAAGCATGCCATTAAAAGAATGTTTGGAAGCCCATAACAGATCAGTGATGAAACCTTTTTAATTCATTCATGGGATGTGGGCGTCACTGGCAAGGCCAGCATTTATTGCCCATCCTTAATTGCTTGAGAAGGTGGTGGTGAGCCGCCTTTTTGAACCTCTGCAGTCCGTGTGGTGAAGGTACTCCCACAGTGCTGTTAGGTAGGGAGTTCCGGGATTTTGACCCAGTGGCGATGAAGGTGATATTTTTCCAAATCAGGATGGTGTGTGACTTGGAGGTGGCGGTGTTCCCATGCACCAGCTGCCCTAGTATTTCTAGATGGTAGAGGTCGTGGATTTGGGAGGTGCTGTTGAAGAAACTTTGATGAGTTGCTACAGTACACCATTACCCTTCGACCTCAGGTCTCCCCCTTTCCAGTTCCTCTTGATCCCAACACTCCCAGAATTCAAGAGCTCCAACCAATGCAGCTTTACTTTCTCATTACTACTAAACCCTGAGCCACGTTCTCTAGGATCACCCAGTTTGCTAAACTTCGCATTCCACCATTCCCAAGTGTTACTAAAACCTTGGTACCCATTACCCCTGCTAAACCCCACAACCATACCCATTGTTACTAAACTCCCTATGCCTACCTCCTCTGCTACACGTTGCCTATCATCTTACTATGTATCCAAAGCTTTGAAAAAGTAAAAAAAAGAGAAAGAACTTGCATTTATGTAGCTATTTTCACTTTACAGCCAATGAAGTAGTTTTGAAGTGCAGTCACTGTTCGAATGTAGGAAACGCAGAAACCCGGAAGCCAATTTGCATACGTCCAGGTTCCATAAACAGCAATGTTGAAAATGACCACATGGCCTGTTTTAGTGATGTTGGCTGAGGGATAAACATTGGTCAGGGTACCAGGGTACGTCCACCTGAGAGGGCAGAGAGTGCCTTGGTTTAACGTCTCATCCGAAAGACGACTCCTCCGACAGTGCAGCACTCTCTCAGTACTGCACTGGAGTGTCAGCCTAGTTTATGTGCTCAAGTTTCTGGAATGGAACTTGAACCCACAACCTTCTGACTCCGAGGTGAGAGTGCTACCGACTGAGCTAACGCTGACACCTATAAATAAAATTCAATTCGACAAATACTGTAAGAATCCCAGAACATGTAATAAACGTGGAATTTGGCATATTTAATCACCGAACATTGTGCATTACATGGTATAAAGCCCGATGGTTACAAAACAGCGCATCATTGCTAGCACTGCCTCGGGACATCTGTTGTTGTAAAAACAGCACGATTATGTGCAGTTCCTACTTCACTTAATCAAAACTACATGTAAGCAAAATCAAGCCAAATTTCTTACCAAATTTCATGGTTGAAGTTACATATTTACAGAAGAGCAACCAATCTGGGTGATATGGCTGCTATGCAAAGTTCTGAAGCCAACAGCAAACTAATCAAATCATTCAAAAACTTTTTAAAACTTTATTGCCTGCTATTTTGTTCTCTATAATAGCCAACTACATGCTGATTAAAAAAAAAAGGCTGAAAATAGTGACACTACAAGTCTCGGGCAAAATGGTAATGATTGGATAATTCCCCTGTCAATCACGCCTGGAGTCACTGCTGTAAGCAGTAAGATTTCAAGCAGATAATGTGTATTATGTAACTATCCTCCACTCACTGTATTTTGCTGGAGAAATCTCCCTGCTTTGATCGGGAGACTGCTGTAGTATCAGTGCTGAGTTCTGTTTGCTGTAGTTCGTAGAGATTTTGTTTAAATAGACTCATTTGCTGCACATCCTCCAACTCCGTGGCTGACACAGTGGTATCACTACTCAGTTAAAAAATACAATTTGTAACAGATCAAATAGGTTAAAAAGTGAGAAAGTTTGCAACTCACCCATACAATTATCCAATCCCCGCTGGAAAGGCATCTATTAGATTTTGAATCTGCCCCCCAAGTCCTAACCTCCACCAGGGATCGAATGGTCACATTTCACTTCAACATGTCCCTGGTGCACCTGCCATCTTCTCCCTCCCCTGCCCCCACCGCCCCCAGGTGTGGCTCTGAGCAATGCCCCTGGAGGTCCTATCCTCACCTACTCAACTGCTGCCCTACTCCAGTGCCTACCGTGACCCAACCTACCCAGCCTGTGCTGTTCTCCAGTCCCCCGCCAACGTGTTCCTGTGGTGCCAGGTCTGTCCCTTGATCAGTATTCCATCTCCATTCTCATCCACACAACCAAGTTGTCGGTCTGCCAGGCTGCCATAACCCTAAAGCCTGTTTTTGGCACTAAATGCCAAGTTATCATCTAAGACAAGGTGGAGTGAGTGTAAAGTGCATATAGTGCTAAAACCCAGCTTGAGGCCTAGAATGGTCCCAAGACATTTGGAACAGGACTGGCACAAGAATGGGAATCAGGACTAAAGGCTAGAGATAGGTGCCCTAATTCTTAATCCACCTCCCCACTGTCGTGCCAAACCTGGTATCTCCTCTCCCAGACATAGGTCCCACTCAGGAAAACGCCATCACTAATTTAGTGGACCACCTGAGCTGGGACCCACCCTGATGTCGTCAGATCCTGGGACCACTGCCTTGTTGTTGTCAGACCATGGAACACTCCCAGACCTTGGGGCGCCTCGTTCCCCTATGCTTCCAACCCCTGGGATCCATCCACTGCTGTCAAACATTGGGATCCCACATCAGTGCTGTCAGTTCTCAACAACCCTCCCCTCCAGTGCTGCCAGATCCAGTAACCTCCCCCATTAGTGCCAAACCCCCCCAGAACCAGTTATACAATGTTCTCTTTAAGCTGCGCAGCGCTCCAGGGAGCCCGTGCAACCAGCTTGTCAGCTTTTCAATGCAAAAGCCGCACATGTGCCATATTTTGAAGGGGTCGTGCGGTGCCAAAAATAATTACAGGGAACACTGCAGCCATCGCTATGCTACCGAAGTCCAGTCCCGTATAATGGGTTTCAAGGAAAACTGCACAAAATCGCAGAATTATATCCCCAAAACTTTGACACAAACACCAGAAAACCATGTAGGAAAATAGCTATTTACTTATTGTCACCATAAATTCCTGTGTGTTACCTGCATAACCCATTATCATTATAGAACATATTTCCTCTGATTCACTATGCAAAATGCTACTAGACATCCAGTAGCAATCCACTAATAAAAACACATTTGTGCACATTTTCTGTCCATCACACTTCCTGTGCCAAGTTCTAGCGACAGGCTTTGTTACAACATTCGCTCATTAGCTCAAATTTATATGCTCATAAAACGGCAACTCAAAACTTTTAGGAACATAGAACAGGAGTAGGCCATTCAGCCCCTCAAGCCCGTTCCACCATTCAATTAAATTGTGACTGGTCTGTACCTCAACTCCATTTACCCGTCTTTGCTCTATGTCTCTTAATACCCTTACCTAACAAAAATCTTGGTGTGGAGATGCCGGTGTTGGACTGGGGTGGACAAATGTAAGAAATCACACAACACCAGGTTATAGTCCAACAGCTTTATTTGAAATCACAAGCTTTCGGAGCGCTGCTCCTTCGTCAGGTGAAGTGGAGAGATGCATAAAAACACAGCTTATATAGTCAGAGAATAATGTCAGATGTTTACAGGTAATCTTTCTAACTGCCATTTATCACACCTCGGCAGAGAGATAATCACAGCAATCAAAGGTGTAAATGGTGTCCAAACAGGTCAGTCAGGAAAACATTACATCAAATAACAATGAGGTGGGGTCACAAGGGGTCAAATGTTGCAGATGCTGGGGTCTGTATGAAAAACAAAAAAACAGACAAAAAACATTTTTTTTGCTGGAAATCACAGCAGGTCCGGCCGCATCTGTGTGGAGAGAACAAGCCAACGTCGACTTGAGTCTGGATGACCCCACCTCATTGTTCTTTGATGTAATGTTTTCCTGACTGACCTGTTTGGACACCATTTACACCTTTGATTGCTGTGATTATCTTTCTGCCGAGGTGTGATAAATGGCAGTTAGAAAGATTACCTGTAAACATCTGACATTATTCTCTGACTATATAAGCTGTGTTTTTATGCATCTCTCCACTTCACCTGACGAAGGAGCAGCGCTCCGAAAGCTTGTGGTTTCAAATAAAGCTGTTGGACTATAACCTGGTGTTGTGTGATTTCTTACATTTAACAAAAATCTATCAATCTCAGTTTTGAAATTTTCAATTGACCCCCAGCCTCAACAGCTTTTTGGGAGAGAGTGTTCCAGATTTCCACTACCCTTTGTGTGAAGAAGTGCTTCCTGACATCACCCCTGAATGGCCCAGCTCTAATTTTAAGGTTACTCCCCCTTGTTCTGCAATCTCCCACCAGAGGAAATAGTTTCTCTCGATCTACCCGATCAAATCTTTCAATCATCTTAAACACCTCGATTAGATCACCTCCAAGGCCAATGAGATGCAGTGCCCAGATTTGAACTCTGATCTAACCAGAGCTTTGTACGACAGTAGCATTACTTCCACCCTTTTGTACCCAACCCCTTGAGATAAAGGGCAACATTTCATCAGTCTTTCCAATTATCTTTTGCCCCTGTTCACTAGCTTTTAGTGATTTCTGTACATGGACCACTAAATCTCTCAGTTGCTCCACAGTTCCTAGCTTCTTACCATTTACAAAATACTCTATCTTTTTTGGGTCCAAAGTGAATGACCTCACACTGCCCCACATTGAACTCCATCTGCCACAGTTTTTCCCACTCATTTAACCTATCAAGGTCCCTTTGCAACTTTCTGCTTCCATCTGCACTTACTACTGTGCCACCCAACTTAGCGTCATCAGCAAATTTGGATATACAGCTCTCTATTCCTTCATCTAAATCATCGACAAATATTGTGAAAAGCTGAGGCCACAGTACAGATCCCTGGGGACACCACTAGTCACATCCTGCCAATTGGAGTATATATCCATTAGCCCTACTTTCTGCCCCCAATCTCCTAACCAATTCCTTCCCATGTCAATCGGTTGCCTCCAATTCCATGCACTTTCATTTTTGCTAAAAATCGCTTGCGTGGAACCTTACTGAATGCCTTCCGAAAATCCATATAAAGAACATCCATAGAGACTCCCTTATCCACCATATTAGTAACCTTCTCAAAAAAATCAACTAGGTTAGTTAGCCATGACTTGCCCTTTATTTGTTACAAAGGGATTAGAGTATAAGAGTAAAGAAGTCTTACTACAATTATACAAGGCATTGATGAGGCCACACCTGGTGTACTGTGCACAGTTCTGGTCTCCTTACCTAAGGAAAGACATACTTGCCTTAGAGGGAGTGCAACGAAGGTTCACCAGACTGGTTCCTGGGATGAAGGGATTGCCTTATGAGGAGAGATGGAGTAGACTAGGCCTATATTCCTTAGAGTTTAGAAGAATGAGAGGTGATCTAATTGAAACATATAAAATTCTTAAGGGGCTTGACAAGGTAAATGTTGGGGAATCTAGAACACAGGGTCACAGTCTCAGAATAAGGGGTAGGCCATTTAGGACTGAGATGAGGAGAAATTTCTTCACTCAAAGGGTTGTGAATCTTTGGAATTCTCTACCCCAGAGAGCTGTGGATGCTCAGTCATTGAGTATATTCAAGGCAGAGGTCGATCATTTTTTGGGAACGAAGGGAATTAAGGGATATGGGGAATTAAGGGATATGGGGATAGTGCGGGAAGGTGGAGTTGAGGTAGATGATCAGCCATGATCTTGTTAAATGGCAGAGCAGGCCTGAAGGGTCAAATGGTCTACTCCTGCTCCTATTTCTTTATGTTCATAAATCCATGCAGGATCTCTCTGATCAGTTAATATTTGTCTAAGTGCTCCATTTCTCTGTCCCTAATAACAGATTCTAGTAACTTCCCGACAACAAACGTTAGACTAATAGGTCTTTAATTTCCTGGTTTCTCTCTCCCATGCTTCTTAAATAATGGAGTGATATTGGCAATATTCCAATCCAAGGGGACAATGACAGAATCAGAGAGTAATGAAAGTTGACCATTTCAACAACAGAAAGTGAACCAATCAAATGGTTTTCCAAAAGCCTTTCATTTTTCTTTTCCCAAAACTGAAACATCTAGGACTCAATAAAGTTTCTAACAAAGCACTTCACAGCCAATTAAGTACTTTTGAAGTATAGTCACTGTTGTATTGTAGGAAACGCAGACGACAATTTGCACACAGCAAGCTCCCACAAACAGCAATGTGATAATAACCAGATAATCTGTTTTTAGTGATGTTGGTTGAGGGACAAATATTGTGCCAGGACACTGGGGAGAACTCCCCTGCTCTTCAAAATAGTGTCATGGGATCTTTTACACGATGGAGCAGGCGGGGCCTTGGTTTAACGTCTCATCCGAAAGACGGCACATCTGACAGTGCAGCACTCCCTCAGCCTAGATTTTTGTGCTCAAGTCTCTGAAGTGGGACTTGAACCCAAAACCTTCTGACTCAGAGGCGAGAGTGCTACCAACTGAGCCATGGTTGACACACAGAGCAATCATTTCTCTCCAAAGCTTGGGCTTCAAGTCGATATCGCTCCCAGAGCTGTCATCTACACCTGTGCCTCCCCAGGATGCATCAGTATGATTCAGTGTATAACTTGCATCCTTCCTTCATGTTCTACCAGCATTTCAGTTTTGTTTGTCCAAATGTTTTGTAGACAAGCTGTAGAATGCATTTCAAAGTTTTTTTCCAGGTGGAGCTTCACATTTAAAATTATAACATGAATGATTTTTACTTCAGTTACAGCACTTAGCAGAGAGAGAAAATTGGAACGAATGATTTTATGGTTAAGTTTAGTAAAAAAATCTATTTTTTTTGTTTATACCGAGAGTTCAAAAACAATGATTGTTTACCGCATTACAGTATTTTTCCTCAGTGCAAATGTCAAAGCAAGTCTGTGTTCAGGCTATAACAGCATTTGTATTAATTTTCCAAATGCTTTGAAAATAAGTTAGCAGCTAAATTTAAGCAGCTTTCATATCAAAACTATTATCAACCGCTTCTTTTGTACTTCGGATAGAAAGGCACAGAGAAAGAAGGGTGACTAGCAGCTGTGCTTTTTAAATTTAGAAAACTTGATTAAATAATTATTGTTTACGAGAAATAATTATGCCCCTGTGTTTACTATGTCCCATACACACTGCAGCTAGATAAATAGTAATCATTTATTTCCCAAGAACCAACCAAAACCTGGTTCACTGCTCGAGCAACATCTTTCCTTAGTTTTCAAATAGGCTACATGCCCCCCTTCCCTCCACTTCTATACCCCAGCACCCCCGCTTTCAACAGCATAATCTCTGACTCAGTAATGGTAGGTCTACGAGTAACACAGGTACACGATCCCTTATCCGAAAGCCTTGGGACCAGCTGAGTTTCAGTTTTCGGAATTTTTCGGATTTCAGAAGGTATTATTATAAGACTGGGAAATTTGTATTTAATATAAATTTTAAAAGTTCAGGCTACCTCTTGCGACTGTTCCATGTCTCATTCCCCTTCCTGCTTCTCTGGAAAGCCGGATATCGGCTGACTCCTACTAAGCTGGCCCGCAAATCAGGTCCGGGGGGGGGGGGGCGGTGGGGGGGGAGAAAAGAATATCGGACGGGCCGCGGTTCAGGTCGGGGTCGGGGGGTCAGTCAGGGGGGAGGAAAGAATATCGGACGGGTCGGGGGTCGGGTCGGGTGTGGGGGGGGAAAAAAGAATATCGGACGGGTCGGGTCAGGGGAGAAAAGAATATCGGACGGGCCGCTGCAGCTATCGGACCGGCTGCTGTATTGTTGGGTTCACTCTCCCAGTACCTCCTTCACACTGCCCGGCTCGGCCTGCAATCTCCTACCCAGGAGGGAACTCAGTGACCCTCTGCCCTGCTCAGCGTAAGTCGTGCGCCACTCTGGTCATGTCGTGCGCACGACTTACGCTGAACGAAAAAACTTTCGGTTTTTAGAGGTTTTCGGTTTTCAGAAGTTCGGATAAAGGATAGTCTACCTGTATAGGCAATTTTAATCTTATCTATCATATTATAACTCATGCAAATCTCTGTGCAAACTTTCACTTAATTCACTCAAATTTCATACTCATAAAACAGTGACAAATCATCACTAAAGAGGTCAAAAATATATCACTCAGCAAGCAGGAATGCAAACCACCAATCATGAAATGTGAGCAGCTAGGAATCAAAAACAGGCAGTCAGCAAAAGCTAAAAGATAAAGAAAGGAGAAAGTGTTCCAATCAAATTGCTCCAGATAATTTCTTCAGCCAGTTTTCTCTGACATTTTTCTTCTTTAATAAGGAGAGTATATATGGCTAAAAATAACATTTGAAACATAATGCAAAAAAAAAACGCTTTTGGAGAGGGTGTAGAGGAGATTTACTAGAATGGTACCAGGGATGAGAGACTTCAGTTATGTGGAGAGCCTGGAGAAGCTGGAATTGTTCTCGTTAGAGTAGGTAAGGTGAAGGGGGGATTTAATAGAGGTGTTCAACACAGAAACATAGAAGATAAGAGTAGGAGTAGGCCATTCGGCCCCTCGAGCCTGCTCCGCCATTCAATGCGATCATGGCTGATCATTCAAATTCAGTACCCTGTCCCTGCTTTCTCCCCATATCCCTTGATCCCTTTAGCCTTAAGAAATATATCCAACTCCTTCTTGAATATATTTAATGTATTGGCCTCTACTGCCTTCTGTGGTAGAGAATTGCACAGGTTCACCACTCTCTGGGTGAAGAAATTCCTCCTCATTTCTGTCCTAAATGGCCTACCCCTTATCCTTAGACTGTGACCCCTGGTTCTGGACTCCCCGACCATCGGGAACATCCTTCCTGCATCTAGTCTGTCCAGTCCTGTCAGAATTTTATAAGTTTCAATGAGATCCCCTCTCATTCTTCTAAACTCCAGCGAGTACAAGCCCAATCGGCCCAATCTCTCCTCATACGTCATTCCTGCCATCCCAGGTATCAGCCTGGTGAATCTTCGCTGAACTCCCTCCATGGCAAGAACATTCTTCCTCAGAGAAGGCGACCAAAACTGCACACAATACTCAAGGTGTGGTCTCACCAAGGCCCTGTACAACTGCAGCAAGACATCCTTGTTCCTGTACACGAACCCTCTCGCTACGAAGGCCAACATACCATTTGCCTTCTTAACCACCTGCTGCACCTGCATGCTTACCTCCAGCGACTGGTGCACAAGGATACCCAGGTCTCGTTGCACTTCCCCTTCTCCCAATCTATTGCCATTCAGATAATAATCTGCCTTCCTGTTTTTGCCACCAAAGTGGATAACCTCACATTTATCCACGTTATATTGCATCTGCCATGCTTTTGCCCAATCACCCAACCTGTCCAAATCATCCTGGAGTTTCTCGGCATCCTCCTCACAGCACACATGCCCACCCAGCTTTGTGTCGTCTGCAAATTTGTAGATGTTACATCTAGTTCCCTTGTCTAGATCATTAATATATATAGTGAATAGCCGGAGTCCAAGGATCGATCCCTGCGGTGCCCCACTAGTCACTGCCGGCCACTCGGAAAAAGACCAGTTTATTCCAACTCTTTGCTTTCTGTCCGCCAACCAGTTCTCTATCCAAGTCAATACCTTGCCCCCAATCCCATGTGCCTTAACTTTACACGCTAATCTCTTATGCGGGACCTTATCGAAAGCCTTCTGAAAGTCCAAATACACCACATCCACTGGTTCTCCCTTATCTATTTTACCAGTTACATCCTCAAAAAATTCCAGTAGATTAGTCAAGCACGATTTACCTTTTGTAAATCCATGTTGACTTTGTCCGATCCTGTCACTGTTTTCCAAGTGCTCTGCTATTACATCTTTTATAATGGACTCTAGCATTTTCCCCACTACCAATGTCAGGCTTACCGGTCTGTAATTCCCCGTTTTCTCTCTACCACCTTTTTTGCATAGTGAGGTAACATTAGCTACCCTCCAATCCATGGGTACTGTTCCAGATTCCATCGAATGTTGGAAGATGATCAGCAATGCATCTACTATTTCTAGGGCCACTTCCTTAAGTACCCTAGGATGTAGATTATCAGGCCCTGGGGATTTATCGGCCTTCAATTCCATCAATTTCCCTAACACCATTTCCCTACAAATACTGATTTCTTTCAGTTCCTCCCTTTCATCAGACCCTATGTTCCCCGACATCTCTGGGGGGTTATTTGTGTCCTCCTCTGTGAAGACAGAACAAAAATATGTATTTAATTGGTCTGCCATTTCTTTGTTCCCCATTATAAATTCCCCTGATTCTGACTGCAAGGGACCAACGCTTGACTTCACCCATCTTTTTCCCTTCACATATCTATAAAAGCTTTTATAGGCAGTTTTTATGTTCCCAGCAAGCTTACTCTCATATTCTATTTTCCCTTTCTTAATTAATCCCTTTGTCCTCCTTTGTTGAATCCTAAACTGCTCCCAATCCTCAGGTTTGCTGCTTTTTCTGGCCAATTTATATGTCCTCTCCTTGGATCTTATGCTATCCCTAATTTCCCTTGTTAGCCACGGTTGAGTCACCTTTTTTGTTTTATTTTTATGCCAAACTGGGATGAACAAATTCTGTAGTTCATCCATGCGGTCTTTGAATGTTTGCCATTGCCTATCCACCGTCACCCCATTGAGTGACATTCCCCAATCAATCCTACCTCACACCTCAGACCATCGTAGTTTCCTTTATTTAAATTCAAAATCACGAGGGGTTTTGATAGGGTAAATAAGGAGAAACTTATTCCACTGGTGGTATGGTCGATAACCAGAGGACACAGGTCCAGGATACAGGGAACTTTGTGCTATCCGGCACCCATGGGACCGAGCTACTGCCGTTTTTTTAAAAGTTCCGGATAGACCAGCGTCAATGTTATCAGATAGGAGCTTTTCATCGCAGTATCTGACCACAAACACTGTTGCTCAGCAACAGCTTGTAAACACTCGGCCCAGTAGCTTGGAAGCGTCTCTGAAGCTGTTGCTAAGCGACAAAGACGCTTTCCAGAGCCTGCCTGTGAAAAGAATGCTAGGAGAAAAAAAAACCTAACCAAAACAGCTGCTGATTTCTGCCATTAGATCAAAGTTGCCGGACATTCAAATTCCGGATAGCTCAAAGTTTCCTGTAATTGGCAAAAAATCCAGGGGGAAAATTATAACTTTTCTTTTTACACTGCAAGTTGTTGTGATCTGGAACGCGCTGCCTGAAAGGGTGGTGGAAGCAGATTCAATTGTAACTTTCAAAAGGGAATTGGATATATACTTAAAAAGTAGAAATATACACAGCTATGGGTAAAGAGCAGGGGAGTGGGACTAATTGGTAGCTCTTTCAAAGAGCCAGCACAGACAATGATGGGCCGAATGGCCTCTTCCTTCTGTGCTGTTTGATTCTATGAAAAGAATTTACTAAACTGAACCATAAAACTGGTTAGTGATAGAAATGCCTGCCTGCCTGCTAGATGCTCCCATCAGATTGGCATGTGTGTGTGTGCGTGTGTGAGAGAGAGAGAAAGAGAGAGAGCGCAAGAAAGAAAAACAAGACGACAATAAACATTTTTGTGCAGGCTTCCTAGTGTCAGTATCATTAGCTAGAGGAGAGGGGGAGACTGGAACCAAGCGTATTGATCGGCAACAGACTTTGGGGAGTATCAGCCAAGATGTGTATCAGCCACAAATACTGACAGTTCAGTGAGTGTCAGCCAAGTAATGAGTCATAATGTAACTATTTTATGAAACAATAAAAATTAATAAACACAGCAAGATGTCTTATAATCCTTATTTTTAGATTGCTTTTACGATTTCCCAGTCGCTCCTCGATTCTGCCCTCTGACAATGGGGATCAGCCTCACCGCTCTCCCCTGCACTGCCTCCAGGGCTTGGATGTCTCCCTAATGTTGCAGCAAGAAAAGCTGGATGCAATATTCTAGGTGAAGCCTGACCAGGCCCGTGCACAGCTTCAGCATGACCTTGGGGATCTGAACTCAACTGATCTGGCAATATAACCCAGCATCTTGTTGGGTTTATTTTATTGTTGCCACAAATTGCTTGCACATGGTAAGTGGCAAGTCAACTCCCCCCTCTATCCCACCCACAGGGTACATCTCCTATTTTTTTTACTTCTGATAAATGCAGTCTCTTGCATTTGTTGATATTCAACTTCATTTTCTAATCATCCAAGGCCTAAACCCTGTTGAGGTCTCTTTGTAAGATCTTGGCTACCCACTATGTCCACAACCAACTCCTTCCCCCAAGCTAGTGACATCTGTGATCGTAACTACCTTACACAAAGTCTTGGCATTCAGGCAATTTATGCATACCTGGAACAGGAGTTGTCCCAGCACAGATCCTGGGGCACCCCACTCAACACCACCTTCATTTTGACTTGGTTCTGACTGTCTTCTGCTTCTTTCCCTTTAGCCAGTAACTAATACACATCTATTTGATGTTCCCCATGTCTGGAATGTCACCACTTCAAAAAGTCTCTGAGGTTGGTCAGGCAAGTTCTACCCTTTCTAAAGCCAAGTTAGCTGTCATTTATTTGTGTATTTTATACAGGTATTCTTCCACTCGACCTCGCAATATTGATTCAATTAGATATCCAAATATTGAGGTGAGGCTAATAGGCCTGTAGTTGGCATATATTACATTGCCCATCCTAGTAAGCCCAATGGTTATTTTCAATAAATCAATAAACCTCCATAATGTTCACTGACTTTTTCCAAAGTGATCGTCAGTGCTTCATAAAATCTCTCTTGTCTATACTTCAAATATGTAACAATGAAAATGATGAACTGTCAAAATGCAACTCTAAAAATGGACGAGAACAAATGAAACCCTCACAGCACCAGGGACCCGGGTTCGAATCCGGCCTCGGGTGACTGTCTGTGTGGAGTTTGCACATTCTCCCCGTGTTTGCGTGGGTTTTCTCCGGGTGCTCCGGTTTCCTCCCACAATCCAAAGATGTGCGGGTTAGGTTGATTGGCTATGATAAATTGACCCTTAGTGTTAGGGGGATTAAATACGTGGGGTTACGGGGATAGGGTGGGATATGTGTTGGTGTAGGGGTTACGGGGATCGGGTGGGACATGTGTCGGTGCAGGCTCGATGGGCCGAAATGGCCTCTATCTGCACTGTGGGGTTTCTGTGATTTCTGTGATCTGTGAAAACAGTAACTCTTGAACTATGGATGCAACTATCAGGAAATATTGAGCAGGCTAGGGCTCTTTTCTCTGGAAAATAGAAGACTAAGAGGGGACCTGATAGAAGTTTTTACAATTATGATGGGGTTCGATAGGGTGGATGTGGAGAAACTGTTTCTACTTGTCGGGGAGTCCAGAACTAGGGGGCATAAATATAAGATAGTCACTAATACATCAAATAAAGAATTTAGGAGGAATTTCTTTACAGAGAGTGGTGAGAATATGGAACTCGCTGCCACATGGAGTGGTTGAAGCTGATGCCATTGGTGCATTTAACGAGCGGCTTGATGCATACACAAGGAAAAAGAGAATAAAGGGATACTGGGGAAGAGGCAAGTAGAGTGGGAGAAGACCAGTGTGGAGTATAAACACTGGTATAGACCAGTTGGACTGAATGGCCTGTTTCTGTGCTGTAGATTTTATATACAGTCCCCACCACTTACACCTTATCATGGGTAGCTGCCTCTATGGGCAAATAACACTAACCATTTGCCATAGTGGTTAGCACTGTTGCCTCACAGCTCCAGGGGCCCGGGTTCGAATCTGGCCTCGGGTGACTGTGTGGAGTTTGCACATTCTCCCCGTGTTTGCGTGGGTTTCCTCCGGGTGCTCCGGTTTCCTCCCACAGTCCAAAGATGTGCGGGTTAGGTTGATTGGCTATGATAAATTGACCCTTAGTGTTAGGGGGATTAAATACGTGGGGTTACGGGGATAGAGTGGGATATGTGTTGGTGTAGGGGTTACGGGGATCGGGTGGGATATGTGTCGGTGCAGGCTCGATGGGCCGAAATGGCCTCTATCTGCACTGTGGGGTTTCTGTGATTCTGTGATTCTCAATTTCAATTCAATTCAATTCAAATCGCTTTATTGGCATGACAAGTTACATCTTATGTTGCCAAAGCATCGGAAAACATTCATGTTTGTTCACAAAAATACAGATCTATCCATACAGTGTATTACAAAGGCGCCACTTAAAACGTATCAAGTGTGCTGGCTTTTCAAGCCGTTCCAATAAGTTCTTCGCACCTCGTTAATCGCCTGTTTTACTGATTTACACACCGTTCTTTTGAAACCTTGGAG
Source organism: Somniosus microcephalus (assembly GCF_052327205.1). Classification (NCBI taxonomy): domain Eukaryota; kingdom Metazoa; phylum Chordata; class Chondrichthyes; order Squaliformes; family Somniosidae; genus Somniosus; species Somniosus microcephalus. The sequence goes on from NC_141013.1 coordinate 42,572,601, forward strand.
GGAGGAGGTAAGCAAGCTAGGGGAAAGGGTCTGCGTGTGAAATCGCCCCTTTGTCTTGGTAATTAGATTCCAACTGATTAGACCCTAAAGCCACTAAACGCTTTCCTTGTCACTGACTGTTGAGTCGCAGCTGCAAATCAATGACTTACAAATGCTCTAACCAAAGAAGCTGTGATGTTGTCTAAGTGGCAAAGTCCTCAAACAGTGACATATATGTACATAGTAGTGAGGAGGCTTTATAAGCGGAGTACTTGGTAATACTTGGGGGTGTTTGTGTACAAATTTCTGAAGGTGGCAGGACAGGTTAACAAATTAGTTAATAAAGCACATGGGATCCTGGGCATTATTAATAGAGGCAGAGAGTACAAAGCCAGGAAATTATGCTAAACCTTTATAAAACACTAGTTCAGCTCAGCTGGGGCTTTGTGTCCAATTCTGGGCACCGCATTTTAGCAAGGATTTGGAGAGGGTACAGAAGAGATTTACTAGAATGGTTCCAGGGATGAGGGATTACAGTTACGTGGATAGACTGGAGAAGCTGGGGTTGTTCTCCTTGGAGCAGAGAAGGTTAAGTAGAGATTTGATAGAGGTGTTTAAAATAATGACGGGTTTAGTTAGAGTAAATAAAGAGGAGCTGTTTCCAGTGGCTGAAGGGTCGCTAACGAGAGGGCACAGATTTAAGGTGATTGGCAAAATAACCAGAGGCAACAGGAGGAAAACTCTCTTACGCAACGAGTGGTTAGGATTGGGAATGCACTGCCCGATAGGATGGTGGAAACAGATTCAATAGTAGCCTTCAAAAGGGAATTGAATAAATACTTGAAGAGCAAAAATTGCAAGGATATGGGGAAAGAGCGGGAGAGTGGGACTAACTGAATTGCTGTTCGAAAGAGCCAGCGCAGACTCGATGGGCCAAATGGCCTCCTCTATGCTTTACTATTCTATGATTCTATTCAATGACACCCAAAGTCAACATTCATCAAAGTCATTGTCCACCCCCACGTAGTTTGACCAAACATTGCGTGGCTTGGCTGAAATCCAGCAGTGTATCGATGATGCCCAATGCTCGAATGATCTCCATAGAGGGTAACTGTTACCGACACCACTTGGGCGGTAATCTAGTGGATTGGATTGTTCTGTTGTATAACCTGATTGTGACAACGGAGGTGCTTTTACAATGCGTGAGTGATCCACTGCAGCAGATTTAAACTTATGTTTTAAGTGATATATACTCCAGCGGTAAAGTGTTGGGTGGGACAATGCTATGTGGCTGAGGGTTAGATATAGGTTGTCACCTGTAAATCTCATGAATTCCTAATGTTTACCAAAACATCATAAGAACATAAGAAACAGGAGTCGGCCATTCGGCCCCTCGAGCCTGCTCTGCCATTCAATAAGATCATGGCTGATCCAATCTTGGCCTCAACACCACTTTCCCGCTCTCTCCCCACACCCCTTGACTCCCTTGTAGTTTAAATGTCTGTCAATCTCCGCCTTGAATATATTCAGTGACTCCGCCTCCACAGCTCTCCGGGGTAGAGAATTCCAAAGATTCACGACCCTCAGAGAAGAAATTCCTCCTCAACTCCGTCTTAAATGGGCGACCCCTTATTCTGAAACTATGCCTCCTAGTTCTAGATACCCCCGCTAGGGGAAACATCCTCTCAGCATCCACCCTGTCAAGCCCCCTCAGAATCTTATATGTTTCAATAAGATCACCTCTCATTCTTCTAAACTCCAATGAGTATAGGCCCAACCTGCTCAACCTTTCCTCATACGTCAACCCCTTCATCCCAGGAATCAACCTAGTGAACCTTCTCTGCACTGCCTCTAATGCAAGTACAGGTAGACTATCCTTTATCCGAAAACCTCGGGACCAGCCGTGTTTCGGTTTTCGGAAAATTTAGGATTTCGGAAGGTATTTTATAAGACTGGGAAATTTGTCGGGGGTGGGTCGGCGGTCCGCGGGGGGGGTCGTCGGGGGGGGGGGGTCGGCGGGAGTCGGTGGGGTCGGGGTCGGCGGGGGGGTCGGCGGGAGTCGGGTCCGCGGGGGGGTCGGGGTCGGCGGCGGGGGTCGTGCGCACGACTTACGCTGACCCTCTGCTCAGCGTAAGTCGTGCGCCACTCTGGTCATGTCGTGCGCACGACTTACGCTGAACGAAAAAACCTTTGGTTTTTAGAGGGTTTCGGTTTTCGGAAGTTCGGATAAAAGGTAGTCTACCTGTATATCCTTCCTTAAATATGGAAACCACAACTGTACACAGTACTCCAGGTGCAATCTCACCAGTGCCCTGTAAAGTTGCATCAAAACTTCCCTACTTATATACTCCATCCCCCTTGCAATAAAGGCCAACATTCCATTAGCCTTCCTAATTACTTGCTGTACCTGAATGTTAACTTTTTGTGTTTCATGTACAAGGTCTCACTCCATTTAAATAATAATTTGCTTTTTCATTCTTCCTTCCAAAGTGGATAACCTCACATTTTCCCACGTTGTACTCCATCTGCCAAATTTTTGCCCACTCACTCAACCTATCTATATCCCTTTGCAGAGGGATAACTCCTGGTTATGAAGCAGGATTAGTGGATGCCACAGAGTGGGATATTTTTCATCCTCTTGACCAGAAAATGGCAAATATAGTCAACTGAGATTAAAAACAAGAGAAAATAACTAGGAGAAGGAAAGAATAAAAATAAAGGAAAAAACCTTTAAATCCAATAATAGATTACTGTGGGAAAAGTGAGTCAATCAGTTTAAGGTCATTAATTAGTTTAAAACGGGAAATATTTAATCACTTCCAATGCAAGGAAAATTATAAAGTTCTTAGATTAGTATCCGAGATAGAAAACTAACCCACTTTCTTTCTAATCTTTAGCATTTAAATTTAAAATGCACTTTTTGTCAAGAGTGAACATTCATGTCATGGCTGATGAAAGGAATTCTAAATCCACCAAAACACGGCCACATCGGAACCCTGTGCTTCTGGAACAGACGGCCCTCATATTGTAGATAGTGAATAATTCTTTCAAAATCTGGACGAGGAGGGTCATCAGTAGAATGCTTCCTAACATAGAAACATAGAAGATAGGAACAAGAGTAGGCCATTCGGCCCCTCGAGCCTGCTCCGCCATTCGATGTGATCATGGCTGATCATCCAAACTCAGTACCCTGTCCCTGCCTTCTCCCCATATCCCTTGATCCCTTTAGCTCTAAGAAATATGTTTAACTCCTTCTTGAATATATTTAAAGACTTGGCCTCAACCGCCTTCTGTGGTAGAGAATTCCACAGGTTCACCACTCTCTGGGTGAAGAAATTCCTCCTCATCTCTGTCCTAAATGGCTTACCCCTTATCCTTAGATTATGACCCCTGGTTCTGGACTCTCCGACCATCGGGAACATTCTACCTGCATCTAGTTTGTCCAGACCTGTCAGAATTTTATAAGTTTCGATGAGATCCCCTCTCATTCTTCTAAACTCCAGCGAGTATAAGCCCAGTCGACCCAATCTCTCCTCATACGTCATTCCTGCCATCCCAGGGATCAGCCTTGTGAATCTTCGCTGAACTCCTTCCATGGCAAGAACATCCTTCCTCAGATCCATCCTTTTTTACAGGCATTACCTCATACTATTCTCATTCAGCAGTGACTACTGAACTTGTTATATTGACATGGGAAGCTGCAAAGTTAAAGGAGCCAAAGATACTGCTAGTCTTGCTAATATACAACAGCATTTCCGCGCGGACACTTGACGTCAGCTCTGTTGTATATCTGTCGACATGTCCGCATCAGAACAGTTATGATAGTGAAGTTATGGTCTCTGTAAAACAACTTTAATTTCCAATGAGATGCATTAAAGCTACAGATGTATTATCACAACCAATGATCTAGTGTTGAATTATATACATTTTCTTACATATCCAAGCAAGTGCTGTATTTAACATTAAATAGATTTAACTTTGTTAGAATTAACCTTCCATTCCAATATGATTGTGCGACTCGCCGCTCATTTCATAATAATGAGTGTTCTACATTAGAAAGGAATTCAGTGTCAGTATTCAATGGGATATCTATGACACCAAGGGACGTTCTTTCAATGCATCACTTCTTTCATTTTTCTCCCCTTACCCTCCTATCCTGAAGATGGTAATTCATGTGACAGAAGGTGGAGATCTCACCCAGGAGCTCATCCTTCAAATCTCAACCTGGATAGTGGCCATCAGTGCGTTATTTGACTATAGATGCTGGGACAAGGGAGTGCGATCCTGCCCTCACCCAGTGTGAAAGTCCATCGATCTGTGTCACACGCATACTCACACTTGCTCTTACCCACTCCTCCAGCCAGTCACTGGATAGTAGTCAGAAGCAGAAACCCTAGCTGATATTTATATTTTCTTTCCCTAGTTCAGGATTACTGCAGCCAATGGTGTGCTCCCATCATTGTCCCAATTACGATTGGTTAACGCAGCACCGATCAGGCAGTAAAATATTGAAACCTTGCAATGAGCTGATGAGGGCAAGAGAAGGGAAATTTAAATATGATAAAAATATATTTAAAAGAGAATATCTAAACTAGGTTTCCATATTACTAAAGATGGAACACCACAGCTGTATTATGAAGTGTGCCATACATTTCAGCCCTCAGCAATATTTTGAAGAAAATATTCAAATCTATAATAGGGTCAGTTACAAGGTTGCAATGTATTTGAATGAACTGGCATCATATTCTCTCTTTTAAAAAAATGCCAAACAGGAATTCCTTAGGAATTGCAAACACTAAAGTTAGAAAAGCTGTACACTGTCTATGAGGCTGAAACAGTCCAGTCACAATTACTGGAGCAAGACGGGTGGGTGGAGGAGAACCTACCATTCTCCATGGCGCAATGGGTAAATGTAATGCGTGGTCTGGCACTGGGTTAGATAGATTAAGAAGCTCCCAGATTCAAAGCCTGCCATGTACAGCACTGTTCTGGGTTGGCTAAATAGTCCAGCAATGAGAGTGCTGGATTCACTTCAGCATCTTTGGGCTGGAGAAGGAAAAATAATCCCACCCCTGCTTGCTATTCAGCAATCCCTGCTGGAATACCTTGCTGACAGAGTCAGGGTCTTGTAGAACAAATGACCACTTAGGCAAGACTCTAAAGGGATTTCTCCCCCTTCTGAAAAAGTACTGCAGCAAAGCCATTGCCTAGAAGAGGAGGGATAAATGATGAAAATTGGAGGGCAAAATAATGGAAAGTTGATACCAATAACATTGATCTTTACAGCACAGGAGGAGTCCATTAGGCCCATCATGCCTGTGCCAGCTCTTTGAAAGAGCTATCCAATGAGTTACATTCCCCTGCTCTTTCCTCATAGCCTTGTAATTTTTTCCTTTTCAAGCATGGCCAATCTGAATCTGCTTCTGCCACTCTTTCAGGCAGTGTGTTCCAGATCATCATAACTGCATAAAAAAAATGTCCTCATGTCCCCGCTGGTTCTTTTGCCAATGATCTTAAATCTGTCTCTTTTGGTGACCGGCCCTCCTGTCAGTGGAAACCATGACTCCTTATCTACTTTATCAAAATCCCTCATAATTTTGAACATCTCTATTAAATTGCCCCTTAACCCTCTCTGTTCTAGGGAGAACACTTCCAGCTTCTCTAGTTTCTCCATATAACTGAAGTCCCTCATTCCTGGTATCATCCTGGTAAAACTCCTCTGCACCTTCTCCAAGGCCTTGAAATTCTTCAATATATTCTGCTTATGAGAGGAGGCTAGTTGTAATTGTAAGCATTTATTAAAGACTCATTTTTTTCCACTTGGTTTCTTAACCATTACATTGTAGTTACAAGGGGTCAAAATCGCACCCCAACCAGTGAATAGGCCCATTTTGGCTATTTGGGCAACATGGCCCCAGGATCATTATATGCACAAGCACGCTTGTGTTTGCGAATTGGGGCGCTAGCCTTGTTCGGGTCGACTATGTACAATAACTTACACTTTCTTCCTGTGTATTTTCACTAGCAGAGGGTGCAATATGGCTGCATTGGAATTAGTCTCAGGACAAATGGAAAAAAATGCAGATGTTAATCAGTTTCAACACCTTCTCAAAGCTGCAGAGCAGACCCGAGCTGATCTGTCCAGGCAGGAAAATCTTGTTTTCAATTTGCCAGTTGAATGTTCCACTAGAATTCGGGTGGAGGCATGCATCTCACTGTATGTCCTTTCAGCTTTTGTTTGGGAGTTGGTCCTGGTGTTAATAGCCAGGGCTCCTCTATAAAGTGCTCACAAAATGTGGCTGCTGCTAGAGTATCGCACACTCACCTGCATTACGCTGTTTCTGTGGTATTACTGACGATTTCTTCCACTTTACTGATGGAGAGGCTAATCGGGCATTAAGTGGCGAGGTTAGATTTATGATACTTTTTGTGGATAGAACATACCAAGATAAAAATAAGACTTGTGTTTCTCTAGCGCCTGTCACGACCTCAGGACATCCTAAAGTGCTTTACAGCCAATGAAGTGCTTTTGAAGTGTAGTCACTGTTGTAATGTAGGAAACACGGCAGCCAATTTGCACACAGCTCCCACAATCAACAATGTGACAATGACCAGATACTGTTTTAGTGATGTTAGTGGAGAGATCAATACTGGTCAGGACACCAGGAGAACACCCTACTCCACTTTGAATAGGGTCATGGGATCTTTTATCCGAGAGTACAGACTTTTCAGTTTAACACCTCATCCTGAAGACAGTACCTCCAACAGTGTAGCACTCCCTCAGTATGGCACTGAGAAGACAAGATCAAAGCTGGAACATTATTCCAAACCATCAATTACATCTTTAAGAATCCAAGGCCTAGAAATTGACTATAGCCCCGTTTGGGGCGCCAGCCTCGTCAGGGTACTAAAAGTAGCGCCCCGGAAGCAGTCGCGGCCGCTCGCCGGAAATTCAGTTGGAGCACCCCAGAGGGAAGTGTGGCGCTATGGGAGGCGCCCCGCATCCCTCTTGGGGCGCTGCAACTATCGCTGCGCAACGTGCTGCAACGCCACACGCTGCGGCACGTCACGCTGCGGTACTGCAGGCCTTCCTCCCCTTCTTAAAGGGGAGGGGCCTTGTGCAGCGCGATCTGGGGCCCAGCTGGGCCCCCGAGGATTGCGAGTGCCGGCAAAAGAGCCCGGCACCGAGGAGAAGTGCTGGGCTCTTGGAATGCAGTCGGCACTCCGCGGGGGGGGGGGGGGGGGGGGCTCAGGAGGCCGGGGACGGCAGCGCGGAGAGCTGCTGGCAGGCGGCCAGCAAGAAAATGGCCGCCCCGCACCTCTCCTTTAATTAGCGCCTCTACCGCCGCAGGTAGGCCCCCCTGAACCGGTCGCACATAGCGTCCGGCGTTAATTCAGGGGGCGCATCTAAATATCGTGATCGGGCCATCAGCGGGGCGCTGCGCACACCGATGACGCCATCGGTAGCGGCGCAGCGCTAACGGCTAGCGTCACCATTAGCGTCCCGCTAAATTTAGCGGGAGGCGTGGCCAGTGGCTTCCGACCCACTTAGCGCCCTCTTAAGGCGCTAACGGGTGGCGCAGCCCACTGAATTTCTAGGCCCAAGTTCTCACAGTCAGAACATGGAAGTCACAAAGTGTCCATTTAATAAGGGTGAGTAGAAATACAGAAGTAAAAATACCATAAACATTGTGGAATCCACTGTGGGACCTGCATAAGTAAGAATGACTGAAATTAGGGAGCTATAACCCTTGTGCAGCCTCTAAAATCTTAGTTTTGATTGTGTACTTGGGCACTCAGGCCCAATTCTGTGATGCATGTGGAATGTGTGTGCAGTCTCTGAGCACACCAGCAGGGAATTGATCCCAATATTCCATCAAATAGTATTCCAGACTGCTTCAAAAAAAGTCGAACGTAGCTCAATACAGAATCAATCATGTTACAGTGTGCAACGTGGCTTACATTTGACAGAAGATGGAGTAATCTGGCAATGTTACTCCAGATAAGGACAGAACTACAGATCTGGAAAAAAACTATGCTGGAGAGGTAGGTAGTGCTCTCCTGAAGAGCAGGTTTCAGGGTGCATCATCAGGTAATGTGTAGGGATCGCCAGATTACATGGTTGCTAGATACAAAGTAGCAAAACCATTCCCTTCTCCCACAATGATGTGCACAAATATACACAAACGTAACAGTGAAATATGAACAGATTATCTTTCAATAACATACTACAGGAATGGTTCTCAAATTGTGGGCACAGAGCCTGTCCAGGTGGAGCATCGGGAGGGGCATAACTATTGATCTGCTGCCACCTCCTACCCAACTCCCTCACCACCACTGCACTCTTCCCACAAGACAGCACAAACGTTGCAGGAAGCAGAGGACAAGGAGCTGCCAAGAGAAAAAGTGAAAAATAAGAGAACACAGAGAAACAGAAGTGAAGGATTACAAATAGAGAGGGAAAAAAAGATAAAAGAAACAAAGAAGGGTTGGCAGATTTTCCAGTACCAGTATCCATGAGAGGCTGTAGGAACTTTTTGGTGGAGCCCAGTGTAGAAAAGTTAGCGAACCACTGCATTGGAGAAAGGAAAACGAAATTACCCTAACAGCATTAATTTACCTGCTGGTGGCCAAGCTTTGATGTATCCAGTGCAGTGCACGACTGAATACTGCGACTCTCCTTCCTTGACAGGTCCCAAGCCATTCCTATAAAGACATTAACGTCGTATCAGCTGTGATTACTGATGTCAAATTAAAAAAAAGAGACATATACAAAGGATTAAAACAAAATAGAATCAGGGAATCTTCACATGCAGCTAAAAGATAGCTAATATTTAATACATAAAATATACAAGGGTATCACCTGTATCTCTTCCGCAAAACAGTCAGCCTACTCAACGAGATGTGTTCCAAGGGAGCCGTTCCATACCTGCATTGAAAAAGTCCATTACAGTTAAGCTATGTTAAATATCGGCAGTGCCTTTGTACTTGAGGCTGTCTGAACAACTGTATAATCACTGTTGGTTTAACGGCGAGGACACTCATAGTCCAGACTTCTTTCTGGTATTTTTTTTTAATTACTTGTGTTCAACATAAAACGCCAACTTCCATTGGCGAGCCAATGCTTTCAATGAAACGAAACCTGACCAATTGCATGAACTAAGAGATCGTGTGCCACATGGTAAACAGAGCACAGGGTATGCACCAAAAACAGTATCGGCAGTCACCATGTCCTCCAGGACACACTCAATCAACAACAACTGGCATTTATATCGAGCCCTTAACATAGGGTTTCACAAATAGACATATGGAATACAGATGCCAAGCCAGGAGGAGATTAGGAGTGATCCACTGTTTTGGCAAAGATATAATTTTTGAGGAGGTTTTTTTAAAGGTGGATAGAGAGATGGAGAGGCAGAGATCAACAGAAGGAGTTCCAAATTATCGGACCAATGCAGCTGAAGGTTCTGCCACCAAAGGAAATGCACAAAAGGCCAGAATAAGAGAAATGGAGTGTGCAGGAGAGGGCAGAAGGCCGGAGGAGACTGCAGACAAAGTAGGGCAATGTCACAGATGGAGTTACAGACAAAGTCAAAGATTTCTAATTTAATGCACTGGCAGGGGAAGGGTCAGAGTAAGTGTAAACCAATGAGGATAGGGATGATGGGTGAGCGGGACATACTGCGGAACAGGATACAGGCAGCGGAGTTTTGGAGAAGTTGAAGTTTACTGAGGGTGGCGGATGGAAAGCTAGCAAGAAGAAAGTTAGAACAGTCAAATGTGGAGGTGATAAAGGGATATGCAAGAGTTTCAGTGTCAGAAGGTGAAGTGGGAGGTGGGGGGACGGGAGAAGGCAGTCACTGCTGTGAAGTCGAATCAACGGTCTTTATGATGGTGTTTTCCACAGATTTATCCAGTCTAAGAGTGAGACCACAAAGCTAAGGTTACAATAAACTTGATTAATAGTTTAGTAAGAAGTTAAATTATACAGAAGCAAAAATAAATCAAATTAGCTAGCAATACAGTACACAACTTTCATCAGTGCCTTAACTGGTGGAGAGCATACTGAACGCTTCAATTTAAAATAGTTACAAAGCAAGTGAGAAGAGGGGTTAGGAGATATTTCTTTACATATGGTGCATGGAATGGTTTGCCACAGAGACTAAACGGCGAGAACAATGAACCACACTACTATTTTGGTGCGCACTCAAACCATTGCAATGGAGTACTTTGCCATAGTTGCATTTTTTAAGGGGAAGATATACGGCTATGAGGAGAGAGTAGGGCAGTGGGATTCCTTTGGATTGCTTTAGTGAAGAGTCAGCACAGAGACACAGGCCAAATGGCCACTTAACCAAATTGAAGCCCATGGGATTAAAGGGGCAGTGGCAGCGTGGATACAAAATTGGCTAAGATACAGAAAGCAGAGAGTGGTGAACGGTAGTTTTTCCAGAGTGGAGGGTGTATACATTTTGATATACGTTAATGACCTGGACTTAGGTATAAATGGGCATAATTTTAAAGTCTGCAGATGACATGAAACTCAGAAATGTAATAAACAGTGAGGAGGATAGTAACAGACTTCAGGAGGACATAGGCTGACTGGTGAAATGGGCGGACACATGGCAGGTGCAATTTAATGCAGAGAAGTGATGCAAATAAATACAAATAAATAAATTAAATACAACTTTAAAATACCAGTTGGGGAGCAGCTCGTAAAACAGCAGCCATACAGGTCGGCGCTGATGTCATAAATGACAAATAAAATTGAATTGAATTGAAAAAAGTGATGCGTATTGGTCGGTAGAATGAGGAGAGGCAATAGAAACTAAATGGTCCAATTTCAAAGGGGGTGCAGGAACAGACATGGGAGTGTATGTACACAAATCTTTGACGGTGGTAGGATAAGTTGAGGCGGCTGTTAATAAAAGCATATGGGATTCTTGTCTTTATAAACAGAGGCATAGGGGACAAAAGCAAGGACGTTTTTTATGCTAAACCTTTCCAAATCACTGGTTAGGCCTCAGCTGGAGTAGTGTGTTCAATTCTGGGCACCACACTTTAGGAAGGATGTCAAGGCCTTGGAGAGGGTGCAGAGGAGATTTACTAGAATGGTACCAGGGATGCGGGACTTCAGTTACGTGGAGAGATTGAAGAAGCTGGTGTTGTTCTCCTTAGAGCAGAGAAAGTAAAGGGGAGATTTGATACAATGGTTCAAAATCATGAAGGGTTTTGATAGAGTAAATAAGGAGAAACTGTTTCCAATGACAGGAGGGTCGGTAACCACAGGACACAGGTTCAAGGTAGTTGGCAAAAGAACCAGAGGCGACATGAGGAAAAAAAATTTATGCAGCTAGTTATGATCTGGAATGCACTGCCTGAAAGGGTGGTGGAAACAGATTCAATAATAACTCTCAAAAGGAAATTAGATAAATAGTTGAAGTGGAAAAATGTGCAGGTCTATGGGGAAAGAGCAGGGGAGTGGGACTAACTAGATAGCTATTTCAAAGAGCCGGCACAGACATGATGGGCCAAATGGCCCCCTTCTGTGGTGTATCATTCTACGATTCTCTGCTAGCAAAATATCTAATTACCCTCGCACATTTAATGCAGAACACAGGAACATCGTGTGTGAAATGTTGCCAGCTTCCCATCTGCTGCACATTTCAAGCAAAATGTCTTTTGATTGTTAACAATGTATATGTTGTGAAATATCCAGTTCTTAGAAAGCCCATCACCAACTACAATGGAGTTCTTTTTTGGTAAATATCTAACATACAACATTCCATTACAATGAAATATCCAAGAAAGTTACTTAATCCAGTTCTTCCAGAACTATATTGCAGCTCTCGTGAAAACCAACAACTACAGTACTTAACTCATTTCATCAAGTTATTTGACGGATGCTCTATTGGTAAAAAAACAAATCGAGGTGTACTAATCACTTTGAGACTTAAGGCCAGCTCCAAACAACCTTTCCGAAGCATGCCATTAAAAGAATGTTTGGAATCCCATAACAGATCAGTGATGAAACCTTTTTTAATTCATTCATGGGATGTGGGCGTCACTGGCAAGGCCAGCATTTATTGCCCATCCTTAATTGCTCGAGAAGGTGGTGGTGAGCCGCCTTTTTGAACCTCTGCAGTCCGTGTGGTGAAGGTACTCCCAGTGCTGTTAGGTAGGGAGTTCCGGGATTTTGACCCAGTGGCGATGAAGGTGATATTTTTCCAAATCAGGATGGTGTGTGACTTGGAGGTGGCGGTGTTCCCATGCACCAGCTGCCCTAGTATTTCTAGATGGTCGAAGTCGTGGATTTGGGAGGTGCTGTTGAAGAAACTTTGATGAGTTGCTACAGTACACCATTACCCTTCGACCTCAGGTCTCCCCCTTTCCAATTCCTCTTGATCCCAACACTCCCAGAACTCAAGAGCTCCAACCAATGCAGCTATACTTTCTCATTACTACTAAACCCTGAGCCACATTCTCTAGGATCACCCAGTTTGCTAAACTTCGCATTCCACCATTCCCAAGTGTTACCAAAACCTTGGTACCCATTACCCCTGCTAAACCCCACAACCATACCCATTGTTACTAAACTCCCTATGTCTACCTCCTCTGCTACACGTTGCCTATCATCTTACTATGTATCCAAAGCTTTGAAAAAGTTAAATAAAAGAGAAAGAACTTGCATTTATGTAGCTATTTTCACTTTACAGCCAATGAAGTAGTTTTGAAGTGCAGTCGCTGTTCGAATGTAGGAAACGCAGGAACCCGGAAGCCAATTTGCATACGTCCAGGTTCCATAAACAGCAATGTGATCATGACCACATGACCTGTTTTAGTGATGTTGGTTGAGGGATAAACATTGGTCAGGGTACCAGGGTACGTCCACCTGAGAGGGCAGAGAGTGCCTTGGTTTAACGTCTCATCCGAAAGACGACTCCTCCGACAGTGCAGCACTCTCTCAGTACTGCACTGGAGTGTCAGCCTAGTTTATGTGCTCAAGTTTCTGGAATGGAACTTGAACCCACAACCTTCTGACTCCGAGGTGAGAGTGCTACCGACTGAGCTAACGCTGACACCTATAAATAAAATTCAATTCGACAAATACTGGTAAGAATCCCAGAACATGTAATAAACGTGGAATTTGACATATTTAATCACCGAACATTGTGCATTACATGGTATAAAGCCCGATGGTTACAAAACAGCGCATCATTGCTAGCACTGCCTCGGGACATCTGTTGTTGTAAAAACAGCACGATTATGTGCAGTTCCTACTTCACTTAATCAAAACTACATGTAAGTAAAATCAAGCCAAATTTCTTACCATATTTCATGGTTGAAGTTACATATTTACAGAAGAGCAACCAATCTGGGTGATATGGCCGCTATGCAAAGTTCTGAAGCCAACAGCAAACCAATCAAATCATTCAAAAACTTTTTTTTAAACTTTATTGCCCGCTATTTTGTTCTCTATAATAGCCAACTACATGCTGATCAAAAAAAACGCTGAAAATAGTGACACTACAAGTCCTGGGCAAAACGGAGATGATTGGATAATTCCCCTGTCAATCACGCCTGAAGTCACTGCTGTAAGTGACTGGGATTGATTTCAAGCAGGTAATGTGTATTATGTAACTATCCTCCACTCACTGTATTTTGCCGGAGAAATCTCCCTGCTTTTATCGGGAGACTGCTGTAGTTTTGGTCCCGAGTTCTGTTTGCTGTAGTTCGTAGAGATTTTGTTTAGACTCTATTGTCTGCAAGTCACGCCCCGCACATTTAAAAAAAATTCGTTTATGGGATATGGGCGTCACTGGCAAGGCCAGCATTTATTGCCCATCCCTAATTGCACTTGAGAAGGTGGTGGTGAGCCGCCTTCTTGAACCGCTGCAGTCCATGTGGTGAAGGTACTCCCACAGTGCTTAGGGAGCTCCAGGATTTTGACCCAGCCACGATGAAGAATCGGCGATATACTTCCAAGTCAGGATGGTGTGTGACTTGGAGGGGAACTTGGAGGTGGTGGTGTTCCCATGCGCCTGCTGCCCTTGTCTTTCTAGGTGGAAGAGGTCGCGGGTTTGAGAGGTGCTGCCAAAGAAGCCTTGGCGAGTTGCTGTAGTGCATCTTGTAGATGGTACACACTGCAGACACTGTACGCCGGCGAATGTTTAAGGTGGTGGTTGGGGTGCCGATCAAGCAGGCTGCTGTCCTGGATGGTGCCAAGCTTCTTGAGTGTTGTTGGAGCTGCACTCATCCAGGCAAGTGGAGAGTATTCCATCACACTCCTGACTTGTGCCTTGTAGATGATGGAAAGGCTTTGGGGAGTCAGGAGGTGAGTCACTTGCTACAGAATACCCAGCCTCTGACCTGCTCTTCACAGAATCACAGAAACCCCACAGTGCAGATAGAGGCCATTTCGGCCCATCGAGCCTGCACCGACACATATGCCACCCGATCCCTGTAACCCCTACACCAACACATATCCCACCCTATCCCCGTAACCCCACATATTTTAATCCCCCTAACACTAAGGGTTAATTTATCATAGCCAATCAACCTAACCTGCACATCTTTGGACTGTGGGAGGAAACCGGAGCACCCGGAGAAAACCCACGCAAACACGGGGAGAATGTGCAAACTCCACACAGACAGTCACCCGAGGCCGGATTCGAACCCGGGTCCCTGGCGCTGTGAGGCAACAGTGCTAACCACTATGCCACCGTGCCACAGTATTTATGTGGCTGGTCCAGTTATGTTTCCGGTCAATGGTGACCCCCCCAGGATGTAGATGGTGGGGAATTCAATGATGGTAATGCCGTTGAATGTTAAGGGGCGGTGGTTCGACATTTTCTTGTTGGAGATGGTCATTGCCTGGCACTTGTGTAACACAAATGTTACTTGCCACTCATCAGCCCAAGCCTAAATGTTGTTCAGATCTTGCTGCATGTGGGCATGGACTGCTTCATTAGCTGAGGAGTTGCGAGTGGAACTGAACACTGTGCAATCGTCAGCGAGCATCCTCACTTCTAACCTTATGATGGAGGGAAGGTCTTTGATGAAGCAGCTGAAGATGGTTGGGCCTAGGACACTGCCTTGAGGAACTCCTGCAGCGATATCCTGGAGCTGAGATGATTGGCCGCCAACAACCACAACCATCTTCCTTTGTGCTCGGTATGACTCCAGCCAGTGGAAAGTTTTCCACCCAATTCCCATTAACGTCAATTTTACTGGGGCTCCTTGATGCCACACTCGGTCAAATGCTGCCTTGATGTCAAGGGCAGCCACTCTCACCTCACCTCTGGAATCCAGCTCTTCTGTCCATGTTTGGACCAAGGCAGTAATGAGGTCTTAAGCTGAGTGGTCCTGGTGGAACCCAAACTGAGCATCAGTGAGTAGGTTATTGGTGGCTAAGTGCTGCTTGGTGGCACATATTGAAACTACACAAGTCTCTGTGCATTTTCTATATAGTTTAAAAACAAGTGAATCACTGAGAAAGTTGTTAAGAGTTTCTTTGTGCCTTGTGGGCTTCAACTCAATCCTGGCCTTTGCAGCTTTAGGGTTAAAGTAAATGTGGGCTTAAATGGAAGAACAGAACAGCTTGTGAAATGACGGATTGAGTCACAAACCACAATTAGAGATGAGCAATATAGTTTCGTTAGGGTAAATACAGCAGACTCCTTTTAACTCACCCTTGGTGGGAGCCAAGCAAAATCCACAAGTTAAAAAGATGCACTGGTTAAAGGAAGTCTGGAATGTGGTTAATTTGTTTTTGTTTCCACACTTCTCAGCTAGAGGGATTTAAAAACATGGAGTGCGACAAAATGAAGCATTTTTGTCTAAGAGTTAGCATAATATTGGCGTCTTTATTGTGCCAGCGTGGCTCAGTAGCAGTAGTAATGGTAGCACTCTTGCCTCAGTCTGAAGGTCGTGGGTTCAAGCCCCACTGCATGACTTGAGCACATAATCTCGGCTGACACTTCAGTGCATTACTGAGGGAGTGCTGCACTGTTGGGTGTGCCATTTTCCAGATTGAGACATTAAACTGTTTAGGTGGACAGAAAATAAAACAATGACATTAATCAAAGAACAGGGAGTTCTTCCTGTGTCCTGTCCAACATTTAGCCCTCAACCAATGCTACTGATTAATGTCGTGGGAACTTGGCTGCCGAGCAACAGTGGCCAGACTACAGAGAAGTACTTCATTGGCTGTGAAGCACGTTGAGATGTCTTGAGGATGTGAAAGGCACGAAATAAATGCTAGATTTTTTTGCTTTTATTTCTGTCACAGTACAAAAGGCACAAAAACAACCTATCTAGTCATTCTTAAATACTGGCATGGTCTCTGCTTCGATTACCAACTCTGGTCGTGTTTTCCACAGCCTCTCAACCCTGTGTACAAAGGTTTCCCCTGCTCTCTGTCCAAATAGCTTATATCTTATATGTCTGTCTCCTTATTCCTACACCTCTCATTCATTGAAAACAATATGGCCCAGAAATTCGGGTCGGAGGCTTCCCGCGGGTGCAAGCCCCCGACCTGCACTTACCTTGCGCGCCGGCCGTTGAGCTGTAGGGCCCCGTGGAATTCCGATCCAAGGCCTGGCCCAGCTGCCGGCGCACAGTGCTTGCGTATCCCAGGGGCGTAGTTAGTTCGATGCGTCCCCTGGGATCACGTGGGCCATGGGCAGCCAATCGGAGGAGGGAAAAGCCCATTCATAAGTCTTGCCAGGAAGTGCTGTCAAGACTTATAAATACTACGGCCCCAAAATAGCAGTAAACCTTCAAATAATTTTTTTTTTAAATCACACTTTTTAAATAAACTATTAATTACATTAAATAACTATTTTAAACAATAATTTAAATTTTTGAAAAAAATAATTTTATATTCTAACAGGGCTAAAAATAAACTTACCTTGCTTTAAAGTATTTAAAAATAATAAACCTGTGGAAAAAATGTTTTAATTTTAATTAATTGACCACTTACCTTGTAAAAAGCAGGCCGTACGCCTGCTTTTTACATTTGTAAATTCTAAAGACTTACCCTCACGGAGAAACCTGTAAAAAAAACATAAGTTCAAAGTGCACGTGCAGCCTCCCCTGCGCATGCGTTCGACCTCTGAACCCCTTCGTTCAGAAGAACGGAAGTGCCGGTTTCCCACGCATGCGCAGTGCATGCAGGAAACCCGCACTTCCATCGGGCCTACGGGTAAGTACCCCGTGCGTACTCACCCGGGGAGACCCGAATTTCTGGGCCAATATGTTTCTATCTACTTTAGCCATCCCTTCATAAATTGTATCCAAATTTGATAGAATCATACAGTACAGCAATGAGACCATTCAGCCCACCGAGTCTGTGCCGGCTTTTTCGAAAAGCAATCCAGTTAATCCCGCTCTTTTCCCATATCCCTGCAATTTTTTCTCCTGCAAGTATTTATCAAATTCCCTTTTGAAGGCTACTATTGAATCTGCCTCCACCACCCTATCAGGCAGTGCCTTCCAAATCCTAACCACTCGTTGTGTAAAAAAGGTTGAATTCATGTCGCCTCTGGTTCTTTTGCCAATTACCTTGAATCTGACCCCTCTGGTTATCGACCCTTCGGTCACTGGAAACAGTTTCTCTATTTACTCCACTAAACCGTTCATGATTTGAAACACCTCTATCAAATCTCCTCTCGGCCTTCTCTGCTCCAAGGAGAACGACCCCAGCTGCTCCAGTCTATCCACGTAACTGTAATCCCTCATCTCTGGAACTATTCTAGTAAATCTCTTCTGAACCCGCTCCAAAGTCTTCACGTTCTTCCTGAAGTGTGTGGTGCCCAGAATTGAACACAATATTCCAGCTGGGGCCGAACTAGTGTTTTCTATAATTGATACAATTGTTTACAGATTTGAGTCAATGTTTTTGTGCCTGATGTTGCAATCTGATACAAATGGCCATCATGTGTAATTCTGCGAGGCTAATAACTGATTCACAGTGCACATATCCTGCCCATGTAACAGAGACATTAAACACCCAGTACGCTCTGCCCTTTCAGGAAATAGATCATAGCATTATTTAAATTTTTATTCCTGCAACTAAAATCTTCAAAATGGAAACAGCATTCAGTGCTCATTTAATCCTGAGCTTTTTTTGGAAGGTAAAAAAGCACCACACACACACCATTATCCACTGAGCCATGTTCATAGAATTCCATAGAAATTACAACATGGAAACAGGCCATTCAGCCCATCCAGTCGGTGTTGGTGTTTATCCTCCACACGAGCAGCAGTCCTAATCCGATGTACCCACTCTGTTCACAGATCCCTTTATTCCCTTTTACTTCAACCACCAGCTAGCCTATTCTTTAATGCTGACACGCTTCAATCACTTACTCTGGTCGTACATTCCACAGTCTCACAACCCTCCGTGTAAAACAGTTTCCTTGCTCTCTGTTGTATCTTATTTTGATTCCCCCTTATTCTACACCCCTCAATCTCTGGAAACAACCTGTTTCTATCTACTCTATCCATTACTTCATAATTTTAAACACCTCTATTAAATCACCCTTTAATCTCCCCTGTTCCAACCGTCTCATGTGGCAACAACTTGGGCTAAAACGACCTTGCAGGCTGAAGTTCACCAGGGAGGCAGCAAAAGACCTGTACCATCGGCTGCAAGTTAACCTGCAGACAGCCTGAAGCACAGGCACAACACAGCCAGTGGCAGTCAATCCACACTGACTGCACCGTCCGCGGCAGTCAATCCACACTGACTGCACCGTCCGCGACAGTCAATCCACACTGACTGCACCGTCCGCGACAGTCAATCCACACCGACTGCACCGTCCGCGACAGTCAATCCACACCGACTGCACCGTCCGCGGCAGTCAATCCACACTGACTGCACCGTCCGCGGCAGTCAATCCACACTGACTGCACCGTCCGCGGCAGTCAATCCACACCGACTGCACCGTCCGCGACAGTCAATCCACACCGACTGCACCGTCCGCGGCAGTCAATCCACACCGACTGCACCGTCCGTGATAGTCAATCCACACTGACTGCACCGTCCGCGACAGTCAATCCACACTGACTGCACTGTCCGCGGCAGTCAATCCACGCTGACTGCACCGTCCGCGATAATCAATCCACACTGACTGCACCGTCCGCGGCAGTCAATCCACACTGACTGCACCGTCCGTGATAGTCAATCCACACTGACTGCACCGTCCGCGATAATCAATCCACACTGACTGCACCGTCCGTGATAGTCAATCCACACTGACTGCACCGTCCGTGATAGTCAATCCACACCGACTGCACCGTCCGTGATAGTCAATCCACACTGACTGCACCGTCCGCGGCAGTCAATCCACACTGACTGCACCGTCCGTGATAGTCAATCCACACCGACTGCACCGTCCGTGATAGTCAATCCACACTGACTGCACCGTCCGCGATAGTCAATCCACACGGACTGCACCGTCCGTGATAGTCAATCCACACCGACTGCACCGTCCGCGGCAGTCAATCCACACCGACTGCACCGTCCGCGGCAGTCAATCCACACCGACTGCACCGTCCGCGGCAGTCAATCCACACCGACTGCACCGTCCGTGATAGTCAATCCACACTGACTGCACCGCCCGCGGCAGTCAATCCACACCGACTGCACCGTCCGCGACAGTCAATCCACACCGACTGCACCGTCCGCGACAGTCAATCCACACCGACTGCACCGTCCGCGACAGTCAATCCACACCGACTGCACCGTCCGCGACAGTCAATCCACACCGACTGCACCGTCCGCGGCAGTCAATCCACACTGACTGCACCGTCCGCGGCAGTCAATCCACACTGACTGCACCGTCCGCGGCAGTCAATCCACACCGACTACACCGTCCGCGACAGTCAATCCACACCGACTGCACCGTCCGCGGCAGTCAATCCACACCGACTGCACCGTCCGTGATAGTCAATCCACACTGACTGCACCGTCCGCGACAGTCAATCCACACTGACTGCACTGTCCGCGGCAGTCAATCCACGCTGACTGCACCGTCCGCGATAATCAATCCACACTGACTGCACCGTCCGCGGCAGTCAATCCACACTGACTGCACCGTCCGTGATAGTCAATCCACACTGACTGCACCGTCCGCGATAATCAATCCACACTGACTGCACCGTCCGTGATAGTCAATCCACACTGACTGCACCGTCCGTGATAGTCAATCCACACCGACTGCACCGTCCGTGATAGTCAATCCACACTGACTGCACCGTCCGCGGCAGTCAATCCACACTGACTGCACCGTCCGTGATAGTCAATCCACACCGACTGCACCGTCCGTGATAGTCAATCCACACTGACTGCACCGTCCGCGATAGTCAATCCACACGGACTGCACCGTCCGTGATAGTCAATCCACACCGACTGCACCGTCCGCGGCAGTCAATCCACACCGACTGCACCGTCCGCGGCAGTCAATCCACACCGACTGCACCGTCCGCGGCAGTCAACCCACACTGACTGCACCGCCCGCGGCAGTCAATCCACACTGACTGCACCGTCCACGATAGTCAATCCACACTGACTGCACCGTCCGCGGCAGTCAATCCACACTGACTGCACCGTCCGTGATAGTCAATCCACACCGACTGCACCGTCCGCGGCAGTCAATCCACACTGACTGCACCGTCCGCGACAGTCAATCCACACTGACTGCACCGTCCGTGATAGTCAATCCACACTGACTGCACCGTCCGTGATAGTCAATCCACACTGACTGCACCGTCCGTGATAGTCAATCCACACTGACTGCACCGTCCGCGGCAGCCAATCCACACTGACTGCACCGTCCGTGATAGTCAATTCACACTGACTGCACCGTCCGCGGCAGTCAATCCACACTGACTGCACCGTCCGCGGCAGTCAATCCACACTGACTGCACCGTCCGTGATAGTCAATCCACACTGACTGCACCGTCCGCGGCAGTCAAGCCACACCGACTGCACCGTCCGCGACAGTCAATCCACACCGACTGCGGCAGTCAATCCACACTGACTGCACCGTCCGCGGCAGTCAATCCACACCGACTGCACCGTCCGTGATAGTCAATCCACACCGACTGCACCGTCCGCGGCAGTCAATCCACACTGACTGCACCGTCCGTGATAGTCAATCCACACTGACTGCACCGTCCGTGATAGTCCATCCACACTGACTGCACCGTCCGCGGCAGTCAATCCACACTGACTGCACCGTCCGTGATAGTCAATCCACACTGACTGCACCGTCCGCGGCAGTCAATCCACACTGACTGCACCGTCCGCGGCAGTCAATCCACACTGACTGCACCGTCCGTGATAGTCAATCCACACTGACTGCACCGTCCGCGGCAGTCAATCCACACCGACTGCACCGTCCGTGATAGTCAATCCACACCGACTGCACCGCCCGCGACAGTCAATCCACACCGACTGCACCGTCCATGATAGTCAATCCACACCGACTGCACCGTCCGCGGCAGTCAATCCACACTGACTGCACCGTCCGCGGCAGTCAATCCACACCGACTGCACCGTCCGCGGCAGTCAATCCACACCGACTGCACCGTCCGCGGCAGTCAATCCACACTGACTGCACCGTCCGCGACAGTCAATCCACACTGACTGCACCGTCCGTGATAGTCAATCCACACTGACTGCACCGTCCGCGGCAGTCAATCCACACCGACTGCACCGTCCGCGGCAGTCAATCCACACTGACTGCACCGTCCGCGGCAGTCAATCCACACTGACTGCACCGTCCGCGACAGTCAATCCACACTGACTGCACCGTCCGCGACAGTCAATCCACACTGACTGCACCGTCCGCGGCAGTCAATCCACACCGACTGCACCGTCCGTGATAGTCAATCCACACTGACTGCACCGTCCGCGACAGTCAATCCACACCGACTGCACCGTCCGTGATAGTCAATCCACACCGACTGCACTGTCCGCGGCAGTCAATCCACACCGACTGCACCGTCCGTGATAGTCAATCCACACTGACTGCACCGTCCGTGATAGTCAATCCACACTGACTGCACCGTCCGCGACAGTCAATCCACACTGACTGCACCGTCCGTGATAGTCAATCCACACTGACTGCACCGTCCGCGACAGTCAATCCACACCGACTGCACCGTCCGCGACAGTCAATCCACACTGACTGCACCGTCCGTGATAGTCAATCCACACTGACTGTACAGCCAGTGATATTCAATCCACACCAACTGTATTGTCCGTGGTAGTCAAAATCACAATCGTCGTCAACTTGTGTGTGTCCAGGTACATCCATTATGTCATAACGGGACATCTGCAACATCAGCCAATCAACAATGCAGACTGTATTAAATGGGTCACTGATGTTTGTTCACCCATCACACACTCATCACTTGCGAGGAAAGTCAACGGCAAAACATGTCAGTGCAATTCTTCCACATCATGGGGTTCCCCAAAGTTCTGGGCGTCACCAGGGCTTCTACTCCATCAACATCTATGTAGTCAGTGACCATCAGCACAGGACCAATGCAAGTTAATGTCTACTTGCCAGGTAGACTATTTTGCTTTGTGAAAACTCAGTATCTGGATTAATTCAAGAAGGCAGAGTTGATGGATGGCTTAGGGAACAAAGACCCCTGCAGCCTTGGATTAATTATACCTTGCGAGACCCATAATCAGAAAGTGAATGCGGATACAACGATGCACCTGTATCACCCAGGGTGATTGTAGAAGACTATTGGGGACTGGTAACAGCACTTCAGATGATATGGCAGGCAGGGGGGGAGGGGATTGGGTGAGGGCTTTAAAAAAAAAAATCATTTATGGGATGTGGGCGTCGCTGGCAAGGCCAGCATTTATTGCCCATCCCTAGTTGCCCTTGAGAAGGTGGTGGTGAGCCACCTTCTTGAACCGCTGCAGTCCGTGTGGTGAAGGTGCTCCCACAGTGCTGTTAGGGAGGGAGTTCCAGGATTTTGGCCCAGCGACGATGAAGGATCGGCGATATACATCTAAGTCAGGATGGTGTGTGACTTGGAGGGGAACTTGGAGGTGGTGGTGTTCCCATGCACCTGCTGCCCTTGTCCTTCTAGGTGGAAGAGATTGCGGGTTTGGGAGGTGCTGCCGAAGAAGCCTTGGCGAGTTGCTGCAGTGCATCTTGTAGATGGTACACACTGCAGCCACGGTGCGCCGGTGGTGCAGGGAGTGAATGTTTAAGGTGGTGGATGGGGTGCCAATCAAGTGGGCTGCCTTGTCCTGGATGGTGTCGAGCTTCTTGAGTGTTGTTGGAGCTGCACTCATCCACGCAAGTGGAGAGTATTCCATCACACTCCTTACTTGTGCCTTGTAGATGGTGGAAAGGCTTTGAGGAAACATAGAAGATAGGAGCAGGAGTAGGCCATTCGGCCCCTCGAGCCTGCTCCGCCATTCAATGCGATCATGGCTGATCATCCAAATTCAGTACCCTGTCCCTGCTTTCTCCCCATACTCCTTGATCCCTTTAGCCTTAAGAAATATATCCAACTCCTTCTTGAATATATTTAATGAATTGGCCTCTACTGCCTTCTGCAGTAGAGAAATCCACAGGTTCACCACTATCTGGGTGAAGAAATTCCTCATTTCTGTCCTAAATGGCTTACCCTTATCCTGTGACCCCTGGCTCTGGACTCCCCGACCATCAGGAACATCCTTCCTGCATCTAGTCTGTCCAGTCCTGTCAGAATTTTATAAGTTTCAATGAGATCCCCTCTCATTCTTCTAAACTCCAGCGAGTATAAGCCCAATCGACCCAATTTCTCCTCATACGTCATTCCTGCCATCCCAGGAATCTTCGCTGAACTCCTTCCATGGCAAGAACATCCTTCCTCAGATAAGGCGACCAAAACTGCACACAAGACTCAAGATGTGGTCTCACCAAGGCCCTGTACAACTGCAGCAAGACATCCTTGTTCCTGTACTCAAACTCTCTCGCTACAAAGGCTAACATACCATTTGCCTTCTTAACCGCCTGCTGAACCTGCATGCTTACCTTCAGCGACTGGTGCACAAGGACACCCAGGTCTCGTTGCACTTCCCCTTCTCCCAATCTATTGCCATTCAGATAATAATCTGCCTTCCTGTTTTTGACACCAAAGTGGATAACCTCACATTTATCCACGTTATATTGCATCTGCCGTGCTTCTGCCCAATCACCCAACCTGTCCAAATCATCCTGGAGTTTCTCGGCATCCTCCTCACAGCACACATGCCCACCCAGCTTTGTGTCATCTGCAAACTTGGAGATATTACATCTAGTTCCCTTGTCTAGATCATTAATATATATTGTGAATAGCTGGGGTGCTAGGACTGATCCCTGCGGTACCCCACTAGTCACTGCCTGCCACTCGGAAAAAGACCCATTTATTCCAAGTCTTTGCTTTCTGTCTGCCAACCAGTTCTCTATCCAAGTCAATACCTTGCCCCCAATCCCATGTGCCTTAACTTTCCCCGCTAATCTCTTATGCGGGACCTTATCAAAAGCCTTCTGAAAGTCCAAATACACCACATCCACTGGTTGTCCCTTATCTATTTTACCAGTTACATCCTCAAAAAATTCCAGTAGATTAGTCAAGCACGATTTACCTTTTGTAAATCCATGTTGACTTTGTCTGATCCTGTCACTGTTTTCCAAGTGCTCTGCTATTACATCTTTTATAATGGACTCTAGCATTTTCCCCACTACCGATGTCAGGCTTACCGGTCTGTAATTCCCCGTTTTCTCTCTACCACCTTTTTTGAATAGTGGGGTAACATTAGCTACCCTCCCATCCATGGGTACTGTTCCAGATTCCATCGAATGTTGGAAGATGATCAGCAATGCATCTACTATTTCTAGGGCCACTTCCTTAAGTACCCTAGGATGTAGATTATCAGGCCCTGGGGATTTATCGGCCTTCAATCCCATCAATTTCCCTAACACCATTTCCTTACAAATACTGATTTCTTTCAGTTCCTCCCTTTCATCAGACCCTATGTTCCCCGACATCTCTGGGAGGTTATTTGTGTCCTCCTTTGTGAAGACAGAACCAAAACATGTATTTAATTGGTCTGCCATTTCTTTGTTACCCATTACAAATTCCCCTGATTCTCACTGTGTGGTAAACCACTGTTATACCTGTCTGTATGTGTATGTGTATTCCACTAGGTACAGGTCTGGACATGCCTCGGCTGACTCTTCCCACTATTCCAGGTATATAAGTGACTACCTCCCAGTCCCTTAGTATTCTGGACGGGTCGACCACTCGAGACTAGACCTTCATTCTTTAGTTAATAAAAGCCTGGTTGTTACTCGCTTAACCTCAGTCTTTTGAGTAATTGATGGCGCATCAATTTTATTAACTAAATTTTTTATAATGGAGAAGATCCTCACACCAGCATGCCTGGACCTGGACAGTCGGGAAGCGGACGCTTCCACCAAGTTTGCTCACTGGCTCATGTGCTTCGAGGCATTCCTGACTGCCTCCACTGCGGTCGTAACGGATGCGAACAAACTGTCTGTCCTGATCTCCAAGGTGAACCACCGAGTGTACTCAGTCATCCGGGACGCGACCTCGTACACAGCCGCCCTCCAGCTCCTCAAGACCCAGTACACGCGCCCTGTGAACGAAGTTTACGCCAGGCACCTCCTGGGGAGTCGCAAGCAACAACCTGGGGAATCGACTGAGGAATACCTCCAAGCACTGTCTGTGCTTGGCCGGGCCTGTGGGTGTAAGGTGGTAACGCCCACTAAGTACACGGAGGAACTGATCTGGGATGCCTTCGTAGCGGGCCACAGGTCCAACTACACCCGACAGCGACTGCTGGAGCAGAGTGACCTCACCCTCGACAAAGCCTCCGAAATCGCACTAACGCTGGACGCAGCCTACCGGGGCATGGATGCCTACTCCTCTGCACCGTGGACGCCGCGGGGAACGACAACCTGGGACACGGTAGGACAGCCCCATAGCACCGTGCCACCCCAGCCAAAGCCCAACAACAGCCCAACCACCGCAGCAGTGTCCCAAAGCCAGACAGCAGTATCCCAAGGCCAGAAATGCTACTTCTGTGGCCAGGCCAAACACCCCAGAGCGCGCTGCCCAGCGAAGAATGCGACCTGCTCGGGCTGCGGGAAAAAGGGACACTACGCTAGCGTCTGCAAGGCCAAAGCCACCCCGAACGCCAGCAGCGCCGCGTGTGGGCCGTGCGAGCCGCCATCTTGGGCCCCCAACAGCGCCGCGTGTGGGCCGCCATCTTGGGCCTCCCCAGCCATGTGCGAACCACCGCAGCAGCAGCCATCTTGGACGACTCCAGCCACATGGGAATCATGGACGCCGCCATCTTGGACACCAGCCGGGACGCAGCAGGCCGCCAACCCCCCCGCATCTGATACCCGCAGCGACACACCGACCCCTACGCTGGCCTCTGTTACGCTGGACCAAACGAGACCGCACCAACTAGCTCGGTCCAAAATGGACGTTAAGGTAAACGGCCATGCAATAAACTGCCTTTTTGACTCCGGGAGCACAGAGAGCTTCATCCACCCCGACACGGTGCGGCGTTGCTCTCTCCCAGTCCTGCCTGCGCACCAGCGGATTTCTATGGCCGCCGAGTCCCAGTCAGCGGACATTGGTGGCTACTGCGTGGTGACACTAGTAGTAGACGGGACTGTGTTCAATAACTTTAAACTCCTGGTCCTGCCCCAACTTTGCGCTGCCGTTCTACTGGGGTTGGATTTCCAGTGCCACCTCAAAAGCGTTACGATGGCGGACGGTGGCCCCCTCCCCCCACTCACAGTCTGCAGCCAGCAGCCTCCAAATTGCCCGCCGCGCACCAGATGCAACCTCTCCACACTCAGAGTCCCACCCCCCCCCCACTGTTTGCTAACCTCACCCCCGACTGTAAGCCCATCGCCACAAAGAGCAGGCGATAGAGTGCCGGGGACAGGGTTTTCATCAAAACCGAAGTGGAGCGGCTCCTGAAGGAGGGGATTATTGGGGGCAGCTCCAGCCCCTGGCGAGCCCAGGTTGTGGTCGTTAAGACCGGCGAGAAACAACGCCTGGTCATCGACTACAGCCAAACAATAAACCGCTACACCCTGCTGGACGCCTACCCACTCCCCCGCATAGCTGACATGGTCAACCAGATCGCGCAGTACCGCGTCTTTTCGACCATTGACCTGAAATCAGCGTACCACCAGCTTCCCATCCGCCCCGAAGACCGCCAGTATACTGCTTTTGAGGCAAACGGCCGCCTCTATCACTTCCTTAGGGTTCCCTTTGGCGTTACCAACGGGGTCTCCGTCTTCCAAAGGGAGATGGACCGGATGGTCGATCAAAACGCGCTGCAGGCCACTTTCCCTTACCTAGACAATGTGACCATCTGCGGCCATGACTTGCAGGACCATGACGCAAACCTCGAGAAATTCCTCCGCACCGCCCAACTCCTGAACCTGACATATAACAAGGAGAAGTGCATATTCCGCACAGACCGCCTCGCCATCCTTGGCTGTGTTGTGGAACACGGGGTCATCGGTCCCGACCCGGACCGGATGCGTCCCCTTATGGAACTCCCACTGCCCCACTGCCTAAAAGCCCTGAAGAGGTGCCTAGGGTTTTTTTCCTACTACGCCCAGTGGGTCCCCTACTATGCAGACAAAGCCCGTCCGCTGATCAAATCCACCTCTTTTCCCCTGATGGCAGAGGCCCGCTCGGCCTTCCACCGTATCAAGGAGGACATTGCCAAAGCCACCATGCACGCAGTGGACGAATCCATCCCCTTCCAGGTGGAAAGCGATGCGTCATCACTGGCGCACTGGCCGCGCATCACACTGCAAGGGACCTACACTTGACTTCACCAATCTTTTTCTCTTCACATATCTATAAAAGCTTCTACAGTCAGTTTTTATGTTCCCTGCAAGCTTACTCTCATATTCTATTTTCCCCTTCTTAATTAATCCCTTTGTCCAATCCTAAACTGTTCCCAATCCTCAGGTTTACTGCTTTTTCTGGCCAATTTATATGTCCTCTCCTTGGATCTTATGCTATCCCTAATTTCCCTTGTTAGCCACGGTTGAGTCATCTTTTTTGTTTTATTTTTATGCCAAACTGGGATGAACAAATTCTGTAGTTCATCCATGCGATCTTTGAATGTTTGCCATTGCCTATCCACCGTCAACCCTTTGAGTGACATTCCCCAATCAATCCTACCCAACTCACGCCTCATACCATCGTAGTTTCCTTTATTTAAATTCAGGACCCTAGTCTGAGTCAACTACTTCATTCTCCATCTTAATGAAGAATTCTATCATATTATGATCGCTCCGACCCAAGGGGCCTCATACAAGATTGCTAATTAATCCTCTCATTACATAATACCCAGTCTAAGATGGCCTGATCTCTGGTTGGTTCCTCGACATATTGGTCCAGGAAACCATCCCGTAAACACTCCAGGAATTCCTCCTTCACAGTATTGTTACTAATTTGGTTAGCCCAATCTATATGTAGATTAAAGTCACCCATGATGACTGCTGTGCCCTTATTGCACGCTTCTCTAATTTCCCTTTTAATGCCATCTCCAACCTCCGCATTACTGTTTGGAGGTCTATATACCACTCCCACTAACGTTTTCTGCCCCTTGGTATTTCTCAGTTCTACCCATACAGATTCCACATCATCAGAGCTAATATCCTTCCTTACAATTGTGTTAAAACCTTCTTTAACCAGCAATGCTACCCCACCTCCCCTTCATTTTTTGCCTATCTTTCCTGAATATTGAATACCCCTGGATGTTGAGTTCCCAGCCTTGGCCACCCTGGAGCCATGTTTCCGTAATCCCAATCAAATCATATTCGTTTACCTCTATTTGCGCAGCTAATTCATCCACCTTATTACGAATGCTCCTCGCACTAAGACACAAACCCTTCAGGCTTGTTTTTTTAACACTCTTAGACCTATTAGAATTATTATTTACTGTAGCCATGTTTGATTTAAACTGTTGATTTCTCTGACTGCCACTTTTGTTTTTCTCCTTCCTATCTTTTGCTTTTATCCTTGTTTCCCGTTCCTCTGTCTCCCTGCTCAGGTTCCCAACCCCCTGCCATTTTAGTTTAAACCCTCCCCCAGAGCACTAGCAAACACTCCCCCTTGGACATCGGTCCCGGCCCTGCCCAGCTGCAAACTGTCCGGTTTGTACTGGTCCCACCTCCCCCAGAACCGGTTCCAATGTCCCAGGGATTTGAATCCCTCCCCCTTGCACCATTCCTCTAGCCACGTGTTCATCTGAAATATCCTTCTATTTCTACTCTGACTAGCACGTGGCACTGGTAGCAATCCTGAGATTACTATCCTTGAGGTCCTATTTTTTAATTTACCTCCTAACTCCCTATATTCAGCTTTTAGGACCTCATCCCGTTTTTTACCTATATCGTTGGTACCTATATGCACCATGTGGTAAACCACTGTTTGTATTCCACTGTGTACATGCCTGGACATGCCTCGGCTGACTCCTCCCACAAGTCCTAGTATAAAGGTGACTGCTCCCCAGCCCCTTTGTATTTCTGGACCGGTCGACCACTCGAGGCAGACCTTCATTCTTTTGTTAATAAAAGCCTTTAGTTACTCTCTTAACTCTCAGTCTTTTATGAGTAATTGATAGCGCATCAATTTTAGTAACAAAATTTTTATAATGGAGAAGATCCTCACACCAGCATGCCTGGACTTAGATCATCGGGAGGCGGACTCATCCACCAAGTTTACTCACTGGCTTAAGTGTTTCGAAAAATTCCTGACCGCCTCCGCAGCAATCAAATCGGACGAGGACAAACTGGATGTCCTGACCTCCAAAGTGAACCACCGAGTACTCGGTCATCCAAGACGCGACCTCGTACGCGGACGCTATCAAGCTCCTCAAGGACCAGTACACGCGCCCAGTGAACGAAGTGTACGCCAGGCACCTTCTGGGGAGTCGTAAACAACAACCTGGGGAATCGACCGTGGAATACCTTCAGGCACTGTCTGTGCTTGGCCGGGCCTGTGGTTGTAAGGATGTAAAGGCCGCCGTGTACACAGAGGAACTTATCCGGGACGCTTTTGTAGCGGGCCACAGATCCAATTACACCCGACAGCGACTGTTGGAGCAGAGTGACCTCGACCTCAACAAAGCCTCTGAACTCGCACTATCATTGGATGCAGCCTACCGGGGCATGGATGCCTACTCCTCTGCACCGTGGACGCCGCGGGAAATGACAGCCTGGGACACGGTAGGACCGCCTCATAGCACCGTGCCACCCCAGCCACACCCCAGCAACGGCCCAACTACCGCAGCAGTGTCCCAAGGCCAGACAGCAGTGCCCCAAGGCCAGAAATGCTACTTCTGTGGCCAGGCAAAACACCCCAGAGCGCGCTGCCCGGCGAAAAACGCGATCTGCTCGGGCTGCGGGAAGAAGGGACACTACGCTAACGTCTGCAGGGCCAAAGCCACCCCGAACCCCAGCAGCGCCGCGTGTGGGCCATGCGGGCCGCCATCTTGGGCCTCCCCGGCCATGTGCGAACCACCGGTACAGCAGCCATTTTGGACGCCTCCAGCCACATGGGGATCATGGACGCCGCCATCTTGGACGACAGCCGGAACGCAGCAGGCCCCCAACACCGCCTCATCTGATACCCGCAGCGACACACCGACCCCTACGCTGGCATCCGTTACACTGGACCAAGCGAGACCGCACCAGCTGGCCAGCTCCACAATGGACATTAAGGTAAATGGCCACGATACAATCTGCCTTTTTGACTCTGGGAGCACGGAGAGCTTCATCCACCCCGACACGGTGCGGCGTTGCTCTCTCCCAGTCCTGCCTGCGCACCAGCGGATTTCTATGGCCTCCGAGTCCCAGTCGGCGGACATCGGCGGCTACTGCGTAGTGACACTCGTAGTAGACGGGACCGTGTACGATCATTTTAAACTTCTGGTCCTGCCCGACCTCTGCGCTGCCGTCCTGCTGGGGTTAGATTTTCAGTGCCACCTTAAAAGTGTTACGATGGCGTACAGTGGACCCCTACCCCCACTCACAGTCCGCAGCCAGCAGCTCCCAAATTGCCCGCCGCGCACCAGGTGCAACCTCTCCACACTCAGAGTCACCCCCCACTGTTTGCTAACCTCACCCCCGACTGTAAGCCCATCGCCACAAAGAGCAGGCGATACAGTGCCGGGGACAGGGTTTCATTAAAACCGAAGTGGAGCGGCTCCTGAAGGAAGGGATTATTGAGGGCAGCACCAGCCCCTGGCGAGCCCAGGTTGTGGTCGTTAAGACCGGCGAGAAGCAGCGCCTGGTCATCGACTACAGCCAGACAATAAATCGCTACACCCTGCTGGACGCCTACCCACTCCCCCGCATAGCTGATATGGTCAACCAGATCGCGCAGTACCGCGTCTTCTCGACCATTGACCTGAAATCAGCGTACCACCAGCTCCCTATCCGCCCTGAGGACCGCCAGTATACTGCCTTCGAGGCAAACGGCCGCCTCTATCACTTCCTTAGGGTTCCCTTTGGCGTCACCAACGGGGTCTCCGTCTTCCAAAGGGAGATGGACCGGATGGTAGATCAAAATGCGTTGCAGGCCACTTTCCCATATCTGGACAATGTGACCATCTGCGGCCGTGACTTGCAGGACCATGACGCAAACTTCGAAAAATTCCTCCGCACCGCCCAACTCCTGAACCTGACATATAACAAGGAGAAGTGCATATTCCGCACAAACCGCCTCGCCATCCTTGGCTGTGTTGTGGAACACGGAGTCATCGGCCCCGACCCCGACCGGATGCGTCCCCTTATGGAACTCCCACTGCTCCACTGCCTCAAGGCCCTGAAGAGGTGCCTAGGGTTTTTCTCCTATTATGCCCAGTGGGTCCCCTACTATGCGGACAAGGCCCATCCGCTGATCAAGTCCACCTCTTTTCCCTTGACGGCAGAGGCCCGCTTAGCCTTCCACCGTATCAAGGAAGACATTGCCAAAGCCACCATGCACGCAGTGGACGAATCCATCCCCTTCCAGGTGGAAAGCGACGCGTCCGACTTTGCCCTGGCCGCTACCCTCAATCAGGCGGGGAGACCCGTGGCCTTCTTTTCACGAACCCTCCAAGGCCCGGAGACCAGACACTCCGCTGTTGAGAAGGAGGCCCAGGCGATTGTGGAGGCTGTGCGTCATTGGAGGCACTACCTGGCCGGAAAACGATTTACCCTGCTCACTGACCAACGTTCAGTTGCTTTCATGTTTAACAACAAGCAGAGGGGCAAAATCAAAAATGACAAGATCTTGAGGTGGAGAATCGAACTTTCCGCCTACAATTACGAGATCTTGTACCGGCCCGGAAAGCTCAATGAACCCCCGGATGCGCTATCGCGTGGCACCTGCGCCAGCGCGCAGATCGATAGACTGCGGGCCCTCCACAATGACCTCTGCCACCCGGGGGTCACCAGGTTCTTCCACTTCATCAAGGCCCGCAACCTGCCTTACTCTATTGAGGAGGTCAGGACCATGACCAGGAACTGCCAAGTCTACGCTGAGTGCAAACCGTACTTTTATAGACCAGACAGGGCCCACCTGATAAAAGCCACTCGCCCCTTCGAGCGCCTGAGCGTTGATTTTAAAGGGCCTCTCCCCTCCTCCGACCGCAATGTGTACTTCCTCAATATTATTGATGAGTACTCCCGTTTCCCGTTCGCCATCCCCTGCCCGGACATGACCAGTGCCACGGTCATTAAATGTCTGAACGACCTCTTCACCCTGTTCGGTTTCCCCAGCTATATCCATAGCGACCGGGGCTCATCGTTTATGAGCGACGAACTCCGTCAGTACCTGCTAACTAGGGGTATTGCCACAAGCAGGACCACCAGTTACAACCCCCGGGAGAACGGACAGGTGGAAAGAGAAAATGCGACAGTTTGGAAGGCCGCCCTGCTAGCCTTAAAGTCTAGGGGCCTTCCAACCTCCCGCTGGCAGGATGTGCTCCCCGATGCGCTCCACTCTATTCGGTCACTGCTCTGCACTGCCACTAACGCCACCCCTCATGAGAAAATGTTTGTCTTCCCAAGGAAGTCCACATCGGGGACATCGCTACCGCCATGGCTGACGTCCCCAGGGCCGGTCCTACCGAGAAGGCACGTGAGGACCCATAAAACGGACCCCCTGGTCGAGAGGGTTGACCTCCTCCACGCCAACCCCCAGTATGCTTACATTGCATACCCGGACGGGAGGGAGGACACAGTCTCCATAAGAGACCTTGCACCCTCGGGGGCCGCAGTAACCCACTACTCACTACCACCCCCCCCCCACGATCCGATATCCAGCCCCAGCAGACGGCAGGCCTGGGCCCAGCAACCCGCTCGACATTTACGAGGACGACGCGCCTGTGCAACAGCCTACGCAGGACTCGACGCCGGAAGCTCCACTACCCCTGCCGTCGCCACGCCGATCACAGCGGCAGACAAGACCTCCGGAGAGACTCCAATACACTAACTTTTAATACACTTCACCCCGCCGGACTCAATTTTAAACAAGGGGTGAATGTGGTAAACCACTGTTTGTATTCCACTGTGTACATGCCTGGACATGCCTCGGCTGACTCCTCCCACAAGTCCTAGTATAAAGGTGACTGCTCCCCAGCCCCTTTGTATTTCTGGACCGGTCGACCACTCGAGGCAGACCTTCATTCTTTTGTTAATAAAAGCCTTTCGTTACTCTCTTAACTCTCAGTCTTTTATGAGTAATTGATAGCGCATCACACCACGACAACTGGCTGTTCACCCTCCCCTTCCAAAATGTTCTGCAGCTGCTCAGACATCCTTGACCCTTGCACCAGGGAGGCAACACACCATCCTGGAGTCTCGTTTGCGGCCGCAGAAACGCCTATCTATTCCCCTTACAATAGAATCCCCTATTACTATAGCTCTACCCCTCTTTTTCCTCCCGTCCTGTGCAGCAGAGCCACCCCTGGTGCCAGGAAGTTGGCTGCTGCTGCCTTCCTCTGATAAGCCATCCCCCTCAACAGTATTCAAAGTGGTATATCTGTTTGAGAGGGGGATGTCCATAGGGGACTCCTGCACTACCTGCCTGCGCCTACTACTCTGTCTGTTGGTCACCCCTTCCCTTTCTGCCTGTCCAACCTTTGCCTGTGGTGTGACCAACTGCTTAAACGTGATATCCACGATGTCCTCAGCATCGCGAATGGTCCAGTATGTATCCAATCGCAGTTCCAGCGCCGCAATGCGGTCTGCCAGTAGCTGCAGTTTGACACACTTCCTGCACACATGGTTGTCAGGGACACAGGAAGTATCCCTGAGTTCCCACATAGCACAGGAGGAGCATACCATGGGGCCAGGCTCTCCTGCCATGACTTACCCTTTAATTAATTGAAATTAAATTAAATCAAATCAATCCCACCAATTACACTACAGTTATTAAATGATATATTTAAAGTGAGTCACTTGCCGCAGAATACCTAGCCTCTGACCTGCTCTTGTTGCCACAGTATTTATGTCGCTGGTCCAGTTAAGTTTCTGATCAATGGCGACCCCCCAGGATGTTGATGGTGGGGGATTCGGCAATGGTAATGCCGTTGAATGTCAAGGGATGGTGGTTAGACTCTCGCTTGTTGGAGATAGTCATTGCCTGGCACTTCTGTGGTGCAAATGTTACCTGCCACTTATCAGCACAAGCCTGCACGTCGTCCAGGTCTTGTTGCATGCGGGCATGGACTGCTTCATTATCTGAGGAGTTGTGAATGGCACTGAACACTGTGCAGTCATCAGCGAACATCCCCATTTCTGACCTTATGTTGGAGGGAAGGTCATTGATGAAGCAGCTGAAGATGGTTGGGCCTAGGACACTGCCCTGAGGAACTCCTGCAGCGATGTCCTGGGGCTGTGATGATTGACCTTCAACCACCACAACCATCTTCCTTTGTGATAGGTATGACTCCAGCCAGTGGAGAGTTTTCACCCCGATTCCCACTGACTTCAGTTTTACTAGGGCTCCTATGCCACACTTGGTCAAATGCTGCCTTGATGTCAAGGGCAGTCACTCTCACCTCACCTCTGGAATTCAGCTCCTTTGTAGTACATCCTCACCATTCAAAGAGGCATAGCTATGGAGAAGGTGGAGGAGCACCTCAGGCCACACCAGAGGACGAAGCAAAACTGGCTTAGTGGCAGAAGGCAGAGGGTGATGGTCGAAGGTTGTTTTTGTGACTGGAAGCCTGTGGCCAGTGGGGTACCACAGGGATCGGTGCTGGGTGCTGGGTCCCTTGCTGTTTGTGGTCTACATTAATGACTTGGATATGAATGTAAAGGGTATGATCAGTAAGTTCGCGGATGATACAAAAATTGGTAGGGTGGTAAATAGCGAGGAGGGTAGCCTCAGTCTGCAGGACGATATAGATGGGTTGGTCAGATGGGCGGAACAGTGGCAAATGGAATTTAACCCGGAAAAGTGCGAGGTGATGCACTTTGGGGGGACTAACAAGGCAAAGGAATACACAATGAATGGAAAGACCCTAGGCAAGACGGAGGGTCAGAGGGATCTGGGCGTGCAAGTACACAGATCCCTGAAGGCGGCGGAACAGGTAGATAAGGTGGTAAAAAAGGCATATGGGATACTTGCCTTCATTAGCCGAGGCATTGAATATAAGAGCAAGGAGGTTATGATGGAGCTGTATAAAACACTGGTTAGGCCACAGCTGGAATACTGTGTGCAGTTCTGGTCGCCACACTACAGGAAGGATGTGATCGCGTTAGAGAGGGTGCAGAGGAGGTTCACCAGGATGTTACCAGGGCTGGAGCGCTTCAGCTATGAAGAGAGACTGGGCAGATTGGGTTTGTTTTCCTTGGAGCAGAGGAGGCTGAGGGGGGACATGATTGAGGTGTACAAAATTATGAGGGGCATAGATAGGATGGATGCTGAGGAGCTTTTTCCCTTAGTAGAGGGGTCAATAACTAGGGGGCATAGATTCAAGGTAAAGGGCGGGAGGTTTAGAGGGGATTTGAGAAAGAACTTTTTCACCCAGAGGGTGGTTGGAGTCTGGAACTCACTACCTGAAAGGGTTGTGGAGGCAGAAACCCTCACAACATTTAAGAAGCATTTGGATGTGCACTTGAAATGCCATAGCATACAAGG
Organism: Somniosus microcephalus; assembly: GCF_052327205.1. Classification (NCBI taxonomy): domain Eukaryota; kingdom Metazoa; phylum Chordata; class Chondrichthyes; order Squaliformes; family Somniosidae; genus Somniosus; species Somniosus microcephalus. Next base: position 42,608,790 of record NC_141013.1, read on the forward strand.
CTACGGGCCAAATGCTGGAATATGGGATTAGATTAGGCAGGGCTTGATGGCCGGCGCGGACACGATGGGCCGAAGGGCCTCTATCCGTGCTGTATTACTCTATGACTCTATAGCCCTGAAGATGTCACTGCAGAAACAGCTTTGCAGCCAGAAAGAGTAGGCTCTCATACAGCCAATATATTACCCTGGAGGAATGGGGTAATGAGAACCTGAGTGTGGACAGTGGCCATCTAGAAAGTGAATAGCTGGGACTGGGCAATGGACAGTAGGGTACAGTGGACACTGGAGGGGAGAACTGCATTGCTCAAAAAAGCTTCCTTACGCACTGGGTGATTAGATAGAGGGGGAGAAATTGGGTTGAAGCGCCAAAGTGGCGCCAAGTTCGCCTGGGCGCTGATTTTTGCGCAGCGTTCGGAGCATTCATGAACATCAGAAATTCAGTTTCAGCACCCCTAGAGGGAAACGGGGCGAGGCTCGAGGCGCTCCGCGTCCAGCTTAGGGCGCGGAAACTGAATATCGCAGCGCAATGTGCCACAGCGCCACACGCTGCGGCGCGGCACATTGCGGTACTGCAGGCCTTCCTCCCATTGTTAAGGGGGAGGGGCCTGCAACAGCGCGATCCCCAATCGCGAGTGCCAGCAAAAGAGCCCGGCACCGAGGAGAAGTGCCGGGCTCTCGGGAAACAGCCGGCAATGCCGCAGGGCGGGGGGGGGGGGGGGGGTGTCAGGAGGCCGGGGACAGAGGTGCTGGCAGGCAGCCGCCGAAAAAGGCAGCCGCCCCGCACCTCCACCTTAACTTGCGCCACTGCCGGCACAGCAAGGCCCCGTGAACCGGGCGCAGGTAGCGAGCGGCGCTACCAAATATCGCGATCGGGGCGCTAATGGGGCGCTGCGCACACCGATGACGTCATCGGTGGCGGTGCAGTGCAACAGGCTAACGCCACCATTAGCACCCCCGCTGAATATCGCGGGAGGCGCGGCCAGTGGCGCTACAGCCACTGACTGCCCTCTTTAGGCGCTAATAGGTGGCGCTACATACCCAATTTCTCCCCCAGAATGTTTACATTTTATAACTATCAACAACAACTTATATATTTATATAGCGCATTTAACATAGCAAAACGTCCCAAGGCGCTTAAAGAGGAGCGATATCAATAAAAACATTTTTGACAGCGAGCCACAGAAGGAGATATCAGGACAGGTGACCAAAAGCTTGGTCAAAGAGGGAGGTTTTAAGGAGCATCTTAAAAAGGAGAGGTAGAGTGGTGGAGAGGTTTAAGGAGAGAATTCCAGAGCTTAGGGCCAAGGCAGCTGAAAGCACGGTCACCAATGGTCGAGGATTAAAATCTGAGATGCGCAAGTGGCCAGAATTGGAAGAGCGCAGAGATCTTGAAAGCTTGTAGGGCTGGAGGAGGTTCGAGAGATAGGTAGGGGCGAGGCCGTGGAGGGATTTGAAAACAAGGATGAAGATTTTTAAAACTGAGGTGTTGTTGGACCAGGAGCCAGCAGTCAGCAAGCACAGGGGTGATGGGTGAACAAGTTAAGATGCGGGCAGCAGAGTTTTGGATGAGCACAAGTTTATGTAGGGTGGAAGATGGGAGGTCAGCCAAGATAGCGTTGGAATAGTCAAGCCTAGAGGTAAAAAAGACATGAATGAGGGTTTCAGCAGCAGATGAGCTGAGGCAGGGTCGGAATCGGGCGATATTACGGCGGTGGAAGTAGGCAGTCTTGGCGATGGGGCGGGTATGTGGTCTGAAGCTCATCCCGGGGTCGAACACAATACCAAGATTGCGAACGGTCTGTCTCAGCTTCAGATAGTTGCCAGGATGGAAATGGTGGTCAGGGAACGGAGTTTTGGCAGAGACCAAAGACAATGGCTTCAGTCTTCCGAAGATTTAGTTGGAGGAAATTGCTGCTCATCCAATATTGAATGTCGGACAAGCAGTGTGGCAAATCAGAGACAGTGGAGGGGTTCAGAGAGGTGGTGGTGAGATAGAGCCGAGTATCATTGGCGTACATGTGGAACCTGATGCTGTGTTTTCAAATTATATCGCCGAGGGGCAGCATGTAGATGAGAAATAGAAGGGGGCCAAGGATAGATCCCTGGGGGACTCCAGAGGTAATGGTGCGGGAGTAGGAAGGGAAGCCATTGCAGGGGATTCTCTGACTACGATTTGATAGGTAGAAATGGAAGCTCCACCCAGCTGGACGACGGACGAGAGGCTCTGGAGGAGCATGGTGTGGTCAACTGTGTCGAACGCTGCAGATAGGTCGAGAAGGATGAGGAGGGATAGTTAGTCACGGTCAGTCACAAAGAATGTCATTTGTGACTTTGATAATGGCCGTTTCAGTACCGTCGCGGGACTGGAAACCTGATTGGAGGGATTCAAACATGGAATTGCAGGAAAGGTGGGCATAGATTTGCGAGGCGGCAACACAAATTATAGATGACAACCAAAGCTGTGGTTAAATGAGAAGCTTTCAAAATTCAATTTGTTTGACAGAATGACTCCTCTTTGGCCAGCAGTCTGAATTAAAAATTTAATAATTGGTAACGTACAAAAATTCACCTGAAAAATTCATGGTTTTCAAATCACTTGGAAAAAACTCAAGAAAGAATTTTGAGTGGGCTTGAGAGGGAGAGAGTATATTTTGAGCCAATTTGAATCCCTATTTGTAAGAATTTTCTTTCTATAAACTTTTTGCATAGAAGCTTTCGAGGACAATAGATATCTGATCAAGCAAATCCTTTGTAGTTTGGGATCTCATTGAAACGTATAAAATTCTGACAGGGCTAGACAGACTGGATGCAGGGAGGATGTTTCCCCTGCCTGGGGGGTCTAGAACGAGGGGTCAGAGTCTCAGGATACGGGATAGGATATTTAGGACTGAGATGAGGAGAAATTTCTTTAGTCAGAGGGTGGTGAACCTGTGGAATTCTCTACCACAGAAGGCTGTGGAGGCCAAGTCACTGAATATATTTAAGAAGGAGATAGATAGATTTCTAGACACAAAAGGCATCAAGGGGTATGGGGAGAGAGCGGGAATATGGTATTGAGATAGAGGATCAGCCATGATCATATTGAATGGCGGAGCAGGTTCGAAGGGCCGAATGGCCTACTCCTGCTTCTATTTTTCTATGTTGCTGTGTTTCTATTATACACACGAACAAAGGAAAACACAAATACACATCATTCAGAAAGAATCAATCAAGCCATGCTACAAAAATCCACAAATACCTGCACTGAACCACACCTTATGATAACAAGCTTCATCATTCTGTTATGTAAACAGCTAGGAGGAAGAAAAACTCCGTTCATGTTATTAGCCAATGTCCTTACCTCATTCTACAAATAAAGGAACGTCTGGATCCCATGCACATTCTCATTGAAGACTGCTGCCCTTCCTTTTTAACTGTGCCAGTCTTGAGATCCAGAATACGGCCTGTGTTTTAAGGGGAAACAAAAATGAATATCAAATTAAGGTCACTGCACAATGTTTCCAGAATGAGGCTGAGGCCGATAAATAAGTTCGTCGATCCCGTGCTCTCAGCAGTGCAGCACCCAAAGGGAGAATGGGTTGGAGATAGGGCTATAACACCGTATTGCAGATTCCCCAACCCATGTTCACGTCACTGGCAGCTCTTCACTAGGTTTGCACGATCAGTCATTTATCCCATAATCTTTTTGAAGCATGTACTTTGTAGAGTGTCTGTTCGAATGCTGCAATTGTAAACAGGTATTTTTAAGAAAAAATGAAACACTTTCAATAGCAGGAAAAGTTAAAACAACAGAAAATGCTGGAAACATTCTGGGTCAGGCAGCATCGTGGAGAGAGAAACAGAATCTCTCCACAATGCTGCCTGACCCGCTAAGTGTTTCCAGCATTTTCTGTCGTTGTTTCAAATTTCCAGCATCTGCAGTATTTTGCTATTGTGTTGCAGGAAAAGCTAATTTGGTTTAACAGCCCTAAATCCTACAGTATCACGTCACCCCTCAATGTGTCGGAATCGTCGGTGCGCTCCTATATTGAATGGATGGTATTAGAATATACTTCCACAAACAAAGAGAAGCTGTAACAATCACTGTCCTCGCAGAGTACTGAACATACGGAACTCACAATCCAGTTCCAGTTGTTGGAAATCATAAGGATGCATCTAACTTGCTAAAATATTTTGCATTAGTAATATATAACGGATATATAATTTTCTCATGAATTGGAAGGTTGAACTGTTCCCTTTTAAAGCCTTGGTTCACAAAATTTCCAATTTACATACAGGAGACTTTGGTTTATCCGGAGGTTGTATGTCCGGAAACCTCGATCTACCGGCAGAAATCAGGAGCCGTTTGGTTAGGTTTTTTTTTCTTCTCGTGGCTTTTTTTTTCCAACAGTCAGGCTCTGGAAAGTCTCTCTGAAGCTGTTGCTAAGCTACAGAGACGCTTCCAAGGTACGGGCCGACTGTTTAGAAGCTGTTGCTAAGCAACAGTGTTTGTTGTCACATACGGAGATGAAAACCTCCGTATGCTTCAACATTAACGCTGGTATGTCCGGCAGTTTTGATAGATCGGCAACAGCTCGGTCCTGTCGGTGCCGGATATCACAAAGTTTCCTGTATATGTTTTGTCACCAATGAATTCACCCACTACATCTATATCTTAATAAACATCTTACCGGCATGCGTCCTACTCTAATGACCGCCTCCCCCAACCCTGAATACCACTCTTGGTCTTGATCCCATGCGCAATGCCACAGGAATTCGACAAACTGGTTCTAATTTATTTATGACCTCTCTGTACTCCGTTGTATCAAGCTCCGGTTTTATTTTTTCCTGTAGTACAAGTGGTACTTCTCTGCGTGGGTGGATTACTGGGCTAGCTTGTCGGTCAATCCCAATCTGTTGCTCTACTGGCAAATGACCCAGTCCTTGAATAGACACTTGTATCCCTGTAAAAGTGCCAGGGCCAGAAATCACTTCAAGCCTTTACTCTGAGTACCCTCTTTATTTGATTGAGGTTTTCACAAGCACCCAATCCTAAAATTGGCTGGGTATCTTTTGGTACCAATACAAATGACAACTTGTGTTTAGTGCCCTTGTATATGGCACTGGTATGTATACTCTTTGCCTTCTGCAATTAGGTCTATGCTAGAATCTCGAGATGTTATTCAGACACGACATTCACTTGCGCACATGTATCCAGCTTAAATGGCATGATTTTTATACATTACCAATGGGCGATACCCATTCTCTCTACAGCCCTCTGGACTCAACATAGAGTTCAACAATTTCAGATCATAACCTCGGCCCCTATCACATATATATATTTTCTTTTTTTTTATCCACACTTGTTGTTTGGCCTTTTTTTCTTCCCTCCCACATGGCAGCTGTCCTTCATTCTGCCAGCGCAATTCACACTTCCTTAACCTGTCCCATTACCACCTCCTCTTGCCTTGAATATCTCTTAATGTCTCTCAATGTCTCTTAATCTCTCCTGCTTTCTATCCTATCACAGACCTTCTCTTTTGTTCTTTTATTCCCTCCCCCTTTTCCCAGCCCCTACACTTGCTGTTCCATTTCCTGCTTTTTTCCAGTTCTGACGCAGGGTCCTCGAGCTGAAGCGTTAACTGTTTCTCTCTCCACGGATGCTGCCTGGCCTGCTGAGTGTTTCCAGCGTTCTCTGGTGTTATCACCCACTCTCTCTTGCAGCTTCTACAATATAGAATTCCTCGTGAGTTTTTCTTCCACAGCTTGCACCTGAATTTGCTTGTTGCAATACATTATATATCGATAATTTCTGCTCCATTTTATGGATGGTTTTTCAAACTCCACGCTCCGTCCCAGGCACACAATTTCCTCTCTTGTCTCTTTTAATTGCATTAGATTACATTTCAGGCGTCTAATTGTTTTTTTTTGCCTACTACCTAAATAATTCCATTTTCCTCACAGCACTTTGACATTCTTTTACAGTGTCTGACGCCCTGCAAATCTATGCTGCTTTTGTTACAATCAGTAGATTCTCAGAATTATTTGGTATGTCACAAATTATAGGGTACAGTAGCCTAGCGACCACAGTATTGTACCAGCAACCTAGAGGTGATGGGCTCAAATTCCACCATGGCAAGTTCTGAAGTTGAACTCAATAAATCTGGTAATTTGTGGGTAGGCGCCAGAAAAATAACCACAAAAGCCAAATAGATTGTCATAAAAACCCAACTGGATCACAAATGGCCTTCAGGGAAGGGAGCCTGCCAGCCCTACATGTCCACACTGTGTCACTGACATGACGGTCCTCTAAAGTGAGCTAGCTGGCGGCGGGCTTTGCCAGCATCACCTACAGTCGGAGAATAAATACAAATCTTGTCATTTATTTTTGTCAGTTCCTTGAATGCCTGTCATTCAGAAAGGATCAATACAATTAGAATCCATGCTACAAAAATCCACTGGGAGTTCTTAAATCACTATTGCTTTCTGCATGTGAAAAATCTTTCACATTTTAGGATTACAGTATTTCTCAAACTTATCCATTATTGCAAGTATCAATTCTTGTCACTGGATAATTCCAGACGTTCAGGAACTAAGTTCTTAGGAAAGGATCAACTGATTAAACTTACTGTTGCTGGAGAAAAACCAGAGGCGAGACATAATAAACGAAATCAAAGTAATGAAAGGTAGAGACGAGGCAAAAGCAAGCAAGCTATTTATTTTAAACAATGAGCATGACAGTAGAGGTCTTGAGAACAAGATTTACAAGTCGGAAGCAAGGTTAACGAGGAGACACCCCCCACCACCACCCCACCGAACAGTATAACTGATATGTGAATACACTCCCAAAGAAATTGTCTTGAGGGCAATTGGTACATTTAAAAAGGATTGATATCTAGAGAAAATTACCCCCAGCGAGTCAAGACCAAGTGCAAAGAAACAACCAAGTTGCATTTATGTATTGCCAGTGTCAGCCATGGCTCAGTGGCTGGCACTCTCGCCTCTGAGTCCCAAGGTAGTGGGTTCAAATCCTACTTCAGAGACTTGAGCACTGTCGGAGGTGCCATCTTTCAGATGAGATGAGATCAGTCTGCTCTCACAGATGGACGTAAAAGATCCCATGGCACTATTTCGAAGAAGAGCAGGGGAGTTAGCCCCAGTGTCCTGGCCAATATTTATCCCTCAATCAACATCACAAAAACAGAATATTTGGTCATCATCACATTGTCGTTTGTGGGACCTTGCTGTGCGCAAATTTTCTGCCATGTTTCCTACATTATAACAGTGACTGCACTTCAAAAGTACTTCATTAGCTGTAAAGCACTTTGGGACGTCCTGAGGTGGTGTTAGGCACTATATAAATGCAAGTCTTTCTTTTATTTTCTCACAACCTCAAGAAGTCTCAAAGCACTTCATAGCCAACGAAGTACTTTAGTAATGTTGGCAATCATAGCACCCAATTTGCACACTGCAAGGTCCCATAGAAACATAGAAGATAGGAGCAGGAGTAGGCCATTCAGCCCCTCGAGCCTGCTCCGCCATTTAATGAGATCATGGCTGATCATCCAAATTCAGTACCCTGTCCCTGCCTTCTCCCCATATCCCATGATCCCTTTAGCCTTACGAAATATATCTAACTCCTTCTTGAATATATTTAATGAATTGGCCTCAACTGCCTTCTGTGGTAGAGAATTCCACAGGTTCACCATTCTCTGGGTGAAGAAATTCCTCATCTCTGTCCTAAATGGCTTACCCCTTATCCTTAGACTGTGACCCCTGGTTCTGGACTCCCCGACCATCGGGAACATCCTTCCAGCATCTAGTCTGTCCAGTCCTGTTAGAATTTTATAAGTTTCAATGAGATCCCCTCTCATTCTTCTAAACTCTAGCGAATATAAGCCTAATCGACTCAATCTCTCTTCATACGTCATTCCTGCCATCCCAGGTATCAGTCTGGTGAATCTTCGCTGCACTCCCTCCATGGCAAGAACATCCTTCCTCAGATAAGGCGACCAAAACTGCACACAATACTCAAGGTGTGGTCTCACCAAGGCCCTGTACAACTGCAGCAAGACATCCTTGCTCCTGTACTCGAATCATCTCGCTATGAAGGCCAACATACCATTTGCCTTCTTAACCACCTGCTGCACCTGCATGCTTACCTTCAGCGACTGGTGCACAAGGACACCCAGGTCTCATTGCACTTCCCCTTCTCCCAGTCTATTGCCGTTCATGTAATAACCTGTCTTCCTGTTTTTGCCACCAAAGAAACATAGAAGATAGGAGCAGGAGTAGGCCATTCGGCCCTTTGAGCCTGCTCCGCCATTCAATGTGATCATGGCTGATCATCCAAATTCAGTACCCTGTCCCTGCCTTTTCCCCATATCCCTTGATCCCTTTAGCCTCAAGAAATATATCCAACTCTTTCTTGAATATATTTAATGAACTGGCCTCCACCGCCCTCTGTGGCAGAGAATTCCACAGGTTCACCACTCTCTGGGTGAAGAAATTCCTCCTCATCTCAGTCCTAAATGGCTTACCCCTTATCCTTAGACTATGACCCCTGGTTCTGGACTCCCCAGCCATCAGAAACATCCTTCCTGCATCTAGTCTGTCCAGACCTGACAGAATTTTATAGGTTTCGATGAGATCCCCTCTCACTCTCAAAAGTGGATAACCTCACAATTATCCACATTATACTGCATCTGCCATGCATCTGCCCAATCACCCAACCTATCCAAATCATACTGGAGTTTCTCTGCATCCTCCTCACAGTACACAAAGGCCACCCAGCTTTGTGTCATCTGCAAACTTGGAGATATTACATCTAGTTCCCTCGTCTAGATCATTTATATTGTGAATAGCTGGGGTCCTAGCACCGATCCCTGCGGTACCCCACTAGTCACTGCCTGCCACTCGGAAAAAGACCCGTTTATTCCATAAATGGTAATGAAATATATGAACAGAAAATCTTTTTTTAATGGTGTTGGTTGAGGGACAAATGTTGGCCAGGATATCAAGAGAACTCCCCTGATGATCTTCCAATAGTGCCATGGGGTCTTTTGTTTTTTTTTATATTTGTTTCTGGGATGTGGGCATCACTGGCAAGGCCAGCATTTATTGCCCATCCCTAAATGCCCTCGAGAAGATGGAGGTGAGCCGCCTTCTTGAACCGCTGCAGACCCTGTGGTGAAGGTACTCCCACAATGCTGTCCACCTGAGAGGGAAGACGTGACCTCAGTTTAACATCGCATCTGAAAGACAGCACCTCAGGTGGTGTAGCACTCCTTCAGTGCTGCACAGGAGTGTCAGCCTGGATTATACGCTCAAGTCTCTGGAGTGGGGCTTGAGCTCTCAATTGTCTGAGCCAAGAGTGAGAATGCTACCACTGAGCCGCGGCTGACGCGAGTGTAGTCTTCAGATGGGGTGGGGTTAGAGGCCAGGAAATAATTGGGTTAGGGTGTGGAGATATCATTTGTTTTGAAGTCATTCTGTCTACATTTTTTAAAATTCCATTATAAAGTCCTACATCCACATTTATAATGGGAATTGTCTATGTACATTTGTTATGCTGTGTTACACCTCCTGACAGTGGTGGTGCTGTAGCACCTAGTTTTGCAATTCCCAGTTGAGCCTTTACTAGAGAGAAACCCCTGCTCTGCAACCAACTCTAATTCCCAAATTGCAGCAGATTTTGCTATTTATAAATAAAAATGTGAAATCAAAGTATTATATAAAAATAAGGACGGACTGTTTGATTTTAAATTGGGGAATGAATTATACTTGTACACCCTGGGTAAATTATCCCTGCTCTCTAATCTCTCTTCATCTGAAAACTATATTTGATCTTAACTCCCTATGTGCAATGCCAAGGGAGATTCACTAAGCTATGCCAAAGGATTACAACCAACCTTTGACTATTTGCACTGAATAGTTAGCAGTATCGAGAAAAATATTTTCTCTGCAGAAAGAGGTAAGTGTTCAGAGGAGTCAAGAAACTTTTCTTCTGCAAGCTCAACTTCATTCTTAGGAAATGTACAAAGTTCACTGACCAAGCCATTCGTAACAGAAAAGTACAATGGGCTAGAATTTACTGCAGTTGGCGAATGAACGAACGACTTGTCCTTGCCCATTTAATCTCCATGAGATTTTGCAAGTTGCTGTCAGTGGGAGATGGAAACAACGTGATGCCTTCTACAGCACATCTGGGACCCACGTGAACAGGGCAAGCACCTGTGTGTCTCCTTAACCAATCAGATTGAAGAATCATCCATGAACAGCACAGAGTCTGAACTAGGAAGTGTCAGTTAGAATAGTGAATTCAACGTCCAATCAGACACAAAGTGAAATAAAGAGAAAGAAAAACTGGATTAAGAGAGAGAAAAAGAGATAACTCTCCAACAATTAAAATCTGAAGGAATGAGACTCCACGCTTATAAAAGTTAATGTTCAGTGGGAGAGGGGTTGTTTGGCAGTAATTAAGACTTATCACGCTGTTAAAAACAATACTTGGACTGGAATGTGTTGTGTATGTACCTTTAAGAGAAGAACTGATTCTATACTGCAGTACCGGCAGTGACCACCCCTGTATATAAAGCCATAGCAGGCTTCTGTATTTCAGTCTTAAGTTACCCTCTTTTCAGAAAATACCTGTTATTATTGTTCTCCTGCAGTCCGTGTATTATTTATACTCGGACACTACATTGGCGACGAACAGGTTCGAACTCACCTGCAGTACTGCATCACCTCACGGGGATCTTTCCCTGAGAAGAAGCTTCTCAGAGGTCGAAGTCAGAACAACGGGCGTCGACCGCGGGCAACCGCCCAAGGATTCATCGGAGTTCGGAGAGTTGCAGGAGAGGCTGTGGAGAGCTGGGCTTGGCTCCCCAGTCAAGGGGTTCCAGCAAATCGTGCTGGTAACAGGTAGTGCGCTGATCCTTCCGGACTGCGGCGGGCTCGAGCTCGATCGAGCAGCTCTGCAAAGGGACCGTGCAGCGTCGTCGGGAGGAAAAGAGAGAGAGAGGGTGGAGCGCACAGGGCGTGGTCGGTGCTCAAGAACCGGGCAGCGTAGCGAAAATAAAACAAGGGGAAGGAAAAGTGAGACGCGCCGAATCCGCGGGTCGCCGCCATTACCCTGCAGAACGCTAGGAGCAGCGTGGCAGCAAGGGGAAGAAGGAAAAGCGCGGGAGGCGCCATTTTATTCTATTGGGGAAGAAGGAAAAGCGCGGGAGGCGCCATTTTAATTCATTGGTGAAGAAGAAAAAGCGCGGGAGGCGCCATTTTAAATCACCCAAGATGCCGAAAAGTGGCAGTATCACTGCTTTCGACAACGAGGTAGAAGACTGGACCACGTATGTGGAAAGAATTGAAGTGTACTGCAAGGCAAATGAGGTGGCCGATGGAAAGAAGGCGTCGGTATTATTAAATTTGATGGGCGCGAGAACGTACGGCCTATTGCGGAATTTAATTACCCCAGCTAAACCAATGGAGAAAAGTTTTGAAGAGACTGTTAATATCTTACAGAAACACCTAAACCCTACACCGCTGCTGATAGCAGAAAGATTCAATTCCATAAAGAAACCAGCACAAAGATGAGAGCAATGCTGACTATCTTATGGAACTACGCAAGTTATCGAAGCACTGCCAGTTTGGAGCAGGACTGGCAGACACCTTACGGGATAAGTTTGTCTGCGGGCTCCAGAGTGAAGGAACCCAGAAACGACTACTTTCGGAAAAGGACCTGACGCTAGAACAGGCTTTCAGCGTGGCAGTATCCTACGAAGCAGCAGCACGGGGAGCTGCGGAAATACAACAGAAACCACAAGAATACAGCGCTAACGAAATGGCGTATGGAGCAGAAAAGTGCTATCGCTGCGGCAGAACAACCCATGATCAGAAGGACTGCTGGTTTAAGGACAAAGTATGCAGACAATGTGGGAAAATGGGACACATAGCAAGAGTCTGCAGGTCAGGAAAGAAAACCAACACTACAAGAACTACTAAGGAAAAGTACAAGAAAGTAAAGAAATTGACAGACAGTAGTTCGGAAGATCAGGAGAGTGATAAGGACTCCGGGAGCAGGAGACTAAGTTGTCTAAAGTTACACAACGTGATCGCAAAGGAGGATCACCGAACCATTTGGGTCACCCTCATGATAGCAGGGTCCCCAGTAAAGATGGAATTGGACACAGGATCAGCCCTAACCGTCACGAATCGACGAGACTATCAGCGGCTATTCTCACACATACCCTTGAAGGACACGTCCATTGTATTGAAGACATACATGGGGTAAAAAGTCTACCCCAGAGGAAAAATAAGGGTGCCAGTTGAATACAACGGCAAGGAAACACAGAAACTGTATCTATATATACTACCAGATGGAGGACCACCATTATTGGGACGTGAATGGATCCGAAAAATACAATTGGATTGGCATTCCATTCAGGCGCTAACTGTGACTGATAAAAAGGATGATGACGTCACACCTGCACGACTCAAAAATTCTAACTGACGCGAAAGAGGTGTTCCAACAAGGACTTGGGACTCTAAAAGGAGTAACGGCAACGATAAAAATCGAAGATAACGCAAACCCAGCCGTTGAAGCAGAGCTGGAGAGTCTGGAGCGTTCGGGTGTGCTGTCCAAGGTGGACTGGAGCAAGTGGGCCACACCCATCGTTCCTGTAATGAAGAAATCATTGAGCAGCACGCCTGGGGAAGCGAAGAAGGTCCGCATCAGTGGGGACTTCAAGGTGACTGTGAACCCAGTCCTGCACACAGTACAATATCCACTTCTACGGATAGAAGATATTTTCGCCTCACTATCTGGTGGGAAACGCTTTACAAAGATTGATCTGGCCCAAGCGTATCTACAAATGGAGGTGGAAGAAGCATCTAGGAAATACCTCACGATAAACACTCACAAAGGCCTTTATTAGTACAATCGACTGGTATTCGGGGTAGCATCAGCCCCGGCGATTTGGCAGAGGGCGATGGAACAAATCCTGCAAGGGATCCCGGGGACCCAGTGTTATTTGGACGACATCCTGGTTACGGGCGAAAATGACAATGAACACCTTGCCAACCTGGAGCAGGTGCTCACTAGATTGCAGGAATATGGGCTACGAGCCAACCGCCCCAAATGCGAGTTCTTCAGGAGACAAATCTCGTATTGTGGCCACATGATTGATGAGGAAGGGTTGCATAAGTCGCCGGACAAGATTGAGGCTGTAGTCAAGGCTCCAGCACCGGAAAATGTGTCGCAACTGAGGTCGTTCCTCGGGTTGGTGAACTACTACCATAAGTTCTTGCCAAATTTATCTACAATTCTGCACCCACTGAATGCCCTACTGCAAACTGGAGTAACATGGAAATGGAGTGATGAGTGTAAGCGTACCTTTCAGAAATGTAAATGCCTAATCACTTCAAAAGAAGTATTGGCCCACTACAATCCAACACTACCGATTCGGTTAGCATGTGATGCGTCTCCCTACGGCATCGGAGCGGTGCTGTCACACAAATTCCTTGACGGTTCAGAGAGGCCAATAGCCTTTGCGTCGCGCTCGTTAACCTCAGCCGAGCGTAACTACGCCCAGATTGACAGGGAGGCCCTCAGCCTGGTGTGGGGGGTGAAGAAGTTCAATCACTATCTGCACAGGCAGAAATTCACCCTACTGACTGATCATCAGCCCCTGGTCTCCATTTTTAACCCAAAGAAGGGCGTTCCGGTGATGGCGGCGCAACGGCTACAAAGATGGTCACTTTTTCTAGGGGCACATCAGTACGACATAGAGTACAAGGGTACGAAACAGCATGGAAACGCTGATGGGCTGTCGCGCCTACCGTTGCCTACGGTAGAGGAAGCACCTGCAGTGGACCCTGTTGAGATATTCCATGCGACCATAGTCGAATGTCTACCGGTTACAAACTCAAGTATAGAGAAGGAAACCCGAAATGACCCGACACTCTATCGGGTCTATGATTTGACGGTGAAGGGATGGCCAGCACATGGCGACTCACTGTTGCCAGCACTCTCGCCAAGGAGAGAACAGCTGTCAGTGTGCCGGGGGACCTTGATGTGTGGATCCCGAGTGGTAATTCCACCCAAGTTGAGAGATAGAGTGCTCAATGAGCTTCATGAGGGTCATCTGGGAGGGGTAAAAATGAAGAGCCTAGCCAGGGCGTTTGTGTGGTGGCCGGGAATCGATAAAGAAATCGAGGATATGACCAAGAGATGCACAGGATGCCAGAAGGTCCAAAACGCTCCACCACAGGCCCCGCTACATCCATGGGAGTGGCCCTCATCTCCATGGCAACGGGTACACATTGATTTTGCTGGTCCATTTATGGACTCAATGTTCCTAATCGCTGTGGACGCCCATTCGAAATGGCCAGAGGTCATCAAAATGTCCTCCACCACCACGGAGAAAACTATTGCAGTCCTACGGACCATCTTCGCCAGGAATGGCTTGCCAGAACAGATTTGCTCCGACAATGGGCCACAGTTTGTGTCCGAGGATTTCCGGAGGTTTCTGAGGAATAATGGGGTGAAGCATTACACATCTGCCCCATATCATCCAGCCACAAATGGATTGGCTGAGAGGTTTGTGCAGACCTTTAAAAAGGCCATAAAGGCAATGCATAATGACGACATACCACTACAACACAAGGTGGATAATTTCTTGTTTGCTTACCGGAATGCGTCACATGCAGTCACCAACCAAGCTCCAGCCATAATGTTCTTCAACCGAAGGCTAAGATGTTGCCTGGATTTGCTCAAACCAAACATAAGACGAGATGTTGAGGATAAGCAATTCCAGCACATCAATGAGAAGCCAACCAGGAGCTTCAAGATAGGGCAACCAGTCTTGGCCCGCGACTACCGAACAGAAAAATGGCAGCCAGGAACGATATGCATACAGCAGGGGCCACTAATGTACACAGTGGACGTTGGAGAGAGCATCGTGAGACACCATGCTGACCAGATTCTAGAGTCACAGGAACAAGCCAAACCCATACCACGAGCAGGTGCACCTGGTAATCAACCCGAAGTACAGATTGCGTCTACCTCAGAAGCAGTGGTATTGGAAGCTGACGAACCAACCAATGACAATGAGCCAGAATCAACTCCGCCGCAAGAACAGGATACTCGAGAAAGGTGCTATCCAGTCAGGATCAGGAAGCCTCCTCAAAGACTGAACTTATAAATGATTATTTCAGTTGATGTATATAGTACAGAGAAAATTGTAATTGTAATTAGTTATTATTTAGTTGTTAAATGAATGTTATGTACTGTTTATCTAAAAGGGGAGGAATTGTTGTGTATGTACCTTTAAGAGAAGAACTGATTCTATACTGCAGTACCGGCAGTGACCACCCCTCTATATAAAGCCATAGCAGGCTTCTGTATTTCAGTCTTAAGTTACCCTCTGTTCAGTAAATACCTGTTATTATTGTTCTCCTGCAGTCCGTGTATTATTTATACTCGGACACTACAGAATGGACAAACCCTAGCCTTCTGTGGCAAGTTTAGTCCATATCTACAACGCAAGTACAGGAACTTCATGCCGTTGAATACATCTGAATGGAGAGCCAGACAGCCTCGCCTGAAGTTGCTGTTCGATCTGCACATAAATAATGGTGAGCGCCGTTAACCTCACTATTATTTTGACAGTAAATTCTGTCCATAATTTCACAAAGGATTAAAATAAAAATTTGACTTCTGATTTTAGAACCATGTTAGATAATCTACAAAACCTTTAGAATGATTAATTTACTCACTGGTAAAATACCAAGTGTAATGTTAAAAAAAAGACATTAGAAAAAAAAAGTATTTGGCAAATAAAAATGCAGAACACGCAGATTCATCAGCTACAGAACTTACTGAATGGCGGAGCTGGCTCAAGGGGCTGTGTGGCCTACTCCTGCTCCTATTTATGTTGTGTTCTCACATCTAAAACGTTCTAAATGAAAACATTATGACTCTCAACATCAGCCTTAAAAGAATGCAGAGAAGTTTCTATGGCATTATTTGGGGAGTACACTGTGCTTCAGATAAAAATAAATATTTTAACCAAATAGGATCCCAAAATTTGTGTCACACCCAACATGCATCACTCAGGAATCTAATGAACAGCAGGGTTGCATATCCAAAGAGAACTTGAATTCCTTTCTTTCACATACATATCAAAACACAGAGGGACAAAGAGGGTGGAACAGGACTTTGAGTTTATAATATAAATGAATGTGAAGAATGGTGAAATGATTTCACTTCCATTAATGGTAGCTAAACCATCTGCAGAACAAAAGATCCAGTTATTACATTGTGGATTGGGATTATAAATAATAAAACTTGCATTTAGATTGTACCTCAGCAAATTGAAACATCGCAAAACTTTTCACACAATTATTTAAATGCAGTGACTTGTGCAGGCAACACTCAGTCACTCTCAATAGAACGGTTCTGTGCCAGGAACATCCTGCAAACACCAATCAGGTCAATGGCCAGTTAATCTGTTTATTTTAAATGGCATTGACTGAAGGAAAAAAGCTGGCTAAGACATTGGGACAACTCCCTGCTCTTCTTCAAAAACTGCCATGGATCTTTCACAATCACCTGAACTGCCAGGCAGAACCTCAGTTTGATATCTCTTTCAATAGACGGCACTGCTGACATGCAAAATTTCCTCAATAGAGTGTTAGCCTGCATCATGAGTTCAAAACTTTAGAATGGGGCTCAAACCTACCTCCTGCTTCAGAGATTAGAATGATACTGATTCAAGTCCACATAGAACTGCAAATTCCCCACAAGGTAGGTAAACCCAGGTCTCTCATATGACAGACAAGAAACATAGAAACATAGAAGCTAGGAGCAGGAGTAGGCCATTCCGCCCCTCGAGCCTGCTCTGCCATTCAATGCGATCATGGCTGATCATCCAAATTCAGTACCCTGTCCCTGCTTTCTCCCCATACCCCTTGATCCCTTTAGCCTTAAGAAATATATCCAACTCCTTCTTGAATATATTTAATGAACTGGCCTCTACTGCCTTCTGCAGTAGAGAATTCCAGAGGTTCACCACTCTCTGGGTGAAGAAATTCCTCCTCATTTCTGTCCTAAATGGCTTACCCCTTATCCATAGACTGTGACCCCTGGTCCTGGACTCCCCAACCATCAGGGACATCCTTCCTGCATCTAGTCTGTCTAGTCCTGTCAGAATTTTATAAGTTTCAATGAGATCCCCTCTCATTCTTCTAAACTCCAGCGAGTATAAGCCCAATCGACCCAATCTCTCCTCATATGTCATTCCTGCCATCCCAGGTGTCAGCCTGGTGAATCTTCGCTGAACTCCTTCCATGGCAAGAACATCCTTCCTCAGATAAGGTGACCAAAACTGCACACAATACTCAAGATGTGGTCTCACCAAGGCCCTGTACAACTGCAGCAAGACATCCTTGTTCCTGTACTCGAACCCTCTTGCTACGAAGGCCAACATACCATTTGCCTTCTTAACCGCCTGCTGCACCTGCATGCTTACCTTCAGCAACTGGTGCACAAGGACACCCAGGTCTCGTTGCACTTCCCCTTTTCCCAATCTATTGCCTTTCAGGTAATAATCTGCCTTCATGTTTTTGCCACCAAAGTGGATAACCTTGCATTTATCCACATTATACTGCATCTGCCATGCTTCTGCCCAATCACCCAACCTGTCCAAATCATACTGGAGTTTCTCAGCATCCTCCTCACAGCACACACACCCACCCAGCTTTGTGTCATCTGCAAACTTGGAGATATTACATCTAGTTCCCGCGTCTAGATCATTAATATATATTGTGAATAGCTGGGGTCCTAGGATTGATCCCTGCGGTACCCCACTAGTCACTGCCTGCCACTCGGAAAAAGAGTACTCATCAAACTAAAATTCACTTTGTTAATGGCTGCTGTAAAAAACTGACCAAACAAGGCAATGGCTCTTGGTGTGGCAGCAGAGTGTAAAGAGGAGTACTGTACCTCCATGTCCTCCTTAACCTGTGTTCTGTTGTGTAATAGCACAGAGATGTCGCTATGTTATCTGTGAATTCACACCGGCACTTCTTTGACTTATTTACAGAGACTAGCAATGATGGAGGAAATTGAAAACAATTACAATCTCTGGTTATGGCATTCTGGTGCATTGTCCAGTGAAATAAATGTCAGTAACACTTGTGACCTAAGCGTCTGGTAAATTCTAACCTGATCATGCGATAGGCAACCAATGTGATCTGATATCTGCCACTAAATTCCTCTTCCCCCTCCCTCATGAAGAACAAAAATCAAATCAAACAAAAATCATTTCTATATTTACTACAAGTACTTGCTCCTTTCCTATTTTGTTTCCTTCCTTCCATTTGTTACTGTAATCTGCAAGAACATGACAGAATTAGGAAAAGTATTAAAGACAAAGAAATAAATCATAAGTCAAGGTCTGTGGACAATTCATTAAGTGATAAAAGTTCTCGAATGTAGATCCTTTGCATTCTGGTTTGTTAAAGCACTGATTGATCTGGTCACATCAAGTGTATAGATGTGTGATTAGAGTAATGAATACAGTAACTGTAGATCAACTTGTATTAATTGATCATTTAGTCAGCATCTAGCTTTCGGGACAGAGAACCGACAAACTTCTCAACCACTGCCCCCGTGCATTGCAGCATCTCTTTAAAACATACATGACAATAAAAGTAATCTTTCCCTAGCCCAAAACCATACATTCCACCTTTGGTTTTCATGATGAAGCAAAGAAAAAGGAACTCTTTGTGAAGAGCCACCCAACAGAGTGCTGCGAGTTGGGTGAGTCAGGGAGGCTTAACTGGTTGCTAAAATCAAACTTTTTGTTTCACATTTACTGTTTTTTTTTATTGTACAACAGTACTTATACAACTCATCAATTACATAGAAAATCCATTACATTCATTGACCACAATAAGAAAAAAATAAAGCCTCGAGAACAGCTTTATGGTTAATACAAATGCAATGATAAATTTTACAAATGAATCAAATATTTACAGTACAAACTACCACTATTTCAATAAACCAAGAAAAACCCGTATCACGTCAGTCCTACTGACATCGTTCACCCATTCAATCGTTCAATCATCCGCTTGTTCGTTCGCTCGAGCGCAAGTTCCATCATGCGTGCGTGTCATTTGTGTCTACGTGCATGCACGCGTGCGTTCGTTCGTCCGTTCGTTCATTCGGTCGAACGCAAGCTCCATTGTGCGTGCGTATCATTTGTGTCTGCGGCGTGCGTTCATGC
Source organism: Somniosus microcephalus (assembly GCF_052327205.1). Lineage (NCBI taxonomy): Eukaryota > Metazoa > Chordata > Chondrichthyes > Squaliformes > Somniosidae > Somniosus > Somniosus microcephalus. The sequence goes on from NC_141013.1 coordinate 42,628,058, forward strand.
GAGCATTCGTTTGATCCAGAACCCAGCCGAAGTACTCATAAATTTCTTACCAATATAATTTATTTTATTTATTTTCCCTTTCTTTTAATTTCCCCCGTTAACTTCTTTTTCTCCCTTTTATAAAACATACCATTTACTGGGCAATAATCTCAAAGTAAATTCCACATAGACACTAATTAACACCACAATGTACAAAGTCCCATAGCCTTATCAGAAATCAATTAAAGCTTCAAGTAGACTGCTTTCAACCAGAAAACCAGAAACTTCTTCAACAAAACAAGTGAAGAAGGGTCAAACCCGAAACGTCAACTCAAATTTCTCTCCACGGATGTTGCCTGACTTGCTGAGTTTTTCCAGCATTTTCTGTTGTTATAAGTGAATACCAGTTCTATGCCAGTCCTATTGGCAATCTAATTACTCCTCGTTTTCACTTGATGTTGTCTAACCATGTAATGTCATAATCCTTGTCCACGATCTTCAGCTTTTCCACAGAAAAGAAGCCAACCACTTTCTCAAATCCCGTAAAAAGACCGAATACTCAAATTTTCTTCTACTTGCTGTTATTGTGCACAGGACCCAACCATCAAAATACTCAGTATTCCTTGTCGATATTACTTTGTTTTGTCTTTTATCTTCCTTTAATTTTCCCTTTTTTTTCCCACTTTTATTCCGTTCTCTTTTCCCATCTTATGGCCGCTCATGCGCCATGCTACAGATGGAAACAGTCTGTCTTTCCTCCACCAAAATGGCGGCGCACAAACCGGCACCCATCACCGAAACAAAGCCTCACAGCTGCCACCAGACAGAGCACAGATGAGGCCGCTGGAACTCATTCGGGCCCGAGACCATTCTTCAACCTTAGAAACCATACAGCATGCTCACCCACAGCATCTCCTGACTCAGCTTCTGCCGACCAGCCGCACTGCCCTGGGCCCCCCGCCTGGGGTCCTCCGCCCTGGGCCCCCCGCCTGGGGTCCTCCGCCCTGGGCCCCCCGCCTGGGGTCCTCCGCCCTGGGCCCCCCGCCTGGGGTCCTCCGCCTGGGGTCCTCCGCCCTGGGCCCCCCGCCTGGGGTCCTCCGCCCTGGGCCCCCCGCCTGGGGTCCTCCGCCCTGGGCCCCCCGCCTGGGGTCCTCCGCCCTGGGCCCCCCGCCTGGGGTCCTCCGCCCTGGGCCCCTCGCCTGGGGTCCTCCGCCCTGAGCCCCCCGCCTGGGGTCCTCCGCCCTGGGCCTCCCGCCTGGGGTCCTCCGCCCTGGGCCCCCCGCCTGGGGTCCTCCGCCCTGAGCCCCCCGCCTGGGGTCCTCCGCCCTGGGCCCCCCGCCTGGGGTCCTCCGCCCTGGGCCCCCCGCCTGGGGTCCTCCGCCCTGGGCCCCTCGCCTGGGGTCCTCCGCCCTGAGCCCCCCGCCTGGGGTCCTCCGCCCTGGGCCTCCCGCCTGGGGTCCTCCGCCCTGGGCCCCCCGCCTGGGGTCCTCCGCCCTGGGCCCCCCGCCTGGGGTCCTCCGCCCTAGGCCCCCCGCCTGGGGTCCTCCGCCCTAGGCCCCCCGCCTGGGGTCCTCCGCCCTAGGCCCCCCGCCTGGGGTCCTCCGCCCTAGGCCCCCCGCCTGGGACACTCTCCTCTGGGCCTTCCACCCTGGGCTTTCCGCACTGGCACTCCCCGCAAGCAGCCAGGGTGTGGAGCAGCCCATTCACACAGCACCGAGCAGAGCTGAGCTGAGCTGCTGAGAATCTCGCAGCCTGTGTGTCTCTCTCCACATTTACTGTGACTGTCTACTGTTTAAAATCTAAATTTCCCAGCATTAAGCAGGGTTATAAAGGGATATACAAGGCCTACAATTCAGAGCAGCTGAAGGCAGTTAATTAGGGAAACTAGATTAAGCTGGTTTTCCTGTAGCTGGGCTCAGCAAGTCTCCTTTGTTTCAGGGCCTTTAAAACAGGCTTTGAAGTGCGATTTTGCCCCGAGTGCGGTGTCAACAGAGCGCTGCGAGTTGGGTGAGTCAGAGTTAGGTGAGGAGTGGAAGGAGGAGCTCCCTTGCTTCGCCTTTGTTTTTCCTAACTTTTCACCCTGTAGGAAGAGGCCGGTGTCGGGAACAGCAGGAGAGTACAGTGAGTATTTAAACTCACTTTCGTGGGCTTTTTTTCAAAGGCCGGTCAATCTCGCAGACTGGCTGCAGCGTTCCAGAGCCACGCCACGATTCAAAAAGAGACGCGGCAAGAGGAAGCAGCTGATTGGGTGAGTGCGGCCAGGTGAGTATTTATACTACTCTATAGTTTGACAGTTAAGGTTAATAGTTTATAAAGTTTAGAAGGTCTTAATTTTTGTGGTTATAGTTTCTAAGGTCTCTGTTGTGTAGCAGGGAGTGCTAGTAAACAAGGGCCCTTGTGTATATCATTTAATTCTAGTGTAATTAGTGGCATTGATTTGATTTAATTTAAGGGTAAGTCATGGCAGCACAGCTCGGCCCCGTGGCATGCTCCTCCTGCACTACGTGGGAAATCAGGGACACTTCCTGTGTCCCTGACGACCATGTGTGTGGGAAGTGTATCCAGCTGCAGCTACTGGCAGACCGCATTGCAGTGCTGGAGCTGTGAATGGACACATTCTGGAGCATTCGCAATGCTGAGGATGTCATGGATATCACATTTAATCAGTTGGTCACACCGCAGGTAAAGGCTGCACAGGCAGGAAGGGAATGGGTGACCGCCAGGCAGAGTAGTAGGCGCAGGCAGGTAGTGCAGGCGTCCCCTGTGGCTATCTCCCTCTCAAACAGATATACCGCTTTGGATATTGTTGAGGGAGATGGCTCATCAGGGGAAGGCGGCAGCAGCCAACTTCCTGGCACCATGGGTGTTTCTGCTGCACAGGACAGGAGGAAAAAGAGCGGGAGAGCTATAGTGATAGGAGATTCTATTGTAAGGGGAATAGATAGGCGTTCTGCGGCCGCAAACGAGACTCCAGGATGGTATGTTGCCTCCCTGGTGCAAGGATCAAGGATGCCTCTGAGAGGCTGCAGGGCATTCTGGAGGAGGAGGGTGAACAGCCAGTTGTCGTGGTGCATTTAGATACCAACGATATAGGTAAAAACCGGGATGAGGTCCTAAAACCTGAATATAGGGAGCTGGAAGGTAAATTTAAAAATAGGACCTCAAAAGGTAGTAATCTCAGGATTGCTACCAGTGCCACGTGCTAGTCAGAGTAGAAATAGAAGGATATTTCAGCTGAATACGTGGCTAGAGGAATGGTGCAAGGGGGAGGGATTCAAATTCCTGGGATATTGGAACCGGTTCTAGGGGTGGTGGGACCAGTACAAACTGGACAGTTTGCACCTGGGCAGGACTGGGGCCGATGTCCTGGGGGAGTGTTTCCTAGTGCAGTTGGGGAGGGTTTAAACTAAAATGGCAGGGGGTTGGGAACCTGTGCAGGGAGACAGAGGAAAGGGAAGTAAGGATAGAAGCAAAAGACAGGAAGGATAAAAGCAAAAGTGGCAGTCAGACAAATCAAGGGTGTAAATCAAACATGGCCACAGTAAATAATCATTCTAAAAGGTCTAAGAGTGTTAAGAAAACAAGACTGAAGGCTTTGGGGGAAAAATTCAGTATCGCCCCGTTTGGGGCGCCATTATCGGCTGTGCGCAAAGTTTAGTGCCTGGCGCTAATTATCGCCTCCGACAGCAAATTTGGCTTTTATCGCCCCGGAGGTGATTGGAGTGCTAAATCAGGCGCTTCACACCTGTCTTAAGGCGCAAAGGCCGAGGAGCGAGGCGCTACCTCAGAGCGATGGTGAAGCAAGGAAGGGCAAATCAAAATGAACCTGCAAAGTGCTGCTCAGTACCCAAAACTCCTTCACACAGCGTTGAATCTCTCCTGAAGTCTCTCTCTCTCTCTATGAGTGTTGCAAAAATGTCACCAACAAAAAAAGGCAGGAAGCAGTTGCCTTTAAAAAGCGCTCCCCCAGTCCCTTTCTGACTGCAAAACGCTCCCCTCAACCTGTTGTTGCTAACGGCAGGCAGTAAGGCAGGGGGCGCCACTCAAAATCCGGTCCGGGGCGCTACGCACTCGACTGACGTCACAATCTGCTGGCGCAGGGGATCGTGGCGGTAGTGTTTAGCGCCCCCAAAAAATGTTTAGTTAATTTCGCGAGCGGCACAAACATCTCCGTGCCCGGGCGTTAGTTTCTTTGTGCCCCATTAGCGCCCTCTTAAGGCGCTAACGGGAGATGCAAACAACTGAATTTTTTTGTGTCTTAATGCGAGGAGCATTCGTAATAACGTGGATGAATTAGCTGCGCAAATAGATGTAAACGGATATGATATAATTGGGATTACGGAGACATGGCTCCAGGGTGACCAAGGCTGGGAATTCAAAATCCAGGGGTATTCAATATTCAGGAAAGACAGGCAAAAAGGAAAAGGAGGAGGGGTAGCATTGCTGGTTAAAGAGGAGATTAACACAATAGTAAGGAAGGATATTAGCTCTGATGATGTGGAATCTGTATGGGTAGAGCTGAGAAATACCAAGGGGCAGAAGACGTTAGTGGAAGTTGTATACAGACCCCTAAACAGTAATGCTGAGGTTGGGGATGGCATTAAATGGGAAATTAGAGACGCGTGCAATAAGGGCACAGCAGTTATCATGGGTGACTTTAATCTACATATAGATTGGGCTAACCAAATTAGTAACAATACTGTGGAGGAGGAATTCCTAGAGTGTATACGGGATGGTTTTCTGGACCAACATGTCGAAGAACCAACTAGAGATCAGGCCATCTTAGACTGGGTATTATGTAATGAGAAAGGATTAATTAGCAATCTTGTTGTGCGAGGCCCCTTAGGGCAAAGCGATCACAATATGATAGCATTCTTCATTAAGACGGAGAGTGAATTACTTGACTCAGAGACTAGGGTCCTCAATTTAAATAAAGGAAACTACGATGGTATGAGGCGCGGGTTGGCTAGGGTGGATTGGGGAACGTTACTTAAAGGGTTGACGGTGGATAGGCAATGACAAACATTTAAAGATCGCATGGATGAACTACAGAATTTGTTCATCCCTGTTTGGCATAAAAATAAAACAAAAAAGGTGACCCAACCGTGGCTAACCAGGGAAATTAGGGATAGCATAAGATCCAAAGAGAAGACATATAAATTGGCCAGAAAAAGCAGCAAACCTGAGGATTGGGAGCAGTTTAGGATTCAGCAAAGGAGGACAAAGGGATTAATTAAGAGGGGGAAAATAAGAGTATGAGAGTAAGCTTTCAGGAAACATAAACACTGACTGTAAAAGCTTCTATAGATATGTGAAGAGAAAAAGATTGGTGAAGTCAAGCGCAGGTCCCTTGCAGTCAGAATCAGGGGAATTTATAATGGGGAACAAAGAAATGGCAGACCAATTAAATACATACTTTGGTTCTGTCTTCACAAAGGAGGACACAAATAACCTCCCAGAGATGTCGGGGAACATAGGGTCTAATGAAAGGGAGGAACTGATAGAAATCAGTATTTGTAGGGAAATGGTGTTAGGGAAATTGACGGGATTGAAGGCCAATAAATCCCCAGGACCTGATAATCTACATCCTAGGGTACTTAAGGAAGTGGCCCAAGAAATAGTAGATGCATTGCTGGTCATCTTCCAAAATTCTATAGATTCTGGAACAGTTCCCATGGATTGGAGGGTAGCTAATGTTACCCCACTATTCAAAAAAGGTGTAGAGAGAAAACGGGGAATTATAGACTGGTAAGCCGGACATCGGTAGTGGGGAAAATGCTAGAGTTCATTATAAAAGATGTAATAGCAGAGCACTTGGAAAACAGTGACAGGATCGGGCAAAGTCAACATGGATTTACAAAAGGTAAATCATGCTTGACTAATCTACTGGAATTTTTTGAGGATGTAACTTGTAGAACAGTTAAGGGAGAACCAGTGGATGTGGTGTATTTGGACTTTCAGAAGGCTTTCGATAAGGTCCCGCATAAGAGATTAGTGCATGTCATTGGGGGTAAGGTACTGACTTGGATAGAGAACTGGTTGGCATACAGGAAGCAAAGATTTGTAATAAACAGGTCTTTTTCCGAGTGGCAGGCAGTGACTAGTGGGGTACCACAGGGATCGGTGCTCGGACCCCAGTTATTCACAATATATATTAATGATCTAGACGAGGGAACTAGATGTAATATCTCCAAGTTTGCAGATGACACAAAGCTGGGTGGGCGTGTGCGCTGTGAGGAGGATGCAGAGAAACTCCAGTATGATTTGGACAGGTTGAGTGATTGGGCAGATGCAGTATAATGTGAATAAATGCAAAGTTATCCACTTTGGTGGCAAAAACATGAAGGCAGATTATTACCTGAAAGGCAATAGATTGGGAAAAGGGGAAGTGCAACGAGACCTGGGTGTCCTTGTGCACCAGTCGCTGAAGGTAAGCATGCAGGTGCAGCAGGCGGTTAAGAAGGCAAATGGTATGTTGGCCTTCATAGCGAGAGGATTCGAGTACAGGAGCAAGGATGTCTTGCTGCGGTTGTACAGGGCCTTGGTGAGACCACACCTTGAGTATTGTGTGCAGTTTTGGTCGCCTTATCTGAGGAAGGATGTTCTTGCCATGGAGGGAGTGCAGCGAAGATTCACCAGACTGATACCTGGAATGGCAGGAATGACGTATGAAGAGAGATTGGGTCGATTGGGCTTATATTCACTCGAGTTTAGAAGAATGAGAGGGGAGCTCATTGAAACTTATAAAATTCTAACAGAACTAGACAGACCAGATGCAGGAAGGATGTTCCCGATGGCGGGGGAGTCCAGAACCAGGGGTCACAGTCTAAGGATAAGGAGTAAGCCATTTGGGACTGAGATGAGGAGGAATTTCTTCACCCAGAGAGTGGTGAACCTGTGGAATTCTCTACCACAGAAGGCCGTTGAGGCCAATTCATTAAATATATTCAAGGAGTTAGATATATTTCTTAAGTCTAAAGGGATCAAGGGATATGGGGAGAAAGCAGGGACAGGGTACTGAATTTGGATGATCAGCCATGATCTCATTAAATGGCGGAACAGGCTCGAGGGGCCGAATGGCCTATTCCTGCTCCTATCTTCTATGTTTCTATGTAAACTAAAGCCACAGTATACCATGAAATTAAACCAAAAATAATTCCTTTTCAGTTTCTAAAGAAAACATCAGTGAAATATTTTAAACCAAAGGCAATGATTATGCCTTTGGGGGAAAAAAGAGACTGAAGCACTTGATGTAGATTCAAAAGTAGTGGAATAACATGGGAAATGTAACAGCAATACATCACATGGCGAATCGAGAGGAAGAGTCAGTCATAGTGGCGTGCTGCTCCTTTCCAGAAACAATACTGTTAGTCATAGAATTGCTTTGATTTTAAAGTCTACTTGTTCTAGGTTGAAAGTAAACAACAGCTCATATGTGCAACGGAATAAGGGTCACTGACATTTTAATGCACTGTTTGTACATGACACTAACTGGTTACTGACGGTATGAAATTCTAGGCAACTTTGTTCAATCATTTCTTCTTGAGTAACATCCAAAATAAATTCATCTAAGTGGATTTTTGTTTCAGATTTGAATTCAAACAAAATACATGCAATATAAAAAAAATACCTTTCATCACTCAGAAACTCCCTAGTTTTTTAGTGGGTGTTCAAAGTTCTCCCCTGTTGCCTAGCTGAAAAAACAAGGTAACAGATTAGTTACCGGTCCTGAAAAATCCCTAAGATTTGCTGCTTAATACACCTCCATCAATCTGGTGATTTGAGTTATGGAATGAGGCCACCAGAGTCATTCATGGTGAGCTTTCACTGGACCAGTCTGGGAATGATCTGGAACTACACAGAACTACATTACATACAATTTACAGTACAGAAACAGGCCATTTGACCCAACTGGTCTAGGCCGCTTGTTTACGCTTCTCACGCGCCTCCTCCCACCCTACTTTATCTAACCCTATCAGCATATCCTTCTCTTCCTTTCTACCTCATGTACTTATCTAGTTTCCCCTTAATTACATCTACTGTTTCTCCTCAACTGCTCCCTGTGGTAGCAAGTTCCGCATTCTAACCACTCTCTGGGTAAAGAAGTTTCTTCTGAATTGCTTATTGGATTTATTAGTGATTATCCTATATTTATTACCCCTAGTTTTGGATTTCCCCACAAGTGGAAACATCTTCTCTACATATATACCCTATTGAACCCCTTCATTATTTTAAGAACCTGTATCAGGTCATCCCTCAGCCTACTCTTTTCTAGAGAAGAGTCCCAGCCTGTTCAATCTTTCCTGATAGTTAAAATCTCTTAGTTCCAGTATCATTCTTGTAAATCTTGTTTGCAGCTTCTCCAGGGCCTCTATATTCTTTTTCTAATACGGAAACTAAAACAGTGCATGGTCTAATCAACTTCCAGATAAGTTTAACATAAAATCTCTGCTTTTGAATTCTATTGCTCTAGAAATAAACCCCAGTGCTTTGTTTGCAAATTTCTGCAAATCTGGAAAAGAACACGATTGTCTATTACTAAACAATAAGGAAATGGCGCTTACAGTATTGGACTACCAACACACCATGTCAAGTTAGGAAAATTAATTTAGTAAATCTGGTTACTGGTGGACTAGCACCAGAAAAATAAACATGAAAGCTGCCAGATTGTTTTAAGAACCCAACTGGTTCACTGTCATTCAGGAAAGGAAATCTGGCATCCCTTCCTGGTCAGGGCCTACTCATGATTCTAGTCCACACTCTTAATTCCTCCCAAACCAACGGGCCCCAATCGGGCAATCAATCTGAAGATATCTTTTGACAGGTAACAAATATATGTTACCATATACTTTGTCCAAACACTGTATCTCACCTAGGATAGAGTTGGGAATGCGAAAATTGGCCTCAATTTCTCGAGAGGGAAAGGGAAATGGAAGTAAAAAGGCAGCAAGAAATGTGCTTATTCATTGACTATCCAGTGACGTGCTAGAGTCTGCCTCCATGCATGCTAGATCCAATGCATATTCCAATGCTATCCTGGCCAGCCTCCAATCATGTACCCCTCATAAACTTAAGCTCATCCGAAACTCTGCTGCCCTGTCCTAACTCACACCAAGTCCCGTTCACCCATCACCCCTGTGCTCGCTGACCTACACTGGCTCCCGGTTAAGCAGCGCCTCGATTTTAAAATTCTCATCCTTGATTTCAAATCCCTCTATGGCCTCGCCCCTCCCTGTCTCTGTAATCTCCTCCAGCATCTTTGTTATTCCAAATGATTTGAAAGGAGGAGAATCAGTTAAAAAAAAATGTTTAAGTTAAAGTCTCAGATTTAAAGTATTATAAAATGCTTAAGTTTACTTCAGAGAAAGAGAGAAAGCCTAGCTTACTGGTGGGAGGAAGCGGGCAGAAGAAGATTACACAACCCATATATTTTTTTATTTCTACTAAGATACCATAAATTATGACTGCTTACAGATAATGTATTTATTTTCTCAGTGGGAATGCCAAATTGTGTCATTGCTCAGTCTACAACTGTATTTCAATGTTCTTATTTTCTTCTACTTCAGAGTATAGCCCCGGGAGAGACAAAGGTACATCACTTACAATGCCTGGGATTTGTTTTGTTGATGTTTAGACTCCCAAAACAATTGTTTATGTTAAGATGGAGCTCTGTGCTACCTACTTCACAATATCTCACTATAAGATCGCCTCCTCACCAATGTTCCGCGCGGCCCATTCACAGTTTCGCTTATGCGCAAACTTTAACATTGCAAAAGCCGGTCCCAGGCTGCGCGGGACCAGCAGACAGCGGAGATAGGGAACGTTGGCTCCTCACCAGTGCTATCAATTATCAGCAAACAGTATTGTCTCTGAAAGGAAACACACAAAACAGTTTCAGTTGCTGGAACAAGCCCAACAGGATGCACAGAAATTGAAAGCTGTGATGGCCATAGACAAAAGTGAGTTTCAACTTGATCGGAACACTGTTTCAAGTACATAAGTGAGAGAACATATAAAAAAAGAGAGCAAAGGGATTTACTAGCATGGTGCCAGGATGAGGGACTTCAATTATGTGGCGAGACTAGAGAAGCTGGGGTTGTTCTCCTTGGAGCAGAGAAGGTTAAGGGAAGATTTATTAGAGGAGTTCAAAATTTTGATAGGAGTAAATAAGGAGAAACTGTTTCTACTGACAAGAGGGTCAGTAACCAGAGGAGACAGGTTTAAGATGATTGGCAAAAGAACCAGGAGGGTGATGAAGAGAATTATTTTTACACAGTGAGTTATAATCTCGAATGCATTGCCTGAAAAGGTGGTGGAAGCAGATTCAATAGAAACTTCCGAAAGGGAATTGGATATAGAATCATACACCACAGAGGGAGGCCATTTCAGCCCATCATGCCCATTCCAGCTATTTGAAAGAGCTCTCCAATTAGTCCCACTCCCCCTGCTCTTTCCCCATAGCCTTGCAGATTTTTCCCTTCAAGTATTTATCCAATTCAATTCTGAAAGTTACTATTGAATCTGCTTCCGCCACACTTTCAGGCAATGCATTTCAGATCATAACTCACTGCGTAAAAATGTTTTTCCTCATGTCGCCTCTGGTATTTTTGCCAATCACCTTAAATCCGTCTCCTCTGGTTACCAACCCTTCTGCCACTGGAAACAATTTCTCCTTATTTACTCTAGCAACCCTTCATGAGTTTGAACACCTCTATTAAATCTCCTGTTAATTTTCTCTGCTCTAAGGAGAACAGCCCCTGTTTCTCTAGTCTCTCCACGTAACTGAAGTCCCTCATCCCTAGTACCATTCTAGTAAATCTTTGCACCCTCTCGAAGGCCTTGACATGCTTCCTAAAGTATGGTGCCCATAACTGAACACAATACTCCAGCTGAGGCCTCACGAGTGTTTTCTAAAAGGTTCAGCATAACTTCCTTGCTTCTTTACTCTATGTCTCGATTTATAAAGGATCCCATTTGCCTTTTTAACAGCCTTCTCAATAGTCCTGCCACCTTCATGACTTGTATCTGAACACCCCCAGGTTTCGCTGTCCCTGCACCCCTTTAAAATTGTGCTATTTAGTTTATATCACCTCTCATAGGAACATAGAAATAGGAGTAGGCCATTCAGCCCCTCGAGCCTATTCTGCCATTTGATGAGATAATGGCTGATCTGTGATCTAACTCCATATACCTGCCTTAGGCCCATATCCCTTAATACCTTTGGTTAACAAAAAGCTCTCAATCTCCGATTTAAAATTAACAATTGATCTAGCATCAGTTGCCGTTTGCAGAAGAGAGTTCCAAACTTCTACCACCCTTTGTGTATAGAAGTGTTTCCTAATTTCACTCCTGAAAGGTCTGGCTCTAATTTTTAGACGCTGCCCCCTCGTCCTAGAATCCCCAACCAGCGGGAATAGTTTCTCTCCATCTACCCTATCTGTTCCCCTTAATATCCTGAAAACTTCGATCAGATCACCCCTTAACCATCTAAATTCTAGGGAATACAACCCTAATTTGTGTAATCTCTCCTCGTAACTTAACCCTTGAAGTCCGGGTATCATTCTAGTAAACCTACGCTGCACTCCCTCCAAGGCCAGTATATCCTTCCTAAGGTGTGGTGCCCAGAACTGCTCCCAGTGCTCCAGGTGTGGTCTAAACAGGGTTTTGTACAGCTGCAGCATAACTTCTACCCCCTTGTATTCTAGTCCTCTAGATATAAAGGCCAGCATTCCATTAGCCTTTTTCATTATTTTCTGTACCTGTTTATGACATTTTAATGATCTATATACCTGGACTCCCAAGTCTCTTTGGACATCCGGGGCTAAAAATTGAGCAACACCCCATGGGGCGCTAACTTCGCCGGGACGCTACTTTTAGCGCCCCAGCGCCGGAAATTGAGTGGTTGCACCCCAAGAGGAAAGCGGGGCGCTACTGGAAGCACCCCGCATCCCTCTTGGGGCGCTGTGAGTCAATATCGCAGGCCTTCCTCCCCTTCTTAAATGGGCCGGGTCTTGCGCAGCGCGACCCGCTGGCGAAAGAGCCCCACACTCAAGAGAAGTGCCGGGCTCTTGGAGCGCAGCCAGCACTCCGCAGGGGGGGGGGGCTGTTCAGGAGGCCGGGGAAGAGAGCACAGGTAGGTGCTGGCAGGTGGCCAGCAACAAAAAAGGCCGCCCCGCACCTCGCCTTTAAATTGCGCCTCCCCGGCCACAGGTAGACCCCCTTGACCTCGTCGGGCATAGCGTCCAACAGTAAGTCAGGGGCACTGCCAAAGATCGCGGCTGGGGCGCGAGCAGGGCACTGCACACCACGATGACGTCATCGCCAGCGGCGCAGCGCCACGTGGCGCTACCAGTTAGCGCCGCCGCTAACCTCCCGCTGAATTTCGCGGGAGACGTGGGCGGCGCCGTGCCCAGGCGCTAGTTGCTTTGCGCCCCATTAGTGCCCTAAGAGGGCGCTAATGGGAGGCACAAAGCAACCCAATTCCCCCCCCTCCCCCCGCCCATTGTTTTTAGCTTTTTACCATTTAGAAAGTACGCTGTTCTATCCTTTTTAGGTCCAAAGTGGATAACCTCACATTTGCTTACGTTGAAATCCATTTGCCACAGTTTTGCCCATTCACAATATCCCTTTGTAATTTTATGCTTCCATCTACACTGCCTACAATGCCGCCTATCTTTGTGTTATCGGCAAATTTGGATATATGGCTTTCTATGCCATCATCTAAGTCGTTAATAAATATTGGGCCGTATTTTGCGACCCCTACGGGTGCGTACAAGGTGCAAAAGCGCCCGTAGGGGCCGCGCAATTTTCGGGTTTAGGCATGCAAAGCGCATGCGCTGAAACCCGGCACGTGCGATCTGTCAAGAAATTTCACATCCCCAGGAAAAGGGCCTCTGCGGGTGGAGAGTTGCGCTATTTGCCCAACTTCTGCCCGCTGAAAGGCCGTGAAATTCTTATGCCTAAGAGTTTTAAAAAATAGAAAAATAAAATGTTATCACTCAATTATACATTAAAACCCTGTCCAATAATGTAAGTTTATATTTAGCCCTGTTAAAACAACGTTTTTTCAAAAAATAAATTCTGTTTAAAATATTTAATTAAATGCCATTTTAATTAATTTTATATCTGTAATTTTTTATTTATTTATTTCATGTGTTTGTGTATTTTTTAAGTCATCCCCATTCATACTTATGACAGTTCCGTACGTACGGGGATTCCCTTCTTTCATTGGTTGGGCTGGCCCACGTAATCCCAGGGGTGCTTGCGAACTGCATGAGCCCCTGGGATACATGGGCCGCTACGCATTTCTAACAGGAGGCGCCCAGAATCACAAGCCTCTATATCTCCCGGAGTGAATAGTTGAGGCCCCAACACAGATCCCTACAGGACACCACTAGTCACATCCTGCCAATTTGAGTACCTACCCATTATCCCTACTCTCTGTCTCCTGTCGCTCAGCCAATTTCCTAACCAAGTCAATAATTTGCCCTCAACTCCGTGGGCTTACATCGAAACATAGAAGATAGGAGCAGGAGTAGGCCATTCGGCCCCTCGAGCCTGCTCTGCCATTCAATGCGATCACGGCTGATCATCCAAATTCAGTACCCTGTCCCTGCCTCCTCCCCATATCCCTTTAGCCTTAAGAAATATATCCAACTCCTTCTTGAATATATTTAATGAATTGGCCTCAACTGCCTTCTGTGGTAGAGAATTCCACAGGTTCACCACTCTCTGGGTGAAGAAATTCCTCCTCATCTCAGTCCTAAATGGCCTACCCCTTATCCTTAGACTATGACCCCTGGTTCTGGACTCCCCGACCATCGGGAACATCCTTCCTGCATCTAGTCTGTCTAGTCCTGTTAGAATTTGATAAGTTTCGATGAGATCCCCTCTCATTCTTCTAAACTCCAGCGAGTACAAGCCCAATCGATCCAATCGCTCCTCATACGTCATTCCTGCCATCCCAGGTGAATCTTCGCTGAACTCCTGCCATGGCAAGAACATCCTTCCTCAGATAAGATAGATAATAGTCTCTTAAGTGGTACTTTATCAAATGCCTTCTGGAAGTCCATATAAATAACATCCATAGACATTCCCCTGTCCACTACTTCAGTCACCTCTTCAAAAAATTCAATCAGGTTTGTCAGGCAAGACCTACCTGTCACAAATCCATGCTGGCGCTCTTTGATCAACTGAATTTTCGAGGTGTTCAATCACCCTATCCTTGATGATGGACTCTAGCAATTTCCCCACAACAGATGTTAGGCTAACTGGTCTATAATTCTCTGGATCCCCTCTCTCACCATTCTCCTCATTCTTCCTACCAACCATCTTCAATATTTTTAATCAGCGTCAGCTCTACCTCAAGATGTGTGACGCGAGATTCCCCTGATGGCTCGGTAGGTAAATGCACCATTCGGTGTGGTACTGAGCTATGCAAACCAGGACGACTCGCGTTCAATCCCTGCTCCGTGCGGAGTTCTATGCTGGGGCAGAAGTTGGGGTGTTACAATTGGGTTCCACACCTTTTGGAGAAAAAAAATTAGCCAATGTTCCCACTCCTGATTGCTATCTGGTGACACTTGCTGGAAGTGGCGGACGTTAGGTGTGCTGTGGTGGTCCAATAGGCTGCCAGCGCTTACCGTCTAGGTTCACACATCAAGAATGGCCACTAGGGTGAGAACCTAGGCAGGAACTGAACCCCAGCACGACAAAATACTTGATGTTTTCTTGTAATAAACAGTATGGAAAAGGTAAATGTATGCTTGAAAAGGAAATACATTTGCAGGGCTATGGGGAAAGTGCAGGGGAGTGGGACTAATCGGACAGCTCGTTCAAAGAGCTGGCACAAGTTCGTTGAGCCGATTGGCCTCCTTCTGCCCTGTATGATTCTAAAATAAGAAAAATCCTCTGTACAGGAGCTACATCAACTATGGAAAAACTCAAAATGATTCAACTTGAGGATAGAGAACAACAATCATTCCATGAATGTTAGAAAGAAATCCGAGAACAAAGTGAGACACTGCTGCCAATAATGGGAGAAAAATAACAGCAGAGAAGCACTAAGCCACAGCACTTGCAAGGCAGCGAACCAGGGAACTAAATATGGTCACTGTGAGCAAACAATCAAAGCACTGACCTCAGGAAATCCCCATCCCTATTCAATGATGGATCTACTCCAATGTACGCAATGCATAAATGAAGCAAGATTAAAAGTTGCACAAGACCTTGAAACTGATGTCTGAGAATAGTACTGATTTTGCAAGAAAGTGCACTTTATTACAGTACTTTCATAATTTTTTTTTATTCATTGATGGGATGTGGGCGTCGCTGGCTGGCTAGGCCTGCATTTAGTGCCCATCCCTAATTGCCCTTGAGAAGATGGTGGTGAGCCACCTTCTTGAACCGCTGCAGTCCATATGGTGTAGGTACACCCACAATGCTGTTAGGAAGGGAGTTCCAGGATTTTGGCCCAGCGACAGTGAAGGAACGGCGATACAGATCCAAGTCAGGATGGTGTGTGGCTTGGAGGGGAACTTGTAGGTGGTGATGTTCCCATGCGTCTGCTGCCCTTGTCCTTCTAAGTGGTAGAGGTCACGGGTTTGGAAGGTGCTGTTGAAGGAGCTTCGGCGAGTTGCTGCAGTGCATCTTGTAGATGGTACACACTGCAGCCACAGTGCGCTGGTGGTGGAGGGAGTGAATGTTGAAGGTGGTGGATGGAGTGCCAATCAAGCGGGCTGCTTTATCCTGAATGGTGTCGAGCTTCTTGAGTGTTGTTGGAGCTGCACTCATCCAGGCAAGTGGAGAGTATTCCATCACACTCCTGACTTGTGCCTTGTAGATGGTGGAAAGGCTTTGGGGAGTCAGGAGGTGAGACACTCGCCGCAGAATTCCCAGCCTCTGGCCTGCTCTTGTAGCCACAGTATTTATATGGCTGGTCCAGTTCAGTTTCTGATCAATGGTAACCCCCAGGATGTTGATAGTGGGGGATTCAGCGATGGTAATGGCATTGACTGTCAAGGGGAGATGGTTAGAGTCTCGCTTGTTGGAGATGGTCATTGCCTGGCACTTGTGTGGTGCGAATGTTACTTGCCACCCCAAGTCTGAATGTTGTCCAGGTCTTGCTGCATATGGACACGGACTGCGTCAGTATCTGACGAGTCTCGAATGGTGCTGAACAGTGTGCAATCATCAGCGAACATCCCCACTACCTTTCTGAATTTGGAATAGCCTGCCTTTACATGGGGCCCCACCTTTCAGCTTTCGCTTAAGAACCAACAACTCTCATCAGATTTGCAACTGCCAAGAGAATGTTGGACACCACTGGGACTCAACCCTGTGACCATGGCAATGCGAGCCACATGCCTTAATTACAGGCACCACAACAGCTCACGTCTGCTAATATACCACACCCATCTGACCCTCAACCACCTAGGTGCAATGGCTGAAACGTAAGTGATAAGCACACATATTGCTTTAGATAACAAGTCCATCCTGTCCTGACAATATGATCAGCAGCTTTTGCTCAGGTCACAAGTAAATATGTAAGCCTAGCAACTGCTAAGAGGTTTTAATGCAGTAGAAAAGCCTTTTTGATGATTTATAGCATCATTTTTAAAGCTACTAAATGAATTCTGAAGGTAAACAATTCTTCAGACTTCTCAAGTTTAAAAAAAATCTCAATTTAAGCTGCCAGTCAAGTTAAAGAAATATTTTTATTGACAGTCAGGTCCATAGGCTCCATACTTAATCTTGTACAGGTTTGTCGGGAGGGAATGGTACTCTGCTCAGCTAAAATGCAGTAAGACTAAAGTGCAATTTGATCATTATTTCAAGTTTCATATCTAAAATTATGATAAATACTGACTAATTTAAAACTGCTTTAGTACGAACAATTAAATGATACCTCGTTGCTTGCTTTACTTAATATATGCTGCCTAGAGAAAATCTTAGTCAAGCAAGTCAACTGGTGGAAAACCACATCAGAGTAAAAGAAATTAGTCTCGAAATACTCAAATTATTGGGAACATTGTGTTTCCTTTTCTACTTGAAATTCCTGATGCGTTTGAGAATACCTGCAGTGGTTTTATTACTAAATCACCACTTAAAAGTGAACAGCTAATTTATTGTGGTTTTTTTTTCCCACATTTCCTGACTGCCACTGCACAAACCATGCCTTCCAGCCTATGTTTTTGTTTATTCATTCCCTTTAAATATATTATTTAGAGTTCATATTTAAAGCAATTTTCACACATATATGTTGCAATAGCCCGGATTTTGTGGTGGGCAATGACTGCGAACTGTCAGCATTCACGGTCATTACCCCTCTGAAACTGACTGCAACTTCAGGATTTAGCACATGCGCATCTAAACACGCAAATCCTGCAGTTGTGGTCAGTCATTCACTGCTCTGCCACAGGCTGCTTAGACAGCTTGATGACGTCACTACGGCATCGCCATAGAAATCCCTTATTGACAGCGCTACAAGCAATTACACGTTGAGAAACCTCAAGTTTTCACCACAGTGATCACAAGGAGTCTGTGGGCAGCTTTCCTCGGGGTCAGTGCGAGTTCCTTTGCTTCACTGCTGACCGCAAATTACGGGCCAATATCTTTTCACACCGTCCTAAAGACAACTACTGAACATCCAACTCCTCGGTTGTATCATTTGTCATAACGTCCACATGCAGTTCATGTTTAACAGGGTTAATCCCGAGGCCAACTAAAGGTTCAACTCAACAGGGTGACGCAAAACATCAACATTTTGTTAGAATGAAAAAAGCCGATACAAATTAGACTCATTTCTGCAACACCATCTCTTATCAAAGATTGCTGTTGTGTTACTGAGATTGAACAATGGTACTGTCCTACAGACAGAAGAGTGAAGGACCAGGAGCCCAGACATGGTTTACAGGCCAACACTATCACAGCATGGTCAGTGAGTCATACTTCATTAATTTAAAGGAAATGATCATCAGCTTTTTCCCCTCTGTGATACAATGCCCTAGCTAGTAATCTGACTGAAATATCAGTCAAACTAACCATGTACAGGTAGAAGATTAGAGGAGAATTTCAGCTACAGTTGGTGCAAGTCTGTAACCACTACAGGAAACTTTGGTTTATCCGGAGGTTGTACGTCCGGAAACCTCGATCTAACGGCAGAAATCAGCAGCCATTTTGGTTAGGTTTTTTTTTCTTCTCCTGGCATTTTTTTTAAAATTTTTATAAAACAGTCAGGCTCTGGAAAGCGTCTCTGTAGCTTAGCAACAGCTTCAGAGACGCTTCCAAGGTACGGGCCAAGTGTTTACAAGCTGTTGCTAAGCAACAGTGTTTGTTGTCAGATACGGAGATGAAAACCTCCGTATCTTTCAACATTGGCGCTGGTCTATCCGGATGTTTTGATAGATCGGCAGCAGCTCGGTCCCGTCGGTGCCGGATATCGCGAAGTTTCCTGTACATACAAAAGATGGGATATGAACCAGTCAGCTCATGCGATTGAGAATACAAACAAGACAACGAGGAGGAGAGATGATGTGCAAAAGACAGCCAGTAGCAGAGGAAAATAGGAACAGGAACAGACCATGCAGCCTCTCATACCTGTTCCTCCATTCAATTAGATCACGGCTGATTTGTTCCTCACTTCCTTTGATCCATATCCCGATACCCTTACCTAACAAAAATCTAAATTGAAAATTTTTATTGACTATGCAACCTTATGGAGGAAAAGACCTCCAGATTTCCATTAGCTACAATCAAATCAAAGTATCCTCTGGGACTGTGACCATAGTGCATTATTCCTCCTTGTCCTTCTCATGTCTTTGCAGCTTTTGAAACCGTCGATCACACCATCCTCCTCCAACGTCTCTCCTCTGTTGTCCAGCTCAATGGGACTGCCCACTTGCTTCCACTCTTACCCGTCCAATTGTAGCCACAGCATCTCCAACAATGGTTTCTCGTTCCGCCATCGCATTGTTATCTCCAGACTGTCCCAAAGATCTATCCTTGCCCCCCCTCCTTCTCTTCCTCATCAACAGACATGGGGGGTTAGGTTCCACTTGTACGCCAACAACACCCAATTTTCCCTCTCAAACGCCTCTCAGAGCCCCTCCACTGCCTCTGTATTGTCATGGTGTGGAGATGCCGGAGTTGGACTGGGGTGGACAAATGTAAGAAGTCACACAACACCAGGTTATAGTCCAACTGTTGGACTATAACCTGGTGTTGTGTGACTTCTTACATCTGTATTGTCAGACTGCTGTCCACCATCCAGTCCGCAACTTTCTCCAGTTAAGCACTGGGGAGGCTAGAGCCATTTACTTCAACCCCCCCCCCCCTGACAAAGTCCACACCATCACCACCAAGCCCACTCCCTCCCAACTCAGTCTCAGGTTGAACCAGACTGTTAGCAACCTTGACATCCTATTCAACCCCAAGGTGAGTTTCTGATCTCATATCCTCTCAATCCCAAAGACCTATTTCCACCTACATCCCTACCTCAGCTCATCTGCTGCATTAAACCCTCATCCATGCCCTTTTCACCCCCAGACTTGACTTTTCCAATGCTCTCCTTGCTATCCTCCACCCTCCATAAACTTCAGCTCATCCAAAATTCTGTCAGCATCCTATCCCACACTAAGTGCTCATCCGTCACTCCTGTCTTTGCTGACCTACATTGGCTTCCATTACCCCAATGCCTCCAACTAAAAATTCTCATTCTTGTGTTTAAATCACTTCATGCCTTAACTTGCTGTAGTAACAACAGAAAATGCTGGAAAAACTCAGCAGGCCAGGCAACATCCATGGAGAGAGAAACAGAGTCAACATTTCAGGTCGAAGACCCTTTGTCAAGACAGGATGTTGCCGGGCCTGCTGAGTTTTTCCAGCATTTTCTGTTGTTATTTCGGATTTCCAGCATCTGCAGTATTTTGCTATCTAACCATCCGCAGCTCTGAAATCCACCACCACCGTGAACACCCCGCGCCCCCCCCCCCTCCCCACCAAGACTTCTCGGTTTCTCTTTAAAACCCACCTGTTTTTGCCAAAGTTTTGGTCACCCCTCTGAATATCTTCTCCTTTAACTCGGCATCCATTCTTTTCTAATTACACCTTTGTGCAATGCCTCTGGGTATAGTAGCTCTGTATAAGTACAAGTTGTTGTTGTCGGAGTATGTGAGTACTTTCAACAACATTTTTGTTTGGAGGCTCCAGACTTTCTTCAAAGCCTGGGATTGAGGTTAATATTTTCCTCCACAACACTGAAGGGAGTTTCCAACGAAGATGTGCCTGTAAATCGCTAGTCTGAGATTCTACGGTGAGAAGATCGCCCAACACACATCAGTATGATTCTCTCAGGACTGAACCCCAACTTTTCTGAGGTACCTGTTATTACCCTGCTGCAAATTATAACAGATTTATCAATTTGTTTTTCCAACCGATTTGAAAACCAGGTGGACAAGAATTTTAAAAGCTATTTGAGGTAAAAAAAATGAAAGTTAATATAGAATACTCTTTAAATTCAGAAAGAGACTGTCTGAGAGATAGACACACACACACAGAAATGCATGTGATCAAAACACCTCTAATTTGTTTACCATTGCATTCAAAAACAATAACTCCAAGATATTTAAAATTCAAAAAGAATGCTGAAATGGATTTATTTTTCTCAGAGCCTGTCCTTCCACATATTGAGACAGGCTTTCTCAGTTACGCTGTTTTTCAAATGGCTTGAAAAAGGTACTAGATGAATTTTTTTTTTTTACAATTTTTATTGGTAAAGTTTCAAAGGGGCTACACCTCAGAAATACACACAGCTGATGGGAGTGATCAACAATTCATTGTTTGCAGAAGCATTTCATTCTGCAACTGTGCTGTCTTCAGTGTGCTTCCAGCATTTTCTGTTTTTCTTTCCAATTTCCAACGTTAGCAGTTTTTTCTTTCTTTTTATTTCTAGCTATTTATTTACCCAGCTGCAGTAAGAGTATGAAAGCAATCTTGAGCAAATATTTTTCACATTAAAATGATTATGAACTGCTTCCTTGACACCCTCCTGTGCTGCAGTCCCCAGGACCCTCCCTCCCTTTAGTAAAATCTGTTGTAAAACCAGCATACTTGCACATACTGCCTGTGTTTGAGCATCATATTTTGGTGCCATCCTTGGCATAGATTAACCAAATGCAAATTTATTGCAGTTTATTGGCTGATATGAAGATTTATTCTAGAAGCAATATAAGATTCTTCCAGCTGATGGGCTGATATGCAAATCTATCAGCAGGCAGCAGTAAAAACAAGGCAGCATATAATTCTCTTTATAAAACAACAATGGCACAGAATTTGCTGGAGCAGAGTATCTCGTGGTGTGCCCCGTTAGAGCGGAGTATCTCGTGGTGTGCCCCGTTAGAGCGGAGTATCTCGTGGTGTGCTCCGTTAGTTAGAGCGGAGTATCTCGTGGTGCGCCCCGTTAGAGCGGAGTATCTCGTGGTGTGCTCCGTTAGTTAGAGCGGAGTATCTCGTGGTGCGCTCCGTTAGAGCGGAGTATCTCGTGGTGCGCCCCGTTAGAGCGGAGTATCTCGTGGTGCGCCCCGTTAGAGCGGAGTATCTCGTGGTGCGCCCCGTTAGAGCGGAGTATCTCGTGGTGCGCCCCGTTAGAGCGGAGTATCTCGTGGTGCGCCCCGTTAGTTAGAGCGGAGTATCTCGTGGTGTGCTCCGTTAGAGCGGAGTATCTCGTGGTGTGCTCCGTTAGTTAGAGCGGAGTATCTCGTGGCGTGCCCCGTTAGAGCGGAGTATCTCGTGGTGCGCCCCGTTAGAGCGGAGTATCTCGTGGTGCGCCCCGTTAGAGCGGAGTATCTCGTGGTGCGCCCCGTTAGAGCGGAGTATCTCGTGGTGCGCCCCGTTAGAGCGGAGTATCTCGTGGTGTGCTCCGTTAGTTAGAGCGGAGTATCTCGTGGTGCGCCCCGTTAGAGCGGAGTATCTCGTGGTGCGCCCCGTTAGAGCGGAGTATCTCGTGGTGTGCTCCGTTAGTTAGAGCGGAGTATCTCGTGGTGCGCCCCGTTAGAGCGGAGTATCTCGCGGTGCGCTCCGTTAGAGCGGAGTATCTCGTGGTGTGCTCCGTTAGAGCGGAGTATCTCGTGGTGCGCCCCGTTAGAGCGGAGTATCTCGTGGTGCGCCCCGTTAGAGCGGAGTATCTCGTGGTGTGCTCCGTTAGAGCGGAGTGTCTCGTGGTGTGCTCCGTTAGAGCGGAGTGTCTCGCGGTGTGCTCCATTAGAGCGGAGTGTCTCGTGGTGCGCCCCGTTAGAGCGGAGTGTCTCGTGGTGCGCCCCGTTAGAGCGGAGTGTCTCGCGGCGCGCCCCGTTAGAGCGGAGTGTCTCGCGGCGCGCTCCGTTAGAGCGGAGTATCTCGTGGTGCGCCCCGTTAGAGCGGAGTATCTCGTGGTGTGCTCCGTTAGTTAGAGCGGAGTATCTCGTGGTGCGCCCCGTTAGAGCGGAGTATCTCGCGGTGCGCTCCGTTAGAGCGGAGTGTCTCGTGGTGCGCCCCGTTAGAGCGGAGTGTCTCGTGGTGCGCCCCGTTAGAGCGGAGTGTCTCGCGGCGCGCCCCGTTAGAGCGGAGTGTCTCGCGGCGCGCTCCGTTAGAGCGGAGTGTCTCGCGGCGCGCTCCGTTAGAGCGGAGTGTCTCGCGGCGCGTTCCGTTAGAGCGGAGTGTCTCGCGGCGCGCCCCGTTAGAGCGGAGTGTCTCGCGGCGCGCCCCGTTAGAGCGGAGTGTCTCGCGGCGCGCTCCGTTAGAGCGGAGTGTCTCGCGGCGCGCTCCGTTAGAGCGGAGTGTCTCGCGGCGCGTTCCGTTAGAGCGGAGTGTCTCGCGGCGCGCTCCGTTAGAGCGGAGTGTCTCGCGGCGCGCCCCGTTAGAGCGGAGTGTCTCGCGGCGCGCCCCGTTAGAGCGGAGTGTCTCGCGGCGCGCCCCGTTAGAGCGGAGTGTCTCGCGGCGCGCCCCGTTAGAGCGGAGTGTCTCGCGGCGCGCCCCGTTAGAGCGGAGTGTCTCGCGGCGCGCCCCGTTAGAGCGGAGTGTCTCGCGGCGCGCCCCGTTAGAGCGGAGTGTCTCGCGGCGCGTTCCGTTAGAGCGGAGTGTCTCGCGGCGCGTTCCGTTAGAGCGGAGTGTCTCGCGGCGCGCCCCGTTAGAGCGGAGTGTCTCGCGGCGCGCCCCGTTAGAGCGGAGTGTCTCGCGGCGCGCCCCGTTAGAGCGGAGTGTCTCGCGGCGCGCCCCGTTAGAGCGGAGTGTCTCGCGGCGCGCCCCGTTAGAGCGGAGTGTCTCGCGGCGCGCCCCGTTAGAGCGGAGTGTCTCGCGGCCGCCCCGTTAGAGCGGAGTGTCTCGCGGCGCGCCCCGTCAGAGCGGAGTGTCTCGCGGCGCGCCCCGTCAGAGCGGAGTGTCTCGCGGCGCGCCCCGTCAGAGCGGAGTGTCTCGCGGCGCGCCCCGTCAGAGCGGAGTGTCTCGCGGCGCGCCCCGTCAGAGCGGAGTGTCTCGCGGCGCGCCCCGTCAGAGCGGAGTGTCTCGCGGCGCGCCCCGTTAGAGCGGAGTATCTCGCGGCGCGCCCAGTTAGAGCGGAGTATCTCGCGGCGCGCCCCGTTAGAGCGGAGTATCTCGCGGCGCGCCCCGTTAGAGCGGAGTATCTCGCGGCGCGCCCCGTTAGAGCGGAGTATCTCGCGGCGCGCCCAGTTAGAGCGGAGTATCTCGCGGCGCGCCCCGTTAGAGCGGAGTATCTCGCGGCGCGCCCAGTTAGAGCGGAGTATCTCGCGGCGCGCCCCGTTAGAGCGGAGTATCTCGCGGCGCGCCCCGTTAGAGCGGAGTATCTCGTGGCGTGCCCCGTTAGAGCGGAGTGTCTCGCGGCGTGCTCCGTTAGAGCGGAGTGTCTCGTGGCGTGCCCCGTTAGTTAGAGCGGAGTGTCTCGCGGCGCGCTCCGTTAGAGCGGAGTGTCTCGCGGCGTGCCCCGTTAGTTAGAGCGGAGTGTCTCGCGGCGCGCCCCGTTAGAGCGGAGTGTCTCGCGGCGCGCCCCGTTAGAGCGGAGTGTCTCGCGGCGCGCCCCGTTAGAGCGGAGTGTCTCGCGGCGCGCCCCGTTAGAGCGGAGTGTCTCGCGGCGCGCCCCGTTAGAGCGGAGTGTCTCGCGGCGCGCCCCGTTAGAGCGGAGTGTCTCGCGGCGCGCCCCGTTAGAGCGGAGTGTCTCGCGGCGCGCCCCGTTAGAGCGGAGTGTCTCGCGGCGCGCCCCGTTAGAGCGGAGTGTCTCGCGGCGCGCCCCGTTAGAGCGGAGTGTCTCGCGGCGCGCCCCGTTAGAGCGGAGTGTCTCGCGGCGCGCCCCGTTAGAGCGGAGTGTCTCGCGGCGCGCCCCGTTAGAGCGGAGTGTCTCGCGGCGCGCCCCGTTAGAGCGGAGTGTCTCGCGGCGCGCCCCGTTAGAGCGGAGTGTCTCGCGGCGCGCCCCGTTAGAGCGGAGTGTCTCGCGGCGCGCCCCGTTAGAGCGGAGTGTCTCGCGGCGCGCCCCGTTAGAGCGGAGTGTCTCGCGGCGCGCCCCGTTAGAGCGGAGTGTCTCGCGGCGCGCCCCGTTAGAGCGGAGTGTCTCGCGGCGCGCCCCGTTAGAGCGGAGTGTCTCGCGGCGCGCCCCGTTAGAGCGGAGTGTCTCGCGGCGCGCCCCGTTAGAGCGGAGTGTCTCGCGGCGCGCCCCGTTAGAGCGGAGTGTCTCGCGGCGCGCCCCGTTAGAGCGGAGTGTCTCGCGGCGCGCCCCGTTAGAGCGGAGTATCTCGCGGCGCGCTCCGTTAGAGCGGAGTATCTCGCGGCGCGCTCCGTTAGAGCGGAGTATCTCGCGGCGCGCTCCGTTAGAGCGGAGTATCTCGCGGCGCGCCCCGTTAGAGCGGAGTATCTCGCGGCGCGCCCCGTTAGAGCGGAGTATCTTGCGGCGCGCCCCGTTAGAGCACAGTATCTCGCGGCGCGCTCCGTTAGAGCGGAGTATCTCGCGGCGCGCTCCGTTAGAGCGGAGTATCTCGCGGTGCGCTCCGTTAGAGCGGAGTATCTCGGGGTGTGCTCCGTTAGTTAGAGCGGAGTATCTCGCGGTGCGCTCCGTTAGAGCGGAGTATCTCGCGGTGCGCTCCGTTAGAGCGGAGTATCTCGCGGTGTGCCCCGTTAGTGCGGAGTATCTCGTGGTGTGCTCCGTTAGTTAGAGCGGAGTATCTCGTGGTGTGCTCCGTTAGAGCGGAGTATCTCGTGGTGCGCTCCGTTAGAGCGGAGTATCTCGCGGTGCGCTCCGTTAGAGCGGAGTATCTCGCGGTGCGCTCCGTTAGAGCGGAGTATCTCGCGGTGTGCTCCGTTAGAGCGGAGTATCTCGTGGTGTGCCCCGTTAGACATTTTCCTTCACCTTTCTGCTCGAACATTTTTTGCCCTGTAAGTTTCTGAAGTGCTCTGAGGCGCAGCGAGGTCAACGCGGCATCTGGGACCTTGGTGAACAACAGGACCAACAGTCCATCTCCTTAACCAATAAGATTCAAGGATTGAGGAAGAAACAGAGGAAGGACATAGAAGGAAATAGGGTGAACTCAAGTTAAATCAGGTACAGAAAGAGAAATAAAGAGAGGGAAAGGAACACTGGATTCAGAGAGCAGAAAAGAAAGATAAAAAAATAAAACATTAAAAAAAATAATGAAATCTCCAGGAAGAATTTACTACCTGCAAGGATGACACTCAATAGTTTAAATTGTTCCCTCTCTGGGCCAGAGAGGTTGATTGGCATCACATTAACAATTATCCCGTCGTTAAAAAGGTACTTCATACTTAAGTACCAGCTCCCACTTTCTGCAGCGCATTTAATTTGAATTTAACGTGCAAATCCAGCAACTTCGTAAAAATAATGGGGAGGCTGAGGGCAAGCTGCCATTTTCATGAAGCTAACGGGGGAGCGGCGCAAATTGTCCAGAAACTTGTGGTGATTAGCAATTCATGGGGTATATCTTCCTCACCACAAGTTGCTGGACGATTTCCATTAAACTCCGTTACTCTGTCAGCAAATTCCGGGCCAATGTATCGTGCAACTTACTATGAGTGGCACCACAGGAGATCCACTAATATAAATAAGTATTTGTTGCATTTAAAACATACTCCCGAATAAGGAAGGCAATTCAGCCCTTCTTAATTCATTCATACAGAAAAACCCTACCCTCCCCCATTGCTGCATCTAGTGTTTAAGTGAAGCGACACTACCCTCTAGATAAAGAGAAAATAATTGGGAGCAGCCAAAAGTGATTTCAAAAAGATTATGCTTGACAAACCTAATAGTTCTTTAAGGAGGTGACAGATATGGTAGATGCATAAAATGCAGTGGATGTGGTGTACATGGACTTTTAGGAAGTCTTTGAGAAGGCACCACATGGGAGGCTATTGGAGAAGATTAGGGAATATAGAATTTGGGGCACGATAGAAAATTGGACTAAAAAGTGATTGGAAAGGAGGGAACAGAGATTAGCCGTTTCTTCGAGTGGTTGGAAGTGGCTGATGGTCCCCCACAGGGTTCTGTTCTAGGACTGCTTCGGAGAAAGAGAAAAAACCGCCAAAAACAAAGGCAGAGAATGACACAAAAACAATGAGGGGGGAAAAGATATCATTCTCTTTTCATTTGTGAACGATGTAGAGGAGATTAATTATTACATAAGTTGTGTTACATGGTATAATACATGCCTTTACAAATAATGCAAATATATTTATATTTACCCATAAAGTTGCCAAAGTCCTGTAGAAAATGCACTCAACATGTTTTGTCCTTTGAATTCTAACCGGTCTCAGGCTTGAATTTTGCTTCTTTCCTGGAGCTTCCAGTCATCAGCGGTCACAGCCCCTCCTGCAGCCGTGGCTGCTTTCTGCTCTCCAATGTGTTGCAGCTATTAGTACAACTACAGTCCTCTGTGCTCATGGACAGTTACTGTGCCCACCTGTACTTCTCCCTAACCCCACTGCTGCTAAATCCCAGATCTCTTTTCTCTTCCCTTTTTCCCCCTCTCCCCAGCAGTGCTACCAAACCCAAGGACCACCTTCCCCCGTACTGCTAAAGTCCAGGATCTCTGTGAGCACCGTCAAATCCCAGGGCTGTCAGCCCAATGCTGCCAAACCCCGGGAGTCTCCCTCCTATCTCACCACACTGCCAAATCTCAAGAGCCCTCCCCCCAAAATGCACACTTTGACTGAGCTTGCTTACTCCACTCACGCTTGGGTTTTCTAATTCTTCAGTGTTCACTGCCCTGGCTCTGTTCCCTGTAACCACTAAGTATTTTCTGACACTACCCACCAGCTGCCCACCCCGAGGCTAAGCTCCTAACCCCAAGATTTCATAAGGCCCAGAATGTCTCTTTGAATTCTCCCAGGTCCTAGACTTAATTCGTCCTTTGCACTGTCCTAGATCCAGATCTCCCTGCCCCTCCAAAAACTCCCAGCCCCAAACTCATTCTCCCAGATACTTCCCCATGCAGAGCTCTCCCAGATTCAATACTCAACTCTCAAATACTCTTGCACCATCGAATTCCCCAGGCCCCAAGCCATTCCTCCAAGTGCTTCACACCAGCACTGCTCAACCTGATTTCCCCCTCCCCCCAGCGAAACCCTGACCCCAACTCTAGCCCACCCAATGCCTCGCCATCCAAACCCCTGCCCACTTCGTTCCAGTACGAGTGCCCTCTGCCGCATTCACCTGCTCTCTCCCACAGTTCACTTAAAGTGCAGTCTGCATTATTCTGATTGCCCCCCCCCTTAACCTAGTTCACTGAACATATTCTGTATGATTGGATATCAAAACCCTATCAATGTCAAACAGATAAAACAGGTGTCAGAGCTTGGTACAGGAAACTTTGTGATATCCGGCACCGACGGGATCGGCGTCTTGCCGATCTATAAAAACTGCTGGACATACAAAGTTAATGTTGACGCATACGGAGATTTTCATCTCTGTATCTGACAACAAACACTGTTGCTTAGCAACAGCTTCTAAAGAGTCGGCTTCAGCTGCAAGCCTCTCTAGCTGAAGCTGTTGCTATAGCTACAGACCTTGCAGTGCTTGACTGGGAAAAAAAAAAGAACGAATGAGAACTAAAAAAACTTATAGAAAACGGCTCCTGATTTTTGCCGTTAGATCGAGTATTCCGGACATACAACTTCCGGATAAACCAAGTTTCCTGTACTGATTCTAGGATCCTGAGGGCCAATGCTTCGCAAATAAAATGTCGACAGTGTTTCATCCCTCACGACTAAATCTTTCACTTTATCCACGAGCAACGCCACTGGAGATCAACTGTATTTTTAAATTTTGTAAATAATTAATTTTCTTAGCTCTTATACCTATTATAAATTAGCCCTAAATGGGTCTGAATTCACACTGAATACAATAGGAATTTCTGAAAGCACTAGCTGGCAAATAGAGTTTTTAACCAGTTGAAAGATGTAGAGCTTTTCTTCAACGTTTAAAAGAGATAAACATTAATGAAATGCATTGTACAATGGGCTAACAAAACAATAATTCTCAAAAATCTCCCTGCAGCTATACAGGAAATGGAGACTCATTTCAAAAAGTTGTCAAATACAAATTAACGAGGGGTTAATTCAAGCACAATTTCACACAATAAGATACTGTGTGTTCTTTTGCAGTGCTGCGCACCTTTTTAATGTGGAAATAAATGTAACCTTATGAAATATTGTTTATAATGCTAGGAGTGAAACCCAATATGATGTACCAAGGGATGGTGGAGCACAGCCATGCACCGACTGACCTCCTCAGCCCCACCCCCACACCCTCGAGTTCCGAATCCTGCTTCCACATGGGTAGGGAATTTACAACACCTCCTAGATGGCAGAGCGAGAATTGCATTTAATGAAGTACTGGGTACTGGTCAACCATCAACTTATTAGGCTGCAGATGGCTTGTGGAGTAGAGGGAGTAAATTATTAGAAAGAAACAGAATCTGAATAAAGTAGATTGAAAACTAGACAATTAAAAGTATTTTTAAATTACAAATAATGAATCACAGTCACAAAATATAGAGTCAATAAAACAGACACAGGGCTCAAGATGTGCTGTTTGTCTCAATTACTTAATTCTAATGGAATTTTCCAAGATATCTCACAAATAAGAAATCTTAAACCCGACATTTGGCTGCCTTCGAAGACAGTTCTATAAATGTAAACAAGGAACCTTAGGATGGATTAGTTCCCTGTCTCTTGAGCAAAGCAATGGCAGCATGTGAAGATGGCCAGTGACTGCAGGGGGTGACTGCATGCTTTTATTTAGACTCAAGAGTCCAGTAACATTGTGTTCACCTTCTCCTCCGCAGTGAACTTCCCATGACATTGGCAAAGGTCCACTGCCAGAATCATAAATGTGACTTCAGACAAACTGTACACATAGCTTCCCAATGTTGTCACCAGTGTTCCGAATGCACGGCATGGTGTTAATGGGGAAAATTCTGAACAAGGCTGTTGCCATGGGAAAGGGTAGCAGTTACAGTGATAAAACAAAAGGTTACACTCATCTGTGTGTGCAGTTAGATCTTATTTTTTGTTTTTC
The DNA here is from genome assembly GCF_052327205.1 of Somniosus microcephalus. Classification (NCBI taxonomy): domain Eukaryota; kingdom Metazoa; phylum Chordata; class Chondrichthyes; order Squaliformes; family Somniosidae; genus Somniosus; species Somniosus microcephalus. The sequence goes on from NC_141013.1 coordinate 42,657,603, forward strand.
ATTACCAGGATCCCAAACCCATGACTTAAACATATTTCACCATTTCTTTATTGTCACTGGGTCAAATTTCTGGAACTCCCTACGCAACAGCACTGTGGGAGCACCTTTACCAGTTCAAGGCGGCGGCTCACCACTACCTTCTCAAGAGCAACTATGACGGGTAATAAATCTTCAGTGTCTATTGACACCACTATGTCAGCCAATAAGTTGGAGGTGGGGCGGTACTTACATCAGGACTTATAGCAAACAAAGTCTATTTACTCAACAAAGTCTACTTATAGAGTCTCTACGAACTGCAGCAAACAGAACTCATGACCGAAACTACCACAACTTCTCCCGATAAAAGCAGGGAGATTTCTCCAGTAAGTGGACAAAAGTAACATCACGGCCCAGATTTTGCTGTCAGCGGCAAAGAGATGGCGCCGCCGCTGACCTCAAAAGAAGCTGCCCACAAAGATTTAGTGGGCTCTAGAGCGCCAATTTCCCCTATTCTGACATGACTTTCAATCTGGCACCATCTATAAGGGCTCTCTGGCATCCAACAGTGACGTCATCAAGCAGACTGATCAGCCAATCAGATTGAAGAATTCTCACAGACAGCAAACCAGGAAGTAAAAAGCATGGATAATAAATCACTTTTACTAACTTTACAGAAAGCAAAATAAAGATTGGGACATATACATGGGATTAATGTAGAAGCTGAAATATCAAACAAATTAAAAAAATTAAAATTAATTATTTTAAAAACCATCCAATTTTTAAAATGTTAGTGTGAGGGAATGACACTCCACACTTATAAAATTAGATTTTCAGGGCCAGAGAGGTTGTTCAGCAGTAAGTATGATATAGTACGCAGTTAAAAACTCAGTTACGCCTCATTCAACAAGGCTTAACATTTTCAATGTTTTTTCCAGCGAGAATAGTGCATAAAAAGTTGAAGTTCATGTCAAATCACTGATTCTGTGTTGATTGCATCTGCGAAGACTGCAACAGTGCAGCTTGTGGAGAAGCAGAGCATCACTGACAGAAACTTCCAGATTTCCACGGTCAACTGCACGTGTGGAAGCCAGAAGTTGCTGTCAGTTTTACACAATAATGACGGCGAGCGCTGACAGTTTTGCCGACATTACAACCGCAATTTCCGGGCCAATACAAATTATGTGCATGAAATCAATCCCCGTCACTTACAGCAGTGCGGTCTCCAGGTGTCATTGACTGGCTCATCTCCATTCTAGCCAGGAATAGTGGTGTTACTATGTGCAGTCATAAATGTTGGCCTTCTGGCAACACCCATTTCCCAAGAATGAGTCAAAAAAATCTTGCTGCACTCATTTCCGTAGCATGTAACTGAAATGGCAGCTGAAAGCAGCACAGATTTTATTAGGATACAGCGCATGGCTCAGCATCATCAGGGTATTTGGGACCAATGTTCCCCATAATTTTTTTGGGCGCGCTGCCCCTTTAAGGGGCTGCACGGCCCATTCATAGTTTCGCGCGCACTCAATTTAACAATGTAAAAGCCGGTCCGGGGCTGCGCGGGACCGGCAGAGAGCCGCAGCGCTCAGAGTGAACGTTGTTTGGGGCTGCGTCTTACCGCTCGCATCCTCCGTCTTCCACATTATCAGTTGTTCCAGTGCACTACTTCCCAGCCTGCATCACCATAATGTTATTTACTGATTTAATCATTCACCCTTCTGGCCTTCTACCTTCCAACCAAACCTTCCTTGTTTTTTGTCGAGCACATTCCCCATTATCTCTTCACCTTCCCCAACTACCCTCATGCCTCCAGGCCCACAATGTTAATTATTTATTGTCCATTCAGGCCTTCCAAAAATTTCACAACAAACACATACCAGATCAACACATCAATCTTACAACTTAACACATCAGAAGAAATCTTACCAAAACACACATTATTAGACATTACAGAAATAAAGATTACCAACAAAATTAACATATCCAACTACAAAATTAATATCAGACTCAAAGAGAAAGTAAACCAGTCACATTCCAACCTGGCAAATTACACGAGTGTGAGGTGTTACATTTTGGTAGGAAGAATAAGGAGGCCACAGACTACTTGGATAATCAGAGTCTAAATGGGGTAGAGGAGCAAAGGGATCTAGGGGCACAGATACACAAATCACTAATGAGCGACATAGGTTAATAAGGCCATAAAAAAGCAAACCAAGCACTGGGGGTTATTTAGAATCATAGAATGATTCACACAGAAGGCCATTCAGCCCATGTCAGCTCTTTGGTAGAGCTATCCAATTAGTCCCACTCCCCCGTTCTTTCCCCATAGCCCTGTAAAATTTTTCCCTTCAAGTATTCATCGAATTCCTTTTTAAAAGCTACTATTCAATCTGCTTCCACCACCCTTACTGGCAGTGCATTCCAGGTCACAACAACTCGCTGTGTAAACCTCATGTCCCCTCTGGTTCTTTTGTCAATCACCTTCAACAACTGGAGACAGTTTCTCTTTATTTACCCTATCAAAACCCTTCATGATTTTGAATACCTCTATCAAATCTCCTCTTAACCTTCACTGCTCTTAAGCACAATAAACCCAGCTTCTCCAGTCTCTCATCCCTAGACCATTCTAGTCAATCTCTTCTGCATCCTCCCTAAAGTGTGGTGGCCAGAATTGAACACAATACTCCACCTGAAGCCTAACCAGTGATTTATAAAGGTTGTGCATAACTTCCTTGCTTTTGTACTCTATGCCTCTATTAACAAAGCCAAGGATCTCATATGCTTTTCTTAATAGCCCTCTCAACTTGTCCTGCCACCTTCAAAGATTTGTATACATATACCCCGAGGTCTCTCTGTTCCTACACCCCCTTTAAAATTATATAATTTCATTTATATTGCCTCTCCTCATTCTTCCTACCAAAATGTATCACTTCACACTTCTCTGCATTAAATGTCATCTGCTATGTATCTGCCAATTTTACCAGCCTGCCTATGTCCTCCTAAAGTCTGTTACTATCCTCATTGTTTACTACATCTCCGAGTTTTGTGTCATCTGCAAACTTTGAAATTCTGCCCAGTATACCCAAGTCCAGGTCATTAATGTATATCAAAAAGAGCAATGGTCTTCATTCCAACCCCTGGGGAACACCACTGTATACTTCCCTCCAGTCAGGAAAAACAACTGTTCACCACTACTCTCTGATTTCTGTCCCTTAGCCAATTTCACATCCATACTGCCACTGTCCTTTTAATCCCATGAGCTTCAACTTTGCTAACAAGTACTTTGTCAGATGCCTTTTGAAAGTCCATATACACATCAACCGCAATACCCTTATCAACCCACTCCGTTACTTCAAAGTGCTCAATTAAGTTAGTCAAACACAAGTTGCCTTTAACAAGTCCAGGCTGACTTTCATTTATTCGTCCATACTCATCCAAATGCCAATTAATTTTGTCCCGGATTGTTGTCTATAAAAGTTTCTCCACCACCGGTGTTAAGCTGACTGGTCTGTAGTTGCCGGGTTTATCCTTCTCCCTTTTCTGAAACTGGGGTGTAACATTTGCAACCTTTCAGTCCTTTGGCACCACCCCCATATCCAAGGAGGATTGGAAAATTGTGGCCAGAGCTTCTGCAATTTCAACCCTTACTTCCCTCAGTAACCTTGGATGCATCCTATCCTGACCAGGTGACTTTTCTACTTTGAGGACTGGCAACCTTTTAAGTACTGTACAGTACTACATTTTTATCCTATCCAATATTGCTACTACCTCTTCCTCTACTGCTACATTGGCAGCATCCTCTTCTCTACTGAAGAATGTTGCAAAGTACTCATTTAGTACCTCAGCCATGTCCTATGGCTCCAAAGAGTATCTCCTTTTTTGGTCATTAATCAGCTCCACCCTTCCTTTGACTACTCTTTTACGACATGTGTTTATAAAAAGACTTTTGGGTTCCTTTTATGTTAGGCGCTAATCTATTCTCATACTCTTTCTTAGCCCCTCTTATTCCCTTTTTTAGATCTCCTCTGTACTTTCTATATTCAACTTGACTCTCTACTGCATTATGTACTTTATATTTGTCATAAGCCTCCTTTTCTGTCTCATTTTAATCCCTGTATCTTTTGTCATTCAGGGAGCTCTAGCTTTAGATGCCCTTCCTGTCCCCTTGTGGGAATGTGTCTTTCCATCTTCTCTTTGAAGGCCTCCCATTGTTCAATTACTGTTCTGCCCATAACTCTCGATTCCAATTCACCTGGACCAGATCCTTTTCAACTAACTGAAGTTAGTCCTCTTCCAGGTAAGTATTTTTACGCTTGATTTTTCCATGACTATTCCAAACCTGATATTATGATCACTGTTCCCCAAATGCTCTCCCACTGAAACATGCTCCACTTCATTCCCCAGAGCTATATCAAGCACTGCTTCCTCTTTCATTGGCCTGAAAAGGCACACATCAAGAAAGTTAACGTCAGGAATTCTTCCCCCTCTTTGCCCTTTACACTGTTACTTTCCCAGTCTATGTTAGGATAATTGAAGTCCCCCATTATCACTGCTCAGTAGTTCTTGCATCTTTCTGTAATTTGCCTGCAAATTTGCTCCTCTATCTCCTTCCAACTATTTGGTGGCCTATAGCATGTACCCAGTAGTGTAATAGTTCCTCTATTGTTCCTTAATTCTAGCCATATGGATTCTGTCTTTGAACCCTCATATATGTCATCCCTTTCCAGTGCTAGAATAGTTTATTTGATCAACACTGCCAACCAGCCTCCTTTTCTTCCTTCCCTATCATAGAAACATAGAAGATAGGAGCAGGAGTAGGCCGCTCGAGCCTGCTCCGCCATTCAATGCGATCATGGCTGATCATCCAAATTCAGTACCCGGTCCCTGCTTTCTCCCCATACCCCTTGATCCCTTTAGCCTTAAGAAATATATCCAACTCCTTCTTGAATATATTTAATGAACTGGCCTCTACCGCCTTCTGTGGTAGAGAATTCCACAGGTTCACCACTCTCTGGGTGAAGAAATTCCTCCTCATTTCTGTCCTAAATGGCCTACCCTTTATCCTTAGACTGTGTCCCCTGGTTCTGGACTCCCCGACCATCGGGAACATCCTTCCTGCATCTAGTCTGTCCAGTCCTGTCAGAATTTTATAAGTTTCAATGAGATCCCCTCTCATTCTTCTAAACTCCAGCGAGTACAAGCCCAATCGACCCAATCTCTCCTCATACGTCATTCCTGCCATCCCAGGTATCAGCCTGGTGAATCTTCGCTGAACTCCTTCCATGGCAAGAACATCCTTCCTCAGATAAGGCGACCAAAACTGCACACAATACTCAAGATGTGGTCTCACCAAGGCCCTGTACAACTGCAGCAAGACATCCTTGTTCCTGTACTCAAACCCTCTCGCTACGAAGGCCAACATACTATTTGCCTTCTGAACCGCCTGCTGCACCTGCATGCTTACCTTCAGCGACTGGTGCACAAGGACACCCAGGTCTCGTTGCACTTCCCCTTCTCCCAATCTATTGCCATTTAGATAATAATCTGCCTTCCTGTTTTTGCCACCAAAGTGGATAACCTCACATTTATCCACGTTATATTGCATCTGCCATGTTTCTGCCCAATCACCCAACATGTCCAAATCATCCTGGAGTTTCTCGACATCCTCCTCACAGCACACACACCCACCCAGCTTTGTGTCGTCTGCAAATTTGGAGATATCACATCTAGTTCCCTTGTCTAGATCATTAATATATATTGTGAATAGCTGGGGTCCAAGGACCGATCCCTGCGGTACCCCACTAGTCACTGCCTGCCACTCGGAAAAAGACCCGTTTATTCCAACTCTGCTTTCTGTCTGCCAACCAGTTCTCTATCCAAGTCAATACCTTGCCCCCAATCCCATGTGCCTTAACTTTACACGCTAATCTCTTATGCGGGACCTTATCAAAGGCCTTCTGAAAGTCCAGATACACCACATCCACTGGTTCTCCCTTATCTATTTTACCAGTTACATCCTCAAAAAAATCTTTCCTGAATACATTGTAACCAGGAATATTAAGTTCCCAATCCTCCATTTCTTTGAGCAAGGTCTCTGTTATTGCCACTATATTGTAGTCCCATATGGAAATTTGTGCCTACAGCTCACCAACCGTATTTACCATGTTACATGCATTTATGCACATGCACTCTAAACCCATGCCTCACAATTGCCCCCTATCTGATCCCTCTTATTTCTGAACTATTCTTTACTCTAGTGCCATTTGTTTCTCCCAGACCTCTGTGCACCTTGTTTTACCTCTAATGTTTCATCCTGGTGACCATCCCCCTGCCAAATTAGTTTAAACCCTCCCACACAGCACTAGTTAACCTTCCAGTGAGAACATTGGTCCCAGCTCTGTTCAGGTGCAATGCAACCACCTTGAACAGGTCCCAATGCACCAGGAATCTGAAGTCCTCCCTTCCTGCACTATTTCTCCAGCCACTTGTTAACCTGTTTTATCCTACTATTCCTATACTCACTAGCGCGTAGCACAGAAAGTAATCCAGAGATTACAACCATTGAGGTCCTGCTCTTTAATTTCCTCCCGAGCTCCTGAAACTCTGCCTTTTCCTTCCAGTCACTGGTTCCCACATGGACCATGACGTCTGGCTGTTCCTGTTCCCGTTCCCCCCCCCCCCCAAAATGTTCTTTATCTTCTCGGTGGGGGGGGGGGCGGGAAGGCAGAGCAACACACCATGTGGGTCTCACGTCAGCGGTTGCAACAACGCCCATCTATCCCCCTACCGAATCCACTATGACCACTGCATTTCAAGACTTTACTGTGCTCCCCCCCCCCCCACCCCCGCTGTGCACTCATTTGCCCCAGGGTGACATGGACTGCACTCTCGAAGTGTCGTCACCCTCACTGGTATTCAGCAGTGACCGCCGGTTTTGAGTACCACACTCCGGGAAGGATCCTGCACTACCTGCCTCCTCCTACCCTGCCAGATGACCACCCATTTACTATCCTCCTGAACTCTCTGTAGTTGCAGGGTGACCACCCCCTGGAACGTGCGCTCCAGGAAATTCTCAGCCTCCCTTATGCCTTGCCGTGACCCCAGCCGCTCCTCAAGCTCAAACCCTCGAACAACCCGAGGCACCTCCTGCACACATGGTTATCCAGGACACATGAAATGTCCTGGAGTTCCCACATTGCGCTGTCCCATCATTTTACATAAAAGTCTAGCTACTTATGCTATATGTTTTTAGTTTATATCCCCTTACTCCTATTTAATAATCAATTATTTATGTATACCAGATTTTTATTTAATACAATTCAGATCCCTTTAATGTCAGTATCCTCTACTTGGTTAATTTTAATTTATTCCCTTAAATCTAATTAATTACTCTGATTTATGTATTTACTTATTTACAGTTGCCTCTTGGTTTCAAGTATTTAGCACCTCCTTCCCCGCTGCACCGAATTCCCACTCTCACCAACTCCCGGTCGCCGCTCTGTTTAGCAGATTCTCCCAGCTCTGTGTGCACAGAGGGATAGAACTGAAAAACAGAGAAGTTATGTTAAATTTGTATAGAACCTTGGTTAGACCATACTGTGAATAGTTCTGGTCTCCATATTATAAAAAGGATATAGAGTCACTGGAGAAGGTGAAAAAAACCTACTAGAATGATACTAGAACTGAAGTTATAACTATCAGGAAAATTTGAAAAGACTGGGGTGCTTTTCTCTGGAAAGGAAAATGCTGAGGGGTAACCCAATAGAAGTTTTTTAAGATTATGAAAGGGCTCGTTAGGGTAGACCTAGAGCAAATGTTTCCACTTGTGGAGGAGTCTAAAACTAGAGGTCATCAATATAAGATAGTCACCAATAAATCCAATAGGGAATTCAGGAGAAACTTCTTTACCCAGAGAGTGGTGAGAATGTGGAACTCGCTATCACAGGGAATAGTTCAGGCGAATAGCAGATGCATTTATGGGCAAGCTAGATAAACACATAATGGAGAAAGGTATAGAAGGACTGGAGAATTTTAGCTATGAGGAAAGATTGGATAGGCTGGGGTTGTTTTCCTTGGAACAGAGGAGGCTGAGGGGAGACTTGATTGAGGTGCATAAAATTATGAGGGGCCTAAATAGAGTGGATAGGAAGGACCTATTTCCCTTAGCAGAGAGGTCAATAACCAGGGGGCAGAGATTTAAAATAATGGGTAGAAGGATTAGAGGGGAGTTGAGGAGAGTGGTGGGGGCAGAAATGCTCACAAAAAGTACTTGGATATGCACGTGAAGTGCCGTAACGTACAAGGCTACGGACCAAGAGCTGGAAAGTGGGATTAGGCTGGATAGCTCTTTTTCGGCCAGCACAGACACGATGGGTCGAATGACCTCTTTCTGTGCTGTAAATTTCTATGATTCTAAAGATATGCTGATAGGTTTAGATGAAAAGGGGTGGGAGGAGGTTCGTGTGGAGCATTAACACCGGCATAGGCCAGTTGGGCCGAATGGCCTGTTTCTGTGCTGTAAACTCGATGTAACTCTATGTACAGAGAATGTTACCCAGCAACTGGAAATATTTAATTGACTTTAGGAATTCAAGGTAATTAGCCTCAAATTGCCTTAAGATTTCACAAGCACACTTTGTGGATTTAAAGAGTCAGCCCATTTAGCAGCAGAATAATCACTATCACACAAACACACATGGCAAACATAAATCAGCACAAAAAGTCATATATACAGACATAAAGATGACCATCACAAATATAATGCAAACACATTGACACAAAACAACTACCATAAAATTACACACAAATAACCACAACGACATACAAACACGCACACATACCCAAGAGACATATCACAACAAAGAAACAGAAATATTAATCCCTGTATCATATCTATCAGAGATAAGAAAACTTCACACACATCAATGGGCATAAACATCAGCAGTAAACACACGCAGATCGCACAACAAATGTACTGAAGACACAGGCAGACACAACAATAACCACAACTTGTATTTATATAGCGTAGTAAAACATCCCAAGGCACTCCACAGGAGCGTTATAAAACAAAATTTGACACATAAGGAGATATTGGGGAGAAGAGGTAAGTTTTACAGAGCGTCTTAAAGGCGAAGAGAGGTAGAGAGATGGAGAGGATTAGGAAGGGAATTCCAGAGCCGAGGGCCTCGGCAGTTGAAGGCACGGCCACCAATGGTGGAGCAATTAAAATCGGGGATGTTCAAGGGGCCAGAATTAGAGGAGCGCAGATATTTTGGAGGATTGTGGGGCTGCAGGAAATTAGAGATAGGAAGGGGCGAGGCTGTGGAGGGATTTGAAAACAAGGATAAGAATTTTGAAATTGAGGCGTGGCTTAACTGGGAGCCAATGTAGGTCAGTGAGCACAGGGGTGATGGGCAATGTTCCCCCTAATTATTATTATTATTTTATTTATTTATTTATTTTTTGAGTGCAGTCCCTTTAACGGACCCATTCAAAATTTCGCGCATATGCGAAAAGTCTCATTGAAAAGCCGCTGATCGGCATGTATGAGACCTCCAGACAGCTGCGTCGCCGCACAACTTAGTGGGAACATTGGTGATGGGTGAACGGGACTTGGTGTGAATTAGGACCTGGGCAGCAGAGTTTTGGATGACTTCAAGTTTAGAGGGTAGAACGTGGGAGGCCAGCCAGGAGTGCGTTGGAATAGTCGAGTCTAGAGGTAACAAAGGATGAGGGTTTCAGCAGCAGATGAGCTGAGGCAGGGACGGAGTCGGGCAATGACACCAACGTTGTGAACAGTCTGGTTCAGCCTCAGACAGTTGCCAGGGAGAGGGATGGAGTCAGTGGCTAGGGAACGGAGTTTGTGACACAAAAGATTATATGCTCAGAACTCATTGTGAACAACACAATGGGAGATTTACTAGTCACGCTCCAGATGTGTCACATGCATATTTGTGACGCTCAAAAAAGAAGAAAACCAATCGTTTCCAATCTACAGAGAACATTACCCAACAACTGGAAATAACCAAGTGGCCTTAGGAATCGGGACGCTCCCACGACAATTAGCCTCAGGATATTACAGTAAGTACACTAGTGGGCTCCAAGAGGCAGGCCCTTTAGCAGCACAATACTCTTATCCTTTGAATAACATCTTGTATTTACATTGCACCTTCAATGTTAAAAAATCGTCCCAAGGTGCTTCAGAAGACAAAGGATAAAAGGGTCGCTGAGCCAAAGGTGTCATGATAAACACAGAACTTCACAACTATTTTCAATAAAGAGATGACGGGCCTGTACTGAGCCATTAGTACAGGTGGTCAAAGAGGTGGAGTGTCTTAAAGAAGGATAATGTGGTGGTGAGGCAATAGGGGTTAGGGAGGAAACTCCACAAGTGTGGGTCCTAGACAGCTGAAGGCACGGCCACCAATGATGTAGCTAAAAGGCGATGAACAGGAGGCCAGAGACAGAGGAACGGAGAATATGGTGGGGGGGGCAGCTGTAAGGTTGGAGGAGGTTACAGAGATAGGGAGGGGCAAGGCTATCTAGGGATTTAAACACGAGGATGAGAATTTTAAATCGGAGATGTTGGGGAACCAGGAATCAATGTAGATCAGCAAATTACATGATAAACACAGAACAACGTCACAACTATTTTCAATAAAGAGATGACGGGCCTGATGGTAACGTGGATCACTGCTGGGGAGGGTGAGCACTGGGTGGGAAATCAGGCTTGCAGGCTTTCAAGTGTCCATTTGCAGTGTGCCACATTTCACAGAAATGGAAGGTGTCAAGCAAAGGGAGATTGCGCTGGGTACATTTCTGGGCCTGAGAGGTTCCTTACTCTGTGCTAATCATAAACAGTCAAATATAGCTTGGGCAATGCTGCAAGAGATCTGCTGGCAATTAAAAAATGACTGTGGTAAAGAGATTACCCATTTGGTAGGATCTTCATTCTTTGAATGATACACATCCTCCACACACCACACAAGTTCAGCCTAACGTGATGCTGCCTGGAGTAGCCAAGTGCTGAGGGTGCAAATGAAAATGTGGTTGTGATGCTGCAGATTGGCGATACCACAGTGCTCTCCAATCCCATGGCTCATAAAACTCCAGGACCTGTGCCAGTTCATTTTGACCTGAAGCTAAACTAAAAGTAACCACTTAACAGTACCCTGCCCCCACTCAGTGTCTGGAGAACAAAGGGGTTGGTTGTGTATGGTGCATGGCAATCAATTGAATAATGAAGATGCCACTGCCAAGTAGATGATTTCTCTTTCTTCTACATTTCATATACCATTGGAGCACATTAAAGGTGGTATAAAAAATTTAGGAGCTTGAATGCTTCTGTATACAAGCCACAGCACCATCTGTTAGGATTGATATGCCAAAGGCATTGTTGCATGCTGCAATTAAATTTAGACAACAATGTTTAGTAAATGAATGAAGACAACACATGGCACCCTTGTACATGCTACCAATTGGAATATGATTAGATGTTGCCAGGAGGCATCTTGGAATAGGTGGAATTACCCTTAACCCTGCTGCTGGGCTTCTTTCCAGCAAGATGCTACCAGTTTGTAATGCACTCAACCATCATTTGGCAATCTGCCTTTCTGTCGTGCCATCTGTTTGCCTTGAGCCCTTAAACTATAGGAACTAATACTGTCAATACTGCTCTGTGCACAAAACATCAGAGGGAAAATCTGCCTTTACCCAGCTCCTAAATAGTACCCAGAAAATGGGTGCAATGCAAAGAAAAAATAACTAACCCTTTGCTCCAATTCCACTCCTGAATCGCACTGCACCCAAACTTCCTTAATGGCTTCTCTCACGTCGGCACCTGGCTGCGCCTGAAGAGGGCGCAGCAATGTAAATTTCTAGGCTTTGCCAATTCCTGCCCTATCGCCCAACTCCTAATCATCAGCAAAGTGATGGAAGGAGTCATCAATAGTGCTATCAAGTGTATAATTACTCACCAACAACATTCTCACCGATGTTCAGTTTGGGTTCTGCCAAGCCCACTTGACATCAAGGCAGCATTTGACTGGGTGTGGCACTAAGGAGCCTAAGTAAAACTGAAGTCAATGGGGACCAGGGGAAAACTCTCCAGTGACTGGAGTCATACCTGGCACAAAGGAAAGTGGTTGTGGTTGTTAGTCCCAGGACATTGTTGCAGGAGTTCCTCAGGGCAGAGTCCTAGACCCAATTATCTTCAGCTGTTTCATCAATGACATTCACTCATGATAAGGTCAGAAGTGGGGCTGTTCGCTGATGATTGCACTCAGCTCCATTTGCAATTTCTCAGATAATGAAGCAGTCCATGCCCGCATGCAGCAAGAAGGGGACAACATCCAGGCTTGGGCTGGTAAGTGGCAAGTAACATTTGTGCCACACAAATTCCCAGCAATAACCATCTCCAACAAGAGAGCCTAACTGCTTCCCCTTGACATTCAACAGCATCACCATCGCCGAGTCCTCTACCATCAACGTGCTGGGGTCACCACTGACCAGAAACTCAACTGGAATAGCCACATAAATGCCGTGGCCACTCGAGCAGGTCAAAGGCTGGCTCACCTACTGACTCCCCAAACCTCTCCACCACCTACGTGGCACAAGTCAGGAGTGTGATGGAATACTGTCCACTTGCCTGGATGGGTGCAGCTCACCACCATCCAGGACAAAGCAGTCCACTTGATCGGCAGCCCATCCACCAATTTAAACATCCATTCCCTCCACCACCGGTGCACCATGACTGAAATGTGTCCTATCAACAGGATGCACTGCAGCAACTCGCCAAGGCTTCTTCGGCAGCACCTCCCAAACCCTCAACCTCCACCACCTAGAAGGGCAAGGGAAGCAGGTGCATGGGAACATCGCCGTCCACCTCCAAGTTCCCCATCAAGTCACATACCATCCTAACTGGGGCATACATCAAAAGCTGGCACTAAAAAAACCTTTAACCTTGTTCTGGGAATCTCCCCTCAGTTGCTTCAGTACATCCAGTAGAGTGCTTCCAGTAGCACTCAAAGTCCACACTCTCCATAATGACAGCCAGCAGGAGAGCCACGCATTGTTCTGTCGCACTTTTGTGGGCTGTATATAAACTGTTCCCGGTCAGTGCCGGGTGAGGAAGTTTGGTCCCAATAACTTATGGTTCTGCAAGAATACACATGGAAACAATATTCCAGTTCAGACTTATATGGCAGCAAGTAAAACAATAGGAATATTTCTTCAACAAAATGAAACTGGGAAGTGACCTTCAGGGAAAAAAATCACCCTGTCAGAACAATTAAATATTATCAAGCTACAATAAGGGCTTACAGTTCATCAACTCTGCAGGGAAATTGGTTTACTCTAGAAAAACTGCTAGAGACATGATGGACCGAATGCTCTCCTCCTGTCCGTGAACCTCTATGGTACTAATGCTGACAAAGTGCACTTTTCCTTGTAAGAAATTGAAAACTTTCATGTTTGACCTTTTTGTTGAACAAATCTTGCCAAAGAAACCTGGTGGCAGGCCATCCTGATCTGATTAGACACTTGCTAGTAATTATTCAGCCAAGTACAGAAGGTCATGGGTTCAAGCCTCACTCCAGAGACTTGAACACATCATCCAGGCTGATGCTTCAATGCAGTACTGAGGGAGGAGGACGGACGAGGTTCCAGAAGTGGGAGTAGACCGTTTTGGTGCTGGAGAGGATATGGAGTCGGAAGCTCAACTCAGGGTCAAGTAGGACGCCGAGGTTGCAAATAGTCTGCTTCAAACTCAGACAGTGGACAGGGAGGGGCCACTTAGGTTACACAAGTATGAGGCAGAGAGAGGCATAGAAAGGAAGTTGGTAGCGGAGAGGCTGATGATCAGAGGTAACCAGCTGAGTGGTCGGTGTGGTGATTATTCCTTGATTAGTAAAAGTATTGTGATTCGTTGTTTGTTAACTGCCTTGGGATATGTGTTGTAATCTCATTGGTAGTTGATGATCACATGATGTGTTGTGGCTACCTTAAATTCAGTCCTTTTCTAGCTTTAGTTGGGACTGGATGTAGAAAGATATGCTGCTGATTTTAAAGTTAATAAAGCCTAACTTTGGAAGGCAAATCTATTCTTTATTTCAATTTATTAACTTTAAAATCGGCAGCATATCTTTCTACATCCAGTCCCAACTAAAGCTAGAAAAGGACTGAATTTAAGGTAGCCACAACACATCATGTGATCATCAACTACCAATGAGATTACAACACATGTCCCAAGGCAGTTAACAAACAACGAATCACAATACTTTTACTAATCAAGGAATAATCACCACATTAAATTGATAGTAATGTTTTAAAAATTGTTGAAATATTATAGTATATTGTTTTAGTTGAGAGATACTTAATACTTATGCGTAATGTTATTATTTGTTGTTGTTCATTTAGTATTGTGTTATGTAAATAGTTTTATTCTCGTGCATAGTTTAGTTGTAAATAATTAATTGTAAATTGTAAAAGTTATTAGGTTAGAGTATATTTTAAAGGAGGGGTGAATGTGGTGATTATTCCTTGATTAGTAAAAGTATTGTGATTCGTTGTTTGTTAACTGCCTTGGGATATGTGTTGTAATCTCATTGGTAGTTGATGATCACATGATGTGTTGTGGCTACCTTAAAGTCAGTCCTTTTCTAACTTTAGTTGGGACTGGATGTAGAAAGATATGCTGCCGATTTTAAAGTTAATAAAGCCTAACTTTGGAAGGCAAATCTATTCTTTATTTCAGTCGGTTTGGGGTTGGTGAAGCAGGAGAATTGGGCGGTTGGAGTCAATGAGGTCAGTAAGAAAAAAAATCAGTCAGTGAAGAGATTTAAGTCATCCATGGTCTGTGAAGAAAATTTAGAAAACTCCAGGGTCTGCAAGAAGGGACAGAGAACACTGTAATTCGAAGCTTTGTAGTTAAGCCATAAAGAACACACTGGAAAAGTTGAGGCCACAGGTTTGCTTTTATGTTCCCTACATTGTAACAGTGACTACACGTCAACAGTACTTCACTGGCTGTAAAGCTCTTTGGGGCATCCTGAGGTCATCAAAGACACTATATAAATACAAGCGTTACTTTCTTGAACATCTAGTAACATTCCTTCAGTTCTCAACCATGTAATTGTAACTGTCGCAAGCAGACTACTGTAGTTTTGTCTGAAAATAACTGATCAGAGAGCAGGTTGTTGCAATTATGATATAGCTGCTCATTCACTATGGCTTCCATGAGCTATTACATTAATTAGCACTGGTCTGCAGCTGTCCTGTTTCACTCCAAACCATTTTTGTATTTTAAAAATAAAACTTCTCAACCAGTAGAGGGAGGCGGAGAGAATTCATGTCCTCGATTGCACAACCACAGTTTACTTTGGGCGGCAAAAGAAAAGAGATGAGGAGAATTTTTTTTACGCAGCGAGTTATTAAGATCTGGAATTCACTGCCTGAATGGGTGGTGGAAGCAGATTCAATAATAACTTTCAAAATGGAATTGGATAAATACTTGAAGGGGAAAAGTTGCAGGGCTATGGGGAAAGGGCAGGGGAAGGGGACTAATTGGCTCGCTCTACCGAAGAACCTGCACGTGTAAGATGGGCCGAATGACCTCCTGCAGTGCTGCACCATTCTATGATAGGGGGCTGGTTTCATACATCTACCCAAGCTCACTTGCCTGAAGAGAAAAGATCAAGATAAAGCCCCCAAAGGAAGAAAAAGTTGACCTTAACACAATGCAGAGATGTGTCTTCTCTCCAAAGCAGAGCCATACGAGCACCCATGCTCATTCTCTGGACTCGAGAGTTAAAACCATCAAACTGATCCAGTATAAATCAATCTATGACAGAGGTTTTCAAACTGGGTCCACGAGGTCGTCATGTTTCTACATTTTTCTATATTTGTTGACTTAGGGTTTAGATAGAGTAAATAAAGAGAAACGGTTTCCAATGGCTGAAGGGTCGATAGCCAGAGGCCACAGGTTTAAGGTGATTGGCAAAAGAACCAGAGGCGACATGAGGAAAAACTCTTACCACAACGAGTGGTTAGGATTTGGAATGCACTGCCTGATAGGGTGGTGGATACAGATTCAATAGAAGCCTTCAAAAGGGAATTGGATAAATACTTGAGAAAAAAATTGCAGGGATATGGGGAAAGAGCCGGGGAGTGGGACTAACTGGATTGCTCTTCGAAAGAGCCGGCGCTGCTCGATGGGCCGAATGGCCTCCTCTGTGCTGTGCTGTACTATTCTATGATTCTAAAATCATCCTTCCCCAAAAGTAAGGATCTAAACCCTGCAACTCCAATAGCCAACTGGGATCAGGCAGAGTTGGAACCACTCAAAGCTGCCAACAGATGCTTCCGGGGAGAAGATGGGCTGACCAACTCCCAATTTTAACATTTGACCATATTTACTGGCAACAGCCAGCACCAAGCAAGAACTATTTCTTCTGCAACTGATCAGAAAAGTCAAAAAGCACGTTGCCCATACATTTTGATTAGCACTGACATGAGTGTGTCAATCGGAGTTTACCCATCGGTACACATTTATCCATTTCTGAGATTGTTCCCCATCCTACACTTGTTGGCAACAACAATGCCTAGTTCCCACCACGGCCACTGGAATTGAATCCAACTGGTGCTGAACTGAAGTGCCAGTTAATGTAGGGTTAACTAGCACAAGGACTTGCTATATTTGTTTACATTGGATCCACTTCTCCATTATTCTATGAATTCAGTAGAGGCGCTGGGTTATTTGCCAAAACAGCTGAGTTCAGATTTCAAAGGCTATACTGAAGTTGTACAACGCTCTGATCAGTATGTATCTGGATTAGCTCATATAGTTGTGGTCACTGACGTAAGGGGCCCATTGGGACCTTACATGGGGAAAAGGAGAGTAACTAGACTGATTCGCCAGTTACTGAAAGAATGAGGAACAACTTGATAAGCTAGGATTCGGAGGCCTCTAAAAGGGATGTCACACACAAACACACCTCAAGGAATAGAGAAAGTAATCAAAACACTACTGTCAGATATGGCTAGACAAGAATTAACGAGGGTCAAGGTTGTCATAGGGAAATTTAGGACAGAGCGTAGTAAGTACTTCTTTACAAGGAGAGTGACCAACAGCTAGAATGGGTCCTTAGAAAGAGTGGTTTAACACCAGGACATTGGACTTGTTTAAGAAACAACTAGATATCTATAATGGAAAGACATAATTCCATAAAGGTAAAACAATAAAAAAGGCCAATTGCATTTTGGGTTTTATAAATGAGGATACAAAGTACATGAGCAATGAAGTAATGATAAATTTGTGGAAAACATTGGTTGGGCAGGCCAGAGTACTGTGCACAGTTTTGGGTGCCCCATTACATAAAACACAATGGCCCAGAAATTGCTGGAGAGGGCATCTCGTTGCAAATTTAAAAACTTTCCTCACCCTTCAGGTCGTTTTAATTTTGCACCGCAAACTGCTAGAAATGCAAAAGTAGACGCCACAATTTCACTTGTTCCCATTCTGGGCTTCCAAGGTTGAGGTTCATGTCAGGATCATAAATCACGTCATTAACAGGGTTCTAATGACGTGAAATACCAGCTCTAATTATCTACGTCAAGATTCATTCGTATTTATGGTGCAAATCCAGCAATCTCTTGAAACTCGTGGGGAAGTATAAACAGCGATCTTCCGTTTTTGCAAGGCTCAACAATGGAGCAGCGCAATCATCCAGCAATTTGTGGCGATTCGCAGCTCATGGTGTAGCTCTTCCTCACCACACTAATAATGGCAGGCGCCGTGAACTCGCCGTTATTTTTCCAGCAATTTCTGGGCCATTAAAGTCAGAGAGAGCGTACAGCATAGATTCACCAGGGTGGCGCTTGGATGAGAAACTAGAGTTATGAGGAGAGAATTGAAATACCGAGAAGACTAAAAGTAGATTTTGATAGCGACAATTTCCTCTGGCTGGGGAGTCAGTGACGAGGGGGTCATCCAGTAAAAATTGTCACCAAGGAGGAGAACAGTTAGGATCATTATTTTTAGGGTTGTGTGAGCATAGAATGTTCTGTCACAGGGAATGTTTGAACTAGAGACCACTGAGTTTACTACCTCCACTAGAACCCAGGAACCTCGCATCCCTATCTGGAAACTCCAGCCCTTTGTCCCACTACCCTCATTGCATGCTTTCAGGTTAAAGTGCAACTTGAACTCGGAGGTTGTTACTCTTCCTTACTCTCCCCAACATCCTCCGATGGAAGGCTATGGGGTGGTGGGGGGGAAGGGGGAAGGGGGGGGGGGAAGGAGGGAGGGTGACAGAAGCATTCATCAGGTTCTTGACCTGCGCAGGAGGATGTGGCATTGGCAATCCCAAAAGGCTTACATCGCTATCTTGGAAGTGCATGATTTGCCTATGTGCATCAGTGGGCAGGTGCTGCAAAGGACCAACGTCACAACTGGCAGAAATGCAGACGCTCACTTGGGGGTGTGGACCCTTAGTGGCATGCAACCACGCGCTCATTTCCACCCGCACCTGCCCAACCTCCCATGTGATACCAGCGGAACGCACAGGCCTCAGCGTTGTAAATGCTGCCATTTTAAACAAGGGGCCCTGTTTAGCTAGCTGTTGCTCAGCAATGCGCTATCCCACAGCGAGATGTTAAACACCAGCTATTAGTGGTTCAGAACAATGACTAATTTTAAACAGTTTAAGATGCCCAATTTCTCTAAACAAAAAGCACTTTTTAAACAGTATTTTAAAATTTATTATAAGGGAAGGAGGTATTTTTACGGTGGCATAGTGGTTAGCACTGTTGCCTCACAGCGCCAGGGACCCGGGTTCGAATCCGGCCTCGGGTGACTGTCTGTGTGGAGTTTGCACATTCTCCCCGTGTTTGCGTGGGTTTCCTCCGGGTGCTCCGGTTTTCTCCCACAGTCCAAAGATGTGCGGGTTAGGTTGATTGGCTATGATAAATTGACCCTTAGTGTTAGGGGGATTAAATACGTGGGGTTACGGGGATAGGGTGGGATATGTGTTGATGTAGGGGTTACGGGGATCGGGTGGGATATGTGTCGGTGCAGGCTCGATGGGCCGAAATGGCCTCTATCTGCACTGTGGGGTTTCTGTGATTCTGTGAACCCCTAATCTGGACAGCCAAAATTAGCCTCGAGAAGCTGTGGAGTTCAAAGGCTCTGACTACAGCCAACTACTTGATCAGGACATGGAGCCAGCAAGTGCCTAAGAGAGAGTGCAGAGGAGATTTACTAGAATGGTGTCAGGGATGAGGGACTTCAGTTATGTGGAGAGACTAGAGAAGATAGAATTGTTCCCCTTAGAGCAGTGAAGGTTAAGCGGAGATTTCAGCGAGATGTTCAAAATTATGAGGGGTTTTGATAGAGTCGATAAGGAGAAATTGTTTCCACTGGCAAGAGAGTCAGTAACCAGAGGACACAGATTTAAGATAATTGGCAAAAGAACCAGAGAACCACATGAGGAGAATTCTTGTGTTGTGGATTGGATATATACTTGAAATGGAGACATTTCAAAGAGCTGGCACAGGCGCGATGGGCTGAATGGCCTCTTTCTGTGCTGCATGATTCTAAGTGAAAACAAACAGAACTCCCTTAGCATTAGGTTAAATCACAAAATTCAGAAATAAATTAATTGACAGCAACATTTTTTTAAATCTCTGTAGGGCTGAGATATATTGTACATGCAAACATACCAGTAACCAAATCTCAGATGAGTACATATCGCAAAGTTAACTTTATTCAATATTTACAAATATATTACTTGTTTTCGGGATACATAATCACATAACAATCAGTCTCACAAAAGGACAAAAGCCTAACCTCGCAAGTGTAGTGTCCGTGTGTAGATAAAGACACTGAAGACAGGAGTTGGTTCATAGGTATTTACTAAGCAAGTCTGGGGGGGGGGGGGGGGGGTTTCTAAAGGATATACACAATACACAGGGCTTATATATAGCCCAAGTGGCAATTACCGGCATTACGCACACCTGGGGCTCTTAAAGGCACATACACCATAATTGCTCTTAAAGGCACATACACCACAATTCCTCCCCTTCTAGCTAACTAGTACATCATATTTTAAGTAATTATTAATTACATGTTATATGCAAAATAATATACATTGCTGTATTGATTAATTATAAGTTAGTCTCTCAGGAGGCTTCCTGACTCGGTCCGGATAACGCCTCGGGGGTGTAGTAGTTTCTGGTGGTGTAGTAGGTTCTTCTGGCAAGGCTGATTCGGCTTGAAGGCCAGTGTCGGGTTCATCGGGCTCCAGTATCACCGGATCGGAGGTAGATATGGGTATCTCTACTTCATCGTTAGATGTATAGAGTGGTGGTGTAGGTTGTCCCTTTTCGGATGACTTGATGATTTGGTCAGCATGGCGCCTTATTATGCTGTCTCCGATGTCCACGGTATACATCAGTGGTCCTAATCGTGTGCAGATAGTTCCAAGCTGCCATTTCTCGGTATGGTAGTCCCGGGCCAAAACCGGTTGGCCTATCTGGAAGGCCCTAGTTGGCCTTCCATTCATGCCCTGAAACTGCCGGTTCGCCACGTCCCTTCGGATGTTGGGCTTGACCAAATCCAGCCGGCATCTTAGGTTTCTATTGTAGAACATCATGGCGGGAGTTTGGTTAGTAACCATATGCGTTGCATTCCTATATGCAAATAAGAAGTTATCCACCTTGTGCTGAAGTTTTATGTCTTCATTACCCATGGCCTTGATGGCCTTCTTGAAGGTCTGGACAAACCTTTCAGCCAATCCATTGGTGGCGGGATGGTATGGGGCGGACGTGTAGTGCTTTACCCCATTGTTCTTTAAGAACTTTCTGAATTCTTCGGACACAAATTGCGGTCCATTATCAGAACATATCTGCTCCGGCAGCCCATTCCTGGCAAATATGGTCCTTAATACTGTGATGGTTTTTTTCCGTGGTGGTGGAGGACATCTTTATTACCTCCGGCCACTTGGAGTGTGCATCAACTGCGATTAAGAACATTGAGTCCATAAATGGACCAGCAAAGTCGATGTGCACCCTGATGCGCTATCAATTACTCATAAAAGACTGAGAGTTAGAAGAGTAACCAAAGGCTTTTATTAACAACAGAATGGAGGTCTGCCTCGAGTGGTCGACCGGTCCAGGATACAAGGGCTGGGGAGCAGTCACCTTTATACTAGGACCTGTGGGAGGAGTCAGCCGAGGCATGTCCAGGCATGTACACAGTGGAAGACAAACAGGACAAACAGGAATACAAACAGTGGTTTACCACATTCACCCCTTGTTTAAAATTGAGTCCGGCGGGGTGAAGTGTATTAAAAGTTAGTGTATTGGAGTCTCTCCGGAGGTCTTGTCTGCCGCTGTGATCTGCGTGGCGACGGCAGGGGTAGTGAAGTTTCCGGCGTCGAGTCCAGCGTAGGCTGTGGCACAGGCGTGTCGTCCTCGTAGATGTCGAGCGGGTCGCGGGGCCCAGGCCTGCCGTCTGCTGGGGCTGGATATCGGATCGTGGGGGGGGGTGGTAGTGGGTTACTGTGGCCCCCGAGGGTGCAAGGTCTCTTATGGAGACTGTGTCCTCCCGCCCGTCCGGGTATGCGATGTAAGCATACTGGGGGTTGGCGTGGAGGAGGTCGACCCTCTCGACCAGGGGGTCCGTTTTATGGGTCCTCACGTGTCTTCTCAGTAGGACCGGCCCTGGGGACGTCAGCCATGGCGGTAGCGATGTCCCCGATGTGGACTTCCTTGGGAAGACAAACATTTTCTCATGAGGGGTGGCGTTAGTGGCAGTGCAGAGCAGTGACCGAATAGAGTGGAGCGCATCGGGGAGCACATCCTGCCAGCGGGAGGTTGGAAGGCCCCTAGACTTTAAGGCTAGCAGGACGGCCTTCCAAACTGTCGCATTTTCTCTTTCCACCTGTCCGTTCCCCCGGGGGTTGTAACTGGTGGTCCTGCTTGTGACAATACCCCTAGTTAGCAGGTACTGACGGAGTTCGTCGCTCATAAACGATGAGCCCCGGTCGCTATGGATATAGCTGGGGAAGCCGAACAGGGTGAAGAGGTTGTTCAGACATTTAATGACCGTGGCACTGGTCATGTCCGGGCAGGGGAAGGCGAACGGGAAACGGGAGTACTCATCAATAATATTGAGGAAGTACACATTGCGGTCGGAGGAGGGGAGAGGCCCTTTAAAATCGACGCTCAGGCGCTCGAAGGGGCGAGTGGCTTTTACCAGGTGGGGCCTGTCTGGTCTATAAAAGTGCGGTTTGCACTCAGCGCAGACTTGGCAGTTCCTGGTCATGGTCCTGACCTCCTCAATAGAGTAAGGCAGGTTGCGGGCCTTGATGAAGTGGAAGAACCTGGTGACCCCCGGGTGGCAGAGGTCATTGTGGAGGGCCCGCAGTCTATCGATCTGCGCGCTGGCGCAGGTGCCACGCGATAGCGCATCCGGGGGTTCATTTAGCTTCCCGGGCCGGTACAAGATCTCGTAGTTGTAGGTGGAAAGTTCGATTCTCCACCTCAAGATCTTGTCATTTTTGATTTTGCCCCTCTGCTTGTTGTTAAACATAAAAGCAACTGAACGCTGGTCAGTGAGCAGGGTAAATTGTTTTCCGGCCAGGTAGTGCCTCCAATGACGCACAGCCTCCACAATCGCCTGGGCCTCCTTCTCAACAGCGGAGTGTCTGGTCTCCGGGCCTTGGAGGGTTCGTGAAAAGAAGGCCACGGGTCTCCCCGCCTGATTGAGGGTAGCGGCCAGGGCAAAGTCAGACGCGTCGCTTTCCACCTGGAAGGGGATGGATTCGTCCACTGCGTGCATGGTGGCTTTGGCAATGTCCTCCTTGATACGGTGGAAGGCTAAGCGGGCCTCTGCCGTCAAGGGAAAAGAGGTGGACTTGATCAGCGGACGGGCCTTGTCCGCATAGTAGGGGACCCACTGGGCGTAATAGGAGAAAAACCCTAGGCACCTCTTCAGGGCCTTGAGGCAGTGGGGCAGTGGAAGTTCCATAAGGGGACGCATCCGGTCGGGGTCGGGGCCGATGACTCCGTGTTCCACAACACAGCCAAGGATGGCGAGGCGGTTTGTGCGGAATATGCACTTCTCCTTGTTATATGTCAGGTTTAGGAGTTGGGCGGTGTGGAGGAATTTTTCGAGGTTTGCGTCATGGTCCTGCAAGTCACGGCCGCAGATGGTCACATTGTCCAGATATGGGAAAGTGGCCTGCAACGCATTTTGATCTACCATCCGGTCCATCTCCCTTTGGAAGACGGAGACCCCGTTGGTGACGCCAAAGGGAACCCTAAGGAAGTGATAGAGGCGGCCGTTTGCCTCAAAGGCAGTGTACTGGCGGTCCTCAGGGCGGATGGGGAGCTGGTGGTACGCTGATTTCAGGTCAATGGTCGAGAAGACGCGGTACTGCGCAATCTGGTTGACCATATCAGCTATACGGGGGAGTGGGTAGGCGTCCAGCAGGGTGTAGCGATTTATTGTCTGGCTGTAGTCGATGACCAGGCGCTGCTTCTCGCCGGTCTTAACGACCACAACCTGGGCTCGCCAGGGGCTGGTGCTGCCCTCAATAATCCCTTCTTTCAGGAGCCGCTCCACTTCGGTTTTAATGAAAACCCTGTCCCCGGCACTGTATCGCCTGCTCTTTGTGGCGATGGGCTTACAGTCGGGGGTGAGATTAGCAAACAGTTGGGGGGGGGGGTGACTCTGAGTGTGGAGAGGTTGCACCTGGTGCGCGGCGGGCAGTTTGGAAGCTGCTGGCTGCGGACTGTGAGTGGGGGTAGGGGTCCACCGTACGCCATCGTAACACTTTTAAGGTGGCACTGAAAATCTAACCCCAGCAGGACGGCAGCGCAGAGGTCAGGCAGGACCAGAAGTTTAAAATGATCGTACACGGTCCCGTCTACTACGAGTGTCACCACGCAGTAGCCGCCGATGTCCGCCGACTGGGACTCGGAGGCCATAGAAATCCGCTGTTGCGCAGGCAGGACTGGGAGAGAGCAACGCCGCACCGTGTCGGGGTGGATGAAGCTCTCCGTGCTCCCAGAGTCAAAAAGGCAGATTGTATCGTGACCATTTACCTTAATGTCCATTGTGGAACTGGCCAATTGGTGCGGTCTCGCTTGGTCCAGTGTAACGGATGCCAGCGTAGGGGTCGGTGTGTCGCTGCGGGTATCAGATGAGGCGGTGTCGGGGGCCTGCTGCGTCCCGGCTGTCGTCCAAGATGGCGGCGTCCATGATCCCCATGTGGCTGGAGGCGTCCAAAATGGCTGCTGTACCGGTGATTCGCACATGGCCGGGGAGGTCCAAGATGGCGGCCCGCATGGCCCACACGCGGCGCTGCTGGGGTTCGGGGTGGCTTTGGCCCTGCAGACGCTAGCGTAGTGTCCCTTCTTCCCGCAGCCCGAGCAGATCGCGTTTTTCGCTGGGCAGCGCGCTCTGGGGTGTTTTGCCTGGCCACAGAAGTAGCATTTCTGGCCTTGGGGCACTGCTGTCTGGCCTTGGGACACTGCTGCGGTAGTTGGGCCGTTGTTGGGGTGTGGCTGGGGTGGCACGGCGCTATGAGGCGGTCCTACCGTGTCCCAGGCTGTCATTCCCCGCGGCGTCCACGGCGCAGAGGAGTAGGCATCCATGCCCTGGTAGGCTGCATCCAACGATAGTGCGAGTTCAGAGGCCTTGTTGAGGTCGAGGTTACTCTGCTCCAACAGTCGCTGTCGGGTGTAATTGGATCTGTGGCCCGCTACAAAAGCGTCCCGGATAAGTTCCTCTGTGTACACGGCGGCCTTTACATCCTTACAACCACAGGCCCGGCCAAGCACAGACAGTGCCTGAAGGTATTCCACGGTCGATTCCCCAGGTTGTTGTTTACGACTCCCCAGGAGGTGCCTGGCGTACACTTCGTTCACTGGGCGCGTGTACTGGTCCTTGAGGAGCTTGATAGCGTCCCCGTATGAGGTCGCGTCTTGGATGACCGAGTACACTCGGTGGTTCACTTTGGAGGTCAGGACATCCAGTTTGTCCTCGTCCGATTTGATTGCTTCGGAGGCGGTCAGGAATTTTTCGAAACACTTAAGCCAGTGAGTAAACTTGGTGGATGAGTCCGCCTCCCGGTGATCTAAGTCCAGGCATGCTGGTGTGAGGATCTTCTCCATTATAAAAATGTTGTTAATAAAATTGATGCGCTATCAATTACTCATAAAAGACTGAGAGTTAGAAGAGTAACCAAAGGCTTTTATTAACAGCAGAATGGAGGTCTGCCTCGAGTGGTCGACCGGTCCAGGATACAAGGGCTGGGGAGCAGTCACCTTTATACTAGGACCTGTGGGAGGAGTCAGCCGAGGCATGTCCAGGCATGTACACAGTGGAAGACAAACAGGACAAACAGGAATACAAACAGTGGTTTACCACACACCCTTTGCCAGGGAGATGAGGGCCACTCCCATGGATGTAGAGGGGCCTGTGGCGGAGCATTTTGGACCTTCTGGCATCCTAGGCAGCTCTTGGTCATGTCTTCGATGTCTCCATCGATACCTGGCCACCATACAAACGCCCTAGCTAGGTTCTTCATTTTCACTCCACCCAGATGCCCCTCGTGAAGCTCCTTTAGCACTTTATCCTGGAGTTTGGGTGGAATCACCACTCTGGATCCACACATCAAGGTTCCTCGGCACACTGACAGCTGTTCTCTTCGTTGCGAGAATGCTGGCAACAGTGGTTCGCCATGTGCTGGCCATCCCTTCACTGTTAAATCGTAGACCCGTGAGAGAGTAGGGTCATTTCTTGTCTCCCTTTCAATGGCAGAATTTGTCACCGGTAGACATTCCACTATGGTAGAGTGGAATATCTCTACTGGGTCTACTGTAGGTGCCTCTTCTATCGTTGGCAACGGTAGGCGTGATAAACCGTCAGCATTCCCATGCTGTTTTGACCCTTTGTATTCAATGTTGTATTGGTGTGCCCCTAGAAAAAGGGACCACCTCTGTAGTCTTTGTGCCGTCATAATGGGGACACCTTTTTTAGGGTTGAATATGGAGATGAGGGGTTGATGGTCAGTCAGCAAGGTAAATTTTTGTCCGTGTAGGTAATGGTTGAATTTCTTCACTCCCCATACCAGGCTGAGTGCTTCCCTGTCTATCTGGGCATAGTTACGCTCAGCTGAGTTCAATGAGCGTGACGCAAAAGCTATCGGCCGTTCCGAGCCATCAGGGAATCTATGGGACAATACCGCTCCTATGCCGTAAGGGGATGCATCGCACGCCAGTCTGATTGGTAGTGATGGTTGTAATGAGCCAAAATTTTCTCGGATGTGATTAAGTCTTTACATTTATGGAAGGCACGTTTACAGTCTTCGTTCCATTTCCAAATCACTCCTGTCTGTAGAAGATCATTAAGAGGGTGTAGAATAGTTGATAAGTTCGGTAAAAATTTATGATAGTAATTTATTAATCCCAGGAATGACCTTAATTGTGAAACATTTTCAGGTGCTGGGGCTTTTATAACTGCTTCAATTTTTTCAGGTGACTTATGCAACCCTTCCTTATTAATTATGTGGCCACAATATATCTGATTTTGGAAAAATTCGCACTTGGGGCGATTTGCTCGTAGGCCCCGTTCTTTCAGCCTAGTGAGCACCTGCTCCAAATTGGCAAGGTGCTCGTTGTCGTTTTCTCCTGTTATAAGGATGTCGTCTAGGTAGCATTGAGTCCCCGGAATCCCTTGCAGGACTTGCTCCATAGCTCTTTGCCAGATAGCTGGAGCTGATGCTATTCCAGAAACCAGTCGATTGTACTGGTACAGGCCTTTGTGTGTGTTTATTGTGAGATACTTTTTAGAGGTCTCCTCAACCTCCATCTGTAGATATGCCTGTGCCAAGTCAATTTTTGTGAAACGTTTCCCTCCAGATAGTGAGGCGAAAATATCTTCTATCCTCGGAAGAGGATACTGTACCGTGTGAAGGACCGGGTTTACAGTCACCTTAAAGTCCCCACAGATGCGAATTTTTTTCTGTTCCTCAGAGTTATTTTTCAATGTTTTTTTCATGACTGGAATGATGGGTGTTGCCCATTCGCTCCAATCTATTTTGGATAATACGCCTGCCTTTTCCAAATTCTTCAGCTCTGCCTCGACTGCCGGACGTATTGCGTATGGCACCGGTCTTGCCTTAAAAAATTTTGGAATTGCTGTATCTTCCACTTTTATTGAGGCGGTGATGCCTTTCAAGGTTCCTAGTTTCTCTTGAAACACTTCTTTGGCGTTGGCCAAGATGTCTTTTAATCGTTCAGGTACGATGTCATCATTGTTTTTTTCCTTACTGGTCACCGTCAATGCCTGAATGGAGTGCCAGTCTAAACGTATCTTCCTTATCCATTCACGTCCCAACAACGGTGGACCACCATCTTGTAGAATGTATAAATACAACTTTTGTATTTCTTTGCCGTTGTATACCACAGGCACCCTTATTTTTCCTTTGGGGTAGACTTTCTGCCCCGTATATGTTTTTAAGATAATGGATGTGTCTTTTAGAGGTATATGCGAAAATAGCCTCTCGTAATCTCGTCGATTTATTACGGTTAGAGCTGATCCTGTATCTAGCTCCATTTTAACTGGGGACCCTGCTATTGTGAGGGTAACCCAAATGGTTTGGTAATCCTCTTTGGCAAGTACATTATGTAATTTGAGACAGCTTAGTCTCTTGTTTCCGGAGTCGCTATCGCTATTCTGGTCTTCGGAGCTATTGTCTGTCATCATTTGTACCTTCCTGTACTTTTCTTTATTGATTTTTTGTTTTCTGTCAGTGGATTTATTTTGTCCAGATTGGCATACCCGTGCAATGTGTCCAATCTTACCACATTGCCTGCATGCTTTGCCCTTGAACCAGCAGTCCCTCTGGTTATGGGTGGATCTGCCGCAGCGATAACATCTTCCGAACTCCTGTGTCATTTTATGGGTGCCGAAGTCCTGTGTCTCTTGTTGTATCTCTGCAGCTCCTTTTGCTGCTGCTTTGTATGATACAGCCATACTGAAAGCTTTGTCCAATGTTAAATCTTTTTCAGAAAGCAGTCTTTTTTGTGTTCCTTCACTTAAGAGACCGCAAACAAATTTGTCTCGAAGATAATCCGATAGTCCTGCTCCGAATTGGCAGTACTTTGATAGCTTTCTTAATTCGGTTAGGTAATCAGCGTTACTTTCATTCTTGTGTTGATTTCTCTTGAAGAACTTGAATCGTTCCGCTATCAGCAGCGGTGTTGGGTTTAAATGCTCCTGCAGGGTATCAACAATTTCTTTAAAAGTCTTGTCCTTTGGTTTGGCTGGAGTGATTAAATTTCGTAACAGCCCGTATGTCTTCGCGCCCATTAAGTTCAGAAGTACTGAAGCTTTTTTTTCATCTGTTATTCCATTTGCAGTGCAATAAACCTCTACTCTTTCCACGTATGTGGTCCAATCTTCTATTTTGCCATCAAAAGCCTCAATATTACCAGATTTAGGCATTTCAGAAAAGATATGGCGCTTCCTGCGCTTTTTTTTTTCTCTCTGTAGCAACGATATGGCGCTTCCCGCGCTTTCCCGCCGCTGCTACCGATAACAACGCTGTTTTACTGTGGTTTCCGTTTATTCACTGTTGGAGACTCGTTCCCGACGGAGGTCTAAACGCTGACCTGCTTGCCGTGCCGGCCGTCTCTCGAGTGCACCCTCCCAGTCCGTTATTGCTTGCCTCCGATTTCGCTGCCTGTCTCAGCTGTAGAGCCCGCCGCTGGAGCTCCAGCCTGACGCCCAGGAAGGATTAGCGCAGTACCTGTCACCAGCTTGGCCAGCTGGTGAAACCACAGTTTCTCTTACTTCCTTGAGTCTTCTGGACGCTGGAGGAATCGATGTCCTTGAGGTGCTGCCGAATTGCAGGTAAGTCCGTTTCCACCTCGTCGCCACTGTAGTGTCCGTGTGTAGATAAAGACACTGAAGACAGGAGTTGGTTCATAGGTATTTACTAAGCAAGTCTGGGGGGGGGGGGGGGTTCTAAAGGATATACACAATACACAGGCTTATATAGCCCAAGTGGCAATTACCGGCATTACGCACACCTGGGGCTCTTAAAGGCACATACACCATAATTGCTCTTAAAGGCACATACACCACAGCAAGTATAGATTAATTTGCTAAAATAAAATTTTTAATCCCACTCAAATGTAAATTTTGTCCTGTGCTATAAAGTTTATATTACTCATCTTCATCCAGCTGCAGTTTTATACTGATCAGCTCATTTCTGTAACAATCTGCATTAAGGATCAAATCATCTTTTTATATGCACATTGAGCGTGATATAATGGCAAATAAAATACACGATTAACTACAACGCCAAGAATCTATTCAGTGACTTCAACACTGCAACGTAATCAACTTGTGTCTGACAGCCACCTAGTGTGAAGTCTCATGACTGCAAAGCTTGGTTTTCTGAAAGGGCGTTTAAATTCCTGTGATGCTGTTGATGGCTGGCATTGACTAGTTAGATTGACTATGATTGAACAGTTAATCTATCCCTACGTTGTAACGTAAATCATGTAACATATACAAGAATCACACAAACCACAATGTTAAACTGAGTCTTCACATGTTCCTCCAAGATTAAGATTAAGATCTTCCAGGTTGAAATGAATTCATGTATTGTACTTTTGCTCTCAACAATATATAGATTTAGATTTAACCCCAACTTATTTTACATTAGTTCATCAATAATATACTTTAAGGTTAGCTTTTCCCCTTAAATGTATATCCTTAAAAAGCTTCAAAATGCACATTTCCCAATTTCAATCTCCTAGTTCGCACTCTGAACTCTGTATTACAACCCCATACTTCACGTCCAGGGAATTTGTAAAATGCTTTGATTCAAAAACCTGGTGATCAAAGTAACTGAGAAACATTTTTATAAACAGAATACAGGAAACTGTGAGATATCCGGCACCGACGGGACCGAGCTGTTGCCGTCCCATCAAAACTGCCGGACAAACCAGCGCTAATGTTGAAACATACGGAGATTTTGAGCTCCGTATCTGGCAATAAACCCTGTTGCTTAGCAACAGCTTCTAAACAGTCGGCCGTACCTTGCAAGCGTCTCTGTAGCTTAGCAACAGCTTCAGCGAGACCTTGCAGAGCCTGACTGGTGGAAAAAAAAGCAACGAAAAGAAAAAAAAACTAACGAAACGGCTCCTGATTTTTGCCGGTGGCTTGAGCATTCCGGACAGTTAACCTCCGGATAAACCAAAGTTTCCTGTACTATTATTTTTCTTCAATTGTTTTAAATTGCCCTTGGTGAAAAGAACATAACAAGAAATAGGTGATTCTTATATTAAATCTGTGCCCAAGTGTCATTTTTTGATCCCTAAAACAGGTAAGACTTGAAGGACTGCAATCCATCTGCACCCTCTAACTTCTAGTTGCTTAGAAGTCAAACACATACAAACGTCCCACAGACAGGAATAGTGGCAGAACTGTTTGTACTGAGTGCACATTATTTTCACAGCAGACATTGATTTAAGGCCCACGCGACTTACCCATTGCCAAGTGATAGCATTACACATATGGGCATTTACAGATTCCAAGCTTTTCCTTGCATCTGATTTATGAAAGGAAATAAAATATTGTAGGAGTTATTAGATATTACACACCTCTTACTCAGCCTACGCACATCACTTGATCCATCTGCATTCATTGTATTCCTGCCAGTCCAATAACTTTCAAGTGTCAACCTTAGCAAATATTTTTTTAACTCAAGGATATGGTTGGAGCACTTTAAGTCACCTTTGTATGACCGTGGATGTATCGAAGGATTCATTAATCTTGTAGGATCAGCATAGTTTCTGTAACTCTAGAAGACCTCCCATGGTGCTGCTCACAAATGGTTCAGGACCTGGAAGGCGGTTTCACGACTGTTTACCACAGTCTGGCTACAGACGAGGCAAGACAACTCCATCGCTGCAGTCCAGTTAATATACTGAAGTAACGTATCGTGACTGATATCGGGTTAAAAATATTACATACCTTACAGATACTGAAAGGCACAGTATCTGTAAGGCAGAAAATATGCAATACTACATACCTACCACTTTGAAAAAGTTGCTTAAGATGCACGTAATGGTTTTATTCTTCCCTTCTCTCTTAGTCGTTTGCATTATAACTTGCTTTGTCTAGCTCGCACGATGAATTGGGAGTATCTGGGTAGTGGAATTCCACAGGAACAGGGTGAAAAGTGCCACTTCCACGATGCATTTCTCTCACACTTACACAGAACTTTCAACAAGAGCTGGAACTCCCTGCAAACCAGGACCCAAGCTCTGGGACCAAAACAAAATCAAAGCCTCAAAGAGGGAGGCATGGGGGATACTCCTAGCAGCATTTCTAAAATTAAAAGAATCATTTTATCGATAAGTTCAGTGATTCTGTTTTCAGAATTGATATTTTTAACTGAACATACTGATCCAATTGAAAAAGGAAAATAGCAGCCAAAAGTTAAAGAAATCATTTGAACAATATATTGAATGGGCAAAACTGCAGCAAATGGATTTCCATGTAGGCAAGTGTGAGGTCATCCACTTTGGGCCAAAAAAGGATAGAATAGGGTACTTTCTAAATGGTGAAAAGCTAGAAACAGCAGAGGTCCAAAGAGACTTAGGGGTCCATGTATATAGATCATTAAACTGTCATGGACAGGTACAGAAAATAATCAAAAAGGCTAATGGAATGCTGGCCTTTATATCTAGAGGACTAGAATACAAGGGGGTAGAAGTCACACCACAGCTATACAAAACCCTGGTTAGGCCACACCTGGAGCACTGTGAGCAGTTCTGGGCACCACACTTTAGGAAGGATATATTGGCTTTGGAGGAAGTGCAGCGTAGGTTTACCAGAATGATACCCGATTCCAAGGGTTAAATTACGAGGCGAGATTACACTAATTAGTGTTGTATTCCCTGGAATTTAGACGGTTAAGGTGTGGTGATCTAAGTTTTCAAGATACAGGTAGACTATCCTTTATCCGAAAACCTCGGGACCAGCCGTGTTTCGGTTTTCAGAAAATTTCGGATTTCGGAAGGTATTTTATAAGACTGGGAAATTTGTCGGGGGTGGGTTGGCGGGGGTCAGGGTCGGCGGGGGTCCGCGGGGGGTCGTCGGCGGGGGTCGGGGTTGTGCGCACGACTTACGCTGACCCTCTGCTCAGCGTAAGTCGTGCGCCACTCTGGTCATGTCGTGCGCACGACTTACGCTGAACGAAAAAACCTTCGGTTTTTAGAGGGTTTCGGTTTTCGGAAGTTCAGATAAAAGGTAGTCTACCTGTACTAAGGGCCACTGATAGGGTAGATAGAGAGAAACTGGTTGGGGAGTCTAGGACTAGGGGTCATAGCCTAAAGATTAGAGCCAGGCCTTTCAGGAGTGAAGTTAGGAAGCACTTCTACACACAAGGGGTGGTAGAAGTTTGAAACTCTCCTCCGCAAACAACAGTTGATGCTAGGCCAGTTGTTAATTTTAAATCGGAGATTGATAGATTTTGGCCCTGAATTTGCTGTCGGGGCTTCCCGCGGGGAAATGCCTCCCATCCGCAATTAAAATGCCCGCGTACCTGGTGGTCCAGGAGGTACGGAGATTCGCGGTCCTGGGTCTCTCCGGGTACCCGCGGGTAGAGGCCCACGTATCCCAGGGGCTTAGGAGGCTCGCAAGTGCCCCTGCCCAACCAATAAAAGAAGGGAACCCCCATTCATGCTTATGGGGATTCCGTATGTAAAGCATGAATGGGAATACCCCAAAAATATATCTACACATCAAATAAAAAGAACAAAAATTACATACTTAAAATACCATTTAATTAAATATTTAAAACAAAAATGTACTTTTTTGAAAAATAAATTTAAATGTTTTAAAGGGGCTAAAAATAACCTTACCATATTGCACAGGATTTTTAATGTATAAATGATTGATAAAAATTTATTTTCATGTTTTTTTAAACTCTTACGCAGATAAAAGCAGGCCTTACGCAGGTAAAAGCAGGCGTAAGAATTTCACGGGCATTCGCTGGGCAGAAGTTGGGCAAATAGCCCAACTCTCCGCCCTCAGATGCGGATGATCTGTCATGAAGATTCTTGACAGATCGCAAGTTCCGGGTTTTCGCGCATGCGCTACACATACGAAAACCCGGAACTTGCGCGGCCCTTACGAGCGCGTACACACCCGTAGGGCCCACAAATTACGACCCTTTGTTAACCAAAGGTATTAAGGGATATGGGACAAATGGAGTTAGGTCACAGATCAGCCATGATCTCATTGAATAGCAGAACAGGCTCAAGGGGCTAAATGGTCTAATCCTGTTCCTGAGATGTTTCCTCGTTCTTTGTTGGTTATGGTAACAATCAGATATTTCAGCAAATAAAAATGATTAACAAAACAGATCCTGATTACTTAAGCCAGAAGTGTGACATTCAGATTTAAAACATGTCAGATTACTAAGTGTATTGCACAACCAATCATTAAAGTTTGGCTGCTACACAAAAGACTTTTAATTATATAGATTCATATGTACAAATTGATTTCATTTTTTAACAGTGACACCATTAGTTTAATCACATCATCGATGTGCAGTAAAATAATTTTAGTTAACATCACCAAAAGAAGATTAAGCAGTGGATCACAACTTATGCTCCTAAACTACATATTTAGGGAGAATGAAATAAAATCAGATACTGCAGGCAGGGATAATCTTAGCATTAATTTTCTCAAAATAAACACACTCTTAACATTACTTAATGTAGCTTTGCATACCATTCTAGCTGTGGAACCCGGGCCCGGGAGGAGGGCGGGGGGGGGGGGGGGGGAAGAGAGATTTTTAAAAATAACATATTTGTAGCCCAATTGCAGATGTACTGCAGGCAAAATTGTAATTTTCTGTTTATCTTATTAATGCACAGGATCTGTTAAATGGTGTTACAAAGAGGAAGAGACATTTTAAATATTATTGCGTGGTGTTAGACATGATTTACATAGAATGCTGTCGCAGCACTGAACGCAGCTCCTTTAGAACCTCCATAATCCACACCGGTCAACATAGAGGTGATTCGCCCAATTTGGTGATCAGCCGACAGGCCAGCAATTCAACGTGATTATTCAATGCAACACGCTGGGGAATAAATCAAGCAAAGGTGGCAATCCCTTGCCCTTTATCGAAGCCTCCCCTTCTGGCTGAACTTTCCACCACCTGCCCCCACCCAAATCATCGTGGTGGCAACGTGGCCTTCATCACAAAGTCCTCTTCCACCCCCATCATTTCTCCTTTAAAATCCTCAATGTTGAAACGTTCCCCGCAAGCCCCACTCAGACATATCCTCCCTCAGACTGCACATAGATACTCTTGACAAAGGGTTTCGACCTGAAACGTTGACTCTATTTCTCTCTCCACGGATGTTGCCTGGCCTGCTGAGTTTTTCCAACATTTTCTGTTGTTATTGCGCATAGATACTCCCCGTCCTTGGTGATTTTGATCTCTATTTCAGCTTCCTTTTCCCTCTCTCCTCTTCTCTCTAAATCTCTCCCCCTATATAAACGCTCCTAACTATATGCATGGCCAGCCTTTCCACCTCCTCATCTCCCATGGCCTTGATCACTGGCAAGGTCATTTATGATCTGTTCCTTGTATCCTTCACCACCCACATCCTCTATTCCTTTCCAACCATTCCTCTTTCTGCATCTACCCCTGGGAAAACTCCCCCAAAATCGTTTACAACTGCACTTTCAACCTCCCAACTGCCTAGCCTTTGAACCCTCCATTCGCCATGCTAACTCCACAGTTGTCAATTTGCTCATCCACACTCTTACCTCCCCCTTTGACAACCATGTCCCCAGCAAAAACCTTTTCTGTTTCCCATCCATCCTGGTACATACCCAATACAGCCCCTATCTTCACTCATCAAGTCCAAGAAGTGCAGATTTGAGCAATATCTGGCGCTCCGGTTGGAAGCCATCCATCGGAAGATCTGCCGGGCCCACTTCACCTCTGCTAAACATGGCAACATTTCAAGAATCATCCTGGAGAGCAAAGATTAGCCCCGGCTTCTTTTGTCCACTACCAAGCATCGCCTTAAACCCCTCCCCACTGTCCCCTCCATCTTCACCTGCAACAAGTGCGAGGTGCTCGTGGATTTCTCCGTCACCTATTCATCTGTTTCTGCTGCGTGCGCCTGCCCCCACCTCATTGCCCACCAAACCAAACAACCCCAGAGGGCCCTCCACCCTAGTCCCGAAACTCCATGTTTCTCTCTAGTTCCTCTCCAATTATGACCTCAGAGCTTATCTTGTTCATGAGACCCACCTCCTGCTCCCTCAACCTCATCCCCAATAAACTGACATCCAACATCTTTTTCCTGGCCCTGTGATAGCCAAGATTGTAAATGGCTCCCTTTCCTCAGGCATTATTCCTTTCCCTTTGAAAACCACAATTATCAGCCCATCAAAAAACCACCCGTAACCCCTCTGTCCTTTATCACCCCTTCACCAACCTGCATGTCATCTCCAAAGTCCTTGAATGCATTGGCACCTACTAGATCCGTGCTCATCTGTCCCACAGCTCCCCATTTGAATCACTCCAATCAGGTTTCCATCCCAACTACAGCACCTAACTCATGTACAACATTCTCTGATTGTGTCCATGGTGCATTAAACCCTTGTTGTCCTCCTCTACTTCACCACAGCCTTTGAATCAGTTGACAACACCATCCTTCTCAAAAGCCTCTCCTCTGCTTTCTAGCCAGTCTACTGCTCTCGCTTGGTTCCACTCTTACCATAGCCAGAGAATCTCTACCAATGGCTCCTCTTCCCACCCCTATACTGTTACCTCAGGAATCCCCCCCCCCCCATCCGCCCGAGGGTCCATCCATAGCCCTGCCTCTTCCTCATCTACATGCTGCCCATTGGCAACACCATTATTTGCTTCCCTTCTTACCTCTGCAGTCACCTCAGGATTCCCCCAAGGACCTATTCCTTGGCCTGTCCTCTTCCTCATCTATATGCTGTCTGTCAGTTACTTCACCCACAGGCACAGGGTCAGTTTTCATAAGTATGCTGGCAATAGTTAAGCTCAACCTCGCCATCACTTCCTTCGACCATCACTGTGTTGTCAGACTGTCAAAACTAGAGCTAAGCCAATCAGAAGTGAAATCAAGAAGCACATTTTTACATAAAGGGTAGTGGAAATCTGGAGGTCTCTCCCAAAAGTGCCAAATGATATTTACTGAAAACTTTCAGCAGCTGATGGAAATGTTATAGATGCATGATGCTGAAATACAGCAGCATATCAAAAGTGAGAGGGTAAGTGCACACAGACAATGGCAAGTGCTTGGCCTGGTAAAACTAGAAGTGGATGTTCAGAGAAGGCAATGCATCCTGGCGGAGCAGGGACAATACAGGGAAACACGCAGGAGTGGGATCCAGCCAAGAATTTCACCACCACACAACCACCACGAAATACCCAATGCGATAAGAATTGGAACAGCATACCCTGCCAATCTGGACCACTGGAGTTAACTTGTGGTGAGTTTGAGGGAGCAGGGCTTCAGCAAGTCAGAACTGTGGCCCTAAACCAAAAGTCAGTGAGCACCCCTTGCCTAGCACGTCTTTAACCCATCCAGAACAACTGAATGACAGATTCAGTTCAATCTATTACACAATTGCCTGGCAAAAAAAGTCAAGCTGTTGATGGACAGGAACATGCAGATGCAGTCTCCTCAGTCCCCACGCATCCAGAATAATGATATCTCTAATGTTTGGAGTGCTACGCCATTTGCCAGGGATAATTAAAAAATGTATATAAAGCATTGTTTAGCAAAAATATTAAGTGTTAAAAGTCACAATCATAACAATTCTACTGCAAATAATATCAAGGCATACAGCACCATGGTCCAACCGTACTGTAATGGAGGAACTGGATCAGACGACGTTTAACAGATTCAGTTCTTTTACTCAGGTACCATATTGCATATAGTTTATATCGGGAGGTCGAACTCCAAACCATCGTCAACACCTTCACCGAAGCATACGAGAGCATGTGCCTTACACTAAACACCCGTAAGACAAAGGTCCTCTACCAACCTGCCCCCGCCACACAGTGCTGCCCCCCCGATTATCAAAATCCACTACAAGGCCTTGGACAACGTGGACCACTTTCCATACCTCGGGAGCCTACTGTCAACAAGGGCAGACGTCGACGACGAAGTCCAACACCGCCTTCAGTGTGCCAGTGCAGCCTTTGGTCGCCTGAGGAAGAGAGTGTTTGAAGACCAGGACCTCAAACCCGGCACTAAGCTCATGGTCTACAGAGCAGCAGTGATACCCACCCTGCTGTATGCCTCAGAGACATGGATCGTGTACAGCAGGCACCTCAAAGCACTGGAGAGGTACCACCAACGCTGCCTCCGCAAGGTCCTGCAAATCCATTGGCAGGATAGGCGCACCAACGTCAGTGTTCTTGCTCAGGCCAACATCCCCAGCATCGAAGCTTTGACCATGCTCGATCAGCTCCGATGGACGGGTCACATTGTCCGCATGCCCAATACGAGACTCCCAAAACAAGCGCTCTACTCGGAGCTCCGGCACGGCAAGAGAGCCCCAGGTGGGCAGAGGAAACGCTTCAAGGACACCCTCAAAGCCTCCTTGAAAAAGTGTAACATCCCCACCGACACCTGAGAATTCCTGGCCCAAGACCGCACAAAGTGGAGGAGAAGCATCCGGGAAGGCGCCGAACACCTCGAGTCTCTACGCCGGGAGCAAGCGGAAGCTAAGCGCAGGCAGCGCAAGGAGCGCACGTCAACCCAAGCACCCCACCCACCCGCCCCTTCAACCACCGTCTGCCCCACCTGTGACAGAGACTGTAGGTCCCGCATTGGACTCATCAGTCACCTGAGAACTCATTTTTAATGTGGAAGCAAGTCATCCTCGGTTCCGAGGGACTGCCTAAGAAGGAGTTTCCATTTGTAATTGAAGAATTTGAAGTGCTAGACCTGCATGATGACAGATTAGTAATTATGATAGAGACAACTACTAGGTCAGACTGTCTTGAGCAATAGGCAGGGCATCTGCAGCCAGCTGGCTGCACTCAGGTACAACATTCCTCATTGAAAATTCTGCCCTTTCAGGTCGGATACATGACAAATGACAAACAAAAGGCCATCCAGCCCAGCCCTGCTAATTAGCCCTATTCAAACTGCAGTCACTGACCAGCTAACTTATTCCTGAGGGAGGCTCGTAACTCAAGCAAAACTCCAAGATATCACTCCAACACTACAAACTGCATTATTCAAACCCATTGAGCTGCTTTCTACAGGTACATGTCTAATTACAGAAGCAGAGAACCGTAAGCGATCCTGTGGATCATTTGATCCTCTCTGTCTGCACTTGTACTTATAACCTTCAATTTTTACCAGTAAACAGAAATTTGTCAAAGCTCTATTTAAGAAAACAGAATAAACAAAGCATCGACCGTCTTTGATGGGAGGCTCTTCCCGTCTCTCTGTAATTTCTGGTCTCACTTGGTGGTTATCTATTTTGAATTCATGTGGCCTGGTTCTGAAAGCATTCACAGAATCACAGAAACCCCACAGTGCAGATAGAGGCCATTTCGGCCCATCGAGCCTGCACCGACACATATCCCACCCGATCCCCGTAACCCCTACACCAACACATATCCCACCCTATCTCCGTAACCCCACACATTTTAATCCCCCTAACACTAAGGGTTAATTTATCATAGCCAATCAACCTAACCTGCACATCTTTGGACTGTGGGAGGAAACCGGAGCACCCGGAGGAAACCCACGCAAACACGGGGAGAATGTGCAAACTCCACACAGACAGTCGCCCGAAGCTGGATTCGAACCCGGGTCCCTGGCGCTGTGAGGCAACAGTGCTAACCACTATGCCACCATTGTTTAAGTTAAAAGACTTGCTTAAAACTGCATTATCGAGAGGATGCGTTACCAAGAATAGGATGTCTACAACTCAAATTCTATGACCCACAAAACACAAGCATTAATAGTCAAAACAGGAAATTCAGTTGAACCTTATTAATGAATGCTGGTTGGTTCCAGCAAAAGGTCCATCAGCCTGTAGAGGAATGCAAAATGAATCACGAAGTTGACTCCAGCAACAGAAATACCAGGAAGCTACACATTGTAATAGTTTCTCCTACGTGGTATCTAATGGATATTACATTAGCTTTGAGTGACCACAATAAACAAGAACAGAGACACCATAAAGAGAGGATTAGTAGGGTCACAGTATACTCTGAGTAATGTTGAAAAGCTCTATAAATAATGTTTTTAAACTCAAAATGTCACCATAGCCCTCAAATAGCAAAATGAGGACTGGCAACAATTAAACTTAAAGCAGATGGTTTAAAAAAAACACCTGCATTAATTATGAAAGCAATGATGGATTTGAAAAGGACATCTGTAAGGAATTTAGAAAAGGTTAGACCATGATGCTGGACACATGCTATGACTCACCATGCAAAACAAGTTGAAAGAAGCCAAAAATATACCTAGGATGCGCAAGCACAACAAATTGAAGATAAATCACTAGACTTTTAAAAAATACTCTGGTTATGAGAAAACTTTGTGACCAATTACTGAACCCTAATTAAAATAAACAAAAATAACTCAGTTCCTCTCCTCTTGCAGAAAGCCTCAGGCTATTTGCCTCAGCAATACCTGAAAACAGACTTGGCCCATCCGCTTCCACAGGCGAGATACAGAAGTGCAGTAAGTTATGAAAACAAGGCAGAACACCGTTGAATTTATAATTTAATACTGAATTTGATCTTTCAAATCATGCAAACATATTGGAAGACCACATATAGTAAAAGGAGCCCTTGCACCCAGCTGTGGAAACCACCTTTAACAGTCTAGTGATTGTAAAAAGTGCCAGAATAGAGCTTACAGAAACTTAAACCCCTTTCACTGCCCCATACGAAAATACAAATTTAACAGTGCTCATGCTGACATTTCACAGTAAATTTCATCACCTTTTCCAATGTTAGAATTTAACAAATAAAGAGTTTAAACAAATAAAGCAATAAGACTGATCAAAGAAAGTGGTCCAGAATTTCCTGGAACAGTGCAATCCACGACTTGCGCTATAAATTACGCAGTTTTGTGCCCCGATCTTCTTGTGAACTTAATCCAAAATTTCCTGGAAAAGTAATTTGAATACGTTGCAGCAGGCAAAATGGCGAATCAGGGACCTCAAGGCAGCATAGCCAATGGCTTTACCACATCTGCAACAGTTCAGCAGATCACTATTGGCACACCCAGAGTGGTAGAATGCTGAATTCCAAATCCTTTCACTGTACTGAACGCGATTACTTGCTGAACATTGTTCGACTCAGCAACACATTCAGCCGCTGTGTTCAGTTTTCAGGATCATTCTAAGTTACAGAGTTCTTTTAAACCATATATTTAGGAAGATGACTTCTGTAATTTAAGCCACCTATAAAGTCTCTATTAAACAA
This sequence comes from Somniosus microcephalus, assembly GCF_052327205.1. Taxonomy (NCBI): domain Eukaryota; kingdom Metazoa; phylum Chordata; class Chondrichthyes; order Squaliformes; family Somniosidae; genus Somniosus; species Somniosus microcephalus. Next base: position 42,698,135 of record NC_141013.1, read on the forward strand.
AGGAGGGTGAAATTGGACCTTGCTTAACCTATTCCTCAGGCAAGAAATGGGGGCAAAAAGGTCCAATTTCAGGAGCTATGTCCAAGGCTGCCTGAAATACGTCCATCATATTGGCGGCTGCCTTAAACAGGCGCTAGGCCCCTTGCATATGAATGAGGGGGCTAATACTGTTTAAGGACCCTCCGTGGAATTGGTCAGAAAGTGAGGGGCGCAGGTGTTGGACACGCTCCCCCTCAGTTTTTTCGGTTCATTCTATAGCCGGACCAGGGTATAGGAGACTGGTCAAGAAGGTAAGAGCCCATGGGATCCAGGGTGCCTTGGCGCGTTGGATCCTAAACTGGCTGAGTGGCAGGAGGCAGAGGGTGATGGTCGAAGGTTGCTTTTGTGACTGGAAGCCTGTGTCCAGTGGGGTACCTCAGGGATCGGTGCTGGGTCCCTTATTGTTTGTGATCTACATAAATGATTTGGATGAGAATGTAAAAGGTATGATCAGTAAGTTCGCAGATGACACGAAAATTGGTGGGGTGGTAAATTGCGAGGAGGAAAGCCTCCAGCTACAGGACGATATAAACGGGTTGGTCAGATGGGCGGAAAAGTGGCAAATGGAATTTAACCCTGAAAAGTGCGAGGTGATGCATTTTGGACGGACAAATAAGGCAAGGGCATACACAATGAGTGGTAGGACCCTAGGAAGTACAGAGGGTCAGAGGGACCTTGGTGTACATGTACATAGATCCCTGAAGGCAGCGGAGCAGGTAGATAAGGTGGTTAAAAAGGCATATGGGATACTTGCCTTCATTAGCCGAGGCATAGAATATAAGAGCAGGGAGGTTATGATGGAGCTGTACAAAACGCTGGTGAGGCCACAGCTGGAGTACTGTGTGCAGTTCTGGTCGCCTCACTATAGGAAGGATGTGATTGCTTTGGAGAGGGTGCAGAGAAGATTCACCAGGATGTTACCTGGGATGGAGAGCCTCAGCTATGAAGAGAGGCTGGACAGGCTGGAGTTGTTTTCCTTGGAGCAGAGAAGGCTGAGGGGGGACCTGATTGAGGTGTACAAAATAATGAGGGGCATAGATAGGGTAGATAAAGAGGAACTTTTCCCCTTAGTGGGGGGGTCAATAACAAGGGGGCATAGATTCAGGGTAAGGGGCAGGAGATTTAGAGGGGATTTGAGGAGGAACTTTTTCACCCAGAGGGTGGTTGGAATGTGGAACTCAATGCCTGAAAGGGTGGTGGAAGCAGGAACCCTCACAACATTCAAGAAGCATTTGGATGAGCACTTGAAATGCCATTGCATACAAGGCTATGGACCAAATGCTGGAAAATGGGATTAGACTGGACAGGGATGGATGGGCGGCGCAGACACGATGGGCCGAAGGGCCTCTTTCTGTGCTGTAAAACTCTATGACTCTATGACTCTATGACAAAGGGACTGCTGGAGGCCGTCGACAGAATGCAAGGTTTTTTTTCTTTTTAACTTGTCTTAATGTGAAGCCAGGAGGAGGAGGGCCGCTTCTTCTGGCTCCACAGCCGGGCCCGGCTTACCCCCTCACATTCACCAGAACCTACCAGAGGGCCGCCGGTGACACACCCGGCCCTGCAGCTCACCGCAATTATTCAGGTGAGACCCAAGGCCCAATTTAGAACAAGCCTCTGGCTTCTTGCTGAGAGTGCAATCAATCATTTCGGGCCCAAAAATAAGCCTAAATTAATTTCCTCCGCACTCTCACTTCATCAATCCAGGTTGGGACTTTGCCATGAATACGTAATGAGGCCAATCTTGGCAAATCCACCACAAATTCATCAAGCACTATGCTCGTTGTTCCAAGAACCTACATGGTTAGCATGAGGATCAAAAACTGTCCTTATTGTGGTAAGATTTGGAGTGGTCTTCACTAAGCAGATGTTCTTCCTGTACAAAAGCAAAATACCGGAGATGCTGGAAATCTGAAATAAAAACAGAAAATGCTGGACACGCTCAGCAGGTCAGGCAGTGTCTGTGGAGAGAGAAACAAGAGTCAACTGTGATGGAAGGTCATCTACCTGAAACGTTCACTCGGTTTCTCCCTCCAGAGATGCTGCCTGACCTGCTGAGCGTTTCCAGCATTTTTAGTTCTTCCTATACATAGAGCAAGGGTTATTTCCAACAGCCTGAATCATTTTGTTTAAGACTTCATTCCAAACCACCTTGAGAAAGCGGCATCAAAGTGCTGTATGGAAACACTCCAGTTAAACCTAGAATCTGAGAGAATTGAGGGAAGAACGTGGGGCTCAATTAGAAATTGATTCAAAAATAGTAAACAGTCTACATGTGAGAGGAGCAGATTGGAGGAAGTTGCTGAATGGTCAGTTCTTGGATCTATTTTTTTCTAATCTACATAAAAGGGACCTGGATACCGAATCTGGTTGTAAACTTGTCAAATCTGTAGCCAACACTAAAATAGGAGAGCAGCACAGACCGAGCATGAAGTTAAAGATTTGCAGATGAGTTTAGATCAGCTATACAACTGGACAGACAAATGAAATTTAATATTAACAAATGTATAGTATTACATTGCGTGGCATAAACACAGAATGGATGGGATAAAATGAGCACGAGACTGGGAAACAGATGCAGGCGTAATAATACACTTGTCACTTTCAGTATTTAGACAATGTGGCAAGGTAATTAAAAATCAAATAGAATTTTGGGCTATATAGCCAAAATAGTACAGTAAAGGACTATAGAGCCTATGCTGAGGCTTTACAATGAACTGGTCAGGCTAACACTTGAATTAATTCTGGCCACATGCAAAAAGGATGTACCTGTACCAGACAGGGCAGAGAAGAGTGAACCCAAGTGTAAAAGGGATGAACAATGAAGAAAAATTAGAGCCTTTCAAACTCTATAGAGCAGAGAGAAAGGGGAACATTATCCAGCTATGTTGTGGGGCAGACATACAAGGTAAACAGCAAAGGAACAGGAAGGACTGGTCATGATTGCTGATTCTGAGTTCCGGGTTTGGTTTCATCCAAGACCTGTATACAAAGAGCACTACTTTCTTAGCAATGTCAATTTATTGAGCCTTTTCAGAACATGCAAAGCATCCTGCAAGGTGTGATGGCAAGTGTGGAGGAGTGCACTACCAACATCTCTGCAGTGCTGCTTGACCGCTTCATAGAACAGCAATACACCCTGCAGTACTTGGCATCTCCAGAGGTATCTGCAACGTAGCCCCCATCCCCTTAACACAAGTCCTATTCAAAGCTCTGGGTTCTCTCTGGAATGTCACAATTGAGGATTTAGGGATCTTAACCTCAGGTCCGTGAGTCAATTCTGCCAGGATTCACCATGCTGGAGAGCAACCTGATGCAGGGCTTCAGTGACCTCAGTGCACGCCTGCGATCTGCCCCCACACAAATGGCAAGACATGGGGGAGTGCCCAGCAGCAGCCACATGGCAGGATTAGGCATGGATGAGGAAGCTGTCTCCCAAGGGAACACTCCATCCACTACACCAGCCATCCCACTCACATAACCTTTGCAGAACAGAGGCAGGCCCAGACAGCAACAGCTTCAGGGAAATCTTATGGCCTTGCATAAGGTGGCCCAGAGTCCCCACCATCCCAGGGACAGCAGACAACCTTTTCCCACAAGGGGAGCATCTAGAAGAAACACTAGAATAGGATGTAGGAAATGCCCTCACCACACAGTCACAAAGGGAAAGCTCTGAGGTAAGAGACACCGACACCCCACAGACACTCTTGTACTAATAAGACTTTTAACTAATAACGGCCATGGTTCAGTAGCAGCGCTCTTGCCTCTGAATCAGAAGGTTGTGGGTTCAGGGACTTGAGCACCTCGGCAGACACTCCAGTGCAGTACTGAGGGAGTGCTGCAGTGTCAGAGGTGTCGACTTTCGGATGAGATGTTAAACCGAGGCCATGTCAGGTGAACGTAAAAGATCTAATGGCACAAAATTGGCTGCTGCATTTCCTACATTACAACAGTGACTACACTTCAAAACTACTTCATAGGCTGTAAAGTGCTTGGGGCATCCTGATTCTGTGAAAGGTGCTATATAAGTGGAAGTCTTTCTTTCTTTAATAAACTTGTTAACCACAGTCACTTCTCCATGTCTACTGCACGTGCATTTTGGCTACAGTCCCAGAACAAAGTTTTTTCCCTTTTTATCTCCCACACTCTGGCCCCCTTTTCCTCTTGTCCCTTCACTTGATTTTTTGGATAGGCCTTTGGCTTCCTTCTGTCCTGCTCTCGGCATTCCCTCTACCTTTAGTCCTAAAACCAGACAATAAAACGCATCAAAAGAAGCCCCCAATTACTGAAACAGCCTTAAACAGCAAACTGGGCTTTCTCGGAGAAACTGCCCGTTCCCGGTGCCTCATCGGCTCTCTCCATTGAACTGCTTTAGGATAGTCGAACTTTTTGAACACAAATGTCATTTATTTAAAACTTTTTGGCAGTTATGTACTAAAAGCGAAAATATATCTGCATTTACAAAGCTATCACATTTCATTTTCACTCCATTAGAGTATTTTACTCCCTTTAAATATCAGGCAAGTGAATTGTGAGGATATCAAAGCAGCACATCATTGATTAGAACATTTTTGTTTCATGGATTAAGCTTGTATCACAGGACTTTAAAGCGCTTTTGTAAAATGAATATTCAAACAGTTGAAGTCATTTTATTTGCACGATACTGTAAATGATGTATACAATGGCTGGAAGATCACAAGAGCCATCGTCAATCTCACTCGTCACAAAATAGCTTCAGTTAAAGCCGTCATCCTTCCAGAACAACCCTACCCGTCTTCCCATTACAGTTTCAGCCAGTTGACCGCCATCTTTGAAAAGAAATACGTTCTGATATATGTGCAAAATTCACCATCACCTGAGCATCTGCCCTTTGGCCCTGGTGTATCTGAAAGCACTGTTTCAGATTTGCAATCTCTATCCTGTTAGCACCTCTAGAAGATCTCCTCAGAGGCATCCATCGGACATTGGACATCAGCCTCCTTGCTCTTCTCTACACTGTCTCCAGGTCAACAGCAACAACTTGCATTTATATAGCACCTTTAATGTAGTAAAACGTCCCAAGGCGCTTTACAGGAACGTTATCAAACAAAATTTGACAATGAGCCACATAAGGAGATATTAGGACAGGTGGTCAAAGATGTAGGTTTTAAGGTGAGTTTTAAAGAGAGGTGGAGAGGTTTAGGGAGGGAATTTCAGAACTTAGGTCCTCGGCAGCTGAAGGCACGGCCGCCAATGGTGGAGCGATTAAATTCGGGGCTGCGCAAGAGGCCAGAATTGGAATAGCGCAGATATCTCGGAGGGTTGTAGGGCTGGAGGAGATTACAGAAATAGGGAGAGGCGAGGCCATGGAGGGATTCGAAAACAAGGATAAGAATTTTAAAATCGAGGTGTTGCTCAACCGGGAGTCAATGAAGGTCAGCGAGCACCGGGGTGATGGGGGGGGGGGGGGGGTTGAGGAAGAGATGGGAGGCCGGCCAGGAGTGCATTGGAATAGTCAAGTCTAGAGGTAACAAAGGCATGGATGAGCTGAGGAAGGGGTGGAGCCAGGCAATGTTACGGAGGTAGAAATAAGCAGTCTTAGTGATGGAGTGATATGTGGTTGGAAGCACATCTCTGGGTCAAATACGACACCAAGGTTGCGAGCAGCCGAGATCAGCCTCAGCCAGGGAGAGGGATGGAGTCGGTTCTTGGATGTCAGCCTTTAGCCGCAGTGACCAGAACTGTATACAGTAATTAGAGGATGGCCTGACCAACAAAGTGGCTAGCTTCAGCATGGCCTAGGAGATTTTACTCAATTGGTCTGGTGCTATAACCATGCAACCTATTTGCTTTCTTTATTGCTGCTTTGCAATGTTTGGAAATGGACTCAACTACCTCAAAGCATTTTTCACTTTCCCTTTTGCAACTCCTATCCCACTGATACAGTACACATACCTCCTATTTTTACTTCCAATATGCAGTACCTTGCATTTGTCCTTATTGATCATTGTTTGCCATTAATCAGTCCGGATACATACCACATCAAGCTCTCTCTTGTAAGATCTTGGCTGTCTGCTCAGAGTCCTCCTAGCTTGGTCTCATCTGTAAATTTAACTGTTTTGCATTGAGACGGTTATTTATGTTTACCAAGAACGGGAAGGGTCCCAAGTACAGACCCTAGAGATAGCCCATGCAATCTCTCGCCCCATTACGACCTGGTCCCCGTTGCACCTGTCCTCTGCTTCCTTTCCTTTAGCCAGTTACTAATCCACAACTACGTCTTACTTTTGATACCCACTGATCCTAATTTGTAAAGAGCTCTCATGTGGAGACACCCAGCCCAATGCTTGTTGTTCCTATTTCATGAAGCACGAGAACCCAATGCAGCACACAATCTGGTGCAGTTTTCGCTGCAAGGTGATGTATTCTTCCCTCGCCTCCGCGCACTGCGGCAGGAGTGCTGCCTTGCCTCAACAAACATGTGGCTGAAGTTCCTGTGGGACACAGCTTAATGAGAACTGATAATCGGTCTCTGCCTGCAACTGGTGAAATACCACCCACTCTGAGCTCCATTCTCAGGGGCCCACTGACCAAATATCACAGCCCTCCCCCAAAAAAAACCTTAGTCACCCCTCCCCAGGAAGAGAAAGTGGGCCACAGTGACCATACCCAAGAGGACTATGAACAGGCAAATATTCTGCTTCCCTCACCCAACTGAACCCTAGGGATCAAGTACAAATTGTACAAACATGCCAAAAAACCTTCATGCATCAATGCACGTCCTGCAAGCACCAAGTCATTAAAACATGCAATGGCTTAAAAAAAATGAGTGCATGCAATCTCTCAAAAATAGAATCAAAAATTAAGATAAAAACCAAGAGCCACTGAAATCACGGGAATTCCAATTTCTAACCCAATAGGATCGAACAAGTTAATAGTCACTTGCTGCAATTGCAAAGCATCATTGATTTCTGGCCAATTAATAAATTTAATGCTCACCTTTTACCAAGGAAACAAACTAACAATCTGGACACAGTTGATCTTGCATGCCATTTGATTCCTACATTAGAGAAGCCGTTTGAGCCTAATTACCACTTTATCAGAAAGAGCTTTAAAAGTACATTATTTTACTTTGTACGTAGGGCAGCACGGTGGCATAGTGGTTAGCACTGTTGCCTCACAGCGCCAGGGGCCCGGGTTCGAATCCGGCCTCGGGTGACTGTCTGTGTGGAGTTTGCACATTCTCCCCGTGTTTGCGTGGGTTTCCTCCGGGTGCTCCGGTTTCCTCCCACAGTCCAAAGATGTGCGGGTTAGGATGATTGGCTATGATAAATTGACCCTTAGTGTTAGGGGGATTAAATACGTGGGGTTACTGGGATATGTGTTGGTGTAGGGGTTACGGGGATCGGGTGGGATATGTGTCAGTGCAGGCTCGATGGGCCGAAATGGCCTCTATCTGCACTGTGGGGTTTCTGTGATTCTGTGAAGATCGACTATTGTGTCCTTAAAGCGTCAATTAATTCAACCTATATTTGAAAGTGCCTAAATACTTATTCCTGTAACTTCAAGCACCCTCAGTGAACAAATTTCTGCAGGATCAAACTGAAATTATTGCCTGTTCCACTGATCTTCCAAAATAAAACTTGTTGCGTACACAAGCTATTTATGTAATGACGAATCCTGCCCAGAAATGGGGCTATGGAAACCTAATCTGAAATATAGGGATGGGCGATAAATGACAACCTCGCCAACGACACCCACATCCCTAGAATGAACAGAAAAACTATCGAGATCTATCGACCTACCCTATATATATATGTGACTGCCCAGCACCACCTGCTGGCAGTATTATAAATGAACACTGCTGTCACTTAAAGATCTTCTTGGAGAACTGGGAGAGAATTTTAATGGGACAATATCATAGGAATAACTAAACGATTGATGGGTTCATCCAGTTCACTCCGATAGAAGTATTTTTCCTATTTGGCCTCCACTATGCTCCAGCACCTGGCCGACATTATCCCACTCTCCTCCACCGCCCCTCACCCCTAGACGAAAAACAGGAATGTGTTCATTTCCTTACAAGGACCCTGTACGCACTCTGCTCCATGTTATTTTATTCCAGAAAAATTATAAGAGGCTAAAGTAGAAGTCGTGTCACATTCATGGTTTCCTGAGCTTCGAATCATGATTCACAATTACCTTCATCTGGTTCGACGCCAATTGTTTCAAATTCTAACTCAATGATTCTCTTACTAATTTTAAGTACTGGAATCCTGTCTTTTTTGATGAAGTAAGCCCCCTTATTGTTCCCAGGACACACTTATCTCAAGGCCGGCTCTCAGGTAGTTCCTAATAAAGGTGGTCCTGTGATGACTCTCATCACTTCCACTGGGTAAAGCCAGACAGCTCAACGAGGCAATAACTAGTGATCCTAAGTTCATGGCTTCACGCTCCTGCGTGCCAAATGCTGTGCCACTTAATCTTTTTTTTCCCCCAATAAGAACATATTGGTTTTCAAAACTGTCCCTGTAGCTGAGTTGCTGTAAGTAGAGGAATTGATCTAACCGTCTTTCGTTGTTTTGGTCCTTTGGTGACCAAAATGCGATACTGTCGTGTCAGTTGGCAGCACTACTCTTCTGAATCAAAAGGTTGTGCTCCAAGCCCCACGAAGGGCTTGAGTGCATAATCTACATTTCCATTTCAGTGCAGTATAAAGGACTGCTGCACTGAGGCATTAAACCAAGGCCCCATCTGCCTGCTCAGGTGGACTTAAACGATCCCATGACGCTATTTGAAGAGAAGGGAGTTCTCCTGGTGCACTGGCCTTCATTCCTCCCTCAATCAAAACCACCGAGAGACACTTGTGGAAGTGTAAGCAAATTAATTAATATATGCTGACTGAAAGCTGGATAGATATATAAAAGATTATAAAATGATACAGCACAGAAGGGGGCCATTCGGCCCATCGTGCCTGTGCCAGCTCGGATAGAGCGATCCAATTAAATCCCACTCTGCTGCTCTTTCCCCACAGCCCTGTCAATTTTTTCCCTTCAAGTATTCATCCAATTCTCTTTTGAATGTTACTATTGAATCTGCTTCCTCCGCCCTTTCAGGCAGTGCATTCCAGATCATCATAACTCGCTGCATAAAACAATGTTTCCTCAAGTCGCCTCTGGTTCTTTTGCCAATCAACTTAAATCTGTGTCCTCTGGTTACCGACCCTTCTGCCACTGAAAACAGTTTCTCCTTATTTACTCTACCAAAACCATTCATGATTTTGAAAGCCTCTATCAAATCTCTTCTTCATCTTATCTGCTTCAAGGAGAACAACCCCAGTCTCTCCACATAACTGAAGTCCCTCATCCCTGGTACCATTCCAGTAAATCTGCTCCGCACCCTCTCCAAGGCCTTGACATCCTTCCTAAAGTGCGGTGCCCAGAACTGAACACAATACTCCAGCTGAAGCTTAACCAGTGTTTTATAAAGGTTGATCATTGCTTCCTGCTTTTGAACTCTATTCCTCTATTAATAAAAAAGCACATGGGATTCTTGGCTTTAACAGCCTTCTCAACTTGTCCTGCCAACTTCAAAGATTTGTGTACATATCAAATAAGGTCTCTGTTCCTGCACCCCCTTTAAAATTGTACCATTTAATTTATATTGCCACTCCTCATTCTTCCTACCAAAGTGTATCACTTCACACTTCTCTGCATTAAATTTTACCTATGTGTCTGTCCACTTTACTAGTCTGCCTATGTCCTCCTGAAGTCGGTTGCTATCCTCCTAATTTTTTACTACATTTCCGAATTTCGTATCATCTGCAAACTTTGAAATTATGCCCAGTATACCCAAGTCCAGGTTATTAATATATATCAAAAAGAGCAGTGGTCCTAATACCGACCCCTGGGAACATCACTGAATACTTCCCTGCAGTCTGAAAACAACCATTCACCACTATTCTCCGCTTTCTGTCCCGTAGCCAATTTTGTACAATGTCCCTTTAATCCCATGGGTTTTAATTTTGCTAACAAGTCTATTACGTGGTACTTTGTCAAACGCCTTTTGAAAGTCCATATACAGAACATCAACCGCACTACCCTCATCAACCCTCTTAGTTGCTTCATCAAAGAACTCGATCAAGTTAGTCAAACACGACTTGCCTTTAACAAATCTGTGCCGACTTTCATTTATTAGCCCAATACTTTTCCAAAGGCCAATTAATTTTGTCCAGGATTATTGTCTCTAAAAGTTTGCCCACTACGGACGTTAGGCTGATTGGCCTGTAGTTGTCAGGTTTACCCCTCTCCCCTGCCACTTTTACAATGTGTACAACTTTCCTACATTACAACAGTGACTACACTTCAAAAGTACCTCATTGGCTGTAAAGCATTTGGGGTGTCCTGAAAGGCGCTATATAAATGCAAGTCTTTGTCTTTAACTTTGAGCATCTCTCCTACATAAAGCCACTGTTCCTGTGAAGACTATTCCAGGGTAATTCTGCAACTGAAAGCTCTATATTTATGAGGAAAGACTCTCAGAGCCAAACTTGTTCTTATTAGAGATAAGCTTGAAGGTATGGTAAAGTCTGAAGGGTCAGGTGAAAGCAGTCAGCTAAGATAGTATCAATTTAAGCAGCACAAATCATCACATTTACTAACAGTCAAACAACAGCCTATTTACAATCTACAGTCTTATAACAAGAGTGAAATGTGCAGGTGATATTAGAATACATGGGGTAAAAAAAACGTAGCCCCGATTTTATCCTAAGCTGCCCGGCGGGAATGGGTCGGAAACCCGTTTTACACCCAACTTCACTCTCTATTAACTTCAATGTGTAAAATTGGACAGGGTGTAAAACAAGCGTCTGAACCGAACCCTCCCCATTCCCCACGGGAGGGGTAGGTTAAAATCGGGGCTCTTGGTCCTTGACTATACAATAATGATTTACCCAGAATGAGTGCAGCTCTCTGCCTTGTGAAAGACCTTTATGAACTAATGGATTGAGAATTAAGGTGTAGCCAAGGCTCAAATGTCAACCATTCTCAGGCATTCCATTTATTAGATTTGCATTTATATTTCATTAATTTCTATACAAACATTCAGTGTTATCTATTTATAATCACAGCTATTTGTTAGCTGAACACAAAGCTGGAATGGTACTTGACTGGAGGCAATGCAGTTCTAATAGTTATCTACTAATTTTCAAGCGGTCTTCATATTCTCTGACATGTCAGTCTTTCATTACCAGACAAAATGCTTACCGGTCATGGAACTTTCTGATGTAGACAGCTGTTCTCTGAGCTTCTCCACATCGTCTGGATGAACCTGATCATACAAGGTGCTTCCAAACCATTCAGACTGTGGGTGGTTTAAAACAGGTGTAACGGAATCTGAAACATAGATGACTCTTCCAGTCTCAGATGCAGCTACAAAAAGGAATCCATCTGCTGCCTCCAAGATAAGGTGCTTCAACTCCTTGAAAGAGAAGGAAAAATATATGTTAAAAAGATAAAACATTCCACAATGCCTAGTTGGTTGCATAATTCAAACATTTCTGTTATGACCCACCATAAACTATTAATAACTTATTCTTGATCATACACAGATTAAGAGAATCACTAGATTGATTCCTGGTGAGAGGGCTGTCCTATGAGGAGAGATTGAGTATAATGGGCCTATGCTCTCTGGAGTTTAGAAAAATGAGAGGTGATCTCACTGAAATATATAAAATCCTTAGAGGGTTTGACAGGGTAGATGCCAAGAGGCTGTTTCCCTAGGCTGGAGAGTCTAGAACTAGGGGTCATGATCTCAGGATAAGGGGGCGGCCATTTACGACTGAGCTGAGGAGACGTTTCTTCACTTAGAAGGTTGTGAATCTTTGGAATTCTCCTCCCCAGAGGGCCGTGGCTGCTCAGTCATTGAGTATATTCAAGATTGAGATCTATAGATTCTTGAGCACTAGGGGAATCAAGTGGTATGGGGATAGGGCGGAAAAGTGGAATTGATGTAGAAGATCAGCCAGTATGCAAGGGCTCGAGGGGTCATATGCAATGTTCACTTTAAAAAACATTTTGGTGTGCGGCCCCTGGCCCACTGAAAGTGCCACGCATGCACGATTTTTCCTGCACGGGTGCTGCAGAGCACCACACGGCCCCGCAACTTAAAGGGAACATTGGCCGTATGGCCTACTCCTGCTCCCATTTCTTATGTACAAGGCATGTTTCAGTAGATTTCACATGCCCTTATATGAAAGCTGCAGTTCAAGTTCTCCATTTCCATTTTGTACCTTTATGGGACTGTCGCCAGTTGTGTAGTGTTCTTTAATCACCAAATGATGTGCTCGCCACACAATGCAGTTTTGTTTTAAAGCGGCAGTCAAAAAAAAGTGGCCTTTCAGGTACTTGCTGCATATAAGCAATGTACAAGCAACTCTTGTAGAGTGAAATTGGTGAGGGTGGTGGGAGACACCAGGAATTGATACAGCGTAACCGTTTGAAACACTTGAGAAAATCAACTTTATAAAGATCCTTCTTTTCCTAATCACAATTGAAAAATGTGATTAACTGCAAAAATGCATCCCCTTTCAAGATCTTTAAAATCAGCCACCTGATATAAATGCTTTAATGCGAGTACGGCTAGGAACCTCGTGCATCTTTAGCAGGAGCAACTTTCCAGGCACAACACATCTGAATAAATACTGCCTCTTCAAACATATGTTTGTCCCCAAGACTAAATTCTTCTGATTTTCCCCCCCTTTTTGTGGAGGCGTAGCGTGAACTATCAATTACAAATTTGACAATTACAAGTTTTAGTCTGCTCGTGTTCATGTGCACTTTTACCAGAGCTCCTACGTCTAGTGGTGTAAGTGAAGGCTCTTTGATGCAAGTCAGCTCCAAGGTGGCAGGCCTAGCAATGGAACATTTGAACCAAGGCATTTCCGAATTTCGTATCATCTGGAAACTTTGAAATTATGCCCAGTATATCCAAGTCCAGGTCATTAATATATATCAAAAAGAGCAGTGGTCCTAATACCGACCCCTGGGAACATCACTGAATACTTCCCTCCAGTCTGAAAACAACCATTCACCACTACTCTCTGCCCCGTAGCCAATCTTGTATCCATGTCCCTTTAATCCCATGGGCTTTAATTTTGCTAACAAATCTATTACGTGGTACTTTGTCAAATGCTTTTTGAAAGTCCATGTACACAACATCAACCCTCTCCGTTACTTCATCAAAGAACTCGATCAAGTTAGTCAAACACGATTTGCCTTTAACAAATCTGTGCTGATTTTCATTTATTAGCTCATAATTTCCAAATGCCAATTAATTTTGTAGAGATTATTAACTCAAAGTTTCCCCACCACTGACGTTAAGCTAACTGGTAGTGGTTGCCGGGTTTACCCCTTACCCTTTTTTAAACAGGAGTGTTACATTCTTCCAGTCCTCTGGCACCACTCCCATATCCAAGGAGGATTGGAAGATGGCGGCCAGAACCTCTGCAATTTCCACCCTTACTTCCTTCAGTAACCTAGGATGCATCCCAGCCGGACACGGTGACTTTTCTACTTTGAGGACTGCCAACCTTTTAGTAACTCCTCTATTTATTTTTATCCTATCCACTATCCATGAATATCCCCATCCTCAATGATGGTGGAACCCAACACGCGAGTGCAAAAGACAAGGCTGAAGCTTTTGCAACCATCTTCAGCCAGAAGTGCCGAGTGGATGATCCATATCGGCCTCCTCCTGAGGTCCCCGCCATCACAGAAGCCAGTCTTCAGCCAATTCAATTCACTCCACGTGATAGCAAGAAACGGCTGAGCGCACTGGATACAGCAAAGGCTATGGGCCCCGACAACATCCAGGCTGTCATGCTGAAGATATGTGCTCCACAACTAGCCGCGCCTCTAGCCAAGCTGTTCCAGTACAGACACAGCACTAGCATCTACCCAACAATGTGGAAAACTGCCCAGGTATGTCCTGTCCACAAAAAGCAGGACAAATCCAACCCAGCCAATTACCGCCCCATCAGTCTACTCTCAATCATCCGCAAAGTGATGGAAGGTGTCATCGACAGTGCTATCAAGTAGCACTTACTCACCAATAACTTTCTTACTGATGCTCAGTTTGGGTTCCGCCAGGACCACTCGGCTCCAGACCTCATTTAAGCCTTGGTCCAAACATGGACAAAAGAGCTGAATTCCAGAGGTGAGATGAGAGTGACTGCCCTGGACATCAAGGCAGCATTTGGCTGAATGTGGCATCAAGGATCCCTAATAAAATTGAAGTCAATGGGAATCAGGAGGAAAACGCTCCACTGGCTGGAGTCATACCTAGCACAAAGGAAGATGGTTGTGGTTGTTGGAGGTCAATCATCTCAGCCCTGGGACACTGCTGCAGGAGTTCCTCAGGGCAGTGTCCTAGGCCCAACCATTGTCAGCTGCTTCATCAATGACCTTCCCTCCAACATAAGGTCAGAAGTGGGGATGTTCGCTGATGAATACATACTGCCATTTGCAAGTTCTCAGATAATGAAGCAGCCCATGCAGAAAAGTGCAAAGTGATACATTTTGGTAGGAAGAACGAGGAGAGGCAATATAAACTAAAGGGTACAATTCTAAAGGGGGAGCATGATCAGAGAGACCTGGGGGGTATATGTGCACAAATCGTTGAAGGTGGCAGGGCAGGATGAGAAAGCGGTTAAAAAAGCATACCATATCCTGGGCTTCATAAATAGAGGCATTGAGTACAAAAGCAAGGAAGTTACGATGAACCTGTATAAAACACTGGTTCGGCCTCAACTGGAGTATTGTGCCCAATTCTGGGCACCGCACATTAGGAAGGATGTGAAGGCCTTAGAGAGGGTGCAGAAAAGATTTAGGAGAATGATTCCAGGGATGAGGGACTTCAGTTACGTGGATAAGGGTCAAGAACCAGAGGACACAGATTTAAGGTGATTGGCAAAAGAATCAAAGGCGACATGAGGAAAACCTTTTTTTTTTTACACGAGTGGTTATGATCTGGAATTCACTGCCTGAAAGGGTGGTGGAAGCAGACTCAATCGTGGCTTTCAAAAGGGAATTGGAGAAGTACCTGAAGGAAAAAAATGTGCAGGACTACGAGGAAAGGGCAGGGGAGTGGGACTAGCTTAAGTGCTCTTACAGAGAACCAGCGTGGGCTCGACTGGCCAAATGGCCTACTTCTGTGCTGTAACCATTCTATGCCCGCATGCAACAGCAAGACCTGGACGACATTCAGGCTTGGGCTGATAAGTGGCAAGTAACATTTGTGCCACACAAGTGCCAGGAAATGACCATCTCCAACAAGCAAGAGTCTAACCACCGCCCCTTGACATTCAACAGCATTACCATCGCTGAATCCCTCACCATCAATGTCCTGGGGGTCACCATTGACCAGAAACTTAACTGGATCAGCCACATAAACACTGTAGCAACAAGAGCAGGTCAGAGGCTGGGTATTCTGCAGTGAGTGTCTCACCTCCTGATTCCCAAAAGCCTTTCCACCATCTACAAGGCACAAGTCAGGAATGTGATGGAATACTCTCCACTTCTCTGGATGAGTGCAGCTCCAACAACACTCAAGAAGCTCAACACCATCCAGGACAAAGCTCTGGCTTGATTGGCACCCCTTCCACCACCTTAAACATTCACTCCCTCCACCACCGGCGTACCGTGGCTGCAGTGTGTACCATCTACAAGATGCACTGCAGCAACTTGCCAAGGCTTCTTCGGCAGCACCTCCCAAACCCGCAACCTCTTCCACCTAGAAGGACAAGGGCAGCAGGCGCATGGGAACACCACCACCTCCAAGTTCACCTCCAAGTTACACACCATCCTGGCTTGGAAATATATCGCTGTTGCTTCATCGTCACTGGGTCAAAATCCTGGAACTCCCTCCCTAACAGCACTGTGGGAGTAGCTTCACCACACGGGACTGCAGCAGTTCAAGAAGGCGGCTCACCACCACCTTCTCAAGGGCAATTAGGGATGGGCAATAAATGCTGGCCTTGCCAGCGATGCCCACATCCCAGGAATGAATTTTTTTTTTTTTTTTTTTTTTTAATTACTCATTTAGTACCTCAGCCCTGTCCTCTGCCTCCACAAGAGGAGTTCCTTTTTGGTCCCCAATTGGCCCCACCCTTCCTTTAACTACCCTTTTACTATTTATGCGTTTATAAAAGACTTTTGGGTTCCCTTTTTAGGTTAGTCACTAATCTGTTCTCATACTCTCTCTTTGCCCCTCTTATTTCCTTTTTTGTTTCTCCTCTGTACTTACATTCAGCTTGGTTCTCTACTGTATTATGAACCTTACATGTCATAAGACTCCTTTTTCTGTCTCATTTTAATCTCTATAGGGAGCTCTAGCTTTGGATGTCCTTCCTTTCTCCCTCATGGCACTGTGTCTAATCTGTACCTGAACCATCGCCTCTTTGAAGGCTCCCATTGTTCAATTGCTGTTTTGCGGCCAATTTTTGATTCCAATCCACCTAGGCCAGATCCCTTTTCAACTCACTGAAGTTAGCCCTCCTCCAGTTAAGTATTTTTACGCTTGATTGTATCTTGTCCTTTTCCATAGCTATTCTAAATCTGGTGCTATCCTCTGTGCACCTTCTCCTTTCATGTATCATCCTGGTGCCCATCCCCCTACCAAATTAGTTTAAACCCTCCCCCACAGTACTAGTTAACCTTTCTGCGAGGACACGGATCTCAGCTCTGTTCAAGTGCAACCTGCCCACCTTGAACAGGTCCCTCCTGCCCCAGAAATCTGAAGCCCTCCCTCCTGCACCATTTCTCCAGTCACACGTTAACCTGTTTTATCCTGCTATTCCTACACTCACTAGCACGTGGCACTGGGAGTAATGCAGAGATTGCTACATTTGAGGTCCCGCTTTTTAACTTCCTCCCTAGCTCCTGAAACTTTGCAGGACCTCAGCCCTTTTTCTTCCTATGTCATTGGTTCCCACATGGACCATGACTTCTGGTTGCTCCTCTTCCCACAAAGGCCAAATTGGTAGCTGATGGGGTAGGCTGTTTGGGGCATGATGGGTCCAATTGGTTTGCTTTACTTTTGCCTAAATGGGGGTTGCAGTCCAGAAGTGGTCAGGACAAGCCCCCACCACTCCCTCCCCAATGAGACCGAGGACACTGGGGAAATTCTAAGCAACGGAATACAAGTGATAGCTTGGCTCAGTTGTCCAGTACCAGTCACGCCTCACAGTCAAAAGTTGTGGGTTCAAACCCCACTCCAGGGCTTCAGCATAAAATCTAGGCAGACATCTTCACTGAGGGAATAACAACAGAAAATGCTGGAAACACTCAGCAGGCCAGGCAGCATCCGTGGAGAGAGAAACAGAGTTAACGTTTCAGGTCTGTGACCCTTCGTCAGAACTGGAAAAAGTTAGGGATGTAACAGGTTTTAAGCAGGTGCAGAGGCAGGGAAAGGGGAGGAAGGAACAGGGAGTCTGTGCTAGGATTGAAGGCAGGAGAGATTAAATGTTGCAAATGGAGATGGCAGAATCATCAACAGCTGCCACCTAAAAAAATGGAGGCAGTGGTTATAGCCTGAAATTGTTGAACTCAATGTTGAGTCCAGAAGGCTGTAAAGGGCCTAATCGAAAGATTCACTGAGGGAGTGCTGCATTGTTGAAGGTGGTGTGTTTCAGATCAAACATTAAACCAATCTCCGTCAGCCTGTTCAGGTGGACATAAAAGATTCCATGGTACGATACAAGGGAGAGCAGGGAGTTCTCCCAGTGCCGTGGCCAACATTTTCCCATCAACTTACACCAGCAGCAAACAGGTTAACTGGTAACTCAAGACACTAGCAATCAGCTCTTGTCATGCACAAATGGCTAAAGCACTGGAGTTCACAACAGCGACTGCCCGTCAAAAGTCATTCACTGGTTGGGAAACGCAGCCTGAAGACTTGATAAGGTGCTATATAAAACCAAGTTCCTTCTTTCAACTCCCTGGAACTAAATTCTCCAGGATTGACATATTCAGACTCTAGAGTACACTGGCCAACAACACATTGAAAAGTCTTACCACCTGATCGTGTGGCATTGGGTCAATGAAACCTGGCATTTCATTATTTTCTTCACCAGACTTGAGCTCCAATGTGTTCTCTGGAGGTGGGGGGTGGGGCCGGGAGGCAGGGGAATCTACATTGCTATTTCCTCAGGAACAACAATTTTAAGGGCGTGCAAGAACAAAGAGACCTGGGGGTGTTTGTGCTCAAATCTTTGAAGGTGGCAGGACAGGTTAACAAAGCAGTTAATAAAGCCTATGGGATCCTGGGCTTTATAAATAGAGGCAGAGATTACAAAAGCCAGGAAGTTATGCTAAACCTGTATAAATCACCCAGCTGGAGTATTGTGTCCAATTCTGGGCACCACACTTTAGGAAGGACGTGCAGGCTTTGGAGAGGGTACAGAAGAGATTTGATAGAATGGTTCGAGGGATGAGGGATTACAGTTACATGGATAGACTGGGGAAGCTGGGGCCATTCTCCTTAGAGCAGAGAAGGCTAAGAGGAGATGCGATTGAGGTGTTTAAAATCATCAAGGGTTTAGATAGAGTAAATAAAGAGAAACTGTTTCCAGTGGCTGAAGGGTCAATAACCAGAGGGCACAGATTTAAGGTGATTGGCAAAAGAACCAGAGGCGACATGAGGAAAAACTTTCTTACACAATGGGTGGTTTGGATTTGGAATGCACTGCCTGATAGGGTGATGGGAACAGATTCAATAGTAGCTTACAAAAGGGAATGGGATAAATACGGAAGGAGAAAAAATTGCAGGGATACGGGGAAAGAGCAGGGGAGTGGGACTAACAGGATTGCTCTTTGAAAGAGCTGGCGCAGACTCGAGGGGCCAAATGGCCTCCTTTTGTGCTGTACTAGTCGATGATTCTAATCTGTAGAACAGTTCAAGTAGGAAGCTCCTGTGCTGCTGCACCTGCAGTGGCTATATTAGTATGATTTTCTGAATTGAGGACGTGAGTCTATCAAACCTCAAACAGAAATTGCTATCATTCGGGGAGAGGGACATCTGTGAGTCCATGCCTTCTCAAGAATGGATCTCAAGAACCCTACTATCATCCAGGCGTTAGAAGGACATGAAACGGACCATAGAAACAGCAGGTGGCATAAGGGACCTATAATGGATAAGCACATCATCACTTGCCAACCCACTGTGGAACTCACCTTCAGAATGGGTTGTGCTCAAAGAGATGCCCAATGCATCATAAAGTGATAGAAAGAAAGAACTCCACTCAAGATGTCCCAAAGCACTTTACAGCCAACGAAGTACATTTGAAGTGTGGTCACTGTTGTAATGTAGGGAAAACTTGACAGCCAATTTGCACACAGCAAGGTCCCACAATCAGCAATGAGAATAGCCAGATGCTCTGTTTTAGTGATGTTGGTTGACTGATAAATGCCATCGAGGACACGTGGGGGCAGAGTCCCCTACTCCTCTTCAAATAGAACCACAGGATCTTTTATATTCAACTGAGACGGGGCCTCAGTTTAGCGTTTTATACGACAGTGCAGCACTCCTTCAGTACTCCACTTAAGTGCCAGCCTAAATTATGTGCTCCAGTCTCTGGAGTGGGACTTGAATCCACTACCTTCTGACTCAGAGGTAAGAATGCCACCACTGAGCCATAGCTGACAGTTGTAAAAATGCTCCAAACTATGCTTTACCAACAGAAACTGTCTTCCCAAAACTGCACTGTGCCACCAGAGACCATTAACACTTTGGAGAGCCAGTCCCCAAAGTAGTAGCCACCCTCAAACCTTCTATTTGCTGGCACTGGTGGAACATTTTGTTTTCCACCGAGACGTCCTGCTACCAGTCAGCTGGAGACTCCCATGATTCTGGGGTCAAGACAAAAAAGGTCTCAACCAACTTGTCTAAAGGACCAGTTGAGGAGACTGCGCAAGTTAGATCCCAACTCGAGCAGAGAGCCAATAAGCAATAACAGTGAATTCAAAGATGTGACTAGTATGGAAGAGTGTGGAGGCGATGGTATATTTCATGGGTGGGACAAAGAGAAGATAGGAATGAGCTGGTTATGAGAGTTAAATTTCTTACTGCTTTAAGGATGCCTTTCCCCCAGGCAGACATTGCAAGTACAGAGGCATCTAAGACAGCGACCATGACCACTGAGGAGTGAGAGTGAACTTTAGAATTTAACATAGTTAAGTACAATGCCATGCGTGACCATTAGAAAATATATATTCTTTGAAAAAGCTTTGAAAATGATGAGATGAAGGTCATGAACTAAAAGCTAAATCCCACATGTTAAATATTATATTGGAAATTCCAATGCGAGCTCCATTCGTTTCAGACAAGTAGACCCTTCCCCTTTTTTCCTAACACATACACATAGGAAATTTGGATTGGGAGCCACCATTCATGTCGAGGGTTTTACTAAGTTGTAATGCCTAGCTTGCATTTGGACTCTCTCTCATTGCCCAGTCCAAGTGATATCAATGGTTAGCCAAGCCAAATCAATTATAGCAAGACCACATTATGGCAATGAGTGAAGGGTAACTTAATTTCTGTTTGCCCCAAGTTATAAAAGACCAAATAGGACACAGATGTATTAATTAGTACAGGCTGTACTACTTTATTTTAAAAATCTCTAACAATTAGTAACACCACAAAGTTAGATATTGATGATTACAATAAAGAAATTGATATTTAATATCAATCAACAGAACCTAAATCACAGGCGCAAGATTAACTGAAGTGCTTCACAATATCTCAACATTAGCTAGATTTTAAGTATAAGTTACAAGGTTCAAGATTACGGAGGACTTATCAAAGTTATTTTTATTCAACAGATCTGGTATGTTGCTAGTATTAATGTTGTCCCTTAACTCAAACTATTCCTTCATAGTTGGTTGACTGCTGTGACATTGGGCTGTTCTGCCATCCTCTGGGATGCTCAGACTTCACTGCTGGGGACACCTGCCTCATTATCAGTGGCTTCTTTCTTTGGTCGTCATCTTCTCCCCCTAGCTTATTTTTCTGTACTGTTTTACCACACTTTGGTTTATTTAACAATAAACCTCTCTTAACCTTCTAGAGAGAGCTGGATGGTTAAGAAAGGTTAAATGTTTAATCAAAGTTCGCTCTGTGCATTTGAAGATACTTTAGAAGCTCATTGCAGCTCCCTTTAAACTTTGCTCTATCTTTTCCCAAACCACATGGAAACTTCTGAAAACTGCCAAGCAATGGCCTTACGTACTTCAGCAATCCTAAAGGAAATCCCACTACGGGACACGACCAATAAAAATCATCCACTCAAATCACTTGGATCTTTTTGCAAGGTGTCATTTAATTGGACAGGCACACATCAGAAACTGGAATTGTTCGGTTCCCATTGGTTTCACAAAGAACAGACCTTCTATTAAGTGTTTCCCTGCCATTTGGTGGGCCACACAAATCATGATAAAGGAGACATCTTTCCCGACATCAGGGTTCCCTAGAGTGCTGTTAATCTATCTATCTGAACACAATGGCACATCAGTGTGTTGGTCTGCTTCTTTGTCAGGTCCTGTTCAAGGGTGGCACCAGAGTTTTAATGAGAAATATGTGCTGCACCAGCATGTTTATCGGTACTCGGGATTTCTCAGCATGCAAGGATTACCCTTCTAACTTTCCCCAAATGCCTGCAGTGTGTTCAGGATGACTACTTCTCCTACAAGATGAAGAACATTTTTTACAGAACCAGTTTGAATAGATGACAAAGAACACCAAATAATTAAACAACGGAAACCAAAATAAATATTTGAGATGGAATACATTGAAAAAACTGACACTCGCGAGCAGGGCAGGCCCTTATAGTTATAACGGCACAGAAGGAGGCCATTCGGCCCATTGAGTCCATGCCGGCTCTCTGCAGAGCAATCAAGTCAGTCCCATTCGCCCGCTATATCCCCGTAGCCCTGCAAGTTTATTTCCCTCAAGTGCCTATCCAGTCTCCCCTGTATCTCTTGCCCAAAACCTTAAATCTGTGTCCCCTAGTCCTTGTACCATCAACTAGTGGGAACAGCCTTTCCCCGTCTAGCCTATCTAAACCCGTCATAATCTTGTACACCTCTATCAAATCACCCTTCAACCTCCTTTGCTCTAATGAAAACAAATCCAGCTTCTCCAACCTGTCCTTGTAGCTAAGATCCCCCATCCCTGGAACCATTCTGGTAAATCTCCTCTGCACCCTCTCAAGGGCCTTCACATCCTTCCTAAAGTGTGGTGACCAGAACTGGACGCAATACTCCAGTTGTGGCCTAACCAGCGCTTTATAAAGGTTCAGCATGACTTCTCTACTTTTGTACTCAATACCTCTATTTATGAAGCCCAAGATCCCATATGCTTTGCTAACCACTCTCTCAATATGTCCCGCCACCTTCAGGGACCTATGCACATTAACTCCCAGGTCCCTCTCTACCTGCACACTCTTTAAAACTGTGCCATTAAGTGTATATTGCCTCTCCCTGTTCCTTCTGCCAAAATGCATCGCCTCACACTTCTCTGTATTAAATTCCATCTGCTAGCCTTTCTATATCCTGTTGCAGTCAATTGGCATCATCCTCACTGTTTGCCACACCCCCAAGTTTGGTGTCATCAGCAAGTGTTTGGGACTGAAGCTGGTCACACCGTGTCCAGGATCACGACATCAAGACAAACTTCCTAAAAAAAGGAAAGCTGCTCAATAGTGTGACCCTGTGCCAGCCCACTGCAGCAGTAGGTGCCATTGCCTCCCAGCTACATACCCAACTCTCCCAAACCCTTTGTTCAAATCCCTCCATCCCAGTTTCTGCTCTTCTCACAGGACTATGGCAGTCCTGGCCAATGTCACGCTCTATAGGGATGACTGTGACACGCTATCCCTGCTTATTCTTTTCAACCTTTCTGCAGTGTTTGATACAGTTGGCCACATTGGCTCCTCCATTCATCATTCTTTGGCGCCCTGGATGAGATCAGCAACTCATCACAGATCAGGATTAGAATGTGGGACTTTCTTGGCTGTCTGTCTGCTGTTTTCATTACATAAAGGAATAAATTTAATTCTAACTGAAGTGATACAATTTGAAAAGCATGCTATGTTCAGTTTACATTGTGCTTAACTAAACAGATACAGATGACTAGATTCAAATGTGTGATAAGTAAATAATGGCTGTTTTCTTAGTAGCTTCAGGATTCACCGCCTAACTTAATAGAATTTCTAATCCTAACACTAACCTTTTCTGTTAGGAACGAAGGCTTGTAGGCACCATCGGTGGAAGTATTTCCTGTTCCCCTTAAAGACTTCATATGAGACACAGCCATGCGAAGAATGGTCAGTTTATCAGGTTTGCGTGCTAAAGCACTGCATGTTGGCACCATGTCAGACAATTCTGTGATGTAGGCAGTCATCTTGTTCCGACGCCGTCTCTCAATTTCACTGTGATTCTCTCTGCAGATTATAACATAGCATCAATTATAGTATTGATAAACTATAAAGGAAAATCAGAAAATGGCAAACAATCCAGTTACAGCTGCCAGTAAATGTTTTCCTGTGACACGGCCATGTTTCGGGATTTCTGACTACACTGCCATGGAAGGACCTTGGTGTAATAAAGGTTAAAAATGCAGAGTTAAAGTGAGCTCTCAAAGGTTAAATTAAGAGGACAGCAGGGCTCGGGTATATAGATTAGAACTCAGGCAAGAGTCTCAAGCAGCATGCTCCAGACAATGAAAGTTAGTTGTGACATTTCAGTCATCATTCACTCCTATCCTAATTGAGCTGACTCGATTCATTTGAGCTCAGCAGGGGTAGTTACTGGGGTGATCTGGTGAGATTCTGCTTCCTGGAGTCAGAATTAACAGAAAGGAGAGAAAAATTACCCATGTTGAGGGTCAGTCAGGTCTAATGAAGGCTGCTGGAAAGCAGGTCTTGGCCTGAGCTGGGAATTCTGAGGGGGTCAGTTTTCCCAGCTAGAAGCTGACCCACAAGGAAATAAAACAAAAAGTGAATGTTCCATTTGCTATTCAGGGTATTTTTTGTGTTGCTACAGGAAGCGTTGTAATTGTTAGAGTCTAGAATTGCTACTTCTGTTCAGTCACGCATACCCTGTGGAATAAGCCAGCTTCTTGATTTATCATCGATGTTGTCTTACCAGAGGGCTCATCAGTTCCACCTACTGAAAGTTTGGGGAAATGCGTGTGCAAGTACACGCTGTCCAGTTTGTAGGACAAGGAGGACACTTTGTTTCATCCCCCTGGTTTACACTACCATTGGCTAGTGCAAGTTAACTCCAGAACGTAAATGGCATGAGGTCCACCTACGGGAGTAACTTGTGCCAGTGAACCGGAGAGAATATCTACGGCAGCTCTGAAATTTGTAACTGACCACCGAGTTGATTGTTTCTAACATGAAAAGCACTTCACAAAATTGTGTAACTGAAATTCAAGTCATTAATTCATTCTAAGACGTATTTGGATATTTCTGACGTATATAGTACTTACTTCATCATGCCTAATTCCCTATATAAATGAAGCATGTAAACAACATAATTTAAAAAAGCAAACAATTATTGATTTTCATAATTCTGCACAACCACGTTTTCCATTTTACAAAACTACCGACAAATGCGCTCTCTTCTCACACACTACATACTCCATTTATTTCAACAATTGAACTTAAAACACATCCTAGACTGAACTGATTTACTTTTACATTACACTGGCCTTCCATCAAAATAAATTCTAGGAACTGCTAATTTTTTTAAATACATGATATTTTGATTTTTATATCAGATCATTTTTCTATGTGACAAGCAGGATTGCCTTCAGGAAAATCGAATGCGCACTCAACAGAGACATTTTGTATCCCATTAGGCCATACACTGCACCTTCTGTGCGCACGTTTAATATTTTTCATTTTTAATACAGTTTTGTAAACCACTTCAAAAATTAAACCAAATGGAGAATTTAAAAAATGCAAACTTTTGCTTAGAGAGCAGTTCATGGAAGGCGGTAAACAAAAACCTGAATTTATATAGCATCACATCACATCTCTCAAACAGCTTCACGTATAATGAATGACTGACTTATCTAGGCAAAAACATTTTGCACACAGCAAAAATCCCACAAAAAAGCAACAAGAGGAATGAGAAATGAATCTGTTTTGGTGGATTGTTTAAGGGAGGAATGTTGGATGTCAGGAAAACTCGCTGCTCCTCTTCCCATGGCGCCACCTGGACCACAGGAACAGGCAGACAAAACCTCAGTTTAACACAACATCCAAAGGACTTCTGGCAATACAGCACTCCATCAATACTGCAGCTGAAAAGTCAGCCAAGACTATGTGCTCATACCCTGGAGCGGGCCTTGAACCCACAACCTTCTGACTCAGAAGCACACATGCGTATGACTGAGTATTAAGCGAGGTTGTTTGCAACAGTCACATCTGGAATCTACATTAAAAATTTATCAAAATATTTTTTGGGGGATATTCAGTTCAAGATAGTCACCAGAGGTCAGAACCTATAAAATCTCTTTGACTGGTAACTTAACTCAATGCAGCAAAACTTGCATGCTACACATGAAGTGATTTTGTTATAATAAATACCTCTATACATTGTGAAAAATGACATTGCATGATATTCGAAATGATCAACAGTGAACTCAGCCAATATATCGACCGAAGTACCAAAACTCAAGTTATATGCTCACAGAAACACCAACAGCATTGTACTTCTTCACTCCTTTAAAGGAAACGTAATCAGAGCACAAAGGTAATTCAATACATATAATCATCACATTTATATCCTGCAACAGTTAACAGCAAAAAGCAACATCACAGAACACTGAAAAAGCCTCAATCATAAGATGGTTACTATGACTATCTTTGCAATATACTAAAGTTGTCATTAATTCACATGAAAATAATTGCTGGGTGTTTCTTATTTATAAAAAAAACTGCTGACATGTGAACAAGATTTAGGAGCAATGGTAAAAGTGCTTTTGGAAGCTTTTTCCTACCCTGTCCAGTTTTTCGCGTCATCAGCACTCTGGTCGTCATCTGACCTGGAAGCAAAAATCAACTCTCTACACTAGAAAGAACGAGTTGGCATTGTGGGAGGAGGACGAAACTATTTGCTCTGGCCCGCTGCTAAACCCAGTAGGGTTACTCCTACCTTGCCCATTTTTCTTTATCATCGGGGTCTGATCAGCATACCTACAAACAAAATAGGGCAGTCAATTCAAAAGGAGCTAAAAACAGATCCATGCACACTGTACATTAGAGAGAACAATCACTGCATGACCCCACTAAAATATGTGCTCAATGATACAGCATTTAGAATTAGAAACCAACTCTGAAGAATATCAAAAAAGGAGGTTTATAAACATTTCACACCCCAATTATGGTAACAAATGCCCGAGAATAATAAAGTGACGCACTTAACACATTCATCCGAAAATCTTCAAAAGATATAATCAAGGGATGCGTCGACGTGCACTATATTTAGACACTTCCTTGTGGTCAATAATTGAGCAAGGTATGCAAAGACCTGGGAGCAGATTGCTTGCTTAGCCAAAAACCAGTACAGTACATTACATTGTGGAGAAACCAATGTAACATTCCAATTTACAACAATTCCATTGATTCAAAAACTCCCTAATTTTTTTTAATGTCCTGAATATATGAAGTAGTGTAACACTTAAAGGAAACAATTCAATATTATTACTCTTAAGGAGCTAATTACAATTTGTAGACAAAAATATTCACAGTTCCAAATTAGAACTGATTTTGTTAACCATGACCCGGAATTTCCTTGGAGCTGCTCCCGCTCCACCGCTGTAACTTCATCGGAAATCGTCAGCAGGGTTCCCATCGCACCTCCAGGGACTTATGGTGGCAAAGCGGGAGCAGCTCGGAGGAAATTCCGGGCCCGTGTAATAAAGGCTTATGCTAGAGTAGATTTGGTTAACTATGCATAAGCTGCTGTAAATGTTCACGTGTTAAATTTGGTGTTGTTTATTTAGATTTTCAGAAAGCTTTTTCAAATAATAAATTTAAGTGAATTAGAAATTCAGAAAGGGAGAGTTGAACACTGGACTGCATAAGAATCTAGTTAAAAACTAGGAAGTAGCATACTCAAAACAGGTATAACATGGATCAGGACAAGGCGTTAAAGGGAATCCCAAGACTTCAGTGCTTTCCCTGTTGTTTCTAAACTAAATTAATAATGTGGTTGCTAAACCATCTATACACAGGTCAAATGTGCTAATAACAAATATAGGGAGAAATAAGAAAAAAGATCAGTGTTTAGATTTCATTCACAAATAGGAGCAGGAGTAGGCCATAAGGCCCCTCGAGCCTGCTCCGCCATTCAATAAGATCATGGCTGATGATCTACCTCAACTCCACTTTGCCACCCTATCCCCATGTCCCTTGATTCCTTTAGTGGCCAAAAATCCGTCGATCTCAGTCTTGAAAATACTCAACGACTGAGCATCCACAGCCCTCTGCGGTAGAGAATTCCAAAGATTCACAACCCTCTGAGTGAAGAAATTTCTCATCTCAATCCTAAATGGCCGACCCCTTATCCCGAGACTGTGACTCCTGGTTCTAGGCTCTCAAGCTAGAAGAGCCTCTCAGCATCTACCCCATCAAGCCCTCTAAAAATGTTATACGTTTCAATGAGATCACCTCTCATTCTTCTAAACCCCAGAGAATGTAGCCTCACTCTACTCAATCTCTCCTCATAGGACAACCCTCTCACCCCAGGAATTAATCTAGTGAACCTTTGTTGCACCCAGGCAATCTTGTAGAGGAGAAAGCTGAGCTCAGGGTTAAGTTGGATGTCAAGGTTCTGTTCCTCTGGGCTTAGCACGAGATTGCAGCTGGAGAGGCTGATGGAGTTGAGGCTGGAGGCACATAGGTATTTGCTGGAGTGAATGACAATGGCTTCAGTTTTACCAATATTTAGATGGAGGAAGTTTTGGGTCATCCAGTTCTTAATGTCGAAAAGGGTGTTGGAGAGTGTGGAAACAGTTGTTGGATTAATGGAAGAAGCAGAGAGATAAAGCTGAGCGTAATCTGCAAAGATGTGAAAGTGTCTTGGCATCTTTGGATGATGTTGTTGAGAATTGCACGTGAAGAGCAGGGGGAAAACTTGGAACCCTGGGTTACACAAGTTGGCCTTTCAGGCATTGGAGGAGACGCCATTGGAAGCTTAATATGCTTCAATAAGATTAACAACTTGTAAATCCTAGGATCCTCTACCTCTCCACCACCTCTGTCGACCCCTCCACTGTCTCTAAATCATCAGACTGCTTGTCCAACATCCAGTACTGGATGAGCAGAAATTTCCTCCAACTAAATATTGGGAAGACCGAAGCCATTGCTTTCGGTCCCCGCCACAAACTCCGTTCACTAGCCACCGACTCCATCCCTCTCCCTGGCAACAGTCCGAGGCTGAACCAGACTGTTCGCAACCTTGGTGTTATATTTGACCCCGAGATGAGCTTCCGACGACATATCCACGCCATCACTAAGACCGCCTATTTCCACCTCCGTAACATCGCCTGACTCCACCATTGCCTCAGCTGATCTGCTGCTGAAACGCTCATCCACGCCGGTTACTTCCGGACTTGACTATTCCAATGCACTCCTGGTCGTAACTCCTATCTTCCACCCTCCATAAACTTAAGCTGCTTGTTTTCAAATCACTCCATGGTCTCACCCCTCCCCGTCTCTGTAATCTCCTCCAGCCCTAAAATCCTGGAGATCTCTGCGCTCCGCCAATTCTGGTCTCTTGAGCATCCCCGATTTTAATCGCTCCACCATTGGTGGCCGTGCCATTAGCTGCCAAGGTCCTAACCTCTAGAATTCCCTCCCTAAATCTCTCCGCCTCTCTACCTTCTCTTTCTCCTTTAAGACACTCCTTAAAACCTACCTCTTTGACCAAGCTATCTCCTTATGTGGCTCGGTGTCAAATTTTGTTTGATAAGACTCCTGTGAAGTGTCTTGGGATGTTTTACTATGTTAAAGGTGCTATATAAATACAAATTGTTGTTGTTGGTCACTTCAAAAGATGGTTTTCTCCACTGGCTCTCCATGCTCAAGAGAACCAAGTAAGATTCAACACTCTCCAAGGCTTCCCCTCCCTGTCTTCAAAAACCCTCAAAGATCTTTTTCTGTGACTGCTAACCCTTCTTTTCCCTTTCTTCCACTTGCCCAGTCCACTTGTCACCCACCACTCTGTAAAACACCGAGATGTCTCAGTGCAAGTTGGCTAGTGTAGCTAAGGTCATAGAGTCATAGAGTTTTACAGCACAGAAAGAGGCCCTTCGGCCCATCGTGTCTGCGCCGCCCATCCCTCCCTGTCCAGTCTAATCCCATTTTCCAGCATTTGGTCCATAGCCTTGTATGCAATGGCATTTCAAGTGCTCATCCAAATGCTTCTTGAATGTTGTGAGGGTTCCTGCCTCTACCACCCTTTCAGGCAGTGAGTTCCAGCTTCCAACCACCCTCTGGGTGAAAAAGTTCCTCCTCAAATCCCCCCTAAATCTCCTGCCCCTTACCCTGAATCTGTGCCCCCTTGTTATTGACCCCCCTACTAAGGGGAAAAGTTCCTCTTTATCTACCCTATCTATGCCCCTCATCATTTTGTACACCTCAATCAGGTCCCCCCTCAGCCTCCTTTGCTCCAAGGAAAACAACCCCAGCCTGTTGAGTCTTTCTTCATAGCTGAGGCGCTCCATCCCAGGTAACATCCTGGTGAATCTTCTCTGCACCCTCTCCAAAGCAATCACATCCTTCCTATAGTGAGGCGACCAGAACTGCACACAGTACTCCAGCTGTGGCCTCACCAGCGTTTTGTACAGCTCCATCATAACCTCCCTGCTCTTATATTCTATGCCTCTGCTAATGAAGGCAAGTATCCCATAAGCCTTTTTAACCACCTTATCTACCTGTTCCGCTGCCTTCAGGGATCTATGTACATGTACACCAAGATCCCTCTGACCCTCTGTACTTCCTAGGGTCCTACCACTCATTGTGTATTCCCTTGCCTTATTTGTCCGTCCAAAATGCATCACCTCGCACTTTTCCGGGTTAAATTCCATTTGCCACTTTTCCGCCCATCTGACCAACCCGTTAATATTGTCCTGTAGCCTGAGGCTTTCCTCCTCGCAATTTACCACCCCACCAATTTTCGTGTCATCCGCGAACTTACTGATCATACCCTTTACATTCTCATCCAAATCATTAATGTAGATCACAAACAGCAAGGGACCCAGCACCGATCCCTGAGGTACCCCACTGGACACAGGCCTCCAGTCACAAAAGCAACCTTCGACCATCACCCTCTGCCTCCTGCCACTCAGCCAGTTTAGGATCCAACGCGCCAAGGCCCCCTGGATCCCATGGGCTCTTACCTTCTTGACCAGTCTCCTATGCGGGACCTTGTCAAAAGCTTTACTGAAGTCCATGTAAACCACATCCACAGCATGTCCCTCATCCACACACCTAGTCACCCCCTCGAAAAATTCAATCAGATTGGTCAGACATGATTTACCCTTGACAAAGCCATGCTGACTATCCCCGATTAATCCTTGCCTCTCCAAGTGGAGACTAATTTTGTCCCTCAGAATTTTTTCCAATAATTTCCCTACCACAGATGTTAGGCTCACTGGCCTGTAATTCCCTGGTTTATCCCTGCTACCCTTCTTGAATAATGGTACTACGTTAGCTGTTCTCCAGTCCTCTGGTACATCCCCTGTGGCCAGAGAGGTTCTGAAAATTTGTGTCAGAGCCCCTGCAATCTCCTCCTTTGCCTCACACAACAGCCTGGGATACATCTCGTCCGGGCCTGGGGATTTATCCACTTTTTGGCCTGCTAAAACCGCTAGTACCTCCTCCCTCTCGATGCTAATATGTTCAAGTATGTCACAGTCCCCTTGCCCGACTTCTATGTCTACATCGTCTTTCTCCATAGTGAACACTGAGGCAAAAAATTCATTTAAAACCCCACCTACTTCATCTGGCTCTACACACAGCTTGCCACTTTGGTCCCTAATGGGCCCTACCCTTTCCCTGGTTGTCCTCTTGCCCTTAATATACTTATAAAACATCTTAGGATTTTCCTTTATTTTGCTCGCCAGTGTTATTTCATGGCCCCTCCTCGCCCTCCTAATTTCCTTTTTAAGTATGCCCCTGCACCTCTTATACTCCTCTAGGGCTTCTACCGTCTTTTGTCTTTTGTAACTGCCAAAAGCCCCCCTTTTTTTCCTAATGCATTTTTGTATATCCTTTGTCATCCAAGGTTCCCTTTGCTTGTTGGTCCCACCCTTGACCTTTACAGGAACATGTTGGTGTTGTACTCTCTCTATTTCCCTTCTGAAAGCCTCCCACTGTTTTGATGTGGATTTTCCTATAAGTAGCTGCTCCCAGTCCACTTTTGCCAGATCCTGTCTTATCTTATTAAAATCGGCCTTCCCCCAATTTAGAACCCTGATTTCCGGGCCGTCTTTGTCTTTTTCCATGACCACCTTAAATCTCACCGAATTGTGGTCACTATCGCCAAAATGCTCTCCTACAGACACTTCCACCACCTGCCCGGCTACATTCCCTAGAATTAGGTCCAGTACCACCCCCTCTCTTGTAGGACTTTCTACATGTTGGCTCAAAAAGCTTTCCTGGATGCACTTTAAGAATTCTGCTCCCTCCAAGCCTTTCACACTCTGACTATCCCAATTTATATTGGGGAAGTTGAAATCCCCCACTATTACTACCCTATTATTTTCACACTTTTCTGATATCTGCCTGCATATCTGTTCCTCTATCTCCCCCTGACTGTTTGGGGGCCTATAGTACACTCCCAGCAAGGTGCTTGACCCCTTTTTGTTTTTAAGTTCTACCCATATGGCCTCATTAGAGGAACCCACTAATATATCATCCCTCCTTACAGCAGTAATAGACTCCTTAATTAATATTGCAACACCCCCTCCCCTTTTACACCCCCCTCTGTCTCGCCTGAAGATTCTGTACCCCGGAATATTTAGCTGCCAGTCCTGACCCTCCCTCAACCATGTCTCCGTGATAGCAACAATATCATACTCCCATGTGTTCAACAACAACTTCAGTTCATCCACCTTATTTGCAAGACTCCTTGCATTAAAATAAATGCCTTCCAGCCCTGCCATATTCCCTTTTGCCTTCACATCTTTGCTCTGCCTTCCCTGCTGACTTGTTTTTTCCTCCTTATTTGGCTGTACATCACCCCCTACTATAGCTCCACTCTGTATCCCATCCCCCTGCCGAATTAGTTTAAACCCCCCCCAGCAGTGCTAGCAAACCTCCCCGCAAGGATATTGGTTCCCCTCTGGTTCAGGTGTAAACCGTCCGACTTGTACAAGTCCCACCTGTCCCAGAAGCAGACCCAGTGATCCAGGAAACTAAAGCCCTCCCTCCTGCACCATCCCTTTAGCCACGCATTCATCTGTTCTATCCTCCTATTCCTATACTCACTAGCAAGATTATCACCACAAAAAAGTAGGAACTCAGGGATAAATGGAAATTAGTGCAAATCTGTTATCTGGCAGCCTAGGTCTCATCGCCAGCCCCCAACCCCAACTTTAAGGTGGTCCCATTTCTTTTGACCTGGAGTAAACACTATACACAAAGTGATGCCTCATTTCAGAGCTTTCTGAATTAGATCCTATGCTGCAGATTCGTTTGATTTTCACATTTCATTTTATAAAATCAAAACATATACAAGCATGTTATTTTCACCGCCCAAATGCTGCCAAGGGATACTGTCAAATGATTGGCAAATCATTTTCGTTTATTAACTGTCACTACATCTTTATTTGATCCAGACCACTTGGTGACCATGGTAAACAAAGGCCATTTTATCCCAAAAGAGTTTGCCATTTTAGATCAAATACCAGTAAAGTTGCACACGGTGTACAGGGCAATTCAGTTTAGGAATTCCATAGCAAATGCATCAACGCCCTCCAACCCCAATTCACCAACTCCTAACTCACTCACCTTGAAAATTTGCTAGGCCCTTCTCCATCTTCATCGTCAAATTCCAGTCTAAGGAAAAATATATTTCAATCAAAACTTTCAATCCATTAAAGTACTAAACAGAGCAAAGACTTGTAACATAGCTAACCAAAGA
Source organism: Somniosus microcephalus (assembly GCF_052327205.1). NCBI lineage: Eukaryota > Metazoa > Chordata > Chondrichthyes > Squaliformes > Somniosidae > Somniosus > Somniosus microcephalus. The sequence goes on from NC_141013.1 coordinate 42,731,368, forward strand.
ATTATCTTTTTATACACTCCATTTACAGTCTTCTGCCATTTCTCACCATACAATTTCAGTCATGCGGGGGTAAATGTTCTCGATTGAAACTTATACTTTAGCTAGCATGACAAATATTGTGAATTGATTAAAAGCCATGAAATAGTTTTAGAAAAAATGGGAATACCAGCATATTTATTACTGGAGAGCTATTTTGTGACCATTTCGTAGTTGAGGAACTCTTGCCCACCCATGATAGTACACTCGTTTGTAACTACTTTAGTGCTACACTAAATATTGAAGCAATGTTCTAGTTATATAAGGAGTTTGAATTCAATAGTTTACATAGTGATATTCCAAATATATAAGAAAATGTTTAACTTTTCTCTGGGTTTCTGGTTTCAGTTGGCTTTCGGATTGTGGACAATAGAAAACCATGCAATGTCGCTTTGACTTTGAGCAACAAAACCCCACGAGACACTGTGGTTTATGCTCATCTGCTTGCACTTTGCAATTAAACTTGGTACGAAACGTCATGTTTTCAGCACTTTAAAGAAAAGTTCATGCTTGGACAAACATGAGTAAGTTAACCCAATACCTACATGATTCACTAGAATGTTTAAATCAATTATTTACAGGGCAATGAAAATACCTCGAGCCTTTTAATGAAACATTTTAAGCACAAGTTAGAAACTGCACCCATAGTTCTCAAACTTCCAGCATCATGAACACAAACATTGAACATGACCCCCTTACAACAATATGCTGCTTTTTAAGCTAGGTGGATGACAATGTTATCTACAATTTACATATAATTCAATTACTTAAAATCCTTGTTTTGTGAAATCATCTATAGCTTCAATTTAAATTGGAAAAAAAGAGATATACATAAACCCTTTATGTTTAGTGACTAAAGGTTCCAGTAAACATTCAAATACTTGACAAATTTTTAAACCAGAAATAATTGTTTTTAAAAAAACTAAAATCACCCATAGAACTTGAACCTTGAAATGTTTTTAGTTACTTTACAACTTAGTTAAATGTTCAATTCGAACTTTTAAATGGGCAGCTAGTTCAACTTAAATTTTCAGTGATGGTGGAGAATATGATTCATGAACCTTATTCCTACTAGCACAGACCAATTGGGAGCACTACACTCAGAGCAAGAGAGACACGTAGCTTTAACATATTTAAATTTTTCTTAGGTTTCAGAAACCCAACTTCTTTATACAATTTGGCAATATAATTCAGATATTAAATTGTGTCCCAGCTATTTTTCATTGAAATATGAATACAGTCAATAGTATTTTTTCAAAAATATCAGATTACAGAGGGGATTGGGTTGGATACAGTAACACACAACCATCCACCACACACTCAAAATTGAACTTCCAAAGTCACTGTTTTTTTCTAAATAGTGGTAAATTACTATATCGTGTGAAGCTATCACAAGATTAGGGTCATGTAGCCCACCAAAAATGTCCTGCTGTGTGTTTTCAGATTTTTGTTTTTATTTCAGATCTCCAGAATTTGCTGTTTTCCCTTTTCTATTATCCTTTGAACCAGTTTGAATGCGATTTTCACTCGAATGAAATCCTTCCAACGTTAAGCAATGAAGTTTACATAGCCAAGCCCAGGGCCGGCATATTCTGCACCAGTGCCATTACATGAACGGTCACAAAATGGAACGTGTAGTTGTGAACAATGCTCTGGAGAAAATCATTCTAGTAACTGAGCATAAAATTATCACACAGTCCTGCTATAGATAATTTGCAGTCTCTTAACTACAAATACTTTTAAGCTGGGAGTATCACCATTAAAATTGCAGGTTATTTATATTAATCTCAAAGTAGATTTACTTGCAAAATGTGGATTTCCCCCACCCCTGGCAACGATCAAAATGTCCAAGTGTGGGATTTGTGCACTTTCACTGCTGATCTTTATTCCATGATCCTGGTCCCTGACAATCAGAGCCAGTAAAGGGGATCGAGCAGAGGATACACAACACACCCAAAACTCAACTTACTTTTTCTGCTTACACACACTGACTGTATTTCCAACATTTCTGTTTTTGCCTAAAAATAAAAAAAAATTCCAGTTTCTGATACCAACCAAATAGAAGACCATAAACCTTGAAAGGAATTGCTCGCAATGTATTTGACATTGCAGATACGCTTCTTTAATGAAACTCTCCAAACTTTTTTTTTTACTATTAATGATATTCAGTTTTGAGATGGTGCACCGTTAGCAAATATGAAACAAGCACAGAAGGTGACTTTAGTTCAGCAACAGTGACACCTGCGAGCACTGGCTGCCAAGATTTTGATAAATTGAAGAGAAAGCCAATTAATGCACAGATCGATAGCAAAATACTGCGGATGCTGGAAATCCGAAACAACAACAGAAAATGCTGGAAAAACTCAGCAGGCCAGGCAACATCCGTGGAGAGAGAAACAGAGTCAACGTTTCAGGTCGAAACCCTTCTTCAGAACTGAGAAAAAAAGCAGGAAATTAAACAGATTAAAAGGCCAGTTTGGGGGCTGGGAAATGGGGGAGGGGATGAAAGAACAAAGGGGAGGTCTGGGAGGTGAAGAGACATTAAGAGATATTCAAGGCGAGACGAGATGGTAATAGGACAGGTAAAGAGACAAAGGATGGCTCGAGATGAAGTGTGAAATGCGCTGGCAGAGTGAGAGACAGCTGCCATGTGGGAGAAAAAAAAAGGAAAAGGCACAAACCAAAGGTGTGGATAAAAAATATATAAAATATAATAGGGGCTGAGGTTATGATCTGAAATTGTTGAACTCGATATTGAGTCCAGAAGGCTGTAAAGTGCCTAATCGGAAGATGAGGTGCTGTTCCTCGATTGTTCCATGGAAGCTCAGCGTAAGCGAGTTCAACAATTTCAGATCATAACCTCGGCCCCGATTATATTTTTATATATTTTTTATCCACACTTTTGGTTTGTGCCTTTTCCTTTTTCTCTCTCCCACACGGCAGCTGTCTCTCACTCTGCCAGCGCATTTCACACTTCATCTAGAGCCATCCTTTGTCTCTTTACCTGTCCTATTACCATCTCGTCTCGAATATCTCTTAATGTCTCTTCACCTCCCAGACCTTCCCTTTTGTTCTTTCATCCCCTCCCCCATTTCCCAGCCCCCAAACTGGCCTTTTAATCTGTTTCATTTCCTGCTTTTTTCTCAGTTCTGAAAAAGGGTTTCGACCCGAAACATTGACTCTGTTTCTCTCTCTCCACGGATGTTGCCGGGCCTGCTGAGTTTTTCCAGCATTTTCTGCTGTTATAATGCAAAGATCAATGGACAGAGACAGTAGCTGACTTTAGCAGTCATATCCTCCCAAGATCAGAATTACAGCAACATAAGATTAATAGGCTACAGATTTGTTCCGCACTGATAGAGGATTAATCTTTAGAATCTGCTGGCTGTAATTTAATAGATTCAAAAAAAACAAAAAAATGAAACTTTACTATATAATCAATAAATTACAAACTAAAATGTGATTTATAGTTCAAAATAATTATTTGGTAAGAAGGAACTTTTTTTAAAGTTTGAAATCTTTTTTTTAATGGTTTACTTAGGTAGCCCGGGCCTCTCGCTGACAGGGTCCATGGGCGGCTGTATGGTGCGTCAATGTCAGTACCTGTCCAACCAGCAGAGGGTGCAAGATAACAGTTAATTTTCGCAGTACTTTGCTTTTTGTTAATATCCCGTTTTTCCACTGGATTGGCTTCTTGCCTTTGCGTAGTACTGTGAATGATGCTCCAGGAGAGGTTATTGGGGTAGGAAAGGACACATACGAGTGGGTGCAAAATACATATACCTATAACACACCAACCCGCCTCTCCCACTGCAAGTTACGTTATAGATGCAAAATACTTAAAAAAAATAAATAAAATAAAATAATAAATAAATAAATAAATAAAAAATTTAAGTTGCGATCTTCTAACCTAGAATCCAGAAATCTACAAGCAACTACCATTGCCCCAAGACACTTACAAGCAACCACATTTATCGGGATTTGCCTTTTTTGACCATTTCCCCACAGGGAGTGGTTCAGCAGTAGCCTTTAAAGGAGCAGCTAAAGTAAACAGAGCTCGACCATAGCAGCTAAATATCACAACAGTGCTCCAGACTACGCATTAGCAATGCCTCAGGAGATGCACTTATACAGCAGGTCTCCGGAGGAGGAAACTCTATTATGTAACAATAACGGTAGTTATGCATCATGGCCACTGATTCATGCAAAGTCAAATCCTGTTTTTATTACATGGGATTTTAACTGGTATTTTGGGAATTATATTCTGGAATTCTGACCATTTTCCTTGAACACCATAAATCAGTGACATCAATTAGAACTATCGAAGTTTACAGCACCAAAGGAGGCTATTCAGCCCATTGTCTCTGTGCTGGCTCTTTGCTAGAACAAGCCAAAACTAAACCCAGTGACCCATGCTCTCCCCATAGGCTTGTATCTTTCTCTGCTTTAAGAGCATCAGTGATCTCTAGCTCAATCATTCCCTGTGGCAAAGCATTCCATGTTCCAACAACCCTTTGTGTGAAGACATTTCTCCCAACTTCTCTATCTCGGATAAGTTTAAATTGATGACCTTTCATCACTGGCCACCCAGCCAAGTCTTTCCTTATTCATTCTATCAAATACGTCATAATTTTTAAAACTGCTATTAAATCAGTGGGAATCGTCACAGTATCTCAGTTTTTCCTCACAAGTATAGTTTACCCATCCCTGGCATCAGCCTGGTGAATCACACTGGACACTCACTATAGCCGTGTTAGCCATGACTCAGTGGGTAGCACTCTAGCCTCCGAGTCAGTAAATTGTGGGTTCACGTCCCACTCCAAAGACTTGAGTACACAATCCAGGCTGACACTCCAGTGCAGTACTAAGCGAGTCATGAGAGATGTTATAATTCGAGGCCCTGTCTGCCCTCTCAGGTGGACATAAAAGATCCCATGGCACAATTTCGAAGGAGAGCAGGGGAGCTCTCCCCCGGTGTCCTGGCCAATATTTATCCCTCAACCAAAAACTAAAACAGATGATCTGGTCATTTATCACATTGATTTTTGTGGGAGCTTGCTGTGCGCAAATTGGCTGCCACATTTCCTACATTACAAGTGACTCCACTTCAAAAGTACTTCATTGGCTGTAAAGTGCTTTGTGACGTCCCGAGGTGCTGAAAAGTGTTATGTAAATGCAAGTCTGTCTTTCTTTTCTATAAGCTAGCTTGTCCTAAAACTCTACCCATCAGTCCTATCCTCACTGATCTACATCAGCTCCTGGTTCCCCATAACTCAAATTTAAAATTCTCATCGTGTTTAAATTCCTTCATGGCCTTGCTCCATTCCTGTAACCTCCTCCAGTCCTACAATGCCCTCAAACTCTCCGTTCCTCTGACTCTGCCTCTTGTGTATCCGTCCTCCCTTCACCCCACCACACTGGTTGCCCATCACACTGGAATTCTCTCCCTAAGCCTCTCTGCCTGTCCAACTCCCTCTTCTTCGTTAAGACCCTCTTTAAAACCCACCTCTAATATAAATCCAAGTCATTGTTACACATCTGCTGTAGCTTTTGCTTTTTATTCCAAATCTTTAGAAGATGCATTAAGCTGAGTATCTTTCCTCATGCTAACGTTAGTCCAATTTTCAAAAAAAAATTGAATTTTGAAGTCACATAATTAGTGTACCTGTGCTTTACTGAAAAGCTACAAAAGATAAATGTCCTAACACCTATAAAAGAGAGAGACACAGAGAAGCAGATGTTGTCTTTCCTCATTCTGATTTGACTTTTGAAAACCACAATTTAAATTTTGTAAGTAAACAACAACTCTTTGGAGAGAAAGGGTAGGGGGGAAACAGGTTGAGGGCGAGACCTCTCCACTGCACTAACTTCTCTTAGGAGCAACAGGGAGGGGGAAGAGAGCAGAGAGCAGGAAAGGGATGGGGGATTACGAGTGATAACAGAGTACGGAGGCAAGAAGAATACAGGGATTGAGGGGATGGTTCAATGCAAAAGAGGCAGGCCAATGAGATGGTGGCTGGAAGGGAGTATTGGGAAAATTAAGTAGTGGGACATAATGGGAGTGAAGACATGGGGTGGGGAAGCATAAATGATTGGGGAGTGGGTGGGAAGCGACCTGCTGAGGGGCCTATTTTCTCAAATGCAGCCTACAACCATTAATGGTTCCTTTCGCTACCGCACCAGCCACCACCTCCCATCTAAAATGAAGAAAAAGACAAGCATGACAGAGAGAGAGAAATAGATAAAGAAATAAACAGGAATACGAAGAAAACAGAGACAGGGAAAAGATACACCATATTCTCCAATTTATAACAACTTGTATTTAAATAGCACCTTTAACATAGCAAAACGTCCCATGGCACTTCACAGAAGCATTATCAGATAGAATTTGATACCGAGTCAGAGAGAGATATTAGGACAGGTGATCAAAACTTCGTCAAAGAGGTAGCTTATAAAGAGCATCTTAGAGAGAGAGAGAGAGCTAGAGGCAGAGAGGTTTAGAGAAGGAATTCCAGAACGGAGGGCCTAGGCAGTTGAAGGCGCGGCTGCGGAAATCGGGGATGCACAAGAGGCCAGAATTGGAGGAACGCAGAGATCTCGGGGTTGTAGGGCTGGAGGAGGTTACAGAGATAGGGAGGGGCAAGGCCCTGGAGAGATTGAACACTAGGATGAGAATTTTAAATTTGAGCCATTGCCAGACCAGGAGCCAATGTAGGTCAGTGAGCAGAAGGGCGATGGGTGAACGAGACTTGGTGTGTTAGGATAAGTGCAGCTGAGTATTGGATGAGCTGAAGTTTATGGAGGGTGGAAGATGGGGGGGGCCGGCCAGGAGAGCCTTGGAATGATTTAGCGTGCAATGTGCACATATGTATATTTTGCATGAGACTGACCATTAACCGATCTAGAGTCACTTTGAAACAGTAATCAAAGTTGGCAATACTGATCATTCATCAGTGTTTTGACTAGCATTCCTGGCACTAACTCTAGAAGGCAAAAGAAAATCTCAAACAATGCTTTCCTCAGGTGTTGCACACAAACAACCAATTTTCACATAGGAAAGGAATTTTGCCTATTGTTTTACTGTAAGTGCTAAGAGAGAGCCAGGCTTAGTTAGTCAAAAGTGCCGAGTGTAAACACTAGATGCGGAGTTTTTCAAGTGTTAGTAAGATGGGATTCTATAATTTAATCACAATCATTCAATTCTGAATCAGGAAATGTTTATCTGAATTTCATCATGGTGTAAATGTAGCTTGATACAGTTCAGGCTTGCATGCAATACTTCCATTCCCACTGCAGAAACAGCTACCATAGGTAAGCCTGCATTCCCCGTGATCAGAAACTTAACTTTACCCACTCTGGGTATGGGAAAGAATACACCACCAGGCAAACGTGTAAACATGCTACCAACCGTCTCAAAAGACGGATAATATAATCTATCCCAGACGCTTTCCATAACAAACTAAACCATTAAATAGGTTTATTCATGAATAGAGTTATTTGGAGAAAAAGCAGTATTGGGGAAGAGTGTCCATACAACGCAAAGTATAGAAACAGCTCGCAACCAGTCAGGTAACATCCTCTGAATTCTTCTTACAGAATTTCAGATGAAGTACTTCGGAAAACACAAGCAATTCTGTTTCTCAGCAAAAGCGGAATACAGGAAACTTTGTTATATCCGGCACCGACGGGACCGAGCTGTTGCCGATCTATCAAAACTGCCGGACAAACCAGCGCTAATGTTGAAGCACACGGAGGTTTTCAGCTCCGTATCTGGCAACAAACACTGTTGCTTAGCAACAGCTTCTAAACAGTCGGCCCATACCTTGGAAGCGTCTCTGTAGCTTAGCAACAGCTTCAGAGAGACTTTGCAGAGCCCGACTGTTGAAAAAAAAGCCACGAGAAGAAAAAAAACCTAACAAAACGGCTCCTGATTTCTGCCGGTGGATCGAGGTTTCCGGACATTCAACCTCCGGATAAACCAAAGTTTCCTGTACAATCTTTGTAACCTTGCACTTACACAGTTCTTGCAAAGTGCAATTTGATGTGGTACTTCACAGCAAGACAAACCAAACTGCTGATATACATTTTTTTAAAACATACTTTTATATTTGTATATAATCCATTTGCAAAACAGGCAGTGATTTAAAGAGGGTACACCACAATTTTTACAACGTATAAACCACCCTGCATGTGGATTACCACGTGGGGTGTTTGATAAATTTGGGTTTGGCAAATTGACAACCAGAACTGTCAATAAATACCAAGCTCATTTTGTTCACACCGAGTTCAAAGCGTCTTTACTTTCATTGACTTTTGCTTCAGAGCAGAAGCCAGCAGCCTGCTCCCTGCAGCCCACCTTAATCAATGCATTAGCGCATTGCTATCTCTTTAAAATTCAGACCTCGTCCAACAGCAAATATGCAGGTAAAACTGCAAGCTCCATTTAGACTGATATTTTTAAACTCTTGCATTTAAAACTAAAATGAAAACCAAAGAAGCTATGAACAAAATGTCATTATTGTCACAATTAAGCATGAAAATAACTCTGGCTTGTGCTAAAGCTACAAAACGTTGTTCCATTTTATTTTTGTTTGAAAATACCTTTAAAATTCACCTGCTTCCCTTTTCAAAGAAATTAGGCTCATAAAAGCACTTTTTTTTATTCCTTACAAGAGCTACATGAGTATTTGGCTTACATATTCCACGAAATCCCCTACCCAAGAAATTCACTGTTGCCAAGGAACAGAAAAAGCCTCCACTATCATTCCCCGTGACAGTGCCAAAAACAGCGTTTGATTCCAAGAGACTGGAAAAGGGCTGGCGAGAACTCCAATGGAACAGGTTACAAATGATTGTTATCCTCTACTTTACTATCTCGCAGTATTTTAAAACTATCTGATTTTGAAAATAAATGTAATTCGCTATTTTAGTCCGTCAAATCTCTGATCCCTTTAACATTTTCAACCTATCTAAAATGAATGTGGGAACAAAGCACTAGGCTACACTTAATGCATAGCAGTGCCATAGTTTGGGATAACCGCTAATCCCTGGGCCCAGGAAACCTGAGGGTTAAAAAGCGAACAGATTCTAGATTTCAATGTTTAGAATGGAGTTTTCTTGTACCGAGCAGTGAGGAAATTGTAGTTACGTTTTTTTTCCAATTAATGGAAGAGCACAATTTTGGGGAAAGTTTGAATGGGACTAACACTTCAAGGAGAATTTATGGAATATTAGTAAGACTTGAGGAAGTGGGGCAGACTGAGCACACCGCTGAAGATCAGAACAAGTTTTGGTTCCAGGAGCAAAATCAACACTCTCGATAGGGCAGGAGCATCAGATAACAAAAACAAAAACTTGATACCACCTTCGGCAAGCAGCCAGCGCAATTCCAGGTCAAAGCAGTAACCTGGGTGAGGAATCCATCACCTCTGCAAATCCACACAAGTAATACGCCAGAATCGATTACTTCACCCTGAAGCAACCATACCTACCTGGTCAATGGAGCGAATTAGGAGAATGGCGACATATTCAGAAATGGAATGGACTCCACAATGTGCACAAATGACTTCAGCTCCCCAATATTCTCCCTCCAATGAGGAGCCAGAGAGTTAAGCTCCTCTCAGGAAGCAATGGCATAGGGATCATTAAAATTATTTTTTACCCATTCACCACTAGAGACAGCGTACAGTCACTGTAGCCCCAACTCCAGCAGATCACAGCCTACCCTTCTCCCCAAATGAGTGAAATAACTATGGGCACATTATTTAAATACACACAATGTTGGCCTCCAAAATACAAGCCTCCACAACATCCAAACTCTCTCCCGTAAGAATGCAAACAAGCACAGGAGGAAGATGTAAGCCACAATTAGCATTCTGCCCAAGCCTACCTCAGTGCAGTAACCTGTTTCCAGCATGACTGCTAATGAGTTTAGGGAAAACATTTATGTCCCCCGCCCAACTAAACCCCAAATAGCTATGACCCTTAAGCACACTGTGCTGGCAGCATCTGAACAGCCACATCAGTAAAACCAAGCTACCAGTGTCCAATGTATTCTTCCAAAGCACTATGCAAATTGCAAAATTATCCACCAAAAAATAAACATATGCAACTTCCTGAAATGTGCATGAAGGTAATTTGTTTAAAATAGTTAGCAAAAATTTAAAGAACAGCTCAGATCAATGAAGTACACAAATTCCACAGGGGGATGGACAATGTGGCCGAGCACAATTTAGAAGAAAATAGCATTCCTCCTCGCATTGGTTTTGGTTGCTCGCCGACGCCTGTAAACTTGAAAGTATGAAAATCTACTTAAAAATTATATACTGTGTAAACAGTACGACATACATTGTGAGATGCCCTTTGAGAGATTACACATAGCAGCCTGGCAAGGTTCAAAAAGACCTTTTTAATGCACTGGGGGGCAGCCGATTAATTGCTAACGGTAGGTTGAGGAGTGTCAAAACTCTTGGTTAAATCCAGGTCATCACTTTGCGTGGCAGTGATGGTAAACCTGTCAGGCCAAAAAAGCCATGTGACTCCTTGGAACATGAAATCACACGAAAGAACGAACTTGTTTGTATATCGCACATTAATACATCCTGAGGGTGCCCCAAAGTGATTTATAACCAATGGGTTACTTTTAAATTGCAATTACTGTTGTTATCTAGGCAAAAAAAAAAATCAGGCAACCTCCTTAGTGGGGCAAGGTACTGACTTGGATAGAGAACTGGTTGGCAGCCCTGGTTGGCCAAAGAGTCGGAATAAATGGGTCTTTTTCCAAGTGGCAGGCAGTGACTAGTGGGGTACCGCAGGGATTGGTCCTTGGACCCCAGCTATTCACAATATATATTAATGATCTAGACGAGGGAACTAGATGTAATATCTCCAAGTTTGCAGACAACACAAAGCTGGGTGGGCATGTGTGCTGTGAGGAGGATGCAGAGAAACTCCAGTATGATTTGGACAGGTTGGGCGATTGGGCAGATGCAGTATAATGTGGATAAATGCGAGGTTATCCACTTTGGTGGCAAAAACAGGAAGGCAGATTATCTGAACGGCAATAGATTGGGAAAAGGGGAAGTGCAACGAGACCTGGGTGTCCTTGTGCACCAGTTGCTGAAGGTAAGCATGCAGGTGCAGCAGGCGGTTAAGGAGGCAGATGGTATGTTGGCCTTCATAGCGAGAGGATTCGAGTACAGGAGCAAGGATGACTTGCTGTAGTTGTACAGGGCCTTGGTGAGACCACACCTTGAGTATTGTGTGCAGTTTTGGTCGCCTTATCTGAGGAAGGATGTTGTTGCCATGGAGGGAGTGCAGCGAAGATTCACCAGACTGATACCTGGGGTGGCAGGAATGACGTATGAAGAGAGATTGAGTCGATTGGGCTTGTAGTCGGTAGAGTTTAGAAGAATGAGGGGGGGGATCTCATTGAAACTTATAAAATTCTAACAGGACTAGACAGACTAGATGCAGGAAGGCTGTTCCCGATGGCCGGGGAGTCCAGAACCAGGGGTCACAGTCTAAGGATAAGGGGTAAGCCATTTAGGACAGAGATGAGGAGGAATTTCTTCACCCAGAGAGTGGTGAACCTGTGGAATTCTCTACCACAGAAGGCAGTAGAGGCCAATTCATTAAATATATTCAAGAAGGAGTTAGATATATTTCTTAAGGCTAAAGGGATATGGGGAGAAAGCAGGGACAGGGTACTGAATTTGGATGATCAGCCGTGATCTCATTAAATGGCGGAACAGGCTCGAGGTGCTGAATGGCCTACTCCTGCTCCTATCTTCTATGTTCATAACACTGACTATGCAAAAGTGTAAAGTGGTCCCTGGTAAGTAAGCCAATTAGTATTACCCCTTGAGAGGAACAGATGTAGAAGGCCAAATAAGAGAAAGCTGAAATGATAGCAGACTATAGTTGATAGTAAACTGTATTGATAGATGACTAACTGATAACACAAGACACGATTTATGTGTTTCTCTTACCACCACTCCTCCCCCCCCCCCCCATGAAAGTATGAAAGACTTGGATTTGTATAGCACCTTTCACATCCTCAGGACATCCCAAAGCACTATGAAGCCAATTAATTACTTCTGAATATGTCACCATTATTCTTTTGTAGGCAAATTGTACACACCATAGTTCCCCAAACAGCAATGAAATACATGTTAGTGACACTGGTTTAGGTATCAATGTTGGTCAAGACACCAGACAACTCTCTTCTAATCCTTTTTAAATTGTGCCATAGGATCTTTTACATCACAGGCAGACCAGATTTTCTTTCTTTAAATGATGGCACCTCTGACAGTGCAACACTGGAATGTCAGCCTAGATGATGTGCTTCGGTCCTAGAGTGGGGCGTGAACCCACAACCTTCTGACTCAGCTGTAAGACCACTACCCCTGAGCCAAGGTGACAGGTGCACATGGCGTCAGGGTTTCATCTCACTTTGTGCTGTGGCAAAGACGTAGTTCCATTCACCAATAGTGACCGGCAGGGTCTGGGTGAAGTAGAAGGGGGAGTAAGTAGCCTGCCAATTGGAAGTAGTTTCGGATCAAAATCCCCAGAGAGGCAACTATGAACTAATGACCCTTCTGGTCATCACACCAGTTGGTCAACGTTGTTTCTCTGATATGATACACACTTCATTTCTAAATCTTTATAACCTAGAAGGTTAATAACTGCAATATTTTTAAGAAAGTGAGTTGTACCAAAGCAGGCTAGCTTTCAACTTGTGTAACTCATCCATATGCTATATCGCCTGAATGTACAGTATCCATTGGACTTTTGATGCTTTGTGTTCAAAGTGAAGATCAATAGTGCTGGGGAATTAAATACTTTATGCATCCACTGACAACATCAAGCATTCCCAAGTCAAATGAACTATGGCTCAAATGCAACAGTGCATCCACCATTAGCCCAATTCCAAAACAGAAACATCTGCAACTCTCAGAATGCATAAAATAACTTTACAATTCCCTAGAACCTCTCACCTGTCATCTCACCTTTATAGCCTATGTTATAATCCTCGTCTCACCTTTGTCCTGTTGGTAAGACCCAGCAGCAGTAACAGCAGACAAATCTGTAATGGCCTCATTTTACAGACGATATAAAACGGTAGGGCAAAATTCAAAACAAAGACACAGCCCACACAGTAGATCTCGGTGAATTGTGTAGCAACATTCCCATTTTTTCCCTTTTGGAACACAAAACAGAAGACTGCACTCTAGGCTGAAATACCTTCCTTCAATTTCGGTCAGGTTCAAACATTTGAGTAAAATAACATACAAGTTCAGCAAACTTATAGGTTTACTAAAATTCATAGCAGTCCTCTATAACAGTGAGACACTTAACATCGGACAGGTTATTTTAAATCACTTTAATCATTTAAATCACTTTAAGTCATGTAGAAAATATAATTTTTGAAGTGGTCACAATAAACTGCTACCTTAATAAAATTCTCAAATTGTCTGTCTTACTTTTGCTACCGTAAACTGCATTCTCCAAGAGTGGACTTTTAAACATCACAGTTCCCCTAACCACCCCCATAGTTTGCCTGAATAATATACCCAATGCACCAAACCAAGTAGAATCTGCTACAATTGCTATGTAGCTAGAGTTGAACTAAACACACAATGTATCAGCCAGGGAGCAACCCTACAGAAGAATTTCCTCAATAAAATTTTAGTTGAAACGGGCAACGTGTGTCCCCTTTCAATCAGCAACACAAGATTTATTTAGGGAAAGGAGACACGCAAAAAGGGAGATGGAGCATCTCACATCTCCAATGTGTACCAGAACAGAGCTAGGTCAGGTGTAGATAAACTGGGATGTCTTCAAATTTATACAATGCTTTGTGTGTGCTTCACCTAAGCCCTGAAAATAAATATAGCAAAATATAAATAGCAGCATTTCAAACTACAGGAAACTCTCGATTTACCGGCACCTAAATAACCGGAAACCTCTGTTAACCGGCAAAATTCAGGAGTAGGTTCAGGTAAGTTTTACTTCAGATTAGTGGCCGTTCTTGGATCTGTGGCTGTGTAACCGGAGTTCCTGCACCTGTTGCTGTGCAACAGGGATGCTTGGTCTGTGGCCGGGATTCCCACACCTGTTGCCATGGCTCTGTGGCCGTGTACGGGGCTCTCGTACCTTTTACTACACCTCTCTGTAATCTGGACTTTTTGATAAACCGACACCACGCCAGTCCCATCGGTGCTGGATAAAAAAAGAGTTTCCTGTATAACACAATCTTAGTAACTCACTACGGTCAGGCACAGCTCCAAATCTAACTTTGTTGGACTTCCAATGGTCTTTCAGTGGCATTGTTCCATTTGTCTCAATTCTGAAAAACGTAGGAGCACCATACAATGGTCTCTGAAGGAACACAACCGCACATAAAAAGGCCACACTGCAATCTGATCTGGTGTGGTTTTCTTCTTCTAGTGGGACTTTACAAGAGGAAGCATGGAACTTGTATGCTTGTGGTGCTGAGCTCCATTGTTGATAGGTCTTTATCAAGAACCAATGGTAAATAAAGAATGGCAGTTGAGGCTCCCCAAATGATTCAGTTAGCAAAAACGTGTAGCTGAGCCAAATATACCAGAAAGAGAGCTTGGATTTATAAAGCACCTTTCACATCCTCAAGACATCTCAAAGCACTTTACAGTCAATTAAGTACTTCTGAAGTGTACTTATTGTAGGTAAATATTGCAGCCAATTTATACACAGCAAGATCTCACTGACAGCAAATGAGGTAAATTACCAATTAATTGGCAGTGTTGGTGGAAGGATAAATGTTCCTCAGGATACCTGAAGAACTCTTTGAATAATGCCATGGGAATTTTAAACCCTCGTGAACAGGTCGATTTGGCCTTGTCCAAAGGGCAGCACCTCCGACAATGCTGCACTTCCTCGGTATTCCACTGAAGTGTGAGCCTAGATTATGTGTTCAAGTCGTGGAGTAGGGTTTGAACCATCACCTACTGACTGTCTAATGAGCCCTGCTGGAAAGTGAGTGACTGCGTGTGCGTGAGAGAAAGAGAGCGCGTGTGCATGGCAGAGAACATGCATGGCAGGGAATGCGTCTGTGAGAATGTAAGTAAGAGAGTGTATGAGAGAGTGTGTGTGTGTGTGTGAAAGAGAGAATGCGTGTGCGTGGCAGAGAGTGCGCGTGAGTGAGGGGGGTGAGTGAGGGGGGTGAGTGAGTGAGTAAGGTGAGTGAGTGAGGTGAGTGAGTGAGGTGAGTGAGTGAGTGAGGTGAGTGAGTGAGGTGAGTGAGGTGAGTGAGGTGAGTGAGTGAGGTGAGTGAGTGAGGTGAGTGAGTGAGTGAGGTGAGTGAGTGAGGTGAGTGAGTGAGGTGAGTGAGTGAGGTGAGTGAGGTGAGTGAGTGAGGTGAGTGAGTGAGGTGAGTGAGTGAGTGAGGTGAGTGAGTTGAGGGAGGTGAGTGAGTGAGTTGAGGGAGGTGGGTGAGTGAGGTGAGTGAGTGAGGTGAGTGAGTGAGGTGAGTGAGGTGAGTGAGTGAGTTGAGTGAGGTGAGTGAGTGAGGTGAGTGAGTGAGGTGAGTGAGTGAGGTGAGTGAGGTGAGTGACTGAGGTGAGGTGAGTGAGGTGTGAGTGAGGTGAGGTGAGGTGAGTGAGTGAGGTGAGGTGAGTGAGGTGAGTGAGTGAGGTGAGTGAGTGAGGTGAGTGAGGTGAGTCAGGTGAGTGAGGGAGGTGAGTGAGGTGAGTGAGTGGGTGAGGTGAGTGAGGTGAGGTGAGTGAGGTGAGTGAGTGAGGTGAGTAAGGTGAGTGAGGTGAGTGAGTGGGTGAGGTGAGTGAGTGAGGTGAGTGAGTGAGGTGAGTGAGTGAGGTGAGTGAGTGAGGTGAGTGAGGTGAGTGAGTGAGTTGAGTGAGGTGAGTGAGTGAGTGAGGTGAGTGAGTGAGGTGAGTGAGTGAGGTGAGTGAGGTGAGTGGGTGAGGTGAGTGAGGTGAGTGAGGTGAGGTGAGTGAGTGAGGTGAGGTGAGTGAGGTGAGTGAGATGAGTGAGTGAGGTGAGTGAGTGAGGTGAGTGAGTGAGGTGAGTGAGTTGAGTGAGGTGAGTGAGTGAGGTGAGTGAGGTGAGTGAGTGAGGTGAGTGAGTGAGGTGAGTGAGGTGAGTGACTGAGGTGAGGTGAGTGAGGTGTGAGTGAGGTGAGGTGAGTGAGGTGAGGTGAGTGAGTGAGGTGAGTGAGGTGAGGTGAGTGAGATGAGTGAGTGAGGTGAGTGAGTGAGTGAGGTGAGTGAGTGAGGTGAGTGAGGTGAGTCAGGTGAGTGAGGGAGGTGAGTGAGGTGAGTGAGTGAGGTGAGTAAGGTGAGTGAGGTGAGTGAGTGGGTGAGGTGAGTGAGTGAGGTGAGTGAGGTGAGTGAGGTGAGGTGACTGAGTGGGTGAGGTGAGTGAGTGGGTGAGGTGAGTGAGTGAGGTGAGTGAGGTGAGTGAGTGAGGTGAGTGAGGTGAGTGAGGTGAGGTGAGTGAGGTGAGTGAGGTGAGGTGAGTGAGTGGGTGAGGTGAGTGAGTGAGGTGAGTGAGGTGAGGTGAGTGAGTGGGTGAGGTGAGTGAGTGAGGTGAGTGAGTGAGGTGAGTGAGGTGAGGTGAGTGAGTGGGTGAGGTGAGTGAGTGAGGTGAGTGAGTGAGGTGAGGTGAGTGAGTGGGTGAGGTGAGTGAGGTGAGGTGAGTGAGTGGGTGAGGTGAGTGAGTGAGGTGAGTGAGTGAGGTGAGTGAGTGAGGTGATGAGTGAGGTGAGTGAGTGAGGTGAGTGAGTGAGTGAGGTGAGAGAGTGAGGTGAGAGAGTGAGTGAGTGAGGTGAGTGAGTGAGTGAGGTGAGTGAGGTGAGTGAGTGAGGTGAGGTGAGTGAGGTGAGTGAGTGAGTGGGTGAGGTGAGTGAGTGAGGTGAGGTGAGTGAGTGGGTGAGGTGAGTGAGTGAGGTGAGTGAGTGAGGTGAGTGAGTGAGGTGAGTGAGTGAGGTGAGTGAGGTGAGTGAGTGAGGTGAGTGAGTGAGGTGAGTGAGTGAGTTGAGGGAGGTGAGTGAGTGAGGTGAGGTGAGTGAGTGAGGTGAGTGAGGTGAGTGAGTGAGGTGAGTGAGTGAGGTGAGTGAGTGAGGTGAGTGAGTGAGGTGAGTGAGGTGAGTGAGTGAGTGAGGTGAGTGAGTGAGGTGAGTGAGGTGAGTGAGGTGAGTGAGGTGAGGTGAGTGAGGTGAGGTGAGCGAGGTGAGTGAGTGAGGTGAGTGAGGTGAGTGAGGTGAGTGAGGTGAGTGAGGTGAGGTGAGCAAGGTGAGGTGAGCGAGGTGAGGTGAGCGAGGTGAGTGTGGTGAGTGAGGTGAGGTGAGTGATGTGAGGTAGTGAGGTGAGGTGAGTGAGTGAGGTGAGTGAGTAGGGTGTGTGAGTGAGGTGAGTGAGTGAGGTGAGTGAGTGTGAGGTGAGTGAGTGAGGTGGTGAGTGAGGTGAGAGAGGTGAGTGAGTGAGGTGAGTGAGGTGAGTGAGTGAGGTGAGTGAGTGTGAGTGAGTGAGGTGAGTGAGTGAGTGAGGTGAGTGAGTGAGGTGAGTGCGTGAGGTGAGTGAGTGAGTGAGGTGAGTGAGGTGAGGGAGTGAGGTGAGGGAGTGAGGTGAGCGAGGTGAGTGAGCGAGGTGAGTGAGTGAGGTGAGGGAGTGAGGTGAGGGAGTGAGGTGAGCGAGGTGAGTGAGCGAGTGAGGTAGGTGAGTGACTGAGGTGAGGTGAGTGAGGTGAGTGAGTGAGGTGAGTGAGGTGAGTGAGTGAGGTGAGTGAGTGAGTGTGAGGTGAGTGAGTGTGAGGTGAGGTGAGTGAGTGTGAGTGTGAGGTGAGTGAGGTGAGTGAGTGAGGTGAGTGAGTGAGGTGAGTGAGGTGAGTGAGTGAGTGTGAGGTGAGTGAGTGAGTGTGAGGTGAGTGAGTGTGAGGTGAGTGAGTGTGAGTGTGAGGTGAGTGAGGTGAGTGAGTGTGAGTGAGTGAGGTGAGTGAGGTAGGTGAGTGAGGTGAGTGAATGAGGTGAGGTGAGTGAGAGGTGAGTGAGGTGAGTGAGTGTGAGGTGAATGAGGTGAGTGAGTGAGGTGAGTGAGTGGGTGAGGTGAGTGAGTGAGGTGAGGTGAGGTGAGTGAGTCAGGTGAGTGAGGGAGGTGAGTGAGTGAGTGGGTGAGGTGAGTGAGTGAGGTGAGTGAGGTGAGTGAGGTGAGTGAGTGGGTGAGGTGAGTGAGTGAGGTGAGTGAGTGGGTGAGGTGAGTGAGTGAGGTGAGTGGGTGAGGTGAGTGAGGTGAGGTGAGTGAGTGGGTGAGGTGAGTGAGTGAGGTGAGTGAGTGAGGTGAGTGAGTGAGGTGAGTGAGTGAGGTGGTGAGTGAGTGAGGTGAGTGAGGTGAGTGAGTGAGGTGAGTGAGGTGAGTGAGTGAGGTGAGTGAGTGAGGTGAGTGAGTGAGGTGAGTGAGGTGAGTGAGTGAGGTGAGAGAGTGAGGTGAGTGAGTGAGGTGAGTGAGTGAGGTGAGTGAGTGAGGTGAGGTGAGTGAGGTGAGGTGAGTGAGTGAGTGGGTGAGGTGAGTGAGGTGAGTGAGTGAGGTGAGGTGAGTGGGTGAGGTGAGTGAGGTGAGTGAGTGAGGTGAGTGGAGTGAGTGAGTGAGGTGAGTGAGTGAGGTGGTGAGTGAGTGAGGTGAGTGAGTGAGGTGAGTGAGTGAGGTGAGTGAGGTGAGTGAGTGAGGTGAGTGAGTGAGGTGAGTGAGTGAGTGAGGTGAGTGAGTGAGGTGAGTGAGTGTGAGTGAGGTGAGTGAGTGAGTGAGGTGAGTGAGTGAGTGAGGTGAGTGAGGTGAGTGAGTGAGTGAGGTGAGTGAGTGTGAGGTGAGTGAGTGAGGTGAGTGAGTGAGGTGAGTGAGGTGAGTGAGTGAGGTGAGTGAGTGAGGTGAGTGAGTGAGGTGAGTGAGTGAGTTGAGGGAGGTGAGTGAGGTGAGGTGAGTGAGTGAGGTGAGTGAGTGAGGTGAGTGAGTGAGTTGAGTGAGGTGAGTGAGGTGAGTTGAGTGAGGTGAGTGAGTGAGGTGAGTGAGTGAGGTGAGTGAGTGAGGTGAGTGACTGAGGTGAGGTGAGTGAGGTGTGAGTGAGGTGAGTGAGGTGAGTGAGTGAGGTGAGTGAGGTGAGTGATTGAGGTGAGTGAGTGAGGTGAGTGAGTGAGGTGAGTGAGGTGAGTGAGGTGAGGTGAGTGAGATGAGTGAGTGAGGTGAGTGAGGTGAGTGAGTGGGTGAGGTGAGTGAGTGAGGTGAGGTGAGTGAGTGGGTGAGGTGAGTGAGTGAGGTGAGGTGAGTGAGTGGGTGAGGTGAGTGAGGTGAGTGAGTGAGGTGAGTGAGTGAGGTGAGTGAGGGAGGTGGGTGAGGTGAGTGAGGTGAGTGAGTGAGGTGAGTGAGGTGAGGTGAGTGAGCGGGTGAGGTGAGTGAGGTGAGTGAGTGGGTGAGGTGAGTGAGTGAGGTGAGTGAGTGAGGTGAGGTGAGTGAGGTGAGGTGAGTGAGTGGGTGAGGTGAGTGAGTGGGTGAGGTGGTGAGTGAGTGAGGTGAGTGAGTGAGGTGAGTGAGTGAGGTGAGTAGGGTGAGTGAGTGAGGTGAGTGAGTGAGTGAGGTGAGTGAGGTGAGTGAGTGAGGTGAGTGAGTGTGAGGTGAGTGAGGTGAGTGAGGTGGTGAGTGAGTGAGGTGAGTGAGTGAGGTGAGTGAGGTGAGTGAGGTGAGCGAGGTGAGGTGAGTGAGTGAGGTGAGTGAGGGAGGTGAGTCAGGTGAGTGAGGTGAGGTGAGTGAGCGAGGTGAGTGAGGTGAGGTGAGTGATGTGAGGTAGTGAGGTGAGGTGAGTGAGTGAGGTGAGTGAGTAGGGTGAGTGAGTGAGGTGAGTGAGTGTGAGGTGAGTGAGTGAGGTGGTGAGTGAGGTGAGTGAGTGAGGTGAGTGAGTGAGTGAGTGTGAGGTGAGTGAGTGAGTGAGGTGAGTGAGTGAGGTGAGTGCGTGAGGTGAGTGAGTGAGTGAGTGAGGTGAGCGAGGTGAGTGAGCGAGGTGAGTGAGCGAGTGAGGTAGGTGAGTGACTGAGGTGAGGTGAGTGAGTGAGGTGAGTGAGGTGAGTGAGTGAGGTGAGTGAGGTGAGTGTGAGGTGAGTGAGGTGAGTGAGTGAGTGTGAGGTGAGTGAGTGAGTGTGAGGTGAGTGAGTGAGGTGAGTGAGTGTGAGGTGAGTGAGTGAGGTGGTGAGTGAGTGAGGTGAGTGAGTGAGGTGAGTGAGGTGAGAGAGGTGAGTGAGAGAGGTGAGTGAGAGAGGTGAGTGAGAGAGGTGAGTGAGTGAGGTGAGTGAGTGAGGTGAGTGAGTGAGTGAGGTGAGTGAGTGAGTGAGTGAGGTGAGTGCGTGAGGTGAGTGCGTGAGGTGAGTGAGTGGGTGAGTGAGTGAGGTGAGTGAGTGAGTGAGGTGAGTGAGGTGAGTGAGGTGAGTGAGTGAGGTGAGGGAGTGAGGTGAGCGAGGTGAGTGAGCGAGTGAGGTGAGTGAGGTAGGTGAGTGACTGAGGTGAGGTGAGTGAGTGAGTGAGGTGAGTGAGTGAGTGTGAGGTGAGTGAGTGAGTGTGAGGTGAGTGAGTGTGAGGTGAGTGAGGTGAGTGAGGTAGGTGAGTGAGTGAGGTGAGTGAATGAGGTGAGTGAGAGGTGAGTGAGTGAGGTGAGTGAGTGTGAGGTGAATGAGGTGTGGGTGAGTGAGTGAGTGAGGTGGGTGAGTGAGTGAGGTGAGTGGGTGAGGTGAGGTGAGTGAGGTGAGTGAGGGAGGTGAGTGAGGTGAGTGAGGTGAGTGAGTGAGGTGAGTGAGGTGAGGTGAGCGAGGTGAGGTAGTGAGGTGAGGTGAGTGAGTGAGCTGCGTGAGGTGAGCGAGGTGAGGTGAGCGAGGTGAGGTGAGTGAGGTGAGTGAGGTGAGGTGAGCGAGGTGAGGTGAGTGAGTGAGTGAGGTGAGTGAGGTGAGTGAGTGAGGTGAGTGAGGTCAGTCAGGTGAGTGAGGTGAGGTGAGCGAGGTGAGGTGAGTGAGTGGGTGAAGTGAGTGAGGTGAGTGAGTGAGGTGAGTGAGTGGGTGAGGTGAGGTGAGTGAGTGGGTGAGGTGAGTGAGTGAGGTGAGTGAGTGAGGTGAGGTGAGTGAGGTGAGTGAGTGGGTGAGGTGAGTGAGTGAGGTGAGTGAGCGAGTGAGGTGAGTGAGGTAGGTGAGTGACTGAGGTGAGGTGAGTGAGTGAGTGAGGTGAGTGAGTGTGAGGTGAGTGAGGTGAGTGAGTGAGTGTGAGGTGAGTGAGTGAGGTGAGTGAGGTGAGTGAGGTAGGTGAGTGAGTGAGCTGAGTGAGAGGTGAGTGAGTGAGGTGAGTGAGTGTGAGGTGAATGAGGTGAGTGAGTGAGTGAGTGAGGTGGGTGAGTGAGTGAGGTGAGTGGGTGAGGTGAGTTGAGTGAGGTGAGTGAGGGAGGTGAGTGAGGTGAGTGAGTGAGGTGAGTGAGTGAGGTGAGTGAGGTGAGGTGAGCGAGGTGAGTGAGTGAGGTGAGGTAGTGAGGTGAGGTGAGTGAGTGAGCTGAGTGAGGTGAGTGAGTGAGGTGAGTGAGTGAGGTGAGCGAGGTCAGGTGAGTGAGCGAGGTGAGTGAGTGAGGTGAGTGAGTGAGGTGAGTGAGGGAGGTGAGTGAGGTGAGTCAGGTGAGTGAGGTGAGGTGAGCGAGGTGAGCTGAGTGAGTGGGTGAAGTGAGTGAGGTGAGTGAGTGAGGTGAGGTGAGTGAGGTGAGGTGAGTGGGTGAGGTGAGTGAGTGAGGTGAGTGAGTGAGGTGAGGTGAGGTGAGTGAGTGGGTGAGGTGAGTGAGTGAGTGAGGTGAGTGAGTGAGGTGAGTGGAGTGAGGTGAGTGAGTGAGGTGGTGAGTGAGGTGGTGAGTGAGGTGAGTGAGTGAGGTGAGTGAGTGAGGTGGGTGAGTGAGTGAGGTGAGTGGGTGAGTGAGGTGAGTGAGGGAGGTGAGTGAGGTGAGTGAGTGAGGTGAGTGAGGTGAGGTGAGCGAGGTGAGTGAGTGAGGTGAGGTGGTGAGGTGAGTGAGTGAGGTGAGTGAGTGAGGTGAGTGAGGTGAGTGAGTGGGTGAGGTGAGTGAGTGAGGTGAGTGGAGTGAGTGAGGTGAATGAGTGAGGTGAGTGAGTGAGTGAGGTGAGTGAGAGAGGTGAGTGAGAGAGGTGAGTGAGTGTGAGTGAGTGAGTGAGGTGAGTGAGGTGAGTGAGTGAGGTGAGTGAGTGAGTGAGGTGAGTGAGTGAGTGAGGTGAGTGAGTGTGAGGTGAGTGAGGTGAGTGAGTGAGGTGAGTGAGTGAGGTAGTGAGGTGAGTGAGGTGAGTGAGTGAGGTGAGTGAGTGAGGTGAGTGAGTGAGTGAGTGAGGTGAGTGAGTGAGGTGAGTGAGTGTGAGTGAGTGAGTGAGTGAGGTGAGTGAGGTGAGGTGAGTGTGAGGTGAGGTGAGGTGAGGTGAGCGAGGTGAGGTGAGCGAGGTGAGGTGAGTGAGTGAGGTGAGTGAGGTGAGTGAGTGAGGTGAGTGAGGTGAGTGAGTGAGGTGAGTGAGGTGAGTGAGGTCAGTCAGGTGAGTGAGGTGAGCGAGGTGAGGTGAGTGAGTGGGTGAAGTGAGTGAGGTGAGTGAGTGAGGTGAGGTGAGGTGAGTGAGTGGGTGAGGTGAGGTGAGTGAGTGAGGTGAGTGAGTGAGGTGAGTGAGTGAGGTGAGTGGAGTGAGGTGAGTGAGTGAGGTGAGTGAGTGAGTGAGGTGAGTGAGTGAGGTGAGTGAGCGAGTGAGGTGAGTGAGGTAGGTGAGTGACTGAGGTGAGGTGAGTGAGTGAGTGTGAGGTGAGTGAGGTGAGTGAGTGAGTGTGAGGTGAGTGAGTGTGAGGTGAGTGAGGTAGGTGAGTGAGCTGAGTGAATGAGGTGAGGTGAGTGAGAGGTGAGTGAGTGAGGTGAGTGAGTGTGAGGTGAATGAGGTGTGTGAGGTGAGTGAGTGAGTGAGTGAGGTGGGTGAGTGAGTGAGGTGAGTGGGTGAGGTGAGTTGAGTGAGGTGAGTGAGGGAGGTGAGTGAGGTGAGTGAGTGAGGTGAGTGAGGTGAGTGAGTGAGGCGAGTGAGGTGAGGTGAGTGAGTGGAGTGAGTGAGGTGAGTGAGGTGAGGTAGTGAGGTGAGGTGAGTGAGGTGAGAGAGTGAGGTGAGTGAGTGAGGTGAGTGAGTGAGGTGAGTGAGTGAGGTGAGTGAGTGAGGTGAGTGAGTGAGGTGAGTGAGTGAGGTGAGTGAGTGAGGTGAGTGAGTGAGGTGAGTGAGGTGAGGTGAGTGAGTGAGTGGGTGAGGTGAGTGAGGTGAGGTGAGTGAGGTGAGGTGAGTGAGTGAGTGGGTGAGGTGAGTGAGGTGAGTGAGTGGGTGAGGTGAGTGAGGTGAGTGAGTGAGGTGAGTGGAGTGAGTGAGGTGAATGAGTGAGGTGAGTGAGTGAGTGAGGTGAGTGAGGTGAGTGAGTGAGGTGAGTGAGGTGAGTCAGGTGAGTGAGGGAGGTGAGGTGAGTGAGTGGGTGAGGTGAGTGAGTGAGGTGAGTGAGGTGAGGTGAGTGAGTGGGTGAGGTGAGTGAGTGAGGTGAGTGAGGTGAGTGAGTGAGGTGAGTGAGTGAGGTGAGGTGAGTGAGTGGGTGAGGTGAGTGAGGTGAGGTGAGTGAGGTGAGTGAGTGAGGTGAGTGAGGTGAGTGAGGTGAGTGAGGTGAGGTGAGTGAGTGAGGTGAGTGAGGTGAGTGAGGTGAGTGAGGTGAGTGAGTGAGGTGAGGTGAGTGAGTGGGTGAGGTGAGTGAGGTGAGGTGAGTGAGGTGAGTGAGTGAGGTGAGTGAGGTGAGTGAGGGAGGTGGGTGAGGTGAGTGAGGTGAGGTGAGTGAGCGGGTGAGGTGAGTGAGGTGAGTGAGTGGGTGAGGTGAGTGAGTGAGTGAGGTGAGTGAGGTGAGGTGAGGTGAGTGAGGTGAGTGGGTGAGGTGAGTGAGGTGAGGTGAGTGAGTGAGGTGAGTGAGTGAGGTGAGTGAGGTGAGTGAGTGAGGTGGTGAGTGAGTGAGTGAGGTGAGTGAGTAGGGTGAGTGAGTGAGGTGAGTGAGGTGAGTGAGTGAGGTGAGTGAGTGAGTGAGGTGAGTGAGGTGAGTGAGTGTGAGGTGAGTGAGGTGAGTGAGGTGGTGAGTGAGTGAGGTGAGTGAGTGAGGTGAGTGAGGTGAGGTGAGCGAGGTGAGGTGAGTGAGTGAGGTGAGTGAGGGAGGTGAGTGAGGTGAGGTGAGCGAGGTGAGGTGAGTGAGGTGAGTGAGCGAGGTGAGTGAGGTGAGGTGAGTGATGTGAGGTGGTGAGGTGAGTGAGTGAGGTGAGTGAGTGAGGTGAGTGAGTGTGAGGTGAGTGAGGTGGTGAGCGAGTGAGGTGAGAGAGGTGAGTGAGTGAGGTGAGTGAGTGGTGAGGTGAGTGAGTGAGTGAGTGAGGTGAGTGAGTGAGGTGAGTGAGTGAGGTGAGTGCGTGAGGTGAGTGAGTGAGTGAGTGAGGTGAGGGAGTGAGGTGAGCGAAGTGAGTGAGCGAGGTGAGTGAGCGAGTGAGGTAGGTGAGTGACTGAGGTGAGGTGAGTGAGGTGAGTGAGTGAGGTGAGTGAGTGAGGTGAGTGAGGTGAGTGTGAGGTGAGTGAGTGAGTGTGAGGTGAGTGTGAGGTGAGTGAGTGTGAGGTGAGTGAGGTAGGTGAGTGAGTGAGGTGAGTGAGTGAGGTGAGTGTGAGGTGAGTGAGTGAGGTGGTGAGTGAGTGAGGTGAGAGAGGTGAGTGAGTGAGGTGAGTGAGTGTGAGTGAGTGAGTGAGTTGAGAGAGGTGAGTGAGAGAGGTGAGTGAGAGAGGTGAGTGAGTGAGGTGAGTGAGTGAGTGAGTGAGGTGAGTGAGTGAGTGAGTGAGGTGAGTGCGTGAGGTGAGTGCGTGAGGTGAGTGAGTGGGTGGGTGAGTGAGGTGAGTGAGGTGAGTGAGCGAGGTGAGTGAGCGAGTGAGGTGAGTGAGGTAGGTGAGTGACTGAGGTGAGGTGAGTGAGTGAGTGAGGTGAGTGAGCGAGTGTGAGGTGAGTGAGGTGAGTGAGTGAGTGTGAGGTGAGTGAGTGTGAGGTGAGTGAGGTAGGTGAGTGAGTGAGGTGAGTGAGAGGTGAGTGAGTGAGGTGAGTGAGTGTGAGGTGAATGAGGTGTGAGTGAGGTGAGTGAGGTGAGTGAGTGAGGTGGGTGAGTGAGTGAGGTGAGTGGGTGAGGTGAGGTGAGTGAGGGAGGTGAGTGAGGGAGGTGAGCGAGGTGAGGTGAGTGAGTGAGGTGAGTGAGGTGAGGTGAGTGAGGTGAGGTAGTGAGGTGAGGTGAGTGAGTGAGGTGAGTGAGGTGAGTGAGTAGGGTGAGTGAGTGAGGTGAGTGAGGTGAGCGAGGTGAGGTGAGCGAGGTGAGGTGAGCGAAGTGAGGTGAGTGAGGTGAGTGAGGTGAGGTGAGGTGAGTGAGTGGGTGAAGTGAGTGAGGTGAGTGAGTGAGGTGAGGTGAGTGAGGTGAGTGAGTGGGTGAGGTGAGTGAGTGGGTGAGGTGAGTGAGTGAGGTGAGTGAGTGAGGTGAGTGGAGTGAGTGAGGTGGTGAGTGAGTGAGGTGAGTGAGGTGAGTGAGTGAGTGAGGTGAGTGAGTGAGGTGAGTGAGTGAGGTGAGAGAGTGAGGTGAGAGAGTGAGGTGAGTGAGTGAGGTGAGAGAGTGAGGTGAGTGAGTGAGGTGAGGTGAGTGAGGTGAGTGAGTGAGTGGGTGAGGTGAGTGAGGTGAGGTGAGTGGGTGAGGTGAGTGAGGTGAGTGAGTGAGGTGAGTGAGTGAGGTGAGTGAGTGAGGTGAGTGGAGTGAGTGAGGTGAGTGAGTGAGGTGAGTGAGTGAGGTGAGTGAGTGAGGTGAGTGAGTGAGGTGAGTGAGTGAGGTGAGTGAGTGAGGTAGGTGAGTGACTGAGGTGAGGTGAGTGAGTGAGGTGAGTGAGTGAGTGTGAGGTGAGTGAGGTGAGTGTGAGGTGAGTGAGTGAGTGTGAGGTGAGTGAGTGTGAGGTGAGTGAGGTGAGTGAGGTGAGTGAGGTAGGTGAGTGAGGTGAGTGAATGAGGTGAGGTGAGTGAGAGTTGAGTGAGTGAGGTGAGTGAGTGTGAGGTGAATGAGGTGTGAGTGAGGTGAGTGAGTGAGGTGAGGTGAGCGAGGTGAGTGAGTGAGGTGAGGTAGTGAGGTGAGGTGAGTGAGTGAGCTGAGTGAGGTGAGTGAGTGAGGTGAGTGAGTGAGGTGAGCGAGGTCAGGTGAGTGAGCGAGGTGAGTGAGTGAGGTGAGTGAGGTGAGTGAGTGAGGTGAGTGAGGGAGGTGAGTGAGGTGAGTCAGGTGAGTGAGGTGAGGTGAGCGAGGTGAGCTGAGTGAGTGGGTGAAGTGAGTGAGGTGAGTGAGTGAGGTGAGGTGAGTGAGGTGAGGTGAGTGAGTGAGGTGAGTGAGTGAGGTGAGGTGAGGTGAGTGAGTGGGTGAGGTGAGTGAGTGAGTGAGGTGAGTGAGTGAGGTGAGTGGAGTGAGGTGAGTGAGTGAGGTGGTGAGTGAGGTGGTGAGTGAGGTGAGTGAGTGAGGTGAGTGAGTGAGGTGAGTGAGTGAGGTGAGTGAGTGAGGTGAGTGAGTGAGGTGAGTGAGGTGAGGTGAGTGAGTGAGTGGGTGAGGTGAGTGAGGTGAGGTGAGGTGAGTGAGGTGAGGTGAGTGAGTGAGTGGGTGAGGTGAGTGAGGTGAGGTGAGTGAGTGGGTGAGGTGAGTGAGGTGAGTGAGTGAGGTGAGTGGAGTGAGTGAGGTGAATGAGTGAGGTGAGTGAGCGAGTGAGGTGAGTGAGTGAGGTGAGTGAGGTGAGTGAGTGAGTGTGAGGTGAGTGAGTGAGTGTGAGGTGAGTGAGTGAGGTGAGTGAGTGTGAGGTGAGTGAGTGAGGTGGTGAGTGAGTGAGGTGAGTGAGTGAGGTGAGTGAGGTGAGAGAGGTGAGTGAGAGAGGTGAGTGAGAGAGGTGAGTGAGTGAGGTGAGTGAGTGAGGTGAGTGAGTGAGTGAGGTGAGTGAGTGAGTGAGTGAGGTGAGTGCGTGAGGTGAGTGCGTGAGGTGAGTGAGTGGGTGAGTGAGTGAGGTGAGTGAGTGAGTGAGGTGAGTGAGGTGAGTGAGGTGAGTGAGTGAGGTGAGGGAGTGAGGTGAGCGAGGTGAGTGAGTGAGGTGAGTGGGTGAGGTGAGGTGAGTGAGGGAGGTGAGTGAGTGAGGTGAGTGAGGTGAGTGAGTGAGGTGAGTGAGGTGAGGTGAGCGAGGTGAGTGAGTGAGGTGAGGTAGTGAGGTGAGGTGAGTGAGGTGAGTGAGTGAGCTGAGTGAGGTGAGTGAGGTGAGTGAGTGAGGTGAGTGAGTGAGGTGAGTGAGTGAGGTGAGCGAGGTCAGGTGAGTGAGCGAGGTGAGTGAGTGAGGTGAGTGAGTGAGGTGAGTGAGGTGAGTGAGGTGAGTGAGGTGAGGTGAGCGAGTGAAGTGAGTGAGGTGAGTGAGTGTGGTGAGGTGAGGTGAGTGAGGTGAGGTGAGTGAGTGGGTGAGGTGAGTGAGTGAGGTGAGTGAGTGAGGTGAGGTGAGTGAGTGGGTGAGGTGAGTGAGTGAGTGAGGTGAGTGAGTGAGGTGAGTGGAGTGAGTGAGGTGAGGAGTGAGGTGAGTGAGTGAGGTGAGTGAGTGAGGTGAGTGAGTGAGGTGAGTGAGTGAGGTGAGTGAGTGAGGTGAGTGAATGAGGTGAGTGAGAGGTGAGTGAGTGAGGTGAGTGAGTGTGAGGTGAATGAGGTGTGTGAGGTGAGTGAGTGAGGTGAGTGAGTGAGGTGGGTGAGTGAGTGAGGTGAGTGGGTGAGTGAGGTGAGTGAGGTGAGTGAGGGAGGTGAGTGAGGTGAGTGAGTGAGGTGAGTGAGGTGAGGTGAGCGAGGTGAGTGAGTGAGGTGAGGTGGTGAGGTGAGTGAGTGAGGTGAGTGAGTGAGGTGAGTGAGGTGAGTGAGTGGGTGAGGTGAGTGAGTGAGGTGAGTGGAGTGAGTGAGGTGAATGAGTGAGGTGAGTGAGTGAGTGAGGTGAGTGAGAGAGGTGAGTGAGAGAGGTGAGTGAGTGTGAGTGAGTGAGTGAGGTGAGTGAGGTGAGTGAGTGAGGTGAGTGAGTGAGTGAGGTGAGTGAGTGAGTGAGGTGAGTGAGTGTGAGGTGAGTGAGGTGAGTGAGTGAGGTGAGTGAGTGAGGTAGTGAGGTGAGTGAGGTGAGTGAGTGAGGTGAGTGAGTGAGGTGAGTGAGTGAGTGAGTGAGGTGAGTGAGTGAGGTGAGTGAGTGTGAGTGAGTGAGTGAGTGAGGTGAGTGAGGTGAGGTGAGTGAGTGAGGTGAGGTGAGGTGAGGTGAGCGAGGTGAGGTGAGCGAGGTGAGGTGAGTGAGTGAGGTGAGTGAGGTGAGTGAGTGAGGTGAGTGAGGTGAGTGAGTGAGGTGAGTGAGGTGAGTGAGGTCAGTCAGGTGAGTGAGGTGAGCGAGGTGAGGTGAGTGAGTGGGTGAAGTGAGTGAGGTGAGTGAGTGAGGTGAGGTGAGGTGAGTGAGTGGGTGAGGTGAGGTGAGTGAGTGAGGTGAGTGAGTGAGGTGAGTGAGTGAGGTGAGTGGAGTGAGGTGAGTGAGTGAGGTGAGTGAGTGAGTGAGGTGAGTGAGTGAGGTGAGTGAGCGAGTGAGGTGAGTGAGGTAGGTGAGTGACTGAGGTGAGGTGAGTGAGTGAGTGAGTGTGAGGTGAGTGAGGTGAGTGAGTGAGTGTGAGGTGAGTGAGTGTGAGGTGAGTGAGGTAGGTGAGTGAGTGAGCTGAGTGAATGAGGTGAGGTGAGTGAGAGGTGAGTGAGTGAGGTGAGTGAGTGTGAGGTGAATGAGGTGTGTGAGGTGAGTGAGTGAGTGAGTGAGGTGGGTGAGTGAGTGAGGTGAGTGGGTGAGGTGAGTTGAGTGAGGTGAGTGAGGGAGGTGAGTGAGGTGAGTGAGTGAGGTGAGTGAGGTGAGTGAGGTGAGTGAGTGAGACGAGTGAGTGAGGTGAGTGAGGTGAGGTGAGTGAGTGGAGTGAGTGAGGTGAGTGAGGTGAGGTAGTGAGGTGAGGTGAGTGAGGTGAGTGAGTGAGCTGAGTGAGGTGAGTGAGGTGAGTGAGTAGGGTGAGTGAGTGAGGTGAGTGAGTGAGGTGAGCGAGGTCAGGTGAGTGAGCGAGGTGAGTGAGTGAGGTGAGTGAGTGAGGTGAGTGAGGTGAGTGAGGGAGGTGAGTGAGGTGAGTCAGGTGAGTGAGGTGAGGTGAGCGAGGTGAGGTGAGTGAGTGGGTGAAGTGAGTGAGGTGAGTGAGTGAGGTGAGGTGAGTGAGGTGAGGTGAGTGGGTGAGGTGAGTGAGTGAGGTGAGTGAGTGAGGTGAGGTGAGTGAGTGGGTGAGGTGAGTGAGTGAGTGAGGTGAGTGAGTGAGGTGAGTGGAGTGAGGTGAGTGAGTGAGGTGGTGAGTGAGTGAGGTGAGTGAGGTGAGTGAGTGAGGTGAGTGAGTGAGGTGAGTGAGTGAGGTGAGTGAGTGAGGTGAGTGAGTGAGGTGAGTGAGTGAGGTGAGTGAGGTGAGGTGAGTGAGGTGAGGTGAGGTGAGTGAGTGAGTGGGTGAGGTGAGTGAGGTGAGGTGAGTGAGTGGGTGAGGTGAGTGAGGTGAGTGAGTGAGGTGAGTGAGTGAGGTGAGTGGAGTGAGTGAGGTGAATGAGTGAGGTGAGTGAGTGAGTGAGGTGAGTGAGGTGAGTGAGTGAGGTGAGTGAGGTGAGTGAGGTGAGGTGAGGTGAGTGAGGTGAGTGAGTGAGTGGGTGAGGTGAGTGAGGTGAGGTGAGTGAGTGGGTGAGGTGAGTGAGTGAGGTGAGTGAGTGAGGTGAGTGAGCGAGTGAGGTGAGTGAGGTAGGTGAGTGACTGAGGTGAGGTGAGTGAGTGAGTGAGTGTGAGGTGAGTGAGTGAGTGTGAGGTGAGTGAGTGTGAGGTGAGTGAGGTAGGTGAGTGAGTGAGCTGAGTGAATGAGGTGAGGTGAGTGAGAGGTGAGTGAGTGAGGTGAGTGAGTGTGAGGTGAATGAGGTGTGTGAGGTGAGTGAGTGAGTGAGTGAGGTGGGTGAGTGAGTGAGGTGAGTGGGTGAGGTGAGTTGAGTGAGGTGAGTGAGGGAGGTGAGTGAGGTGAGTGAGTGAGGTGAGTGAGGTGAGTGAGGTGAGTGAGTGAGGCGAGTGAGTGAGGTGAGTGAGGTGAGGTGAGTGAGTGGAGTGAGTGAGGTGAGTGAGGTGAGGTAGTGAGGTGAGGTGAGTGAGGTGAGTGAGTGAGCTGAGTGAGGTGAGTGAGGTGAGTGAGTAGGGTGAGTGAGTGAGGTGAGTGAGTGAGGTGAGCGAGGTCAGGTGAGTGAGCGAGGTGAGTGAGTGAGGTGAGTGAGTGAGGTGAGTGAGGTGAGTGAGGGAGGTGAGTGAGGTGAGTCAGGTGAGTGAGGTGAGGTGAGCGAGGTGAGGTGAGTGAGTGGGTGAAGTGAGTGAGGTGAGTGAGTGAGGTGAGGTGAGTGAGGTGAGGTGAGTGGGTGAGGTGAGTGAGTGAGGTGAGTGAGTGAGGTGAGGTGAGTGAGTGGGTGAGGTGAGTGAGTGAGTGAGGTGAGTGAGTGAGGTGAGTGGAGTGAGGTGAGTGAGTGAGGTGGTGAGTGAGTGAGGTGAGTGAGTGAGGTGAGTGAGGTGAGTGAGTGAGGTGAGTGAGTGAGGTGAGTGAGTGAGGTGAGTGAGTGAGGTGAGTGAGTGAGGTGAGTGAGGTGAGGTGAGTGAGGTGAGGTGAGTGAGTGAGTGGGTGAGGTGAGTGAGGTGAGGTGAGTGAGTGG
Organism: Somniosus microcephalus; assembly: GCF_052327205.1. Lineage (NCBI taxonomy): Eukaryota > Metazoa > Chordata > Chondrichthyes > Squaliformes > Somniosidae > Somniosus > Somniosus microcephalus. The sequence continues at coordinate 42,762,289 of NC_141013.1, forward strand.
GTGAGGTGAGTGAGGTGAGTGAGTGAGGTGAGTGAGTGAGGTGAGTGAGTGAGGTGAGTGGAGTGAGTGAGGTGAATGAGTGAGGTGAGTGAGTGAGTGAGGTGAGTGAGGTGAGTGAGTGAGGTGAGTGAGGTGAGTGAGGTGAGGTGAGGTGAGTGAGGTGAGTGAGTGAGTGGGTGAGGTGAGTGAGGTGAGGTGAGTGAGTGGGTGAGGTGAGTGAGGTGAGTGAGTGAGGTGAGTGAGTGAGGTGAGTGAGTGAGGTGAGTGGAGTGAGTGAGGTGAATGAGTGAGGTGAGTGAGTGAGTGAGGTGAGTGAGTGAGGTGAGTCAGGTGAGTCAGGTGAGTGAGGGTGAGGTGAGTGAGTGGGTGAGGTGAGTGAGTGAGGTGAGTGAGTGAGGTGAGTGAGGTGAGGTGAGTGAGTGGGTGAGGTGAGTGAGTGAGGTGAGTGAGTGAGGTGAGTGAGTGAGGTGAGGTGAGTGAGTGGGTGAGGTGAGTGAGGTGAGGTGAGTGAGTGAGGTGAGGTGAGTGAGGTGAGTGAGTGAGGTGAGTGAGGTGAGTGAGTGAGGTGGGTGAGGTGAGTGAGGTGAGGTGAGTGAGCGGGTGAGGTGAGTGAGGTGAGTGAGTGGGTGAGGTGAGTGAGTGAGGTGAGTGAGGTGAGGTGGGTGAGGTGAGTGAGTGGGTGAAGTGAGTGAGTGGGTGAGGTGAGTGAGTGGGTGAGGTGAGTGAGGTGTGAGTGAGTGAGGTGAGTGGAGTGAGTGAGGTGAGTGAGTGAGGTGAGTGAGGTGAGTGAGTGAGGTGGTGAGTGAGTGAGTGAGGTGAGTGAGTGAGGTGAGTGAGTAGGGTGAGTGAGTGAGGTGAGTGAGGTGTGAGTGAGGTGAGTGAGTGAGGTGAGTGAGTGAGTGAGGTGAGTGAGGTGAGTGAGTGTGAGGTGAGTGAGGTGAGTGAGGTGGTGAGTGAGTGAGTGAGGTGAGTGAGGTGAGTGAGGTGAGTGAGGTGAGGTGAGCGAGGTGAGGTGAGTGAGTGAGGTGAGTGAGGGAGGTGAGTGAGGTGAGGTGAGCGAGGTGAGGTGAGTGAGCGAGGTGAGTGAGGTGAGGTGAGTGATGTGAGGTAAGTGAGGTGAGTGAGTGAGGTGAGTGAGTGAGGTGAGTGAGTGAGGTGAGTGAGTGTGAGGTGAGTGAGGTGGTGAGTGAGTGAGGTGAGAGAGGTGAGTGAGTGAGGTGAGTGAGTGGTGAGGTGAGTGAGTGAGTGAGTGAGGTGAGTGAGTGAGTGAGTGAGGTGAGTGAGTGAGGTGAGTGCGTGAGGTGAGTGAGTGAGTGAGTGAGGTGAGGGAGTGAGGTGAGCGAAGTGAGTGAGCGAGGTGAGTGAGCGAGTGAGGTAGGTGAGTGACTGAGGTGAGGTGAGTGAGGTGAGTGAGGTGAGGTGAGTGAGTGAGGTGAGTGTGAGGTGAGTGAGGTGAGTGAGTGTGAGGTGAGTGAGTGAGTGAGTGTGAGGTGAGTGAGTGTGAGGTGAGTGAGGTAGGTGAGGTAGGTGAGTGAGTGAGGTGAGTGAGTGAGGTGAGTGTGAGGTGAGTGAGTGAGGTGGTGAGTGAGTGAGGTGAGTGAGGTGAGTGAGGTCAGTCAGGTGAGTGAGGTGAGCGAGGTGAGGTGAGTGAGTGGGTGAAGTGAGTGAGGTGAGTGAGTGAGGTGAGGTGAGGTGAGTGAGTGGGTGAGGTGAGGTGAGTGAGTGGGTGAGGTGAGTGAGTGAGGTGAGTGAGTGAGGTGAGTGAGTGAGGTGAGTGGAGTGAGGTGAGTGAGTGAGGTGAGTGAGTGAGTGAGGTGAGTGAGTGAGCGAGTGAGGGTGAGCGAGTGAGGTGAGTGAGGTAGGTGAGTGACTGAGGTGAGGTGAGTGAGTGAGTGAGTGTGAGGTGAGTGAGGTGAGTGAGTGAGTGTGAGGTGAGTGAGTGTGAGGTGAGTGAGGTAGGTGAGTGAGTGAGCTGAGTGAATGAGGTGAGGTGAGTGAGAGGTGAGTGAGTGAGGTGAGTGAGTGTGAGGTGAATGAGGTGTGTGAGGTGAGTGAGTGAGTGAGTGAGGTGGGTGAGTGAGTGAGGTGAGTGGGTGAGGTGAGTTGAGTGAGGTGAGTGAGGGAGGTGAGTGAGGTGAGTGAGTGAGGTGAGTGAGGTGAGTGAGTGAGGCGAGTGAGGTGAGTGAGTGAGGTGAGTGAGGTGAGGTGAGCGTGGTGAGTGAGTGAGGTGAGTGAGGTGAGGTAGTGAGGTGAGGTGAGTGAGTGAGCTGAGTGAGGTGAGTGAGGTGAGTGAGTAGGGTGAGTGAGTGAGGTGAGCGAGGTCAGGTGAGTGAGCGAGGTGAGTGAGTGAGGTGAGTGAGTGAGGTGAGTGAGGTGAGTGAGGGAGGTGAGTGAGGTGAGTCAGGTGAGTGAGGTGAGGTGAGCGAGGTGAGGTGAGTGAGTGGGTGAAGTGAGTGAGGTGAGTGAGTGAGGTGAGGTGAGTGAGGTGAGTGGGTGAGGTGAGTGAGTGAGGTGAGGTGAGTGAGTGGGTGAGGTGAGTGAGTGAGTGAGGTGAGTGAGTGAGGTGAGTGGAGTGAGGTGAGTGAGTGAGGTGGTGAGTGAGTGAGGTGAGTGAGTGAGGTGAGTGAGTGAGGTGAGTGAGTGAGGTGAGTGAGTGAGGTGAGTGAGTGAGGTGAGTGAGTGAGGTGAGTGAGGTGAGTGAGGTGAGGTGAGTGAGGTGAGGTGAGGTGAGTGAGTGAGTGGGTGAGGTGAGTGAGGTGAGGTGAGTGAGTGGGTGAGGTGAGTGAGGTGAGTGAGTGAGGTGAGTGAGTGAGGTGAGTGGAGTGAGTGAGGTGAGTGAGTGAGTGAGGTGAGTGAGGTGAGTGAGTGAGGTGAGTCAGGTGAGTCAGGTGAGTGAGGGTGAGGTGAGTGAGTGGGTGAGGTGAGTGAGTGAGGTGAGTGAGTGAGGTGAGTGAGGTGAGGTGAGTGAGTGGGTGAGGTGAGTGAGTGAGGTGAGTGAGTGAGGTGAGTGAGTGAGGTGAGGTGAGTGAGTGGGTGAGGTGAGTGAGGTGAGGTGAGTGAGTGAGGTGAGTGAGGTGAGTGAGGTAGGTGAGTGAGGTGAGTGAGTGAGGTGAGTGAGGGAGGTGGGTGAGGTGAGTGAGGTGAGGTGAGTGAGCGGGTGAGGTGAGTGAGGTGAGTGAGTGGGTGAGGTGAGTGAGTGAGGTGAGTGAGGTGAGGTGGGTGAGGTGAGTGAGTGGGTGAGGTGAGTGAGTGGGTGAGGTGAGTGAGTGGGTGAGGTGAGTGAGGTGTGAGTGAGTGAGGTGAGTGGAGTGAGTGAGGTGAGTGAGTGAGGTGAGTGAGGTGAGTGAGTGAGGTGGTGAGTGAGTGAGTGAGGTGAGTGAGTGAGGTGAGTGAGTGAGGTGAGTGAGTAGGGTGAGTGAGTGAGGTGAGTGAGGTGTGAGTGAGGTGAGTGAGTGAGGTGAGTGAGTGAGTGAGGTGAGTGAGGTGAGTGAGTGTGAGGTGAGTGAGGTGAGTGAGGTGGTGAGTGAGTGAGGTGAGTGAGTGAGGTGAGTGAGGTGAGTGAGGTGAGGTGAGCGAGGTGAGGTGAGTGAGTGAGGTGAGTGAGTGAGGTGAGTGAGGTGAGTGAGGGAGGTGAGTGAGGTGAGGTGAGCGAGGTGAGTGAAGTGAGTGAGCGAGGTGAGTGAGGTGAGGTGAGTGATGTGAGGTAAGTGAGGTGAGTGAGTGAGGTGAGTGAGTGAGGTGAGTGAGTGTGAGGTGAGTGAGGTGGTGAGTGAGTGAGGTGAGAGAGGTGAGTGAGTGAGGTGAGTGAGTGGTGAGGTGAGTGAGTGAGTGAGGTGAGTGAGTGAGTGAGTGAGGTGAGTGAGTGAGGTGAGTGCGTGAGGTGAGTGAGTGAGTGAGGTGAGGGAGTGAGGTGAGCGAAGTGAGTGAGCGAGGTGAGTGAGCGAGTGAGGTAGGTGAGTGACTGAGGTGAGGTGAGTGAGGTGAGTGAGTGAGGTGAGTGAGTGAGGTGAGTGTGAGGTGAGTGAGGTGAGTGAGTGTGAGGTGAGTGAGTGAGTGAGTGTGAGGTGAGTGAGTGTGAGGTAGGTGAGGTAGGTGAGTGAGTGAGGTGAGTGAGTGAGGTGAGTGTGAGGTGAGTGAGTGAGGTGGTGAGTGAGTGAGGTGAGAGAGGTGAGTGAGTGAGGTGAGTGAGTGAGGTGAGTGAGTGTGAGTGAGTGAGTGAGTTGAGAGAGGTGAGTGAGTGAGGTGAGTGAGTGAGTGAGTGAGGTGAGTGAGGTGAGTGAGTGAGTGAGTGAGGTGAGTGCGTGAGGTGAGTGAGTGGGTGGGTGAGTGAGTGAGGTGAGTGAGGTGAGTGAGTGAGGTGAGGGAGTGAGGTGAGCGAGGTGAGTGAGCGAGGTGAGTGAGCGAGTGAGGTGAGTGAGGTAGGTGAGTGACTGAGGTGAGGTGAGTGAGTGAGTGAGGTGAGTGAGTGAGTGTGAGGTGAGTGAGTGTGAGGTGAGTGAGGTAGGTGAGTGAGTGAGGTGAGTGAGAGGTGAGTGAGTGAGGTGAGTGAGTGTGAGGTGAATGAGGTGTGAGTGAGGTGAGTGAGGTGAGTGAGTGAGTGAGTGAGGTGGGTGAGTGAGTGAGGTGAGTGGGTGAGGTGAGGTGAGGTGAGTGAGGGAGGTGAGTGAGGTGAGTGAGGTGAGTGAGTGAGGTGAGCGAGGTGAGGTGAGCGAGGTGAGGTGAGTGAGTGAGGTGAGTGAGGTGAGGTGAGTGAGGTGAGGTAGTGAGGTGAGGTGAGTGAGGTGAGGTAGTGAGGTGAGGTGAGTGAGTGAGCTGAGTGAGGTGAGTGAGTAGGGTGAGTGAGTGAGGTGAGTGAGGTGAGGTGAGCGAGGTGAGGTGAGTGAGTGAGGTGAGTGAGGTGAGTCAGGTGAGTGAGGTGAGTGAGTGGGTGAAGTGAGTGAGGTGAGAGAGTGAGGTGAGGTGAGTGAGTGGGTGAGGTGAGGTGAGTGAGTGGGTGAGGTGAGTGAGGTGAGTGAGTGAGGTGAGTGAGTGAGGTGAGTGAGTGAGTGAGTGAGGTGGGTGAGTGAGTGAGGTGAGTGGGTGAGGTGAGGTGAGTGAGGTGAGTGAGGGAGGTGAGTGAGTGAGGTGAGTGAGGTGAGTGAGGTGAGGTGAGCGAGGTGAGTGAGTGAGGTGAGTGAGGTGAGGTAGTGAGGTGAGGTGAGTGAGGTGAGTGAGTGAGCTGAGTGAGGTGAGTGAGTGAGGTGAGTGAGTGAGGTGAGTGAGTGAGGTGAGCGAGGTCAGGTGAGTGAGCGAGGTGAGTGAGTGAGGTGAGTGAGGTGAGTGAGTGAGGTGAGTGAGGTGAGTGAGGTGAGTCAGGTGAGTGAGGTGAGTGAGGTGAGGTGAGCGAGTGAAGTGAGTGAGGTGAGTGAGTGTGGTGAGGTGAGGTGAGTGAGGTGAGGTGAGTGAGTGGGTGAGGTGAGTGAGTGAGGTGAGTGAGTGAGGTGAGGTGAGTGAGTGGGTGAGGTGAGTGAGTGAGTGAGGTGAGTGAGTGAGGTGAGTGGAGTGAGTGAGGTGAGGAGTGAGGTGAGTGAGTGAGGTGAGTGAGTGAGGTGAGTGAGTGAGGTGAGTGAGTGAGGTGAGTGAATGAGGTGAGGTGAGTGAGTGAGGTGAGTGAGTGTGAGGTGAATGAGGTGTGTGAGGTGAGTGAGTGAGTGAGTGAGGTGGGTGAGTGAGTGAGGTGAGTGGGTGAGGTGAGGTGAGTGAGGGAGGTGAGTGAGGTGAGTGAGTGAGGTGAGGTGAGCAAGGTGAGGTGAGTGAGTGAGGTGAGGTAGTGAGGTGAGGTGAGTGAGTGAGGTGAGTGAGTGAGGTGAGTGAGGTGAGGTGAGTGAGTGGGTGAGGTGAGTGAGTGAGGTGAGTGAGTGAGGTGAGTGGAGTGAGTGAGGTGAATGAGTGAGGTGAGTGAGTGAGGTGAGTGAGAGAGGTGAGTGAGGTGAGTGAGGTGAGTGAGGTGAGTGAGTGTGAGTGAGTGAGGTGAGTGAGTGAGTGAGGTGAGTGAGGTGAGTGAGGTGAGTGAGAGAGTGAGTGAGGTGAGTGAGTGTGAGGTGAGTGAGGTGAGTGAGTGAGGTGAGTGAGTGAGGTAGTGAGGTGAGTGAGTGAGTGAGGTGAGTGAGTGAGGTGAGTGAGTGAGTGAGTGAGGTGAGTGAGTGAGGTGAGTGAGTGTGAGTGAGTGAGGTGAGTGAGTGAGGTGAGGTGAGTGAGGTGAGTGAGTGAGGTGAGTGAGTGAGTTGAGTGAGGTGAGTGAGTGAGGTGAGTGAGGTGAGTGAGTGAGGTGAGTGAGTGAGGTGAGTGAGTGAGGTGAGTCAGGTGAGTGAGGGAGGTGAGTGAGGTGAGGTGAGTGAGTGGGTGAGGTGAGTGAGGTGAGTGAGTGAGGTGAGTGAGGTGAGGTGAGTGAGTGGGTGAGGTGAGTGAGGTGAGTGAGTGAGGTGAGTGAGGTGAGTGAGGTGAGGTGAGTGAGTGGGTGAGGTGAGTGAGGTGAGTGAGGTGAGTGAGGTGAGTGAGGGAGGTGGGTGAGGTGAGTGAGGTGAGGTGAGTGAGTGGGTGAGGTGAGTGAGGTGAGTGAGTGAGGTGAGTGAGGTGAGTGAGTGGGTGAGGTGAGTGAGTGAGGTGAGTGAGTGAGGTGAGTGAGTGAGGTGAGTGAGTGAGGTGAGTGACGTGAGTGAGGTGAGGTGAGTGAGTGGGTGAGGTGAGTGAGGTGAGTGAGTGAGGTGAGTGAGTGAGTGAGGTGAGTGAGGTGAGTGAGTGAGGTGAGGTGAGTGAGGTGAGGTGAGTGAGTGAGTGGGTGAGGTGAGTGAGGTGAGGTGAGTGAGTGGGTGAGGTGAGTGAGGTGAGTGAGTGAGGTGAGTGAGTGAGGTGAGTGAGTGAGGTGAGTGGAGTGAGTGAGGTGAGTGAGTGAGGTGAGTGAGTGAGGTGAGTGAGGTGAGTGAGGTGAGTGAGTGAGGTGAGTGAGTGAGTGAGGTGAGTGAGTGTGAGTGAGTGAGGTGAGTGAGTGAGTGTGAGGTGAGTGAGTGAGGTGAGTGAGTGAGGTGAGTGAGGTGAGTGAGGTGAGTGACTGAGTGAGGTGAGTGAGTGAGGTGAGTGAGGTGGGTGAGTGAGTGAGGTGAGTGAGTGAGGTGAGTGAGTGAGGTGAGTGAGTGTGAGGTGAGTGAGTGAGGTGAGTGAGGTGAGTGAGTGTGAGGTGAGTGAGGTGAGTGAGGTGAGTGAGTGAGGTGAGTGAGTGAGTGAGGTGAGTGAGTGAGGTGAGTGAGTGAGGTGAGTGAGTGAGGTGAGTGTGAGTTGAGGGAGGTGAGTGAGTGAGGTGAGGTGAGTGAGTGAGGTGAGTGAGGTGAGTGAGTGAGGTGAGTGAGTGAGGTGAGTGAGTGAGGTGAGTGAGTGAGGTGAGTGAGTGAGGTGAGGTGAGTGAGGTGAGGTGAGTGAGGTGAGTGAGTGAGGTGAGGTGAGTGAGGTGAGTGAGATGAGTGAGTGAGGTGAGTGAGTGAGGTGAGTGAGTGAGGTGAGTGAGGTGAGTGAGGGAGGTGAGGTGAGTGTGGGTGAGGTGAGTGAGGTGAGTGAGTGAGGTGAGTGAGGTGAGGTGAGTGAGTGGGTGAGGTGAGTGAGGTGAGTGAGTGAGGTGAGTGAGGTGAGGGAGGTGAGGTGAGGTGGGTGAGGTGAGTGAGGTGAGTCAGGTGAGTGAGTGAGGTGAGTGAGGGAGGTGGGTGAGGTGAGGTGAGTGAGGTGAGGTGAGTGAGTGGGTGAGGTGAGTGAGTGAGGTGAGTGAGTGAGTGAGGTGAGTGAGTGAGGTGAGGTGAGTGAGTGAGGTGAGGTGAGTGAGGTGAGTGAGTGGGTGAGGTGAGTGAGTGAGGTGAGGTGAGTGAGTGGGTGAGGTGAGTGAGTGGGTGAGCTGAGTGAGGTGTGAGTGAGTGGGTGAGCTGAGTGAGGTGTGAGTGAGGTGAGTGAGGGGAGTGAGTGAGGTGAGTGAGGTGAGTGGAGTGAGTGAGGTGAGTGAGTGAGGTGGTGAGTGAGTGAGGTGAGTGAGTAGGGTGAGTGAGTGAGGTGAGTGAGTGAAGTGAGTGAAGTGAGTGAGGTGAGTGAGTGAGGTGAGTGAGGTGAGGTGAGTGAGGTGGTGAGTGAGGTGAGGTGAGCGAGGTGAGGTGAGTGAGGTGAGGTGAGTGATGTGAGGTAGTGAGGTGAGGTGAGTGAGGTGAGTGAGTGAGGTGCTGAGTGAGTGAGGTGAGAGAGGTGAGTGAGTGAGGTGAGTGAGTGAGGTGAGTGAGTGTGAGTGAGTGAGGTGAGTGAGTGAGGTGAGTGAGTGAGGTGAGTGAGGTGAGTGAGTGAGGTGAGGGAGTGAGGTGAGCGAGGTAGGTGAGCGAGGTGAGTGAGCGAGTGAGGTGAGTGAGGTAGGTGAGTGACTGAGGTGAGGTGAGTGAGGTGAGTGAGTGAGGTGAGTGAGGTGAGTGAGGTGAGTGAGTGAGGTGAGTGAGGTGAGTGAGTGAGGTGAGTGAGTGAGGTGAGTGAGGTGAGTGAGGTGAGTGAGTGAGTGAGGTGAGTGAGTGAGTGTGAGGTGAGTGTGAGGTGAGTGAGGTGAGTGAGGTGAGTGAGTGAGGTGAGTGAGGTGAGTGAGTGAGTGAGGTGAGTGAGTGAGTGAGTGAGTGTGAGGTGAGTGTGAGGTGAGTGAGGTGAGTGAGGTGAGTGAGTGAGGTGAGTGAGGTAGGTGAGTGAGTGAGGTGAGTGAGGTGAGTGAGTGAGGTGAGGGAGTGAGGTGAGCGAGGTGAGTGAGCGAGTGAGGTGAGTGAGGTAGGTGAGGTGAGTGAGTTGAGTGAGTGAGGTGAGTGAGGTGAGTGAGTGAGTGAGGTGAGTGAGTGAGTGTGAGGTGAGTGAGTGTGAGGTGAGTGAGGTGAGTGAGTGCGAGTGAGTGAGGTGAGTGAGGTAGGTGAGTGAGTGAGGTGAGTGAGTGAGTGAGGTGAGTGAGTGAGTGAGTGAGTGAGGTGGGTGAGGTGAGTGAGTGAGGTGAGTGAGGTGAGTGAGGTGAGGTGAGCGAGGTGAGGTGAGTGAGTGTGGTGAGTGAGGTGAGGTGAGTGAGGTGAGGTGAGTGAGGTGAGGTAGTGAGGTGAGTGAGGTGAGTGAGCTGAGTGAGTGAGGTGAGTGAGTGAGGTGAGTGAGTGAGGTGAGTGAGTAGGGTGAGTGAGTCAGGTGAGTGAGTCAGGTGAGTGAGGTGAGGTGAGTGAGGTGAGGTGAGCGAGGTGAGGTGAGTGAGGTGAGTGAGTGAGGTGAGTGAGGTGAGTGAGGGAGGTGAGTGAGGTGAGTCAGGTGAGTGAGGTGAGTGAGTAGGGTGAGTTAGTGAGGTGAGTGAGTGAGGTGAGTGAGTGAGGTGAGTGAGTGTGAGGTGAGTGTGAGGTGAGTGTGAGGTGGTGAGTGAGTGAGGTGAGAGAGGTGAGTGAGTGTGAGTGAGGTGAGTGAGTGAGGTGAGTGAGTGAGTGAGGTGAGTGAGTGAGGTGAGTGAGTGAGGTGAGTGAGTGAGGTGAGTGAGTGAGTGTGAGGTGAGTGAGTGAGTGAGTGAGGTGAGTGAGTGAGGTGAGTGAGTGAATGAGGTGAGTGAGTGTGAGTGAGGTGAGTGAGTGAGGTGGGTGAGTGAGGTGGGTGAGTGGGTGAGTGAGTGAGGTGAGTGAGGTGAGGTGAGCGAGGTGAGTGAGGTGAGCGAGGTGAGTGAGTGAGGTGAGTGAGCGAGGTGAGTGAGGGAGGTGAGTGAGGTGAGGGAGGTGAGTGAGGTGAGTGAGGTGAGGTGAGCGAGGTGAGGTGAGCGAGGTGAGTGAGTGTGGTGAGTGTGGTGAGTGAGGTGAGGTGAGTGAGTGAGGTGAGTGAGTAGGGTGAGTGAGTGAGGTGAGTGAGGTGAGTGAGAGGTGAGTGAGTGAGGTGAGTGAGTGAGTGTGAGGTGAGTGAGTGAGGTGAGTGAGGTGAGTGAGTGAGTGTGAGTGAGGTGAGTGAGTGTGAGGTGAATGAGGTGAGTGAGTGAGGTGAGTGAGTGAGTGAGTGAGGTGGGTGAGTGAGGTGAGTGAGGTGAGATGAGTGAGTGAGGTGAGTGAGGTGAGTGAGAGAGGTGAGTGAGTGAGGTGAGTCAGGTGAGTGGGTGAGGTGAGGTGAGTGAGGTGAGGTGAGTGAGGTGAGTGAGTGAGGTGAGTGAGGTGAGTGATGTGAGTGAGTGAGGTGAGTGAGTGAGGTGAGTGAGGGAGGTGAGTGAGGTGAGTGAGTGAGGTGAGTGAGGGAGGTGAGTGAGGTGAGTCAGCTGAGTGAGGTGAGGTGAGCGAGGTGAGGTGAGCGAGGTGAGGTGAGGTGAGTGAGGTGAGGTAGTGAGGTGAGGTGAGTGAGGTGAGTGAGTGTGGTGAGTGAGGTGAGTGAGGTGAGGTGAGTGATGTGAGGTAGTGAGGTGAGGTGAGTGAGTGAGGTGAGTAGGGTGAGTGAGTGAGGTGAGTGAGGTGAGTGAGGTGAGTGAGGTGGTGAGTGAGTGAGGTGAGTGAGGTGAGTGAGTGAGGTGAGTGAGTGAGGTGAGTGAGTGAGGTGAGTGAGTGAGGTGAGGGAGTGAGGTGAGGGAGTGAGGTGAGCGAGGTGAGTGAGCGAGTGAGGTGAGTGAGGTAGGTGAGTGAGTGAGGTGAGTGAGTGAGGTGAGTGAGTGAGTGTGAGGTGAGTGAGTGTGAGTGTGAGGTGAGTGAGGTGAGTGAGTGAGGTGAGTGAGTGCGAGTGAGGTGAGTGAGGTAGGTGAGTGAGGTGAGTGAGAGGTGAGTGAGTGAGGTGAGTGAGTGTGAGGTGAATGAGGTGAGTGAGTGAGGTGAGTGAGGTGAGTGAGTGAGGTGAGTGAGTGAGTGAGGTGGGTGAGGTGAGTGAGGTGAGGTGAGTGAGTGAGGTGAGTGAGGTGAGTGAGTGAGGTGAGTGAGGTGAGTGAGGTGAGTGAGGTGATGTGAGTGAGGTGAGGTGAGCGAGGTGAGGTGAGCGAGGTGAGGTGAGCGAGTGAGGTGACTGAGGTGAGGTGAGTGAGGTGAGGTAGTGAGGTGAGTGAGGTGAGTGAGTGAGCTGAGTGAGGTGAGTGAGTGAGGTGAGTGAGTGAGGTGAGTGAGTAGGGTGAGTGAGTCAAGTGAGTGAGGTGAGTGAGTGAGGTGAGTGAGTGTGAGGTGAGAGAGGTGAGTGAGTGAGGTGAGTGAGGTGAGGTGAGGTGAGGTGAGGTGAGTGAGGTGAGTGAGGTGAGTGAGGTGAGGTGAGCGAGGTGAGGTGAGTGAGTGAGGTGAGTGAGGTGAGTGAGGGAGGTGAGTGAGGAGAGTCAGGTGAGTGAGGTGAGGTGAGCGAGGTGAGGTGAGCGAGGTGAGTGAGTGTGGTGAGTGTGGTGAGTGAGGTGAGGTGAGTGAGTGAGGTGAGTGAGTGAGGTGAGTGAGTGAGGTGAGTGAGAAGGGTGAGTGAGTGAGGTGAGTGAGTGAGGTGAGTGAGGTGAGTGAGTGAGTGAGGTGGTGAGTGAGTGAGGTGAGAGAGGTGAGTGAGGTGAGTGAGTGAGGTGAGTGAGGTGAGTGAGTGAGGTGAGTGAGGTGAGTGAGAGGTGAGTGAGTGTGAGTGAGTGTGAGTGAGTGAGGTGAGTGAGTGAGGTGAGTGAGGTGGGTGAGTGAGGTGGGTGAGTGAGTGAGGTGAGTGAAGTGTGAGTGAGGTGAGTGAGTGAGGTGAGGTGAGTGAAGTGAGTGAGTGAGGTGAGTGAGGTGAGTGGGTGAGGTGAGTGAGGTGAGGTGAGTGAGTGAGGTGAGTGAGGTGAGTGAGGTGAGTGAGGGAGGTGAGTCAGGTGAGGTGAGCGAGGTGAGGTGAGGGAGAGAGGTGAGTGAGGTGAGTGAGTGTGGTGAGTGAGGTGAGTGAGGTGAGGTAGTGAGGTGAGTGAGGTGAGTGAGTGAGGTGAGTGAGTGAGGTGAGTGAGTGAGGTGAGTGAGTGAGGTGAGTGAGGTGAGTGAGAGGTGAGTGAGTGTGAGGTGAGTGAGTGAGGTGAGTGAGTGAGGTGGGTGAGTGAGGTGAGGTGAGTGAGGTGAGTGAGTGAGGTGAGTGAGTCAGGTGAGTGAGGTGTGTGAGGTGAGTCAGGTGAGTGAGTGAGGTGAGTGGGTGAGGTGAGTGAGGTGAGTGAGGTGAGGTGAGTGAGGTGAGGTGAGTGAGTGAGGTGAGGTGAGTGAGTGAGGTGAGTGAGTGAGGTGAGTGAGTGAGGTGAGTGAGGTGAGTCAGGTGAGTGAGTGAGGTGAGTGGGTGAGGTGAGTGGGTGAGGTGAGTGAGGTGAGGTGAGTGAGTGAGGTGAGTGAGTGAGGTGAGTGAGGGAGGTGAGTGAGGGTGGTGAGTGAGGTGAGTCAGGTGAGCGAGGTGAGGTGAGCGAGGTGAGTGAGGTGAGGTGAGTGAGTGTGGTGAGTCAGGTGAGGTGAGTGAGGTGAGGTAGTGAGGTGAGGTGAGTGAGGTGAGTGAGTGAGGTGAGTGAGTGAGGTGAGTGAGTGAGGTGAGTGAGTAGGGTGAGTGAGTGAGGTGAGTGAGGTGAGTGTGAGTGAGGTGGTGAGTGAGGTGGTGAGTGAGTGAGGTGAGTGAGGTGAGAGAGGTGAGTGAGGTGAGGTAGGTGAGGTGAGGTGAGTGAGGTGAGTGAGGTGAGTGAGTGAGGTGAGTGAGTGAGGTGAGTGAGGTGAGTGAGTGAGGTGAGTGAGGTGGGTGAGGTGAGTGAGGGAGGTGAGTGAGGTGAGTGAGGTGAGTGAGGTGAGTCAGGTGAGGTGAGCGAGGTGAGGTGAGTGAGGTGAGGTGAGTGAGGTGAGGAGAGTGAGTGAGCTGAGAGAGTGAGGTGAGTGAGTGAGGTGAGTGAGTAGGGTGAGTGAGTGAGGTGAGTGAGGTGAGTGAGGTGAGTGAGTGAGGTGAGTGAGTGAGGTGAGTGTGAGGTGAGTGAGGTGAGTGAGTGAGGTGAGTGAGGTGAGTGAGTTGAGTGAGTGAGATGAGTGTGAGGTGAGTGAGTGAGGTGAGTGAGGTGAGTAAGTGAGGTGAGTGAATGAGGTGAGTGAGTGTGTGAGTGAGGTGAGTGAGTGAGGTGAGTGAGGTGGGTGAGTGAGTGAATGAGGTGAGTGTGAGTGAGGTGAGTGAAGTGAGGTGAGTGAGTGAGGTGAGTGAGGTGAGTGAGGTGAGGTGAGTGAGGTGAGTGGGTGAGGTGAGGTGAGTGGGTGAGGTGAGTGAGGTGAGTGAGGTGAGGTGAGTGAGGTGAGGTGAGTGGGTGAGGTGAGTTGAGTGAGGTGAGGTGAGTGAGGTGAGTGAGTGAGGTGAGTGAGTGTGGTGAGTGAGGTGAGTGAGTGAGGTGAGTGAGTGAGGTGAGTGAGTGAGGTGAGTGAGTGAGGTGAGTGAGTGAGGTGAGTGAGTGAGGTGAGTGAGTGAGGTGAGTGAGGTGAGTGAGGTGAGTGAGTGAGGTGAGTGAGTGAGGTGAGTGAGAGGTGAGTGAGAGGTGAGTGAGTGAGGTGAGTGAGTGAGGTGAGTGAGTGAGGTGAGTGAGTGAGTGAGGTGAGTGAGTGAGTGAGGTGAGTGAGTGATGTGAGTGAGGTGAGTGAGTGAGGTAGGTGAGTGAGTGAGGTGAGTGAGTGAGGTGAGTGAGTGTGAGTGAGTGAGGTGAGTGAGTGTGAGTGAGTGAGTGAGGTGAGTGAGTGAGGTGAGTGAGTGAGGTGAGTGAGTGAGGTGAGTGAGCGAGTGAGGTGAGTGAGGTGAGCGAGTGAGGTGAGTGAGTGAGGTGAGTGAGTGTGAGGTGAGTGAGGTGAGTGAGTGAGTGAGTGAGGTGAGTGAGTGAGTGTGAGTGAGTGAGGTGAGTGAATGAGGTGAGGTGAGTGAGTGAGGTGAGTGAGGTGGGTGAGTGAGTGAGGTGAGTGAGTGAGGTGAGTGAAGTGAGTGAGGTGAGTGAGTGAGGTGAGTGAGTGAGGTGAGTGGGTGAGGTGAGGTGAGTGAGGTGAGGTGAGTGAGGTGAGTGGTGAGTGAGGTGAGTGAGTGAGGTGAGTGAGGGAGGTGAGTGAGGTGAGTCAGGTGAGTGAGGTGAGGTGAGCGAGGTGAGTGAGGTGAGGTGAGTGCGTGAGGTGAGTGAGTGAGGTGAGTGAGTGAGGTGAGTGAGGTGAGCGAGGTGAGTGAGCGAGGTGAGTGAGCGAGTGAGGTGAGTGAGGTAGGTGAGTGACTGAGGTGAGTGAGTGAGGTGAGTGAGAGGTGAGTGAGTGAGGTGAGTGAGGTGAGTGAGTGAGGTGAGTGAGTGAGAGTGAGGTGAGTGAGTGAGTGAGTGTGAGGTGAGTGAGTGAGGTGAGTGAGTGTGACTGAGTGAGGTAGGTGAGTGAGTGAGGTGAGTGAATGAGGTGAGGTGAGTGAGAGGTGAGTGAGTGAGGTGAGTGAGTGTGAGGTGAATGAGGTGAGTGAGTGAGGTGAGTGAGTGAGGTGAGGTGAGTGAGGTGAGTGAGTGAGGTGAGTGAGTGAGGTGAGTGAGGTGAGAGAGGTGAGTGAGTGAGGTGAGTGAGTGAGGTGAGTGAGTGAGGTGAGTGAGTGTGAGTGAGGTGAGTGAGATGAGTGAGTGAGTGAGAGGTGAGTGAGCGAGTGAGGTGAGTGAGGTGAGCGAGTGAGGTGAGTGAGTGAGGTGAGTGAGTGTGAGGTGAGTGAGGTGAGTGAGTGAGTGAGTGAGGTGAGTGAGTGAGTGTGAGTGAGTGAGGTGAGTGAATGAGGTGAGGTGAGTGAGTGAGGTGAGTGAGGTGGGTGAGTGAGTGAGGTGAGTGAGTGAGGTGAGTGAAGTGAGTGAGTGAGGTGAGTGAGTGAGGTGAGTGAGTGAGGTGAGTGGGTGAGGTGAGGTGAGTGAGGTGAGGTGAGTGAGGTGAGTGGTGAGTGAGGTGAGTGAGTGAGGTGAGTGAGGGAGGTGAGTGAGGGAGGTGAGTGAGGTGAGTCAGGTGAGTGAGGTGAGGTGAGCGAGGTGAGTGAGGTGAGGTGAGTGCGTGAGGTGAGTGAGTGAGGTGAGTGAGTGAGGTGAGTGAGTGAGGTGAGTGAGGTGAGCGAGGTGAGTGAGCGAGGTGAGTGAGCGAGGTGAGTGAGCGAGTGAGGTGAGTGAGGTAGGTGAGTGACTGAGGTGAGTGAGTGAGGTGAGTGAGAGGTGAGTGAGTGAGGTGAGTGAGTGAGGTGAGTGAGGTGAGTGAGTGAGGTGAGTGAGTGAGTGTGAGGTGAGTGAGTGAGGTGAGTGAGTGTGAGGTGAGTGAGTGAGGTGAGTGAGTGTGACTGAGTGAGGTAGGTGAGTGAGTGAGGTGAGTGAATGAGGTGAGGTGAGTGAGTGAGGTGAGTGAGTGTGAGGTGAATGAGGTGAGTGAGTGAGGTGAGTGAGTGAGGTGAGGTGAGTGAGTGAGGTGAGTGAGGTGAGTGAGTGAGGTGAGTGAGTGAGGTGAGTGAGGTGAGAGAGGTGAGTGAGTGAGGTGAGTGAGTGAGGTGAGTGAGTGAGGTGAGTGAGTGTGAGTGAGGTGAGTGAGATGAGTGAGTGAGTGAGAGGTGAGTGAGTGAGGTGAGTGAGGTGAGTGAGTGAGGTGAGTGAATGAGGTGAGTGAGTGTGTGAGTGAGGTGAGTGAGTGAGGTGAGTGAGGTGGGTGAGTGAGTGAGGTGAGGTGAGTGAAGTAAGTGAGTGAGGTGAGTGAGGTGAGGTGAGTGGGTGAGGTGAGTGAGGTGAGGTGAGTGAGGTGAGTGGGTGAGGTGAGTGGGTGAGGTGAGGTGAGTGAGGTGAGGTGAGTGAGTGAGGTGAGTGAGGTGAGTGAGGTGAGTGAGGGAGGTGAGTCAGGTGAGTCAGGTGAGGTGAGGTGAGTGAGGTGAGTGAGTGTGGTGAGTGAGGTGAGGTAGTGAGGTGAGGTGAGTGAGGTGAGTGAGTGAGGTGAGTGAGAGGTGAGTGAGGTGAGTGAGTGAGTGAGTGAGGTGAGTGAGTGTGAGGTGAGTGAGTGAGGTGAGTGAGGTGAGTGAGTGAGGTGAGTGAGTGAGGTGAGTGAGTGAGGTGAGTGAGTGAGGTGAGTGAGCGAGTGAGGTGAGTGAGGTGAGCGAGTGAGGTGAGCGAGGTGAGTGAGTGAGGTGAGTGAGGTGAGTGAGTGAGGTGAGTGAGGTGTGTGAGGTGAGTGAGTGAGGTGAGTGAGTGAGAGTGAGTGAGGTGAGTGAATGAGGTGAGGTGAGTGAGTGTGAGTGAGTGAGGTGAGTGAGGTGGGTGAGTGAGTGAGGTGAGGTGAGTGAAGTGAGTGAGGTGAGTGGGTGAGGTGAGTGGGTGAGGTGAGTGGGTGAGGTGAGTGAGGTGAGGTGAGTGAGGTGAGTGAGGTGAGTGGTGAGTGAGGTGAGTGAGGTGAGTGAGTGAGGTGAGTGAGGGAGGTGAGTGAGGTGAGTCAGGTGAGTGAGGTGAGGTGAGGTGAGCGAGGTGAGGTGAGTGCGTGAGGTGAGTGCGTGAGGTGAGTGAGTGAGGTGAGTGAGTGAGGTGAGTGAGTGAGTGAGGTGAGTGAGTGAGGTGAGCGAGGTGAGTGAGCGAGGTGAGTGAGTGAGCGAGTGAGGTGAGTGAGGTAGGTGAGTGACTGAGGTGCGTGAGTGAGGTGAGTGAGAGGTGAGTGAGTGAGGTGAGGTGAGTGAGGTGAGTGAGGTGAGTGAGTGAGGTGAGTGAGTGAGTGTGAGGTGAGTGAGTGAGGTGAGTGAGTGAGGTGAGTGAGTGAGGTGAGTGAGTGAGTGTGAGGTGAGTGAGTGAGTGAGGTGAGTGAGTGTGACTGAGTGAGGTGAGTGAGGGAGGTGAGTGAGTGAGGTGAGTGAATGAGGTGAGGTGAGTGAGTGAGGTGGGTGAGTGAGTGAGGTGAGTGAGTGAGGTGAGGTGAGTGAAGTGAGTGAGTGAGGTGAGTGAGTGAGGTGAGTGAGTGAGGTGAGTGAGGTGAGTGGGTGAGGTGAGGTGAGTGAGGTGAGGTGAGTGAGGTGGGTGAGTGAGGTGAGTGAGGTGAGTGAGTGAGGTGAGTGAGGGAGGTGATGAGGTGAGGTGAGCGAGGTGAGTGAGTGAGGTGAGTGAGTGTGGTGAGTGTGGTGAGTGAGGTGAGGTAGTGAGGTGAGGTGAGTGAGTGAGCTGAGTGAGGTGAGTGAGTGAGGTGAGTGAGTGAGTGAGGTGAGTGAGGTGGTGAGTGAGTGAGGTGAGTGAGGTGAGAGGTGAGTGAGTGAGGTGAGTGAGGTGAGCGAGGTGAGGTGAGCGAGTGAGGTGAGTGAGCTGAGTGAGTGAGGTGGTGAGTGAGTGAGGTGAGTGAGGTGAGGTGAGAGAGGTGAGTGAGTGAGGTCGGTGAGTGAGTGAGGTGAGTGAGGTGAGGTGAGTGAGGTGAGGTGAGTGAGGTGAGTGAGGTGAGGTGAGCGAGGTGAGGTGAGGTGAGTGAGGTGAGTGAGGTGAGTGAGGTGAGGTGAGCGAGGTGAGGTGAGCGAGGTGAGGTGAGCGAGTGAGGTGAGCGAGTGAGGTGAGTGAGCTGAGTGAGTGAGCTGAGTGAGTGTGAGGTGAGTGAGGTGAGTGAGTGAGGTGAGTGAGTGAGGTGGTGAGTGGGTGAGGTGAGTGAGGTGAGGTGAGAGAGGTGAGTGAGTGAGGTGAGGTGAGTGAGGTGAGGTGAGCGAGGTGAGGTGAGCGAGTGAGGTGAGTGAGCTGAGTGAGTGAGGTGAGTGAGTGAGGTGAGTGAGGGAGGTGAGTGAGGTGAGTGAGGTGAGGTGAGCGAGGTGAGGTGAGTGTGGTGAGTGAGGTGAGTGAGGTGAGGTGAGTGAGGTGAGGTAGTGAGGTGAGGTGAGTGAGTGAGGTGAGTGAGTAGGGTGAGTGAGTGATGTGAGTGAGTGAGGTGAGTGAGTGAGGTGAGTGTGAGGTGAGTGAGGTGAGTGAGTGAGGTGAGTGAGTGAGGTGAGTGAGTGAGGTGAGTGAGTGAGGTGAGTGAGTGTGAGTGAGTGTGAGTGAGGTGAGTGAGTGAGGTGAGTGAGTGAGGTGAGTGAGTGAGGTGAGTGAGTGAGTGTGAGGTGAGTGAGTGAGTGAGGTGAGTGAGGTGAGTGAGTGAGGTGAGTGAATGAGGTGAGTGAGTGTGAGTGAGTGAGGTGAGTGAGGTGAGGTGAGTGAGGTGAGTGAGGTGAGTGAGTGTGGTGAGTGTGGTGAGTGAGGTGAGGTAGTGACGTGAAGTGAGTGAGGTGAGTGAGTGAGGTGAGTGAGTGAGGTGAGTGAGAGGTGAGTGAGGTGAGTGAGAGAGGTGAGTGAGGTGAGTGAGTGAGGTGAGTGAGTGAGTGAGTGAGGTGAGTGAGTGAGTGTGAGGTGAGTGAGTGAGGTGAGTGAGGTGAGTGAGTGAGGTGAGTGAGTGAGGTGAGTGAGTGAGGTGAGTGAGTGAGGTGAGTGAGTGAGTGTGAGGTGAGTGAGTGAGTGAGGTGAGTGAGTGAGGTGAGTGAGTGAGTGAGGTGAGAGAGTGAGGTGAGTGAATGAGGTGAGTGAGTGTGAGTGAGTGAGGTGAGTGAGGTGGGTGAGTGAGTGAGGTGAGTGAGGTGAGTGAGTGAGGTGAGGTGAGTGAGTGAGGTGAGTGGGTGAGGTGAGTGGGTGAGGTGAGTGGGTGAGGTGAGTGGGTGAGGTGAGTGAGGTGAGGTGAGTGAGGTGAGTGGTGAGTGAGGTGAGTGAGTGTGAGTCAGGTGAGTGATTGAGGTGAGTGAGGGAGGTGAGTGAGGTGAGTCAGGTGAGTGAGGTGAGGTGAGCGAGGTGAGGTGAGCGAGGTGAGTGAGGTGAGTGAGTGAGTGAGTGAGGTGAGTTAGGTGAGCGAGGTGAGTGAGCGAGGTGAGTAAGCGAGGTGAGTGAGCGAGGTGAGTGAGCGAGTGAGGTGAGTGAGGTAGGTGAGTGACTGAGGTGAGTGAGTGAGGTGAGTGAGGTGAGTGAGAGGTGAGTGAGTGAGGTGAGTGAGTGAGGTGAGTGAGTGAGTGAGGTGAGTGAGGTGAGTGAGGTGAGTGACTGAGTGTGAGGTGAGTGAGGTGAGTGAGGTGAGTGAGTGTGAGGTGAGTGAGGTGAGTGAGTGAGGTGAGTGAGGTGAGTGAGTGTGACTGAGTGAGGTGAGTGAGTGAGGTGAGTGAGGTAGGTGAGTGAGTGAGGTGAGTGAATGAGGTGAGGTGAGTGAGTGAGGTGAGTGAGTGTGAGGTGAGTGAGGTGTGAGAGTGAGGTGAGTGAGTGAGTGAGGTGGGTGAGTGAGTGAGGTGAGTGAGTGAGGTGAGGTGAGTGAAGTGAGTGAGTGAGGTGAGTGAGTGAGGTGAGGTGAGTGGGTGAGGTGAGTGGGTGAGGTGAGTGGGTGAGGTGAGGTGAGGTGTGAGGTGAGTGAGGTGAGGTGAGTGAGGTGAGTGAGTGAGGTGAGTGAGTGAGGTGAGTGAGGTGAGTGAGTGTGAGTGAGGTGAGTGAGGGAGGTGATGAGGTGAGCGAGGTGAGTGAGTGAGGTGAGGTGAGTGAGTGTGGTGAGTGAGGTGAGGTAGTGAGGTGAGGTGAGTGAGTGAGCTGAGTGAGGTGAGTGAGTGTGAGGTGAGTGAGGTGAGTGAGTGAGGTGGTGAGTGAGTGAGGTGAGTGAGGTGAGAGAGTGAGGTGAGTGAGGTGAGGTGAGTGAGGTGAGTGAGGTGAGTGAGGTGAGCGAGTGAGGTGAGTGAGCTGAGTGAGGTGAGTGAGGTGAGTGAGTGAGGTAGGTGAGTGAGTGAGGTGAGTGAGGTGAGGTGAGGTGAGTGAGGTGAGTGAGGTGAGGTGAGTGAGGTGAGGTGAGGTGAGCGAGTGAGGTGAGTGAGGTGAGGTGAGGTGAGCGAGGTGAGGTGAGCGAGTGAGGTGAGTGAGCTGAGTGAGTGAGGTGGTGAGTGGGTGAGGTGAGTGAGGTGAGAGAGGTGAGTGAGTGACGTGAGTGAGGTGAGTGAGGTGAGGTGAGCGAGTGAGGTGAGTGAGCTGAGTGAGTGAGGTGAGTGAGGTGAGCGAGGTGAGGTGAGCGAGGTGAGTGAGGTGTGAGTGAGGTGAGTGAGTGAGGTGAGTGAGTGAGTGAGTGAGGTGAGTGAGGTGAGTGAGTGAGGTGAGTGAGTGAGGTGAGTGAGTGAGGTGAGTGAGTGAGGTGAGTGAGTGAGGTGAGTGAGTGAGGTGAGTGAGTGAGGTGAGTGAGTGAGTGTGAGGTGAGTGAGGTGAGTGAGTGAGGTGAGTGAGTGAGTGAGGTGAGAGAGTGAGGTGAGTGAGTGAGGTGAGCGAATGAGGTGAGGTGAGTGAGTGTGAGTGAGTGAGGTGAGTGAGGTGGGTGAGTGAGTGAGGTGAGTGAGTGAGGTGAGTGAAGTGAGTGAGGTGAGTGGGTGAGGTGAGTTGGTGAGGTGAGTGGGTGAGGTGAGTGGGTGAGGTGAGTGGGTGAGGTGAGTGGGTGAGGTGAGTGGGTGAGGTGAGTGGGTGAGGTGAGTGGGTGAGGTGAGTGGGTGAGGTGAGTGAGGTGAGGTGAGTGAGGTGAGGTGAGCGAGGTGAGTGGTGAGTGAGGTGAGTGAGTGAGGTGAGTGAGGTGAGTCAGGTGAGTGAGTGAGGTGAGTGAGGGAGGTGAGTCAGGTGAGTGAGGTGAGGTGAGTGAGGTGAGGTGAGCGAGGTGAGGTGAGCGAGGTGAGGTGAGCGAGGTGAGTGAGGTGAGTGAGTGAGGTGAGTGAGTGAGTGAGGTGAGTGAGTGAGGTGAGCGAGGTGAGTGAGCGAGGTGAGTAAGCGAGGTGAGTGAGCGAGGTGAGTGAGCGAGCGAGGTGAGTGAGCGAGCGAGGTGAGTGAGGTAGGTGAGTGACTGAGGTGAGTGAGTGAGGTGAGTGAGTGAGGTGAGTGAGTGAGGTGAGTGAGGTGAGTGAGTGAGTGTGAGGTGAGTGAGTGAGGTGAGTGAGTGTGAGGTGAGTGAGTGAGTGTGAGGTGAGTGAGTGAGTGTGAGGTGAGTGAGTGAGGTGAGAGTGAGGTGAGTGAGGTGAGTGAGTGTGACTGAGTGAGGTGAGTGAGTGAGGTGAGTGAGGTAGGTGAGTGAGTGAGGTGAGTGAATGAGGTGAGGTGAGTGAGTGGTGAGTGAGGTGAGTGAGTGTGAGGTGAATGAGGTGAGTGAGTGAGGTGAGTGAGTGAGGTGTGAGTGAGGTGAGTGAGTGAGGTGAGTGAAGTGAGTGAGGTGAGTGAGTGAGGTGATTGAGTGAGGTGAGTGGGTGAGGTGAGTGGGTGAGGTGAGGTGAGGTGAGTGAGGTGAGGTGAGTGAGGTGAGTGAGTGAGGTGAGTGAGTGAGGTGAGTGAGGGAGGTGATGAGGTGAGGTGAGCGAGGTGAGTGAGTGAGGTGAGGTGAGTGAGTGTGGTGAGTGAGGTGAGGTAGTGAGGTGAGGTGAGTGAGTGAGCTGAGTGAGGTGAGTGAGGTGAGTGAGGTGAGTGAGTGTGAGGTGAGTGAGTGAGGTGGTGAGTGAGTGAGGTGAGTGAGGTGAGGAGAGGTGAGTGAGGTGAGGTGAGTGACGTGAGGTGAGTGAGGTGAGGTGAGCGAGTGAGGTGAGTGAGCTGAGTGAGTGAGGTGGTGAGTGAGGTGAGAGAGGTGAGTGAGTGAGGTGAGTGAGGTGAGGTGAGGTGAGTGAGGTGAGCGAGTGAGGTGAGCGAGTGAGGTGAGGTGAGTGAGGTGAGCGAGGTGAGGTGAGCGAGTGAGGTGAGTGAGCTGAGTGAGTGAGGTGAGTGAGTGTGAGGTGAGTGAGTTGAGGTGAGTGAGTGAGGTGAGGTGAGTGAGGTGAGTGAGGTGAGGTGAGCGAGTGAGGTGAGTGAGTGAGGTGAGTGAGGTGAGTGAGTGAGGTGAGTGAGCTGAGGTGAGCGAGGTGAGGTGAGTGTGGTGAGTGAGGTGAGGTGAGTGAGGTGAGGTAGTGAGGTGAGGTGAGTGAGGTGAGTGAGTGAGGTGAGTGAGTGAGGTGAGTGAGTGAGGTGAGTGAGTGAGGTGAGTGAGTGAGGTGAGCGAGGTGAGTGAGCGAGGTGAGTGAGCGAGTGAGGTGAGTGAGGTAGGTGAGTGAGTGAGGTGAGTGAGGTGAGTGAGAGGTGAGTGAGTGAGGTGAGTGAGTGAGGTGAGTGAGGTGAGGTGTGTGAGGTGAGTGAGGTGAGTGAGGTGAGTGAGGTGAGTGAGTGAGTGTGAGGTGAGTGAGTGAGGTGAGTGAGTGTGAGGTGAGTGAGTGAGGTGAGTGAGTGAGGTGAGTGAGGTGAGTGAGTGTGAGTGAGTGAGGTGAGTGAGTGAGGTGAGTGAGGTAGGTGAGTGAGTGAGGTGAGTGAATGAGGTGAGGTGAGTGAGAGGTGAGTGAGTGAGGTGAGTGAGTGTGAGGTGAATGAGGTGAGTGAGTGAGGTGAGTGAGTGAGGTGAGTGAGTGAGGTGGGTGAGTGAGTGAGGTGAGTGAGTGAGGTGAGTGAAGTGAGTGAGGTGAGTGAGTGAAGTGAGTGAGGTGAGTGAGTGAGGTGAGTGAGTGAGGTGAGTGAGTGAGGTGAGGTGAGTGAGGTGAGTGAGGTGAGTGGGTGAGGTGAGTGGGTGAGGTGAGTGGGTGAGGTGAGTGAGGTGAGTGAGGTGAGGTGAGTGAGGTGAGGTGAGTGAGGTGAGTGAGTGAGGTGAGTGAGTGAGGTGAGTGAGGGAGGTGATGAGGTGAGGTGAGCGAGGTGAGTGAGTGAGGTGAGTGAGTGAGGTGAGTGAGTGTGGTGAGTGAGGTGAGGTAGTGAGGTGAGGTGAGTGAGTGAGCTGAGTGAGGTGAGTGAGTGAGGTGAGTGAGTGAGGTGAGTGAGTGTGAGGTGAGTGAGGTGAGTGAGGTGAGAGAGGTGAGTGAGTGAGGTGAGTGAGGTGAGTGAGGTGTGGTGAGCGAGGTGAGGTGAGCGAGTGAGGTGAGCGAATGAGGTGAGGTGAGTGAGTGTGAGTGAGTGAGGTGAGTGAGGTGGGTGAGTGAGTGAGGTGAGTGAGTGAGTTGAGTGAGTGAAGTGAGTGAGGTGAGTGAGTGAGGTGAGTGGGTGAGGTGAGTGGGTGAGGTGAGTGGGTGAGGTGAGTGGGTGAGGTGAGTGGGTGAGGTGAGTGAGGTGAGTGAGGTGAGGTGAGTGAGGTGAGTGAGTGAGGTGAGTGAGGTGAGTCAGGTGAGTGAGTGAGGTGAGTGAGTGAGTGTGAGGTGAGTGAGGTGAGTGAGTGAGTGAGGTGAGTGAATGAGGTGAGGTGAGTGAGTGTGAGTGAGTGAGGTGAGTGAGGTGGGTGAGTGAGTGAGGTGAGGTGAGTGAAGTGAGTGAGGTGAGTGAGTGAGGTGAGTGGGTGAGGTGAGTGGGTGAGGTGAGTGGGTGAGGTGAGTGGGTGAGGTGAGTGGGTGAGGTGAGTGGGTGAGGTGAGTGGGTGAGGTGAGTGGGTGAGGTGAGTGGGTGAGGTGAGTGGGTGAGGTGAGTGGGTGAGGTGAGTGAGGTGAGGTGAGTGAGGTGAGTTGAGTGAGGTGAGGTGAGCGAGGTGAGTGGTGAGCGAGGTGAGTGAGGTGAGTGAGTGAGGTGAGTGAGGTGAGTCAGGTGAGTGAGGGAGGTGAGTGAGGGAGGTGAGTGAGGTGAGTCAGGTGAGTGAGGTGAGGTGAGTGAGGTGAGGTGAGCGAGGTGAGGTGAGCGAGGTGAGTGAGGTGAGTGAGTGAGGTGAGTGAGTGAGTGAGGTGAGTGAGTGAGGTGAGTGAGCGAGTGAGGTGAGCGAGGTGAGTGAGCGAGTGAGGTGAGTGAGGTAGGTGAGTGAGGTGAGTGAGTGAGGTGAGTGAGGTGAGTGAGTGAGGTGAGTGAGGTGAGTGAGTGAGTGTGAGGTGAGTGAGTGAGGTGAGTGAGGTGAGTGAGTGTGAGGTGAGTGAGTGAGTGTGAGGTGAGTGAGTGAGGTGAGTGAGTGAGTGTGAGGTGAGTGAGTGAGGTGAGTGAGTGAGGTGAGTGAGTGTGACTGAGTGAGGTGAGTGAGTGAGGTGAGTGAGGTAGGTGAGTGAGTGAGGTGAGTGAATGAGGTGAGGTGAGTGAGTGGTGAGTGAGGTGAGTGAGTGTGAGGTGAATGAGGTGAGTGAGTGAGTGAGGTGGGTGAGTGAGTGAGGTGAGTGAGGTGAGGTGAGTGAAGTGAGTGAGTGAGGTGAGGTGAGTGAGGTGAGTGGGTGAGGTGAGTGGGTGAGGTGAGTGGGTGAGGTGAGTGGGTGAGGTGAGGTGAGTGAGGTGAGGTGAGTGAGGTGAGTGAGTGAGGTGAGTGAGTGAGGTGAGTGAGGTGAGTGAGTGTGAGTGAGGTGAGTGAGGGAGGTGATGAGGTGAGGTGAGCGAGGTGAGTGAGTGAGGTGAGGTGAGTGAGTGTGGTGAGTGTGGTGAGTGAGGTGAGGTGGTGAGGTGAGTGAGGTGAGTGAGTGAGCTGAGTGAGGTGAGTGAGTGAGGTGAGTGAGGTGAGTGAGTGAGGTGAGTGAGTGAGGTGAGTGAGGTGAGTGAGTGAGGTGGTGAGTGAGTGAGGTGAGTGAGGTGAGTGAGTGAGGTGAGTGAGGTGAGGTGAGTGAGGTGAGGTGAGTGAGGTGAGGTGAGCGAGTGAGGTGAGTGAGTGAGGTGGTGAGTGAGTGAGGTGAGTGAGGTGAGAGGTGAGTGAGTGAGGTAGGTGAGTGAGTGAGGTGAGGTGAGTGAGGTGAGGTGAGTGAGGTGAGTGAGGTGAGGTGAGTGAGGTGAGGTGAGCGAGTGAGGTGAGGTGAGCGAGGTGAGGTGAGCGAGTGAGGTGAGTGAGCTGAGTGAGTGAGGTGAGTGAGCTGCGTGAGCTGAGTGAGTGTGAGGTGAGTGAGTGAGGTGGTGAGTGAGTGAGGTGAGTGAGGTGAGGTGAGAGAGGTGAGTGAGTGAGGTGAGTGAGGTGAGCGAGTGAGGTGAGTGAGCTGAGTGAGTGAGGTGAGTGAGCTGAGTGAGTGAGGTGAGTGAGTGAGGTGAGTGAGGTGAGCGAGGTGAGGTGAGCGAGGTGAGTGAGTGTGGTGAGTGAGGTGAGGTGAGAGAGGTGAGGTAGTGAGGTGAGGTGAGTGAGGTGAGTGAGTGAGGTGAGTGAGTGAGTGTGAGGTGAGTGAGTGAGGTGAGTGAGTGAGGTGAGTGAGTGAGGTGAGTGAGGTGAGTGAGGTGAGTGAGTGAGGTGAGTGAGTGAGTGTGAGGTGAGTGAGGTGAGTGAGTGAGGTGAGTGAGTGAGTGAGGTGAGAGACTGAGGTGAGTGAGTGAGGTGAGTGAATGAGGTGAGGTGAGTGAGTGTGAGTGAGTGAGGTGAGTGAGGTGGGTGAGTGAGGTCAGTGAGTGAGGTGAGGTGAGTGAGGTGAGTGAGTGAGGTGAGTGGGTGAGGTGAGTGGGTGAGGTGAGTGGGTGAGGTGAGTGGGTGAGGTGAGTGGGTGAGGTGAGTGGGTGAGGTGAGTGAGGTGAGGTGAGTGAGGTGAGGTGAGCGAGGTGAGTGGTGAGTGAGGTGAGTGAGTGAGGTGAGTGAGGTGAGTCAGGTGAGTGAGTGAGGTGAGTGAGGGAGGTGAGTCAGGTGAGCGAGGTGAGGGAGTGAGTGAGTGAGGTGAGCGAGGTGAGTGAGCGAGGTGAGTGAGCGAGGTGAGTGAGTGAGTGAGGTGAGTGAGGTAGGTGAGTGACTGAGGTGAGTGAGTGAGGTGAGTGAGGTGAGTGAGTGAGGTGAGTGAGTGAGGTGAGTGAGTGAGTGTGAGGTGAGTGAGTGAGGTGAGTGAGTGTGAGGTGAGTGAGTGAGTGTGAGGTGAGTGAGTGAGGTGAGTGAGTGAGTGAGTGTGAGGTGAGTGAGTGAGGTGAGTGAGTGAGGTGAGTGAGGTGAGTGAGTGTGAGGTGAGTGAGTGAGGTGAGTGAGTGTGAGGTGAGTGAGTGAGTGTGAGGTGAGTGAGTGAGGTGAGTGAGTGAGTGTGAGGTGAGTGAGTGAGGTGAGTGAGTGAGGTGAGTGAGGTGAGTGAGTGTGACTGAGTGAGGTGAGTGAGGTGAGTGAATGAGGTGAGGTGAGTGAGTGGTGAGTGAGGTGAGTGAGTGTGAGGTGAATGAGGTGAGTGAGTGAGGTGAGTGAGTGAGGTGTGAGTGAGGTGAGTGAGTGAGGTGAGTGAAGTGAGTGAGTGAGGTGAGTGAGTGAGGTGATTGAGTGAGGTGAGGTGAGTGAGGTGAGTGGGTGAGGTGAGTGGGTGAGGTGAGTGAGGTGAGGTGAGTGAGGTGAGTGAGGTGAGGTGAGTGAGTGAGGTGAGTGAGGTGAGTGAGTGAGGTGAGTGAGGGAGGTGATGAGGTGAGGTGAGCGAGGTGAGTGAGTGAGGTGAGTGAGGTGAGGTGAGTGAGTGTGGTGAGTGTGGTGAATGAGGTGAGGTAGTGAGGTGAGGTGAGTGAGTGAGCTGAGTGAGTGAGGTGAGTGAGGTGAGTGAGTGAGGTGAGTGAGTGTGAGGTGAGTGAGGTGAGTGAGTGAGGTGGTGAGTGAGTGAGGTGAGTGAGTGAGGTGAGTGAGGTGAGGTGAGTGACGTGAGGTGAGCGAGGGTGAGTGAGCTGAGTGAGTGAGGTGCTGAGTGAGTGAGGTGAGTGAGGTGAGAGAGGTGAGTGAGTGAGGTGAGTGAGGTGAGGTGAGGTGAGTGAGGTGAGTGAGGTGAGGTGAGCGAGTGAGGTGAGTGAGGTGAGTGAGCTGAGTGAGCTGAGTGAGTGAGGTGAGTGAGTGTGAGGTGAGTGAGGTGGTGAGTGAGTGAGGTGAGTGAGGTGAGAGAGGTGAGTGAGTGAGGTGAGTGAGGTGAGTGAGGTGAGTGAGGTGAGGTGAGGTGAGCGAGTGAGGTGAGTGAGCTGAGTGAGTGAGGTGTGAGGTGAGTGAGTGAGGTGAGTGAGTGAGGTGAGTGAGGTGAGTGAGTGTGACTGAGTGAGGTGAGTGAGTGAGGTGAGTGAGGTAGGTGAGTGAGTGAGGTGAGTGAATGAGGTGAGGTGAGTGAGTGGTGAGTGAGGTGAGTGAGTGTGAGGTGAATGAGGTGAGTGAGTGAGGTGTGAGTGAGGTGAGTGAGTGAGGTGAGTGAAGTGAGTGAGTGAGGTGAGTGAGTGAGTGAGGTGATTGAGTGAGGTGAGGTGAGTGAGGTGAGTGGGTGAGGTGAGTGGGTGAGGTGAGTGAGGTGAGTGAGTGAGGTGAGTGAGGTGAGTGAGTGAGGTGAGTGAGGTGAGTGAGTGAGGTGAGTGAGGGAGGTGATGAGGTGAGGTGAGCGAGGTGAGTGAGTGAGGTGAGTGAGGTGAGGTGAGTGAGTGTGGTGAGTGTGGTGAGTGAGGTGAGGTAGTGAGGTGAGTGAGGTGAGTGAGTGAGTTGAGTGAGGTGAGTGAGTGAGGTGAGTGAGGTGAGTGAGTGAGGTGAGTGTGAGGTGAGTGAGGTGAGTGAGTGAGGTGGTGAGTGAGGTGAGGAGAGGTGAGTGAGTGAGGTGAGGTGAGTGACGTGAGGTGAGTGACGTGAGGTGAGTGAGGTGAGGTGAGCGAGGGTGAGTGAGCTGAGTGAGTGAGGTGCTGAGTGAGTGAGGTGAGAGAGGTGAGTGAGTGAGGTGAGTGAGGTGAGGTGAGGTGAGTGAGGTGAGGTGAGCGAGGTGAGGTGAGCGAGGTGAGGTGAGCGAGGTGAGGTGAGCGAGTGAGGTGAGTGAGCTGAGTGAGCTGAGTGAGTGAGGTGAGTGAGTGTGAGGTGAGTGAGGTGGTGAGTGAGTGAGGTGAGAGAGGTGAGGTGAGAGAGGTGAGTGAGTGAGGTGAGTGAGGTGAGTGAGGTGAGTGAGGTGAGCGAGTGAGGTGAGTGAGCTGAGTGAGGTGAGTGAGCTGAGTGAGGTGAGTGAGTGAGGTGAGTGAGCTGAGGTGAGCGAGGTGAGGTGAGTGTGGTGAGTGAGGTGAGGTGAGTGAGGTGAGGTAGTGAGGTGAGGTGAGTGAGTGAGGTGAGTGAGGTGAGTGAGTGAGGTGAGTGAGGTGAGTGAGTGAGTGAGGTGAGTGAGTGGTGAGTGAGTGAGGTGAGCGAGGTGAGTAAGCGAGGTGAGTGAGCGAGGTGAGTGAGCGAGTGAGGTGAGTGAGGTAGGTGAGTGAGTGAGGTGAGTGAGGTGAGTGAGTGAGGTGAGTGAGTGAGTGAGGTGAGTGAGGTGAGGTGAGTGTGGTGAGTGAGTGAGTGTGAGGTGAGTGAGTGAGGTGAGTGAGTGTGAGGTGAGTGAGTGAGGTGAGTGAGTGAGGTGAGTGAGTGTGACTGAGTGAGGTGAGTGAGGTAGGTGAGTGAGTGAGGTGAGTGAATGAGGTGAGGTGAGTGAGAGGTGAGTGAGGTGAGTGAGTGTGAGGTGAATGAGGTGAGTGAGTGAGGTGAGTGAGTGAGGTGAGTGAGTGAGGTGAGTGAGTGAGTGAGGTGGGTGAGTGAGTGAGGTGAGGTGAGTGAAGTGAGTGAGTGAGGTGAGTGAGTGAGGTGAGTGAGTGAGGTGAGTGAGGTGAGGTGAGTGAGGTGAGTGGGTGAGGTGAGGTGAGGTGAGTGAGGTGAGGTGAGTGAGGTGAGTGAGGTGAGGTGAGTGAGTGAGGTGAGTGAGTGAGTGAGGTGAGTGAGGTGAGGGAGGTGATGAGGTGAGGTGAGCGAGGTGAGCGAGTGAGGTGAGTGAGTGAGGTGAGTGAGTGAGCTGAGTGAGGTGAGTGAGTGAGGTGAGTGAGTGTGAGGTGAGTGAGGTGAGTGAGTGAGGTGGTGAGTGAGTGAGTTGAGAGAGGTGAGTGAGTGAGGTGAGTGAGGTGAGTGAGGTGAGGTGAGTGAGGTGAGTGAGGTGAGGTGAGCGAATGAGGTGAGGTGAGTGAGTGTGAGTGAGTGAGGTGAGTGAGGTGGGTGAGTGAGTGAGGTGAGGTGAGTGAGGTGAGGTGAGGTGAGCGAGTGAGGTGAGTGAGGTGAGGTGAGGTGAGCGAGGTGAGGTGAGCGAGTGAGGTGAGTGAGCTGAGTGAGTGAGGTGGTGAGTGGGTGAGGTGAGTGAGGTGAGAGAGGTGAGTGAGTGACGTGAGTGAGGTGAGTGAGGTGAGGTGAGCGAGTGAGGTGAGTGAGCTGAGTGAGTGAGGTGAGTGAGGTGAGCGAGGTGAGGTGAGCGAGGTGAGTGAGGTGTGAGTGAGGTGAGTGAGTGAGGTGAGTGAGTGAGTGTGAGGTGAGTGAGGTGAGTGAGTGAGGTGAGTGAGTGAGGTGAGTGAGTGAGGTGAGTGAGTGAGGTGAGTGAGTGAGGTGAGTGAGTGAGGTGAGTGAGTGAGTGTGAGGTGAGTGAGGTGAGTGAGTGAGGTGAGTGAGTGAGTGAGGTGAGAGAGTGAGGTGAGCGAATGAGGTGAGGTGAGTGAGTGTGAGTGAGTGAGGTGAGTGAGGTGGGTGAGTGAGTGAGGTGAGTGAGTGAGGTGAGTGAAGTGAGTGAGGTGAGTGGGTGAGGTGAGTTGGTGAGGTGAGTGGGTGAGGTGAGTGGGTGAGGTGAGTGGGTGAGGTGAGTGGGTGAGGTGAGTGGGTGAGGTGAGTGGGTGAGGTGAGTGGGTGAGGTGAGTGGGTGAGGTGAGTGAGGTGAGGTGAGTGAGGTGAGGTGAGCGAGGTGAGTGGTGAGTGAGGTGAGTGAGTGAGGTGAGTGAGGTGAGTCAGGTGAGTGAGTGAGGTGAGTGAGGGAGGTGAGTCAGGTGAGTGAGGTGAGGTGAGTGAGGTGAGGTGAGCGAGGTGAGGTGAGCGAGGTGAGGTGAGCGAGGTGAGTGAGGTGAGTGAGTGAGGTGAGTGAGTGAGTGAGGTGAGTGAGTGAGGTGAGCGAGGTGAGTGAGCGAGGTGAGTAAGCGAGGTGAGTGAGCGAGGTGAGTGAGCGAGCGAGGTGAGTGAGCGAGCGAGGTGAGTGAGGTAGGTGAGTGACTGAGGTGAGTGAGTGAGGTGAGTGAGTGAGGTGAGTGAGTGAGGTGAGTGAGGTGAGTGAGTGAGTGTGAGGTGAGTGAGTGAGGTGAGTGAGTGTGAGGTGAGTGAGTGAGTGTGAGGTGAGTGAGTGAGTGTGAGGTGAGTGAGTGAGGTGAGTGAGTGAGGTGAGTGAGGTGAGTGAGTGTGACTGAGTGAGGTGAGTGAGTGAGGTGAGTGAGGTAGGTGAGTGAGTGAGGTGAGTGAATGAGGTGAGGTGAGTGAGTGGTGAGTGAGGTGAGTGAGTGTGAGGTGAATGAGGTGAGTGAGTGAGGTGAGTGAAGTGAGTGAGGTGAGTGAGTGAGGTGATTGAGTGAGGTGAGTGGGTGAGGTGAGTGGGTGAGGTGAGGTGAGGTGAGTGAGGTGAGGTGAGTGAGGTGAGTGAGTGAGGTGAGTGAGTGAGGTGAGTGAGGGAGGTGATGAGGTGAGGTGAGCGAGGTGAGTGAGTGAGGTGAGGTGAGTGAGTGTGGTGAGTGAGGTGAGGTAGTGAGGTGAGGTGAGTGAGTGAGCTGAGTGAGGTGAGTGAGGTGAGTGAGTGTGAGGTGAGTGAGTGAGGTGGTGAGTGAGTGAGGTGAGTGAGGTGAGGAGAGGTGAGTGAGGTGAGGTGAGTGACGTGAGGTGAGTGAGGTGAGGTGAGCGAGTGAGGTGAGTGAGCTGAGTGAGTGAGGTGGTGAGTGAGGTGAGAGAGGTGAGTGAGTGAGGTGAGTGAGGTGAGGTGAGGTGAGTGAGGTGAGCGAGTGAGGTGAGCGAGTGAGGTGAGGTGAGTGAGGTGAGCGAGGTGAGGTGAGCGAGTGAGGTGAGTGAGCTGAGTGAGTGAGGTGAGTGAGTGTGAGGTGAGTGAGTTGAGGTGAGTGAGTGAGGTGAGGTGAGTGAGGTGAGTGAGGTGAGGTGAGCGAGTGAGGTGAGTGAGTGAGGTGAGTGAGGTGAGTGAGTGAGGTGAGTGAGCTGAGGTGAGCGAGGTGAGGTGAGTGTGGTGAGTGAGGTGAGGTGAGTGAGGTGAGGTAGTGAGGTGAGGTGAGTGAGGTGAGTGAGTGAGGTGAGTGAGTGAGGTGAGTGAGTGAGGTGAGTGAGTGAGGTGAGTGAGTGAGGTGAGCGAGGTGAGTGAGCGAGGTGAGTGAGCGAGTGAGGTGAGTGAGGTAGGTGAGTGAGTGAGGTGAGTGAGGTGAGTGAGAGGTGAGTGAGTGAGGTGAGTGAGTGAGGTGAGTGAGGTGAGGTGTGTGAGGTGAGTGAGGTGAGTGAGGTGAGTGAGGTGAGTGAGTGAGTGTGAGGTGAGTGAGTGAGGTGAGTGAGTGTGAGGTGAGTGAGTGAGGTGAGTGAGTGAGGTGAGTGAGGTGAGTGAGTGTGAGTGAGTGAGGTGAGTGAGTGAGGTGAGTGAGGTAGGTGAGTGAGTGAGGTGAGTGAATGAGGTGAGGTGAGTGAGAGGTGAGTGAGTGAGGTGAGTGAGTGTGAGGTGAATGAGGTGAGTGAGTGTGAGGTGAGTGAGGTGAGTGAGTGAGGTGGTGAGTGAGTGAGGTGAGTGAGGTGAGAGAGTGAGGTGAGTGAGGTGAGGTGAGTGAGGTGAGGTGAGTGAGGTGAGTGAGGTGAGCGAGTGAGGTGAGTGAGCTGAGTGAGGTGAGTGAGGTGAGTGAGTGAGGTAGGTGAGTGAGTGAGGTGAGTGAGGTGAGGTGAGGTGAGTGAGGTGAGTGAGGTGAGGTGAGTGAGGTGAGGTGAGGTGAGCGAGTGAGGTGAGTGAGGTGAGGTGAGCGAGGTGAGGTGAGCGAGGTGAGGTGAGCGAGTGAGGTGAGTGAGCTGAGTGAGTGAGGTGGTGAGTGGGTGAGGTGAGTGAGGTGAGAGAGGTGAGTGAGTGACGTGAGTGAGGTGAGTGAGGTGAGGTGAGCGAGTGAGGTGAGTGAGCTGAGTGAGTGAGGTGAGTGAGGTGAGCGAGGTGAGGTGAGCGAGGTGAGTGAGGTGTGAGTGAGGTGAGTGAGTGAGGTGAGTGAGTGAGTGTGAGGTGAGTGAGGTGAGTGAGTGAGGTGAGTGAGTGAGGTGAGTGAGTGAGGTGAGGTGAGTGAGTGAGGTGAGTGAGTGAGGTGAGTGAGTGAGGTGAGTGAGTGAGGTGAGTGAGTGAGTGTGAGGTGAGTGAGGTGAGTGAGTGAGGTGAGTGAGTGAGTGAGGTGAGAGAGTGAGGTGAGTGAGTGAGGTGAGCGAATGAGGTGAGGTGAGTGAGTGTGAGTGAGTGAGGTGAGTGAGGTGGGTGAGTGAGTGAGGTGAGTGAGTGAGGTGAGTGAAGTGAGTGAGGTGAGTGGGTGAGGTGAGTTGGTGAGGTGAGTGGGTGAGGTGAGTGGGTGAGGTGAGTGGGTGAGGTGAGTGGGTGAGGTGAGTGGGTGAGGTGAGTGGGTGAGGTGAGTGGGTGAGGTGAGTGGGTGAGGTGAGTGAGGTGAGGTGAGTGAGGTGAGGTGAGCGAGGTGAGTGGTGAGTGAGGTGAGTGAGTGAGGTGAGTGAGGTGAGTCAGGTGAGTGAGTGAGGTGAGTGAGGGAGGTGAGTCAGGTGAGTGAGGTGAGGTGAGTGAGGTGAGGTGAGCGAGGTGAGGTGAGCGAGGTGAGGTGAGCGAGGTGAGTGAGGTGAGTGAGTGAGGTGAGTGAGTGAGTGAGGTGAGTGAGTGAGGTGAGCGAGGTGAGTGAGCGAGGTGAGTAAGCGAGGTGAGTGAGCGAGGTGAGTGAGCGAGCGAGGTGAGTGAGCGAGCGAGGTGAGTGAGGTAGGTGAGTGACTGAGGTGAGTGAGTGAGGTGAGTGAGTGAGGTGAGTGAGTGAGGTGAGTGAGGTGAGTGAGTGAGTGTGAGGTGAGTGAGTGAGGTGAGTGAGTGTGAGGTGAGTGAGTGAGTGTGAGGTGAGTGAGTGAGTGTGAGGTGAGTGAGTGAGGTGAGTGAGGTGAGTGAGTGTGACTGAGTGAGGTGAGTGAGTGAGGTGAGTGAGGTAGGTGAGTGAGTGAGGTGAGTGAATGAGGTGTGAGTGAGGTGAGTGAGTGAGGTGAGTGAAGTGAGTGAGGTGAGTGAGTGAGGTGATTGAGTGAGGTGAGTGGGTGAGGTGAGTGGGTGAGGTGAGGTGAGTGAGGTGAGGTGAGTGAGGTGAGTGAGTGAGGTGAGTGAGGGAGGTGATGAGGTGAGGTGAGCGAGGTGAGTGAGTGAGGTGAGGTGAGTGAGTGTGGTGAGTGAGGTGAGGTAGTGAGGTGAGGTGAGTGAGTGAGCTGAGTGAGGTGAGTGAGGTGAGTGAGGTGAGTGAGTGTGAGGTGAGTGAGTGAGGTGGTGAGTGAGTGAGGTGAGTGAGGTGAGGAGAGGTGAGTGAGGTGAGGTGAGTGACGTGAGGTGAGTGAGGTGAGGTGAGCGAGTGAGGTGAGTGAGCTGAGTGAGTGAGGTGGTGAGTGAGGTGAGAGAGGTGAGTGAGTGAGGTGAGTGAGGTGAGGTGAGGTGAGTGAGGTGAGCGAGTGAGGTGAGCGAGTGAGGTGAGGTGAGTGAGTGAGGTGAGTGAGGTGAGTGAGTGTGACTGAGTGAGGTGAGTGAGTGAGGTGAGTGAGGTAGGTGAGTGAGTGAGGTGAGTGAGTGAGGTGTGAGTGAGGTGAGTGAGTGAGGTGAGTGAAGTGAGTGAGGTGAGTGAGTGAGGTGATTGAGTGAGGTGAGTGGGTGAGGTGAGTGGGTGAGGTGAGGTGAGGTGAGTGAGGTGAGGTGAGTGAGGTGAGTGAGTGAGGTGAGTGAGTGAGGTGAGTGAGGGAGGTGATGAGGTGAGGTGAGCGAGGTGAGTGAGTGAGGTGAGGTGAGTGAGTGTGGTGAGTGAGGTGAGGTAGTGAGGTGAGGTGAGTGAGTGAGGTGAGTGAGGTGAGTGAGGTGAGTGAGTGTGAGGTGAGTGAGTGAGGTGGTGAGTGAGTGAGGTGAGTGAGGTGAGGAGAGGTGAGTGAGGTGAGGTGAGTGACGTGAGGTGAGTGAGGTGAGGTGAGCGAGTGAGGTGAGTGAGCTGAGTGAGTGAGGTGGTGAGTGAGGTGAGAGAGGTGAGTGAGTGAGGTGAGTGAGGTGAGGTGAGGTGAGTGAGGTGAGCGAGTGAGGTGAGCGAGTGAGGTGAGGTGAGTGAGGTGAGCGAGGTGAGGTGAGCGAGTGAGGTGAGTGAGCTGAGTGAGTGAGGTGAGTGAGTGTGAGGTGAGTGAGTTGAGGTGAGTGAGTGAGGTGAGGTGAGTGAGGTGAGTGAGGTGAGGTGAGCGAGTGAGGTGAGTGAGTGAGGTGAGTGAGGTGAGTGAGTGAGGTGAGTGAGCTGAGGTGAGCGAGGTGAGGTGAGTGGGTGAGGTGAGGTGAGGTGAGTGAGGTGAGGTGAGTGAGGTGAGTGAGGTGAGTGAGTGAGGTGAGTGAGGGAGGTGATGAGGTGAGGTGAGCGAGGTGAGTGAGTGAGGTGAGGTGAGTGAGTGTGGTGAGTGAGGTGAGGTAGTGAGGTGAGGTGAGTGAGTGAGCTGAGTGAGGTGAGTGAGGTGAGTGAGGTGAGTGAGTGTGAGGTGAGTGAGTGAGGTGGTGAGTGAGTGAGGTGAGTGAGGTGAGGAGAGGTGAGTGAGGTGAGGTGAGTGACGTGAGTGAGGTGAGGTGAGCGAGTGAGGTGAGTGAGCTGAGTGAGTGAGGTGGTGAGTGAGGTGAGAGAGGTGAGTGAGTGAGGTGAGTGAGGTGAGGTGAGGTGAGTGAGGTGAGCGAGTGAGGTGAGCGAGTGAGGTGAGGTGAGTGAGGTGAGCGAGGTGAGGTGAGCGAGTGAGGTGAGTGAGCTGAGTGAGTGAGGTGAGTGAGTGTGAGGTGAGTGAGTTGAGGTGAGTGAGTGAGGTGAGGTGAGTGAGGTGAGTGAGGTGAGGTGAGCGAGTGAGGTGAGTGAGTGAGGTGAGTGAGGTGAGTGAGTGAGGTGAGTGAGCTGAGGTGAGCGAGGTGAGGTGAGTGTGGTGAGTGAGGTGAGGTGAGTGAGGTGAGGTAGTGAGGTGAGGTGAGTGAGGTGAGTGAGTGAGGTGAGTGAGTGAGGTGAGTGAGTGAGGTGAGTGAGTGAGGTGAGTGAGTGAGGTGAGCGAGGTGAGTGAGCGAGGTGAGTGAGCGAGTGAGGTGAGTGAGGTAGGTGAGTGAGTGAGGTGAGTGAGAGGTGAGTGAGTGAGGTGAGTGAGTGAGGTGAGTGAGGTGAGGTGTGTGAGGTGAGTGAGGTGAGTGAGGTGAGTGAGGTGAGTGAGTGAGTGTGAGGTGAGTGAGTGAGGTGAGTGAGTGTGAGGTGAGTGAGTGAGGTGAGTGAGTGAGGTGAGTGAGGTGAGTGAGTGTGAGTGAGTGAGGTGAGTGAGTGAGGTGAGTGAGGTAGGTGAGTGAGTGAGGTGAGTGAATGAGGTGAGGTGAGTGAGAGGTGAGTGAGTGAGGTGAGTGAGTGTGAGGTGAATGAGGTGAGTGAGTGTGAGGTGAGTGAGGTGAGTGAGTGAGGTGGTGAGTGAGTGAGGTGAGTGAGGTGAGAGAGTGAGGTGAGTGAGGTGAGGTGAGTGAGGTGAGGTGAGTGAGGTGAGTGAGGTGAGCGAGTGAGGTGAGTGAGCTGAGTGAGGTGAGTGAGGTGAGTGAGTGAGGTAGGTGAGTGAGTGAGGTGAGTGAGGTGAGGTGAGGTGAGTGAGGTGAGTGAGGTGAGGTGAGTGAGGTGAGGTGAGGTGAGCGAGTGAGGTGAGTGAGGTGAGGTGAGGTGAGCGAGGTGAGGTGAGCGAGTGAGGTGAGTGAGCTGAGTGAGTGAGGTGGTGAGTGGGTGAGGTGAGTGAGGTGAGAGAGGTGAGTGAGTGACGTGAGTGAGGTGAGTGAGGTGAGGTGAGCGAGTGAGGTGAGTGAGCTGAGTGAGTGAGGTGAGTGAGGTGAGCGAGGTGAGGTGAGCGAGGTGAGCGAGGTGTGAGTGAGGTGAGTGAGTGAGGTGAGTGAGTGAGTGTGAGGTGAGTGAGGTGAGTGAGTGAGGTGAGTGAGTGAGGTGAGTGAGTGAGGTGAGTGAGTGAGTGTGAGGTGAGTGAGGTGAGTGAGTGAGGTGAGTGAGTGAGTGAGGTGAGAGAGTGAGGTGAGTGAGTGAGGTGAGCGAATGAGGTGAGGTGAGTGAGTGTGAGTGAGTGAGGTGAGTGAGGTGGGTGAGTGAGTGAGGTGAGTGAAGTGAGTGAGGTGAGTGGGTGAGGTGAGTTGGTGAGGTGAGTGGGTGAGGTGAGTGGGTGAGGTGAGTGGGTGAGGTGAGTGGGTGAGGTGAGTGGGTGAGGTGAGTGGGTGAGGTGAGTGGGTGAGGTGAGTGAGGTGAGGTGAGTGAGGTGAGGTGAGCGAGGTGAGTGGTGAGTGAGGTGAGTGAGTGAGGTGAGTGAGGTGAGTCAGGTGAGTGAGTGAGGTGAGTGAGGGAGGTGAGTCAGGTGAGTGAGGTGAGGTGAGTGAGGTGAGGTGAGCGAGGTGAGGTGAGCGAGGTGAGGTGAGCGAGGTGAGTGAGGTGAGTGAGTGAGGTGAGTGAGTGAGTGAGGTGAGTGAGTGAGGTGAGCGAGGTGAGTGAGCGAGGTGAGTAAGCGAGGTGAGTGAGCGAGGTGAGTGAGCGAGCGAGGTGAGTGAGCGAGCGAGGTGAGTGAGGTAGGTGAGTGACTGAGGTGAGTGAGTGAGGTGAGTGAGTGAGGTGAGTGAGTGAGGTGAGTGAGGTGAGTGAGTGAGTGTGAGGTGAGTGAGTGAGGTGAGTGAGTGTGAGGTGAGTGAGTGAGTGTGAGGTGAGTGAGTGAGTGTGAGGTGAGTGAGTGAGGTGAGTGAGTGAGGTGAGTGAGGTGAGTGAGTGTGACTGAGTGAGGTGAGTGAGTGAGGTGAGTGAGGTAGGTGAGTGAGTGAGGTGAGTGAATGAGGTGAGGTGAGTGAGTGGTGAGTGAGGTGAGTGAGTGTGAGGTGAATGAGGTGAGTGAGTGAGGTGAGTGAAGTGAGTGAGGTGAGTGAGTGAGGTGATTGAGTGAGGTGAGTGGGTGAGGTGAGTGGGTGAGGTGAGGTGAGGTGAGTGAGGTGAGGTGAGTGAGGTGAGTGAGTGAGGTGAGTGAGTGAGGTGAGTGAGGGAGGTGATGAGGTGAGGTGAGCGAGGTGAGTGAGTGAGGTGAGGTGAGTGAGTGTGGTGAGTGAGGTGAGGTAGTGAGGTGAGGTGAGTGAGTGAGCTGAGTGAGGTGAGTGAGGTGAGTGAGGTGAGTGAGTGTGAGGTGAGTGAGTGAGGTGGTGAGTGAGTGAGGTGAGTGAGGTGAGGAGAGGTGAGTGAGGTGAGGTGAGTGACGTGAGGTGAGTGAGGTGAGGTGAGCGAGTGAGGTGAGTGAGCTGAGTGAGTGAGGTGGTGAGTGAGGTGAGAGAGGTGAGTGAGTGAGGTGAGTGAGGTGAGGTGAGGTGAGTGAGGTGAGCGAGTGAGGTGAGCGAGTGAGGTGAGGTGAGAGAGGTGAGCGAGGTGAGGTGAGCGAGTGAGGTGAGTGAGCTGAGTGAGTGAGGTGAGTGAGTGTGAGGTGAGTGAGTTGAGGTGAGTGAGTGAGGTGAGGTGAGTGAGGTGAGTGAGGTGAGGTGAGCGAGTGAGGTGAGTGAGTGAGGTGAGTGAGGTGAGTGAGTGAGCTGAGGTGAGTGTGGTGAGTGAGGTGAGGTGAGTGAGGTGAGGTAGTGAGGTGAGGTGAGTGAGGTGAGTGAGTGAGGTGAGTGAGTGAGGTGAGTGAGTGAGGTGAGTGAGTGAGGTGAGTGAGTGAGGTGAGCGAGGTGAGTGAGCGAGGTGAGTGAGCGAGTGAGGTGAGTGAGGTAGGTGAGTGAGTGAGGTGAGTGAGGTGAGTGAGAGGTGAGTGAGTGAGGTGAGTGAGTGAGGTGAGTGAGGTGAGGTGTGTGAGGTGAGT
Organism: Somniosus microcephalus; assembly: GCF_052327205.1. Lineage (NCBI taxonomy): Eukaryota > Metazoa > Chordata > Chondrichthyes > Squaliformes > Somniosidae > Somniosus > Somniosus microcephalus. The sequence continues at coordinate 42,800,022 of NC_141013.1, forward strand.
GAGGTGAGTGAGGTGAGTGAGGTGAGTGAGTGAGTGTGAGGTGAGTGAGTGAGGTGAGTGAGTGTGAGGTGAGTGAGTGAGGTGAGTGAGTGAGGTGAGTGAGTGAGGTGAGTGAGGTGAGTGAGTGTGAGTGAGTGAGGTGAGTGAGTGAGGTGAGTGAGGTAGGTGAGTGAGTGAGGTGAGTGAATGAGGTGAGGTGAGTGAGAGGTGAGTGAGTGAGGTGAGTGAGTGTGAGGTGAATGAGGTGAGTGAGTGTGAGGTGAGTGAGGTGAGTGAGTGAGGTGGTGAGTGAGTGAGGTGAGTGAGGTGAGAGAGTGAGGTGAGTGAGGTGAGGTGAGTGAGGTGAGGTGAGTGAGGTGAGTGAGGTGAGCGAGTGAGGTGAGTGAGCTGAGTGAGGTGAGTGAGGTGAGTGAGTGAGGTAGGTGAGTGAGTGAGGTGAGTGAGGTGAGGTGAGGTGAGTGAGGTGAGTGAGGTGAGGTGAGTGAGGTGAGGTGAGGTGAGCGAGTGAGGTGAGTGAGGTGAGGTGAGGTGAGCGAGGTGAGGTGAGCGAGTGAGGTGAGTGAGCTGAGAGAGGTGAGTGAGTGACGTGAGTGAGGTGAGTGAGGTGAGGTGAGCGAGTGAGGTGAGTGAGCTGAGTGAGTGAGGTGAGTGAGGTGAGCGAGGTGAGGTGAGCGAGGTGAGTGAGGTGTGAGTGAGGTGAGTGAGTGAGGTGAGTGAGTGAGTGTGAGGTGAGTGAGGTGAGTGAGTGAGGTGAGTGAGTGAGGTGAGTGAGTGAGGTGAGTGAGTGAGGTGAGTGAGTGAGGTGAGTGAGTGAGGTGAGTGAGTGAGGTGAGTGAGTGAGTGTGAGGTGAGTGAGGTGAGTGAGTGAGGTGAGTGAGTGAGTGAGGTGAGAGAGTGAGGTGAGTGAGTGAGGTGAGCGAATGAGGTGAGGTGAGTGAGTGTGAGTGAGTGAGGTGAGTGAGGTGGGTGAGTGAGTGAGGTGAGTGAGTGAGGTGAGTGAAGTGAGTGAGGTGAGTGGGTGAGGTGAGTTGGTGAGGTGAGTGGGTGAGGTGAGTGGGTGAGGTGAGTGGGTGAGGTGAGTGGGTGAGGTGAGTGGGTGAGGTGAGTGGGTGAGGTGAGTGGGTGAGGTGAGTGGGTGAGGTGAGTGGGTGAGGTGAGTGAGGTGAGGTGAGTGAGGTGAGGTGAGCGAGGTGAGTGGTGAGTGAGGTGAGTGAGTGAGGTGAGTGAGGTGAGTCAGGTGAGTGAGTGAGGTGAGTGAGGGAGGTGAGTCAGGTGAGTGAGGTGAGGTGAGTGAGGTGAGGTGAGCGAGGTGAGGTGAGCGAGGTGAGGTGAGCGAGGTGAGTGAGGTGAGTGAGTGAGGTGAGTGAGTGAGGTGAGTGAGTGAGGTGAGCGAGGTGAGTGAGCGAGGTGAGTAAGCGAGGTGAGTGAGCGAGGTGAGTGAGCGAGCGAGGTGAGTGAGCGAGCGAGGTGAGTGAGGTAGGTGAGTGACTGAGGTGAGTGAGTGAGGTGAGTGAGTGAGGTGAGTGAGTGAGGTGAGTGAGGTGAGTGAGTGAGTGTGAGGTGAGTGAGTGAGGTGAGTGAGTGTGAGGTGAGTGAGTGAGTGTGAGGTGAGTGAGTGAGTGTGAGGTGAGTGAGTGAGGTGAGTGAGTGAGGTGAGTGAGGTGAGTGAGTGTGACTGAGTGAGGTGAGTGAGTGAGGTGAGTGAGGTAGGTGAGTGAGTGAGGTGAGTGAATGAGGTGAGGTGAGTGAGTGGTGAGTGAGGTGAGTGAGTGTGAGGTGAATGAGGTGAGTGAGTGAGGTGAGTGAGTGAGGTGTGAGTGAGGTGAGTGAGTGAGGTGAGTGAAGTGAGTGAGGTGAGTGAGTGAGGTGATTGAGTGAGGTGAGTGGGTGAGGTGAGTGGGTGAGGTGAGGTGAGGTGAGTGAGGTGAGGTGAGTGAGTGAGGTGAGTGAGTGAGGTGAGTGAGGGAGGTGATGAGGTGAGGTGAGCGAGGTGAGTGAGTGAGGTGAGGTGAGTGAGTGTGGTGAGTGAGGTGAGGTAGTGAGGTGAGGTGAGTGAGTGAGCTGAGTGAGGTGAGTGAGGTGAGTGAGTGTGAGGTGAGTGAGTGAGGTGGTGAGTGAGTGAGGTGAGTGAGGTGAGGAGAGGTGAGTGAGGTGAGGTGAGTGACGTGAGGTGAGTGAGGTGAGGTGAGCGAGTGAGGTGAGTGAGCTGAGTGAGTGAGGTGGTGAGTGAGGTGAGAGAGGTGAGTGAGTGAGGTGAGTGAGGTGAGGTGAGGTGAGTGAGGTGAGCGAGTGAGGTGAGCGAGTGAGGTGAGGTGAGTGAGGTGAGCGAGGTGAGGTGAGCGAGTGAGGTGAGTGAGCTGAGTGAGTGAGGTGAGTGAGTGTGAGGTGAGTGAGTTGAGGTGAGTGAGTGAGGTGAGGTGAGTGAGGTGAGTGAGGTGAGGTGAGCGAGTGAGGTGAGTGAGTGAGGTGAGTGAGGTGAGTGAGTGAGGTGAGTGAGCTGAGGTGAGCGAGGTGAGGTGAGTGTGGTGAGTGAGGTGAGGTGAGTGAGGTGAGGTAGTGAGGTGAGGTGAGTGAGGTGAGTGAGTGAGGTGAGTGAGTGAGGTGAGTGAGTGAGGTGAGTGAGTGAGGTGAGCGAGGTGAGTGAGCGAGGTGAGTGAGCGAGTGAGGTGAGTGAGGTAGGTGAGTGAGTGAGGTGAGTGAGGTGAGTGAGAGGTGAGTGAGTGAGGTGAGTGAGTGAGGTGAGTGAGGTGAGGTGTGTGAGGTGAGTGAGGTGAGTGAGGTGAGTGAGGTGAGTGAGTGAGTGTGAGGTGAGTGAGTGAGGTGAGTGAGTGTGAGGTGAGTGAGTGAGGTGAGTGAGTGAGGTGAGTGAGGTGAGTGAGTGTGAGTGAGTGAGGTGAGTGAGTGAGGTGAGTGAGGTAGGTGAGTGAGTGAGGTGAGTGAATGAGGTGAGGTGAGTGAGAGGTGAGTGAGTGAGGTGAGTGAGTGTGAGGTGAATGAGGTGAGTGAGTGAGGTGAGTGAGTGAGGTGGGTGAGTGAGTGAGGTGAGTGAGTGAGGTGAGTGAAGTGAGTGAGGTGAGTGAGTGAAGTGAGTGAGGTGAGTGAGTGAGGTGAGTGAGTGAGGTGAGTGAGTGAGGTGAGGTGAGTGAGGTGAGTGAGGTGAGTGAGGTGAGTGGGTGAGGTGAGTGGGTGAGGTGAGTGGGTGAGGTGAGTGAGGTGAGTGAGGTGAGGTGAGTGAGGTGAGGTGAGTGAGGTGAGTGAGTGAGGTGAGTGAGTGAGGTGAGTGAGGGAGGTGATGAGGTGAGGTGAGCGAGGTGAGTGAGTGAGGTGAGTGAGTGAGGTGAGTGAGTGTGGTGAGTGAGGTGAGGTAGTGAGGTGAGGTGAGTGAGTGAGCTGAGTGAGGTGAGTGAGTGAGGTGAGTGAGTGTGAGGTGAGTGAGGTGAGTGAGGTGAGAGAGGTGAGTGAGTGAGGTGAGTGAGGTGAGTGAGGTGAGTGAGGTGTGGTGAGCGAGGTGAGGTGAGCGAGTGAGGTGAGCGAATGAGGTGAGGTGAGTGAGTGTGAGTGAGTGAGGTGAGTGAGGTGGGTGAGTGAGTGAGGTGAGTGAGTGAGTTGAGTGAGTGAAGTGAGTGAGGTGAGTGAGTGAGGTGAGTGGGTGAGGTGAGTGGGTGAGGTGAGTGGGTGAGGTGAGTGGGTGAGGTGAGTGGGTGAGGTGAGTGAGGTGAGTGAGGTGAGGTGAGCGAGGTGAGTGGTGAGTGAGGTGAGTGAGTGAGGTGAGTGAGGTGAGTCAGGTGAGTGAGTGAGGTGAGTGAGTGAGTGTGAGGTGAGTGAGGTGAGTGAGTGAGTGAGGTGAGTGAAGTGAGTGAGGTGAGTGAGTGAGGTGAGTGGGTGAGGTGAGTGGGTGAGGTGAGTGGGTGAGGTGAGTGGGTGAGGTGAGTGGGTGAGGTGAGTGGGTGAGGTGAGTGGGTGAGGTGAGTGGGTGAGGTGAGTGGGTGAGGTGAGTGGGTGAGGTGAGTGGGTGAGGTGAGTGGGTGAGGTGAGTGAGGTGAGGTGAGTGAGGTGAGTTGAGTGAGGTGAGGTGAGCGAGGTGAGTGGTGAGCGAGGTGAGTGAGGTGAGTGAGTGAGGTGAGTGAGGTGAGTCAGGTGAGTGAGGGAGGTGAGTGAGGGAGGTGAGTGAGGTGAGTCAGGTGAGTGAGGTGAGGTGAGTGAGGTGAGGTGAGCGAGGTGAGGTGAGCGAGGTGAGTGAGGTGAGTGAGTGAGGTGAGTGAGTGAGTGAGGTGAGTGAGTGAGGTGAGTGAGCGAGTGAGGTGAGCGAGGTGAGTGAGCGAGTGAGGTGAGTGAGGTAGGTGAGTGAGGTGAGTGAGTGAGGTGAGTGAGGTGAGTGAGTGAGGTGAGTGAGGTGAGTGAGTGAGTGTGAGGTGAGTGAGTGAGGTGAGTGAGGTGAGTGAGTGTGAGGTGAGTGAGTGAGTGTGAGGTGAGTGAGTGAGGTGAGTGAGTGAGTGTGAGGTGAGTGAGTGAGGTGAGTGAGTGAGGTGAGTGAGTGTGACTGAGTGAGGTGAGTGAGTGAGGTGAGTGAGGTAGGTGAGTGAGTGAGGTGAGTGAATGAGGTGAGGTGAGTGAGTGGTGAGTGAGGTGAGTGAGTGTGAGGTGAATGAGGTGAGTGAGTGAGTGAGGTGGGTGAGTGAGTGAGGTGAGTGAGGTGAGGTGAGTGAAGTGAGTGAGTGAGGTGAGGTGAGTGAGGTGAGTGGGTGAGGTGAGTGGGTGAGGTGAGTGGGTGAGGTGAGGTGAGTGAGGTGAGGTGAGTGAGGTGAGTGAGTGAGGTGAGTGAGTGAGGTGAGTGAGTGAGGTGAGTGAGTGAGGTGAGTGAGTGAGTGTGAGGTGAGTGAGTGAGTGTGAGGTGAGTGAGTGAGGTGAGTGAGTGAGGTGAGTGAGGTGAGTGAGTGTGACTGAGTGAGGTGAGTGAGTGAGGTGAGTGAGGTAGGTGAGTGAGTGAGGTGAGTGAATGAGGTGAGGTGAGTGAGTGGTGAGTGAGTGTGAGGTGAATGAGGTGAGTGAGTGAGGTGAGTGAAGTGAGTGAGGTGAGTGAGTGAGGTGATTGAGTGAGGTGAGTGGGTGAGGTGAGTGGGTGAGGTGAGGTGAGGTGAGTGAGGTGAGGTGAGTGAGGTGAGTGAGTGAGGTGAGTGAGTGAGGTGAGTGAGGGAGGTGATGAGGTGAGGTGAGCGAGGTGAGTGAGTGAGGTGAGGTGAGTGAGTGTGGTGAGTGAGGTGAGGTAGTGAGGTGAGGTGAGTGAGTGAGCTGAGTGAGGTGAGTGAGGTGAGTGAGTGTGAGGTGAGTGAGTGAGGTGGTGAGTGAGTGAGGTGAGTGAGGTGAGGAGAGGTGAGTGAGGTGAGGTGAGTGACGTGAGGTGAGTGAGGTGAGGTGAGCGAGTGAGGTGAGTGAGCTGAGTGAGTGAGGTGGTGAGTGAGGTGAGAGAGGTGAGTGAGTGAGGTGAGTGAGGTGAGGTGAGGTGAGTGAGGTGAGCGAGTGAGGTGAGCGAGTGAGGTGAGGTGAGTGAGGTGAGCGAGGTGAGGTGAGCGAGTGAGGTGAGTGAGCTGAGTGAGTGAGTGTGAGGTGAGTGAGTTGAGGTGAGTGAGTGAGGTGAGGTGAGTGAGGTGAGTGAGGTGAGGTGAGCGAGTGAGGTGAGTGAGTGAGGTGAGTGAGGTGAGTGAGTGAGCTGAGGTGAGCGAGGTGAGGTGAGTGTGGTGAGTGAGGTGAGGTGAGTGAGGTGAGGTAGTGAGGTGAGGTGAGTGAGGTGAGTGAGTGAGGTGAGTGAGTGAGGTGAGTGAGTGAGGTGAGTGAGTGAGGTGAGTGAGTGAGGTGAGCGAGGTGAGTGAGCGAGGTGAGTGAGCGAGTGAGGTGAGTGAGGTAGGTGAGTGAGTGAGGTGAGTGAGGTGAGTGAGAGGTGAGTGAGTGAGGTGAGTGAGTGAGGTGAGTGAGGTGAGGTGTGTGAGGTGAGTGAGGTGAGTGAGGTGAGTGAGGTGAGTGAGTGAGTGTGAGGTGAGTGAGTGAGGTGAGTGAGTGTGAGGTGAGTGAGTGAGGTGAGTGAGTGAGGTGAGTGAGTGAGGTGAGTGAGTGAGGTGAGTGAGGTAGGTGAGTGAGTGAGGTGAGTGAATGAGGTGAGGTGAGTGAGAGGTGAGTGAGTGAGGTGAGTGAGTGTGAGGTGAATGAGGTGAGTGAGTGTGAGGTGAGTGAGGTGAGTGAGTGAGGTGGTGAGTGAGTGAGGTGAGTGAGGTGAGAGAGTGAGGTGAGTGAGGTGAGGTGAGTGAGGTGAGGTGAGTGAGGTGAGTGAGGTGAGCGAGTGAGGTGAGTGAGCTGAGTGAGGTGAGTGAGGTGAGTGAGTGAGGTAGGTGAGTGAGTGAGGTGAGTGAGGTGAGGTGAGGTGAGTGAGGTGAGTGAGGTGAGGTGAGTGAGGTGAGGTGAGGTGAGCGAGTGAGGTGAGTGAGGTGAGGTGAGGTGAGCGAGGTGAGGTGAGCGAGTGAGGTGAGTGAGCTGAGTGAGTGAGGTGGTGAGTGGGTGAGGTGAGTGAGGTGAGAGAGGTGAGTGAGTGACGTGAGTGAGGTGAGTGAGGTGAGGTGAGCGAGTGAGGTGAGTGAGCTGAGTGAGTGAGGTGAGTGAGGTGAGCGAGGTGAGGTGAGCGAGGTGAGTGAGGTGTGAGTGAGGTGAGTGAGTGAGGTGAGTGAGTGAGTGTGAGGTGAGTGAGGTGAGTGAGTGAGGTGAGTGAGTGAGGTGAGTGAGTGAGGTGAGTGAGTGAGGTGAGTGAGTGAGGTGAGTGAGGTGAGTGAGTGAGGTGAGTGAGTGAGTGTGAGGTGAGTGAGGTGAGTGAGTGAGGTGAGTGAGTGAGTGAGGTGAGAGAGTGAGGTGAGTGAGTGAGGTGAGCGAATGAGGTGAGGTGAGTGAGTGTGAGTGAGTGAGGTGAGTGAGGTGGGTGAGTGAGTGAGGTGAGTGAGTGAGGTGAGTGAAGTGAGTGAGGTGAGTGGGTGAGGTGAGTTGGTGAGGTGAGTGGGTGAGGTGAGTGGGTGAGGTGAGTGGGTGAGGTGAGTGGGTGAGGTGAGTGGGTGAGGTGAGTGGGTGAGGTGAGTGAGGTGAGGTGAGTGAGGTGAGGTGAGCGAGGTGAGTGGTGAGTGAGGTGAGTGAGGTGAGTCAGGTGAGTGAGGGAGGTGAGTCAGGTGAGTGAGGTGAGGTGAGTGAGGTGAGGTGAGCGAGGTGAGGTGAGCGAGGTGAGGTGAGCGAGGTGAGTGAGGTGAGTGAGTGAGGTGAGTGAGTGAGGTGAGTGAGTGAGGTGAGCGAGGTGAGTGAGCGAGGTGAGTAAGCGAGGTGAGTGAGCGAGGTGAGTGAGCGAGCGAGGTGAGTGAGCGAGCGAGGTGAGTGAGGTAGGTGAGTGACTGAGGTGAGTGAGTGAGGTGAGTGAGTGAGGTGAGTGAGTGAGGTGAGTGAGGTGAGTGAGTGAGTGTGAGGTGAGTGAGTGAGGTGAGTGAGTGTGAGGTGAGTGAGTGAGTGTGAGGTGAGTGAGTGAGTGTGAGGTGAGTGAGTGAGGTGAGTGAGTGAGGTGAGTGAGGTGAGTGAGTGTGACTGAGTGAGGTGAGTGAGTGAGGTGAGTGAGGTAGGTGAGTGAGTGAGGTGAGTGAATGAGGTGAGGTGAGTGAGTGGTGAGTGAGGTGAGTGAGTGTGAGGTGAATGAGGTGAGTGAGTGAGGTGAGTGAGTGAGGTGTGAGTGAGGTGTGAGTGAGGTGAGTGAGTGAGGTGAGTGAAGTGAGTGAGGTGATTGAGTGAGGTGAGTGGGTGAGGTGAGTGGGTGAGGTGAGGTGAGGTGAGTGAGGTGAGGTGAGTGAGGTGAGTGAGTGAGGTGAGTGAGTGAGGTGAGTGAGGGAGGTGATGAGGTGAGGTGAGCGAGGTGAGTGAGTGAGGTGAGGTGAGTGAGTGTGGTGAGTGAGGTGAGGTAGTGAGGTGAGGTGAGTGAGTGAGCTGAGTGAGGTGAGTGAGGTGAGTGAGTGTGAGGTGAGTGAGTGAGGTGGTGAGTGAGTGAGGTGAGTGAGGTGAGGAGAGGTGAGTGAGGTGAGGTGAGTGACGTGAGGTGAGTGAGGTGAGGTGAGCGAGTGAGGTGAGTGAGCTGAGTGAGTGAGGTGGTGAGTGAGGTGAGAGAGGTGAGTGAGTGAGGTGAGTGAGGTGAGGTGAGGTGAGTGAGGTGAGCGAGTGAGGTGAGCGAGTGAGGTGAGGTGAGTGAGGTGAGCGAGGTGAGGTGAGCGAGTGAGGTGAGTGAGCTGAGTGAGTGAGGTGAGTGAGTGTGAGGTGAGTGAGTTGAGGTGAGTGAGTGAGGTGAGGTGAGTGAGGTGAGTGAGGTGAGGTGAGCGAGTGAGGTGAGTGAGTGAGGTGAGTGAGGTGAGTGAGTGAGGTGAGTGAGCTGAGGTGAGCGAGGTGAGGTGAGTGTGGTGAGTGAGGTGAGGTGAGTGAGGTGAGGTGAGTGAGGTGAGGTAGTGAGGTGAGGTGAGTGAGGTGAGTGAGTGAGGTGAGTGAGTGAGGTGAGTGAGTGAGGTGAGTGAGTGAGGTGAGTGAGTGAGGTGAGCGAGGTGAGTGAGCGAGGTGAGTGAGCGAGTGAGGTGAGTGAGGTAGGTGAGTGAGTGAGGTGAGTGAGGTGAGTGAGAGGTGAGTGAGTGAGGTGAGTGAGGTGAGTGAGGTGAGTGAGGTGAGTGAGTGAGTGTGAGGTGAGTGAGTGAGGTGAGTGAGTGTGAGGTGAGTGAGTGAGGTGAGTGAGTGAGGTGAGTGAGGTGAGTGAGTGTGAGTGAGTGAGGTGAGTGAGTGAGGTGAGTGAGGTAGGTGAGTGAGTGAGGTGAGTGAATGAGGTGAGGTGAGTGAGAGGTGAGTGAGTGAGGTGAGTGAGTGTGAGGTGAATGAGGTGAGTGAGTGAGGTGAGTGAGTGAGGTGAGTGAGTGAGGTGGGTGAGTGAGTGAGGTGAGTGAGTGAGGTGAGTGAAGTGAGTGAGGTGAGTGAGTGAAGTGAGTGAGGTGAGTGAGTGAGGTGAGTGAGTGAGGTGAGTGAGTGAGGTGAGGTGAGTGAGGTGAGTGAGGTGAGTGAGGTGAGTGGGTGAGGTGAGTGGGTGAGGTGAGTGGGTGAGGTGAGTGAGGTGAGTGAGGTGAGGTGAGTGAGGTGAGGTGAGTGAGGTGAGTGAGTGAGGTGAGTGAGTGAGGTGAGTGAGGGAGGTGATGAGGTGAGGTGAGCGAGGTGAGTGAGTGAGGTGAGTGAGTGAGGTGAGTGAGTGTGGTGAGTGAGGTGAGGTAGTGAGGTGAGGTGAGTGAGTGAGCTGAGTGAGGTGAGTGAGTGAGGTGAGTGAGTGTGAGGTGAGTGAGGTGAGTGAGGTGAGAGAGGTGAGTGAGTGAGGTGAGTGAGGTGAGTGAGGTGAGTGAGGTGTGGTGAGCGAGGTGAGGTGAGCGAGTGAGGTGAGCGAATGAGGTGAGGTGAGTGAGTGTGAGTGAGTGAGGTGAGTGAGGTGGGTGAGTGAGTGAGGTGAGTGAGTGAGTTGAGTGAGTGAAGTGAGTGAGGTGAGTGAGTGAGGTGAGTGGGTGAGGTGAGTGGGTGAGGTGAGTGGGTGAGGTGAGTGGGTGAGGTGAGTGGGTGAGGTGAGTGAGGTGAGTGAGGTGAGGTGAGCGAGGTGAGTGGTGAGTGAGGTGAGTGAGTGAGGTGAGTGAGGTGAGTCAGGTGAGTGAGTGAGGTGAGTGAGTGAGTGTGAGGTGAGTGAGGTGAGTGAGTGAGTGAGGTGAGTGAATGAGGTGAGGTGAGTGAGTGTGAGTGAGTGAGGTGAGTGAGGTGGGTGAGTGAGTGAGGTGAGGTGAGTGAAGTGAGTGAGGTGAGTGAGTGAGGTGAGTGGGTGAGGTGAGTGGGTGAGGTGAGTGGGTGAGGTGAGTGGGTGAGGTGAGTGGGTGAGGTGAGTGGGTGAGGTGAGTGGGTGAGGTGAGTGGGTGAGGTGAGTGGGTGAGGTGAGTGGGTGAGGTGAGTGGGTGAGGTGAGTGAGGTGAGGTGAGTGAGGTGAGTTGAGTGAGGTGAGGTGAGCGAGGTGAGTGGTGAGCGAGGTGAGTGAGGTGAGTGAGTGAGGTGAGTGAGGTGAGTCAGGTGAGTGAGGGAGGTGAGTGAGGGAGGTGAGTGAGGTGAGTCAGGTGAGTGAGGTGAGGTGAGTGAGGTGAGGTGAGCGAGGTGAGGTGAGCGAGGTGAGTGAGGTGAGCGAGTGAGGTGAGTGAGTGAGTGAGGTGAGTGAGTGAGGTGAGTGAGCGAGTGAGGTGAGCGAGGTGAGTGAGCGAGTGAGGTGAGTGAGGTAGGTGAGTGAGGTGAGTGAGTGAGGTGAGTGAGGTGAGTGAGTGAGGTGAGTGAGGTGAGTGAGTGAGTGTGAGGTGAGTGAGTGAGGTGAGTGAGGTGAGTGAGTGTGAGGTGAGTGAGTGAGTGTGAGGTGAGTGAGTGAGGTGAGTGAGTGAGTGTGAGGTGAGTGAGTGAGGTGAGTGAGTGAGGTGAGTGAGTGTGACTGAGTGAGGTGAGTGAGTGAGGTGAGTGAGGTAGGTGAGTGAGTGAGGTGAGTGAATGAGGTGAGGTGAGTGAGTGGTGAGTGAGGTGAGTGAGTGTGAGGTGAATGAGGTGAGTGAGTGAGTGAGGTGGGTGAGTGAGTGAGGTGAGTGAGGTGAGGTGAGTGAAGTGAGTGAGTGAGGTGAGGTGAGTGAGGTGAGTGGGTGAGGTGAGTGGGTGAGGTGAGTGGGTGAGGTGAGTGGGTGAGGTGAGGTGAGTGAGGTGAGGTGAGTGAGGTGAGTGAGTGAGGTGAGTGAGTGAGGTGAGTGAGTGAGGTGAGTGAGGTGAGTGAGTGTGAGTGAGGTGAGTGAGGGAGGTGATGAGGTGAGGTGAGCGAGGTGAGTGAGTGAGGTGAGGTGAGTGAGTGTGGTGAGTGTGGTGAGTGAGGTGAGGTGGTGAGGTGAGTGAGGTGAGTGAGTGAGCTGAGTGAGGTGAGTGAGTGAGGTGAGTGAGGTGAGGTGAGTGAGTGAGGTGAGTGAGTGAGGTGGTGAGTGAGTGAGGTGAGTGAGGTGAGTGAGTGAGGTGAGTGAGGTGAGGTGAGTGAGGTGAGGTGAGCGAGTGAGGTGAGTGAGTGAGGTGGTGAGTGAGTGAGGTGAGTGAGGTGAGAGGTGAGTGAGTGAGGTAGGTGAGTGAGTGAGGTGAGGTGAGTGAGGTGAGGTGAGTGAGGTGAGTGAGGTGAGTGAGGTGAGGTGAGTGAGGTGAGGTGAGCGAGTGAGGTGAGGTGAGCGAGGTGAGGTGAGCGAGTGAGGTGAGTGAGCTGAGTGAGTGAGGTGAGTGAGCTGCGTGAGCTGAGTGAGTGTGAGGTGAGTGAGTGAGGTGGTGAGTGAGTGAGGTGAGTGAGGTGAGGTGAGAGAGGTGAGTGAGTGAGGTGAGTGAGGTGAGCGAGTGAGGTGAGTGAGCTGAGTGAGTGAGGTGAGTGAGCTGAGTGAGTGAGGTGAGTGAGTGAGGTGAGTGAGGTGAGCGAGGTGAGGTGAGTGAGTGTGGTGAGTGAGGTGAGGTGAGAGAGGTGAGGTAGTGAGGTGAGGTGAGTGAGGTGAGTGAGTGAGGTGAGTGAGTGAGTGTGAGGTGAGTGAGGTGAGTGAGTGAGGTGAGTGAGTGAGGTGAGTGAGTGAGGTGAGTGAGGTGAGTGAGGTGAGTGAGTGAGGTGAGTGAGTGAGTGTGAGGTGAGTGAGGTGAGTGAGTGAGGTGAGTGAGTGAGTGAGGTGAGAGACTGAGGTGAGTGAGTGAGGTGAGTGAATGAGGTGAGGTGAGTGAGTGTGAGTGAGTGAGGTGGGTGAGTGAGGTGAGTGAGTGAGGTGAGGTGAGTGAGGTGAGTGAGTGAGGTGAGGTGAGTGGGTGAGGTGAGTGGGTGAGGTGAGTGGGTGAGGTGAGTGGGTGAGGTGAGTGGGTGAGGTGAGTGGGTGAGGTGAGTGGGTGAGGTGAGTGAGGTGAGGTGAGTGAGGTGAGGTGAGCGAGGTGAGTGGTGAGTGAGGTGAGTGAGTGAGGTGAGTGAGGTGAGTCAGGTGAGTGAGTGAGGTGAGTGAGGGAGGTGAGTCAGGTGAGCGAGGTGAGGGAGTGAGTGAGTGAGGTGAGCGAGGTGAGTGAGCGAGGTGAGTGAGCGAGGTGAGTGAGCGAGCGAGTGAGGTGAGTGAGGTAGGTGAGTGACTGAGGTGAGTGAGTGAGGTGAGTGAGGTGAGTGAGTGAGGTGAGTGAGTGAGGTGAGTGAGTGAGTGTGAGGTGAGTGAGTGAGGTGAGTGAGTGTGAGGTGAGTGAGTGAGTGTGAGGTGAGTGAGTGAGGTGAGTGAGTGAGTGAGTGTGAGGTGAGTGAGTGAGGTGAGTGAGTGAGGTGAGTGAGGTGAGTGAGTGTGAGGTGAGTGAGTGAGGTGAGTGAGTGTGAGGTGAGTGAGTGAGTGTGAGGTGAGTGAGTGAGGTGAGTGAGTGAGTGTGAGGTGAGTGAGTGAGGTGAGTGAGTGAGGTGAGTGAGGTGAGTGAGTGTGACTGAGTGAGGTGAGTGAGGTGAGTGAATGAGGTGAGGTGAGTGAGGTGAGTGAGTGTGAGGTGAATGAGGTGAGTGAGTGAGGTGTGAGTGAGGTGAGTGAGTGAGGTGAGTGAAGTGAGTGAGTGAGGTGAGTGAGTGAGGTGATTGAGTGAGGTGAGGTGAGTGAGGTGAGTGGGTGAGGTGAGTGGGTGAGGTGAGTGAGGTGAGGTGAGTGAGGTGAGTGAGGTGAGGTGAGTGAGTGAGGTGAGTGAGGTGAGTGAGTGAGGTGAGTGAGGGAGGTGATGAGGTGAGGTGAGCGAGGTGAGTGAGGTGAGGTGAGTGAGTGTGGTGAGTGTGGTGAATGAGGTGAGGTAGTGAGGTGAGGTGAGTGAGTGAGCTGAGTGAGTGAGGTGAGTGAGGTGAGTGAGTGAGGTGAGTGAGTGTGAGGTGAGTGAGGTGAGTGAGTGAGGTGGTGAGTGAGTGAGGTGAGTGAGTGAGGTGAGTGAGGTGAGGTGAGTGACGTGAGGTGAGCGAGGGTGAGTGAGCTGAGTGAGTGAGGTGCTGAGTGAGTGAGGTGAGTGAGGTGAGAGAGGTGAGTGAGTGAGGTGAGTGAGGTGAGGTGAGGTGAGTGAGGTGAGTGAGGTGAGGTGAGCGAGTGAGGTGAGTGAGCTGAGTGAGCTGAGTGAGTGAGGTGAGTGAGTGTGAGGTGAGTGAGGTGGTGAGTGAGTGAGGTGAGTGAGGTGAGAGAGGTGAGTGAGTGAGGTGAGTGAGGTGAGTGAGGTGAGGTGAGGTGAGCGAGTGAGGTGAGTGAGCTGAGTGAGTGAGGTGTGAGGTGAGTGAGTGAGGTGAGTGAGTGAGGTGAGTGAGTGTGACTGAGTGAGGTGAGTGAGTGAGGTGAGTGAGGTAGGTGAGTGAGTGAGGTGAGTGAATGAGGTGAGGTGAGTGAGTGGTGAGTGAGGTGAGTGAGTGTGAGGTGAATGAGGTGAGTGAGTGAGGTGTGAGTGAGGTGAGTGAGTGAGGTGAGTGAAGTGAGTGAGGTGAGTGAGTGAGTGAGGTGATTGAGTGAGGTGAGGTGAGTGAGGTGAGTGGGTGAGGTGAGTGGGTGAGGTGAGTGAGGTGAGTGAGTGAGGTGAGTGAGGTGAGTGAGTGAGGTGAGTGAGGTGAGTGAGTGAGGTGAGTGAGGGAGGTGATGAGGTGAGGTGAGCGAGGTGAGTGAGTGAGGTGAGTGAGGTGAGGTGAGTGAGTGTGGTGAGTGTGGTGAGTGAGGTGAGGTAGTGAGGTGAGTGAGGTGAGTGAGTGAGTTGAGTGAGGTGAGTGAGTGAGGTGAGTGAGGTGAGTGAGTGAGGTGAGTGTGAGGTGAGTGAGGTGAGTGAGTGAGGTGGTGAGTGAGGTGAGGAGAGGTGAGTGAGTGAGGTGAGGTGAGTGACGTGAGGTGAGTGACGTGAGGTGAGTGAGGTGAGGTGAGCGAGGGTGAGTGAGCTGAGTGAGTGAGGTGCTGAGTGAGTGAGGTGAGAGAGGTGAGTGAGTGAGGTGAGTGAGGTGAGGTGAGGTGAGTGAGGTGAGGTGAGCGAGGTGAGGTGAGCGAGGTGAGGTGAGCGAGGTGAGGTGAGCGAGTGAGGTGAGTGAGCTGAGTGAGCTGAGTGAGTGAGGTGAGTGAGTGTGAGGTGAGTGAGGTGGTGAGTGAGTGAGGTGAGAGAGGTGAGGTGAGAGAGGTGAGTGAGTGAGGTGAGTGAGGTGAGTGAGGTGAGTGAGGTGAGTGAGCTGAGTGAGGTGAGTGAGCTGAGTGAGGTGAGTGAGTGAGGTGAGTGAGCTGAGGTGAGCGAGGTGAGGTGAGTGTGGTGAGGTAGTGAGGTGAGGTGAGTGAGGTGAGTGAGTGAGGTGAGTGAGGTGAGTGAGTGAGGTGAGTGAGGTGAGTGAGTGAGTGAGGTGAGTGAGTGGTGAGTGAGTGAGGTGAGCGAGGTGAGTAAGCGAGGTGAGTGAGCGAGGTGAGTGAGCGAGGTGAGTGAGCGAGTGAGGTGAGTGAGGTAGGTGAGTGAGTGAGGTGAGTGAGGTGAGTGAGTGAGGTGAGTGAGTGAGTGAGGTGAGTGAGGTGAGTGTGGTGAGTGAGTGAGTGTGAGGTGAGTGAGTGAGGTGAGTGAGTGTGAGGTGAGTGAGTGAGGTGAGTGAGTGAGGTGAGTGAGTGTGACTGAGTGAGGTGAGTGAGGTAGGTGAGTGAGTGAGGTGAGTGAATGAGGTGAGGTGAGTGAGAGGTGAGTGAGGTGAGTGAGTGTGAGGTGAATGAGGTGAGTGAGTGAGGTGAGTGAGTGAGGTGAGTGAGTGAGGTGAGTGAGGTGAGTGAGGTGAGTGAGTGAGTGAGGTGGGTGAGTGAGTGAGGTGAGTGAGTGAGGTGAGGTGAGTGAAGTGAGTGAGTGAGGTGAGTGAGTGAGGTGAGTGAGTGAGGTGAGTGAGGTGAGGTGAGTGAGGTGAGTGGGTGAGGTGAGGTGAGGTGAGTGAGGTGAGGTGAGTGAGGTGAGTGAGGTGAGGTGAGTGAGTGAGGTGAGTGAGTGAGTGAGGTGAGTGAGGTGAGGGAGGTGATGAGGTGAGGTGAGCGAGGTGAGCGAGTGAGGTGAGTGAGTGAGGTGAGTGAGTGAGCTGAGTGAGGTGAGTGAGTGAGGTGAGTGAGTGAGGTGAGTGAGTGTGAGGTGAGTGAGGTGAGTGAGTGAGGTGGTGAGTGAGTGAGTTGAGAGAGGTGAGTGAGTGAGGTGAGTGAGGTGAGTGAGGTGAGGTGAGTGAGGTGAGTGAGGTGAGGTGAGCGAATGAGGTGAGGTGAGTGAGTGTGAGTGAGTGAGGTGAGTGAGGTGGGTGAGTGAGTGAGGTGAGTGAGTGAGGTGAGGTGAGTGAAGTGAGTGAGGTGAGTGGGTGAGGTGAGTGGGTGAGGTGAGTGGGTGAGGTGAGTGGGTGAGGTGAGTGGGTGAGGTGAGTGGGTGAGGTGAGTGGGTGAGGTGAGTGGGTGAGGTGAGTGGGTGAGGTGAGTGGGTGAGGTGAGTGAGGTGAGGTGAGTGAGGTGAGGTGAGCGAGGTGAGTGGTGAGTGAGGTGAGTGAGTGAGGTGAGTCAGGTGAGTGAGTGAGGTGAGTGAGTGAGTGTGAGGTGAGTGAGGTGAGTGAGTGAGGTGAGTGAGGTGAGAGAGTGAGGTGAGAGAGTGAGGTGAGTGAGTGAGGTGAGTGAATGAGGTGAGTGAGTGTGAGTGAGGTGGGTGAGTGAGTGAGGTGAGTGAAGTGAGTGAGGTGAGTGAGTGAGGTGAGTGGGTGAGGTGAGTGGGTGAGGTGAGTGGGTGAGGTGAGTGGGTGAGGTGAGTGAGGTGAGGTGAGTGAGGTGAGGTGAGCGAGGTGAGTGGTGAGTGAGGTGAGTGAGGTGAGTGAGGTGAGTGAGTGAGGTGAGTGAGGGAGGTGAGTGAGGTGAGTCAGGTGAGTGAGGTGAGTGAGGTGAGGTGAGGTGAGCGAGGTGAGGTGAGCGAGGTGAGTGAGGTGAGTGAGTGAGGTGAGTGAGTGAGTGAGGTGAGTGAGGTGAGCGAGGTGAGTAAGCGAGGTGAGTGAGCGAGGTGAGTGAGCGAGGTGAGTGAGCGAGTGAGGTGAGTGAGGTAGGTGAGTGACTGAGGTGAGTGAGTGAGGTGAGTGAGTGAGGTGAGTGAGTGAGGTGAGTGAGTGAGGTGAGTGAGGTGAGTGAGGTGAGTGTGAGGTGAGTGAGTGAGGTGAGTGAGGTGAGTGAGGTGAGTGAGTGAGGTGAGTGAGTGAGTGTGAGGTGAGTGAGTGAGGTGAGTGAGTGAGTGTGAGGTGAGTGAGTGAGGTGAGGTGAGTGAGTGTGAGTGAGTGAGGTGAGTGAGGTAGGTGAGTGAGTGAGGTGAGTGAATGAGGTGAGGTGAGTGAGTGGTGAGTGAGGTGAGTGAGTGTGAGGTGAATGAGGTGAGTGAGTGAGGTGAGTGAGTGAGGTGTGAGTGAGGTGAGTGAGTGAGGTGAGTGAAGTGAGTGAGGTGAGTGAGTGAGGTGATTGAGTGAGGTGAGGTGAGTGAGGTGAGTGGGTGAGGTGAGGTGAGTGAGGTGAGGTGAGTGAGGTGAGTGAGTGAGGTGAGTGAGGTGAGTGAGTGAGGTGAGTGAGTGAGGTGAGTGAGGTGAGTGAGTGAGGTGAGTGAGGGAGGTGAGTGAGGGAGGTGATGAGGTGAGGTGAGCGAGGTGAGTGAGTGAGGTGAGGTGAGTGAGTGTGGTGAGTGAGGTGAGGTAGTGAGGTGAGGTGAGTGAGTGAGCTGAGTGAAGTGAGTGAGGTGAGTGAGTGAGTTGAGTGAGTGAGGTGAGTGAGTGTGAGGTGAGTGAGTGAGGTGGTGAGTGAGTGAGGTGAGTGAGGTGAGAGAGGTGAGTGAGTGAGGTGAGTGAGGTGAGGTGAGTGAGGTGAGCGAGTGAGGTGAGTGAGCTGAGTGAGTGAGGTGGTGAGTGAGTGAGGTGAGTGAGGTGAGAGAGGTGAGTGAGTGAGGTGAGTGAGGTGAGTGAGGTGAGGTGAGCGAGTGAGGTGAGGTGAGTGAGGTGAGGTGAGGTGAGCGAGTGAGGTGAGTGAGCTGAGTGAGCTGAGTGAGTGAGGTGAGTGAGTGTGAGGTGAGTGAGTGAGGTGGTGAGTGAGTGAGGTGAGAGAGGTGAGTGAGTGAGGTGAGTGAGGTGAGGTGAGTGAGGTGAGGTGAGCGAGTGAGGTGAGCTGAGTGAGTGAGGTGAGTGAGCTGAGTGAGTGAGGTGAGTGAGGTGAGTGAGGTGAGGTGAGTGAGGTGAGTGAGCTGAGGTGAGCGAGGTGTGAGTGTGGTGAGTGAGGTGAGTGAGGTAGTGAGGTGAGGTGAGTGAGTGAGGTGAGTGAGTGAGTGAGATGAGTGAGGTGAGCGAGGTGAGCGAGCGAGGTGAGTAAGCGAGGTGAGTGAGCGAGGTGAGTGAGCGAGTGAGGTGAGTGAGGTAGGTGAGTGAGTGAGGTGAGTGAGGTGAGTGAGAGGTGAGTGAGTGAGGTGAGTGAGGTGAGTGAGGTGAGGTGAGTGAGGTGAGTGAGCTGAGGTGAGCGAGGTGAGGTGAGTGTGGTGAGTGAGGTGAGTGAGGTGAGGTGAGTGAGGTAGTGAGGTGAGGTGAGTGAGGTGAGTGAGTGAGTGAGGTGAGTGAGTGAGGTGAGTGAGTGAGTGTGAGGTGAGTGAGTGTGAGGTGAGTGAGTGAGGTGAGTGAGGTGAGTGAGTGTGACTGAGTGAGGTGAGTGAGGTGAGTGAGTGAGGTGAGTGAATGAGGTGAGGTGAGTGAGAGGTGAGTGAGTGAGGTGAGTGAGTGTGAGGTGAATGAGGTGAGTGAGTGAGGTGAGTGAGTGAGGTGAGTGAGTGAGGTGAGTGAGGTGAGTGAGTGAGGTGAGGTGAGTGAAGTGAGTGAGTGAGGTGAGTGAGTGAGGTGAGTGAGTGAGGTGAGTGAGGTGAGGTGAGTGAGGTGAGTGAGGTGAGTGGGTGAGGTGAGTGGGTGAGGTGAGGAGGTGAGTGGGTGAGGTGAGTGAGGTGAGTGAGGTGAGGTGAGTGAGGTGAGTGAGTGAGGTGAGTGAGTGAGGTGAGTGGTGAGTGAGGTGAGTGAGGTGAGTGAGGTGAGTGAGTGAGGTGAGTGAGGGAGGTGAGTGAGGTGAGTCAGGTGAGTGAGGTGAGTGAGGTGAGGTGAGGTGAGCGAGGTGAGGTGAGCGAGGTGAGTGAGGTGAGTGAGTGAGGTGAGTGAGTGAGTGAGGTGAGTGAGGTGAGCGAGGTGAGTAAGCGAGGTGAGTGAGCGAGGTGAGTGAGCGAGTGAGGTGAGTGAGGTAGGTGAGTGACTGAGGTGAGTGAGTGAGGTGAGTGAGTGAGGTGAGTGAGTGAGGTGAGTGAGTGAGGTGAGTGAGGTGAGGTGAGTGGGTGAGGTGAGTGGGTGAGGTGAGTGGGTGAGGTGAGTGGGTGAGGTGAGTGGGTGAGGTGAGTGAGGTGAGGTGAGTGAGGTGAGGTGAGCGAGGTGAGTGGTGAGTGAGGTGAGTGAGTGAGGTGAGTCAGGTGAGTGAGTGAGGTGAGTGAGTGAGTGTGAGGTGAGTGAGGTGAGTGAGTGAGGTGAGTGAGGTGAGAGAGTGAGGTGAGAGAGTGAGGTGAGTGAGTGAGGTGAGTGAATGAGGTGAGTGAGTGTGAGTGAGTGAGGTGGGTGAGTGAGTGAGGTGAGTGAAGTGAGTGAGGTGAGTGAGTGAGGTGAGTGGGTGAGGTGAGTGGGTGAGGTGAGTGGGTGAGGTGAGTGGGTGAGGTGAGTGAGGTGAGGTGAGTGAGGTGAGGTGAGCGAGGTGAGTGGTGAGTGAGGTGAGTGAGGTGAGTGAGGTGAGTGAGTGAGGTGAGTGAGGGAGGTGAGTGAGGTGAGTCAGGTGAGTGAGGTGAGTGAGGTGAGGTGAGGTGAGCGAGGTGAGGTGAGCGAGGTGAGTGAGGTGAGTGAGTGAGGTGAGTGAGTGAGTGAGGTGAGTGAGGTGAGCGAGGTGAGTAAGCGAGGTGAGTGAGCGAGGTGAGTGAGCGAGTGAGGTGAGTGAGGTAGGTGAGTGACTGAGGTGAGTGAGTGAGGTGAGTGAGTGAGGTGAGTGAGTGAGGTGAGTGAGTGAGGTGAGTGAGGTGAGTGTGAGGTGAGTGAGTGAGGTGAGTGAGGTGAGTGAGGTGAGTGAGTGAGGTGAGTGAGTGAGTGTGAGGTGAGTGAGTGAGGTGAGTGAGTGAGTGTGAGGTGAGTGAGTGAGGTGAGGTGAGTGAGTGTGAGTGAGTGAGGTGAGTGAGGTAGGTGAGTGAGTGAGGTGAGTGAATGAGGTGAGGTGAGTGAGTGGTGAGTGAGGTGAGTGAGTGTGAGGTGAATGAGGTGAGTGAGTGAGGTGAGTGAGTGAGGTGTGAGTGAGGTGAGTGAGTGAGGTGAGTGAAGTGAGTGAGGTGAGTGAGTGAGGTGATTGAGTGAGGTGAGGTGAGTGAGGTGAGTGGGTGAGGTGAGGTGAGTGAGGTGAGGTGAGTGAGGTGAGTGAGTGAGGTGAGTGAGGTGAGTGAGTGAGGTGAGTGAGTGAGGTGAGTGAGGTGAGTGAGTGAGGTGAGTGAGGGAGGTGAGTGAGGGAGGTGATGAGGTGAGGTGAGCGAGGTGAGTGAGTGAGGTGAGGTGAGTGAGTGTGGTGAGTGAGGTGAGGTAGTGAGGTGAGGTGAGTGAGTGAGCTGAGTGAAGTGAGTGAGGTGAGTGAGTGAGTTGAGTGAGTGAGGTGAGTGAGTGTGAGGTGAGTGAGTGAGGTGGTGAGTGAGTGAGGTGAGTGAGGTGAGAGAGGTGAGTGAGTGAGGTGAGTGAGGTGAGGTGAGTGAGGTGAGGTGAGCGAGTGAGGTGAGTGAGCTGAGTGAGTGAGGTGGTGAGTGAGTGAGGTGAGTGAGGTGAGAGAGGTGAGTGAGTGAGGTGAGTGAGGTGAGTGAGGTGAGGTGAGCGAGTGAGGTGAGGTGAGTGAGGTGAGGTGAGCGAGTGAGGTGAGTGAGCTGAGTGAGCTGAGTGAGTGAGGTGAGTGAGTGTGAGGTGAGTGAGTGAGGTGGTGAGTGAGTGAGGTGAGAGAGGTGAGTGAGTGAGGTGAGTGAGGTGAGGTGAGTGAGGTGAGGTGAGCGAGTGAGGTGAGCTGAGTGAGTGAGGTGAGTGAGCTGAGTGAGTGAGGTGAGTGAGGTGAGTGAGGTGAGGTGAGTGAGGTGAGTGAGCTGAGGTGAGCGAGGTGTGAGTGTGGTGAGTGAGGTGAGTGAGGTGAGGTGAGTGAGGTAGTGAGGTGAGGTGAGTGAGTGAGGTGAGTGAGTGAGTGAGATGAGTGAGGTGAGCGAGGTGAGCGAGCGAGGTGAGTAAGCGAGGTGAGTGAGCGAGGTGAGTGAGCGAGTGAGGTGAGTGAGGTAGGTGAGTGAGTGAGGTGAGTGAGGTGAGTGAGAGGTGAGTGAGTGAGGTGAGTGAGGTGAGTGAGGTGAGGTGAGTGAGGTGAGTGAGCTGAGGTGAGCGAGGTGAGGTGAGTGTGGTGAGTGAGGTGAGTGAGGTGAGGTGAGTGAGGTAGTGAGGTGAGGTGAGTGAGTGAGTGAGGTGAGTGAGTGAGGTGAGTGAGTGAGTGTGAGGTGAGTGAGTGTGAGGTGAGTGAGTGAGGTGAGTGAGGTGAGTGAGTGTGACTGAGTGAGTGAGGTGAGTGAGGTGAGTGAGTGAGGTGAGTGAATGAGGTGAGGTGAGTGAGAGGTGAGTGAGTGAGGTGAGTGAGTGTGAGGTGAATGAGGTGAGTGAGTGAGGTGAGTGAGGTGAGTGAGGTGAGTGAGTGAGGTGAGTGAGGTGAGTGAGTGAGGTGAGGTGAGTGAAGTGAGTGAGTGAGGTGAGTGAGTGAGGTGAGTGAGTGAGGTGAGTGAGGTGAGGTGAGTGAGGTGAGTGAGGTGAGTGGGTGAGGTGAGTGGGTGAGGTGAGGAGGTGAGTGGGTGAGGTGAGTGAGGTGAGTGAGGTGAGGTGAGTGAGGTGAGTGAGTGAGGTGAGTGAGTGAGGTGAGTGAGGTGAGTGAGGGAGGTGATGAGGTGAGGTGAGCGAGGTGAGTGAGCGAGGTGAGTGAGTGAGGTGAGTGAGTGAGGTGAGTGAGTGTGGTGAGTGAGGTGAGGTAGTGAGGTGAGGTGAGTGAGTGGAGTGAGGTGAGTGAGTGAGGTGAGTGAGGTGAGTGAGTGTGAGGTGAGTGAGGTGGTGAGTGAGTGAGGTGAGTGAGGTGAGAGAGGTGACTGAGTGAGGTGAGTGAGGTGAGGTGAGCGAGGTGAGGTGAGCGAGTGAGGTGAGTGAGCTGAGTGAGTGAGGTGGTGAGTGAGTGAGGTGAGAGAGGTGAGTGAGTTAGGTAGGTGAGTGAGTGAGGTGAGTGAGGTGAGGTGAGTGAGGTGAGGTGAGTGAGGTGAGGTGAGCGAGTGAGGTGAGTGAGGTGAGGTGAGTGAGGTGAGCGAGTGAGCTGAGTGAGTGAGGTGAGTGAGTGTGAGGTGAGTGAGGTGAGTGAGTGAGGTGGTGAGTGAGTGAGGTGAGTGAGGTGAGAGAGGTGAGAGAGGTGAGTGAGGTGAGGTGAGTGAGGTGAGTGAGGTGAGGTGAGCGAGTGAGGTGAGTGAGCTGAGTGAGGTGAGTGAGGGAGGTGAGTGAGGTGAGGTGAGCGAGGTGAGTGAGTGTGGTGAGTGAGGTGTGAGTGAGGTGAGGTAGTGAGGTGAGTGAGTGAGGTGAGTGAGTAGGGTGAGTGAGTGAGGTGAGTGAGTGAGTGTGAGGTGAGTGAGGTGAGTGAGTGAGGTGAGTGAGTGAGGTGAGTGAGTGAGGTGAGTGAGTGAGGTGAGTGAGTGAGGTGAGTGAGTGAGTGTGAGGTGAGTGAGTGTGAGTGAGGTGAGTGAGTGAGGTGAGTGAGTGAGGTGAGTGAATGAGGTGAGTGGGTGAGGTGAGGTGAGTGAGTGAGGTGAGTGAGGTGAGTTAAGTGAGTGAGTGAGGTGAGGTGAGTGAGGTGAGTGAGGTGAGTGGGTGAGGTGAGTGGGTGAGGTGAGTGAGGTGAGGTGAGGTGAGTGAGGTGAGTCAGGTGAGTGAGTGAGGTGAGTGAGGGAGGTGAGTCAGGTGAGGTGAGCGAGGTGTGGGAGTGAGGTGAGTGAGTGTGGTGAGTGAGGTGAGTGAGTGAGGTGAGTGAGTGAGGTGAGTGAGGTGAGTGAGTGAGGTGAGTGAGTGAGGTGAGTGAGTGAGTGTGAGGTGAGTGAGGTGAGTGAGTGAGGTGAGTGAGTGTGAGGTGAATGAGGTGAGTGAGTGAGGTGAGTGAGTGAGTGAGGTGGGTGAGTTAGGTGAGTGAGTGAGGTGAGGTGAGTGAGGTGAGTGAGGTGAGTCAGGTGAGTGAGTGAGGTGAGTGAGGTGAGGTGAGGTGAGTGAGGTGAGGTGAGGTGAGTGAGTGAGTGAGGGAGGTGAGTCAGGTGAGTGAGGTGAGGTGAGTGAGGTGAGTGAGGTGAGGTAGTGAGGTGAGGTGAGCGAGGTGAGGTGAGCGAGTGAGGTGAGTGAGCTGAGTGAGTGAGGTGGTGAGTGAGTGAGGTGAGAGAGGTGAGTGAGTGAGGTGAGTGAGGTGAGGTGAGGTGAGTGAGGTGAGTGAGGTGAGGTGAGCGAGGTGAGGTGAGCGAGTGAGGTGAGGTGAGTGAGGTGAGGTGAGCGAGGTGAGGTGAGCGAGTGAGGTGAGTGAGCTGAGTGAGTGAGGTGAGTGAGCTGAGTGAGGTGAGTGAGTGTGAGGTGAGTGAGGTGAGTGAGTGAGGTGGTGAGTGAGTGAGGTGAGAGAGGTGAGTGAGGTGTGAGCAAGTGAGGTGAGTGAGCTGAGTGAGTGAGGTGAGTGAGCTGAGTGAGTGAGGTGAGTGAGTGAGGTGAGGTGAGCGAGGTGAGTGAGTGAGGTGGTGAGTGAGTGAGGTGAGAGAGGTGAGTGAGGTGAGGTGAGTGAGGTGAGGTGAGCGAGGTGTGAGCAAGTGAGGTGAGTGAGCTGAGTGAGTGAGGTGAGTGAGCTGAGTGAGTGAGGTGAGTGAGGTGAGTGAGTGAGGTGAGGTGAGTGAGGTGAGGTGAGCGAGGTGAGGTGAGCGAGTGAGGTGAGGTGAGTGAGGTGAGGTGAGCGAGGTGAGGTGAGCGAGTGAGGTGAGTGAGCTGAGTGAGTGAGGTGAGTGAGCTGAGTGAGGTGAGTGAGTGTGAGGTGAGTGAGTGAGGTGGTGAGTGAGTGAGGTGAGAGAGGTGAGTGAGGTGAGGTGAGTGAGGTGAGGTGAGCGAGGTGTGAGCAAGTGAGGTGAGTGAGCTGAGTGAGTGAGGTGAGTGAGTGAGGTGAGTGAGGTGAGTGAGTGAGGTGAGTGAGGGAGGTGAGTGAGGGAGGTGAGTGAGGTGAGGTGAGTGAGGTGAGTGAGTGAGGTGAGTGAGGTGAGGTAGTGAAATGAGGTGAGTGAGGTGAGTGAGTGAGGTGAGTGAGTGACGTGAGTGAGTGAGGTGAGTGAGTGAGGTGAGTGAGTGAGGTGGTGAGTGAGTGAGGTGAGAGAGGTGAGTGAGTGAGGTGAGTGAGTGAGGTGAGTGAGTGTGAGTGAGGTGAGTGAGTGAGGTGAGTGAGTGAGGTGAGTGAGTGAGGTGAGTGAGTGAGGTGAGTGAGTGTGAGGTGAGTGAGTGAGTGAGGTGAGTGAGTGAGGTGAGTGAGTGAGGTGAGTGAGTGTGAGGTGAGTGAGTGAGGTGAGTGGGTGAGGTGAGGTGAGTGGGTGAGGTGAGTGAGGTGAGGTGAGTGAGGTGAGGTGAGTGAGGTGAGTGAGTGAGGTGAGTCAGGTGAGTGAGTGAGGTGAGTGAGGGAGGTGAGTGAGGGAGGTGAGTCAGGTGAGGTGAGCGAGGTGAGGTGAGTGAGGTGAGGGAGTGAGGTGAGTGAGTGTGGTGAGTGAGGTGAGGTAGTGAGGTGAGGGAGTGAGGTGAGTGAGGTGAGTGAGTGAGGTGAGTGAGGGAGGTGAGTCAGGTGAGTCAGGTGAGTGAGGTGAGGTGAGTGAGGTGAGTGAGGTGAGGTAGTGAGGTGAGGTGAGCGAGGTGAGGTGAGCGAGTGAGGTGAGTGAGCTGAGTGAGTGAGGTGGTGAGTGAGTGAGGTGAGAGAGGTGAGTGAGTGAGGTGAGTGAGGTGAGTGAGGTGAGGTGAGCGAGGTGAGGTGAGCGAGTGAGGTGAGGTGAGTGAGGTGAGGTGAGCGAGGTGAGCGAGTGAGGTGAGTGAGGTGAGTGAGCTGAGTGAGGTGAGTGAGTGTGAGGTGAGTGAGGTGAGTGAGTGAGGTGGTGAGTGAGTGAGGTGAGAGAGGTGAGTGAGGTGAGGTGAGTGAGGTGAGGTGAGCGAGGTGTGAGCAAGTGAGGTGAGTGAGCTGAGTGAGTGAGGTGAGTGAGCTGAGTGAGGTGAGTGAGTGAGGTGAGTGAGTGAGGTGAGTGAGTGAGGTGAGTGAGGGAGGTGAGTGAGGTGAGGTGAGTGAGGTGAGTGAGCGTGGTGAGTGAGGTGAGTGAGGTGAGGTAGTGAAATGAGGTGAGTGAGGTGAGTGAGTGAGGTGAGTGAGTGAGGTGAGTGAGTAGGGTGAGTGAGTGAGGTGAGTGTGAGGTGAGTGAGTGAGGTGGTGAGTGAGTGAGGTGAGTGAGTGAGGTGAGTGAGTGAGGTGAGTGAGTGTGAGTGAGGTGAGTGAGTGAGGTGAGTGAGTGAGGTGAGTGAGTGAGGTGAGTGAGTGAGGTGAGTGAGTGTGAGGTGAGTGAGTGTGAGGTGAGTGAGTGAGTGAGTGAGTGAGGTGAGTGAGTGAGGTGAGTGAGTGTGAGTGAGGTGAGTGAGTGAGGTGAGTGAGTGAGGTGAGTGAGTGAGGTGAGTGAGTGTGAGGTGAGTGAGTGAGTGAGGTGAGTGAGTGAGGTGAGTGAGTGAGGTGAGTGAGTGTGAGGTGAGTGAGTGAGGTGAGTGGGTGAGGTGAGGTGAGTGGGTGAGGTGAGTGAGGTGAGGTGAGTGAGGTGAGTGAGTGAGGTGAGTCAGGTGAGTGAGTGAGGTGAGTGAGGGAGGTGAGTGAGGGAGGTGAGTCAGGTGAGGTGAGCGAGGTGAGGTGAGTGAGGTGAGGGAGTGAGGTGAGTGAGTGTGGTGAGTGAGGTGAGGTAGTGAGGTGAGGGAGTGAGGTGAGTGAGGTGAGTGAGTGAGGTGAGTGAGGGAGGTGAGTCAGGTGAGTCAGGTGAGTGAGGTGAGGTGAGTGAGGTGAGTGAGGTGAGGTAGTGAGGTGAGGTGAGCGAGGTGAGGTGAGCGAGTGAGGTGAGTGAGCTGAGTGAGTGAGGTGGTGAGTGAGTGAGGTGAGAGAGGTGAGTGAGTGAGGTGAGTGAGGTGAGTGAGGTGAGGTGAGCGAGGTGAGGTGAGCGAGTGAGGTGAGGTGAGTGAGGTGAGGTGAGCGAGGTGAGCGAGTGAGGTGAGTGAGGTGAGTGAGCTGAGTGAGGTGAGTGAGTGTGAGGTGAGTGAGGTGAGTGAGTGAGGTGGTGAGTGAGTGAGGTGAGAGAGGTGAGTGAGGTGAGGTGAGTGAGGTGAGGTGAGCGAGGTGTGAGCAAGTGAGGTGAGTGAGCTGAGTGAGTGAGGTGAGTGAGCTGAGTGAGGTGAGTGAGTGAGGTGAGTGAGTGAGGTGAGTGAGTGAGGTGAGTGAGGGAGGTGAGTGAGGTGAGGTGAGTGAGGTGAGTGAGCGTGGTGAGTGAGGTGAGTGAGGTGAGGTAGTGAAATGAGGTGAGTGAGGTGAGTGAGTGAGGTGAGTGAGTGAGGTGAGTGAGTAGGGTGAGTGAGTGAGGTGAGTGTGAGGTGAGTGAGTGAGGTGGTGAGTGAGTGAGGTGAGTGAGTGAGGTGAGTGAGTGAGGTGAGTGAGTGTGAGTGAGGTGAGTGAGTGAGGTGAGTGAGTGAGGTGAGTGAGTGAGGTGAGTGAGTGAGGTGAGTGAGTGTGAGGTGAGTGAGTGTGAGGTGAGTGAGTGAGTGAGTGAGTGAGGTGAGTGAGTGAGGTGAGTGAGTGAGGTGAGTGAATGAGGTGGGTGAGTGAGTGAGGTGAGTGGGTGAGGTGAGTGGGTGAGGTGAGTGAGGTGAGGTGAGTGAGTGAGGTGAGTCAGGTGAGTGAGTGAGGTGAGTGAGGGAGGTGAGTGAGGGAGGTGAGTCAGGTGAGGTGAGCGAGGTGAGTGAGGTGAGGGAGTGAGGTGAGTGAGGTGAGGTAGTGAGGTGAGTGAGGTGAGTGAGTGAGGTGAGTGAGTGAGGTGAGTGAGGTGAGTGAGTGAGGTGAGAGGTGAGTGAGTGAGGTGAGTGAGTGAGGTGAGTGAGTGAGGTGAGTGAGTGAGTGTGAGGTGAGTGAGGTGAGTGAGGTGAATGAGGTGAGTGAGTGAGGTGAGTGAGTGAGGTGAGTGAGTGAGTGAGGTGAGAGAGGTGAGTGAGTGAGGTGAGTGAGGTGAGTGAGGTGAGGTGAGCGAGGTGAGGTGAGCGAGTGAGGTGAGGTGAGTGAGGTGAGGTGAGCGAGGTGAGCGAGTGAGGTGAGTGAGGTGAGTGAGCTGAGTGAGGTGAGTGAGTGTGAGGTGAGTGAGGTGAGTGAGTGAGGTGGTGAGTGAGTGAGGTGAGAGAGGTGAGTGAGGTGAGGTGAGTGAGGTGAGGTGAGCGAGGTGTGAGCAAGTGAGGTGAGTGAGCTGAGTGAGTGAGGTGAGTGAGCTGAGTGAGGTGAGTGAGTGAGGTGAGTGAGTGAGGTGAGTGAGGGAGGTGAGTGAGGTGAGGTGAGTGAGGTGAGTGAGCGTGGTGAGTGAGGTGAGGTAGTGAAATGAGGTGAGTGAGGTGAGTGAGTGAGGTGAGTGAGTGAGGTGAGTGAGTAGGGTGAGTGAGTGAGGTGAGTGTGAGGTGAGTGAGTGAGGTGGTGAGTGAGTGAGGTGAGTGAGTGAGGTGAGTGAGTGAGGTGAGTGAGTGTGAGTGAGGTGAGTGAGTGAGGTGAGTGAGTGAGGTGAGTGAGTGAGGTGAGTGAGTGAGGTGAGTGAGTGTGAGGTGAGTGAGTGTGAGGTGAGTGAGTGAGTGAGTGAGGTGAGTGAGTGAGGTGAGTGAGTGAGGTGAGTGAATGAGGTGGGTGAGTGAGTGAGGTGAGTGGGTGAGGTGAGTGGGTGAGGTGAGTGAGGTGAGGTGAGTGAGTGAGGTGAGTCAGGTGAGTGAGTGAGGTGAGTGAGGGAGGTGAGTGAGGGAGGTGAGTCAGGTGAGGTGAGCGAGGTGAGTGAGGTGAGGGAGTGAGGTGAGTGAGGTGAGGTAGTGAGGTGAGTGAGGTGAGTGAGTGAGGTGAGTGAGTGAGGTGAGTGAGGTGAGTGAGTGAGGTGAGAGGTGAGTGAGTGAGGTGAGTGAGTGAGGTGAGTGAGTGAGGTGAGTGAGTGAGTGTGAGGTGAGTGAGGTGAGTGAGGTGAATGAGGTGAGTGAGTGAGGTGAGTGAGTGAGGTGAGTGAGTGAGGTGAGTGAGTGAGTGAGGTGGGTGAGTGAGTGAGGTGAGGTGAGTGAGGTGAGTCAGGTGAGTGGGTGAGGTGAGGTGAGTGGAGGGAGGTGAGTCAGGTGAGTGAGGTGAGGTGAGTGAGTGAGGTGAGTGAGTGTGGTGAGTGAGGTGAGGTGAGTGAGGTGAGGTAGTGAGGTGAGGTGAGTGAGCTGAGTGAGGTGAGTGAGGTGAGTGAGTGAGGTGAGTGAGTAGGGTGAGTGAGTGAGGTGGTGAGTGAGTGAGGTGAGAGAGTGAGGTGAGGTGAGTGAGTGAGGTGAGTGAGGGAGGTGAGTGAGGTGAGGTAGTGAGGTGAGGTGAGTGAGTGAGCTGAGTGAGTGGGGTGAGTGAGTGAGTGAGGTGAGTGAGTAGGGTGAGTGAGTGAGTGAGGTGAGTGAGTAGGGTGAGTGAGTGAGTGAGGTGAGTGAGTAGGGTGAGTGAGTGAGTGAGTGAGGTGGTGAGTGAGTGAGGTGAGAGAGGTGAGTGAGTGAGGTGAGTGAGTGTGAGTGAGGTGAGTGAGTGAGGTGAGTGAGTGAGTGTGAGGTGAGTGAGTGAGTGAGGTGAGTGAGTGAGTGAGGTGAGTGAATGAGGTGAGTGAATGAGGTGAGTGAGTGTGAGTGAGTGAGGTGAGTGAGTGAGGTGAGTGAGGTGGGTGAGTGAGTGAGGTGAGTGAGGTGGGTGAGTGAGTGAGGTGAGTGAAGTGAGTGAGTGAGGTGAGTGAGGGAGGTGAGTGAGGTGAGGTGAGTGAGGTGAGTGAGCGTGGTGAGTGAGGTGAGTGAGGTGAGGTAGTGAAATGAGGTGAGTGAGGTGAGTGAGTGAGGTGAGTGAGTGAGGTGAGTGAGTAGGGTGAGTGAGTGAGGTGAGTGTGAGGTGAGTGAGTGAGGTGGTGAGTGAGTGAGGTGAGTGAGTGAGGTGAGTGAGTGAGGTGAGTGAGTGTGAGTGAGGTGAGTGAGTGAGGTGAGTGAGTGAGGTGAGTGAGTGAGGTGAGTGAGTGAGGTGAGTGAGTGTGAGGTGAGTGAGTGTGAGGTGAGTGAGTGAGTGAGTGAGTGAGGTGAGTGAGTGAGGTGAGTGAGTGAGGTGAGTGAATGAGGTGGGTGAGTGAGTGAGGTGAGTGGGTGAGGTGAGTGGGTGAGGTGAGTGAGGTGAGGTGAGTGAGGTGAGTGAGTGAGGTGAGTCAGGTGAGTGAGTGAGGTGAGTGAGGGAGGTGAGTGAGGGAGGTGAGTCAGGTGAGGTGAGCGAGGTGAGTGAGGTGAGGGAGTGAGGTGAGTGAGTGTGGTGAGTGAGGTGAGGTAGTGAGGTGAGTGAGGTGAGTGAGTGAGGTGAGTGAGTGAGGTGAGTGAGGTGAGTGAGTGAGGTGAGAGGTGAGTGAGTGAGGTGAGTGAGTGAGGTGAGTGAGTGAGGTGAGTGAGTGAGTGTGAGGTGAGTGAGGTGAGTGAGGTGAATGAGGTGAGTGAGTGAGGTGAGTGAGTGAGGTGAGTGAGTGAGTGAGGTGGGTGAGTGAGTGAGGTGAGGTGAGTGAGGTGAGTCAGGTGAGTGGGTGAGGTGAGGTGAGTGGAGGGAGGTGAGTCAGGTGAGTGAGGTGAGGTGAGTGAGTGAGGTGAGTGAGTGTGGTGAGTGAGGTGAGGTGAGTGAGGTGAGGTAGTGAGGTGAGGTGAGTGAGCTGAGTGAGGTGAGTGAGGTGAGTGAGTGAGGTGAGTGAGTAGGGTGAGTGAGTGAGGTGAGTGAGGTGAGTGAGTGAGGTGGTGAGTGAGTGAGGTGAGAGAGTGAGGTGAGGTGAGTGAGTGAGGTGAGTGAGGGAGGTGAGTGAGGTGAGGTAGTGAGGTGAGGTGAGTGAGTGAGCTGAGTGAGTGGGGTGAGTGAGTGAGTGAGGTGAGTGAGTAGGGTGAGTGAGTGAGTGAGGTGAGTGAGTAGGGTGAGTGAGTGAGTGAGTGAGGTGGTGAGTGAGTGAGGTGAGAGAGGTGAGTGAGTGAGGTGAGTGAGTGTGAGTGAGGTGAGTGAGTGAGGTGAGTGAGTGAGTGTGAGGTGAGTGAGTGAGTGAGGTGAGTGAGTGAGTGAGGTGAGTGAATGAGGTGAGTGAATGAGGTGAGTGAGTGTGAGTGAGTGAGGTGAGTGAGTGAGGTGAGTGAGGTGGGTGAGTGAGTGAGGTGAGTGAGGTGAGTGAGGTGGGTGAGTGAGTGAGGTGAGTGAAGTGAGTGAGTGAGGTGAGTGAGGTGAGAGGTGAGTGAGTGAGGTGAGTGAGTGAGGTGAGTGAGTGAGGTGAGGTGAGTGAGTGGAGTGAGTGGAGTGAGGTGAGTGAGGTGAGATGAGTGAGGTGAGTGAGTGAGGTGAGTGAGTGAGGTGAGTGAGGTGAGTGAGTGAGGTGAGTGAGTGAGGTGAGTGAGGTGAGGTGAGTGAGTGAGGTGAGTCAGGTGAGTGAGTGAGGTGAGTGAGTGAGGTGAGTGAGGTGAGTGAGCGAGGTGAGTGAGTGAGGTGAGTGAATGAGGTGAGTGAGTGAGTGAGGTGAGTGAGTGAGGTGAGTGAGTGAGGTGAGTGGGTGAGGTGAGGTGAGTGGGTGAGGTGAGGTGAGTGAGGTGAGTGAGGTGAGGTGAGTGAGGTGAGTGAGTGAGGTGAGTCAGGTGAGTGAGTGAGGTGAGTGAGGGAGGTGAGTGAGGGAGGTGAGTCAGGTGAGGTGAGCGAGGTGAGGTGAGTGAGGTGAGGGAGTGAGGTGAGTGAGTGTGGTGAGTGAGGTGAGGTAGTGAGGTGAGGTAGTGAGGTGAGTGAGGTGAGTGAGGGAGGTGAGTCAGGTGAGTCAGGTGAGTGAGGTGAGGTGAGTGAGGTGAGTGAGGTGAGGTAGTGAGGTGAGGTGAGCGAGTGAGGTGAGTGAGCTGAGTGAGTGAGGTGGTGAGTGAGTGAGGTGAGAGAGGTGAGTGAGTGAGGTGAGTGAGGTGAGTGAGGTGAGGTGAGCGAGGTGAGGTGAGCGAGTGAGGTGAGGTGAGTGAGGTGAGGTGAGCGAGGTGAGCGAGTGAGGTGAGTGAGCTGAGTGAGTGAGGTGAGTGAGCTGAGTGAGGTGAGTGAGTGTGAGGTGAGTGAGGTGAGTGAGTGAGGTGGTGAGTGAGTGAGGTGAGAGAGGTGAGTGAGGTGAGTGAGGTGAGGTGAGTGAGGTGAGGTGAGCGAGGTGTGAGCAAGTGAGGTGAGTGAGCTGAGTGAGTGAGGTGAGTGAGGTGAGTGAGTGAGGTGAGTGAGGGAGGTGAGTGAGGTGAGTGAGTGTGGTGAGTGAGGTGAGTGAGGTGAGGTAGTGAAATGAGGTGAGTGAGTGAGGTGAGTGAGTGAGGTGAGTGAGTAGGGTGAGTGAGTGTGAGTGTGAGGTGAGTGAGTGAGGTGGTGAGTGAGTGAGGTGAGAGAGGTGAGTGAGTGAGGTGAGTGAGTGAGGTGAGTGAGTGTGAGTGAGGTGAGTGAGTGAGGTGAGTGAGTGAGGTGAGTGAGTGTGAGGTGAGTGAGTGAGTGAGGTGAGTGAGTGAGGTGAGTGAGTGAGGTGAGTGAATGAGGTGGGTGAGTGAGTGAGGTGAGTGAGTGAGGTGAGTGGGTGAGGTGAGTGGGTGAGGTGAGTGAGGTGAGGTGAGTGAGGTGAGTGAGGTGAGTGAGTGAGGTGAGTGAGGTGAGTGAGTGAGGTGAGTGAGGGAGGTGAGTGAGGGAGGTGAGTCAGGTGAGGTGAGCGAGGTGAGTGAGGTGAGGGGGTGAGGTGAGTGAGTGTGGTGAGTGAGGTGAGGTAGTGAGGTGAGTGAGGTGAGTGAGTGAGGTGAGTGAGGTGAGTGAGTGAGGTGAGTGAGTGAGGTGAGAGGTGAGAGATGAGTGAGTGAGGTGAGTGAGTGAGGTGAGTGAGTGTGAGGTGAGTGAGGTGAGTGAGGTGAATGAGGTGAGTGAGTGAGGTGAGTGAGTGAGGTGAGTGAGTGAGTGAGGTGAGTGAGTGAGGTGGGTGAGTGAGTGAGGTGAGTGAGTGAGGTGAGGTGAGTGAGGTGAGTCAGGTGAGTGGGTGAGGTGAGGTGAGTGGAGGGAGGTGAGTCAGGTGAGTGAGGTGAGGTGAGTGAGTCAGGTGAGTGAGTGTGGTGAGTGAGGTGAGGTGAGTGAGGTGAGGTAGTGAGGTGAGGTGAGTGAGCTGAGTGAGGTGAGTGAGTGAGGTGAGTGAGGTGAGTGAGTGAGGTGAGTGAGTAGGGTGAGTGAGTGAGGTGAGTGAGTGAGGTGGTGAGTGAGTGAGGTGAGTGAGGTGAGAGGGTGAGGTGAGTGAGGGAGGTGAGTGAGGTGAGGTAGTGAGGTGAGGTGAGTGAGTGAGCTGAGTGAGTGGGGTGAGTGAGTGAGTGAGGTGAGTGAGTAGGGTGAGTGAGTGAGTGAGGTGAGTGAGTAGGGTGAGTGAGTGAGGTGGTGAGTGAGTGAGGTGAGAGAGGTGAGTGAGTGAGGTGAGTGAGTGTGAGTGAGGTGAGTGAGTGAGTGTGAGGTGAGTGAGTGAGTGAGGTGAGTGAGTGAGGTGAGTGAGTGAGGTGAGTGAGTGAGGTGAGTGAATGAGGTGAGTGAGTGTGAGTGAGTGAGGTGAGTGAGTGAGGTGAGTGAGGTGGGTGAGTGAGTGAGGTGGGTGAGTGAGTGAGGTGAGTGAAGTGAGTGAATGAGGTGAGTGAGTGAGGTGAGTGAAGTGAGTGAGTGAGGTGAGTGAGGTGAGTGAGGTGAGAGGTGAGTGAGTGAGGTGAGTGAGTGAGGTGAGTGAGTGAGGTGAGGTGAGTGAGTGGAGTGAGTGGAGTGAGGTGAGTGAGGTGAGATGAGTGAGGTGAGATGAGTGAGGTGAGTGAGTGAGGTGAGTGAGGTGAGTGAGTGAGGTGAGTGAGGTGAGTGAGTGAGGTGAGTGAGGTGAGGTGAGTGAGTGAGTTGAGTCAGGTGAGTGAGTCAGGTGAGTGAGTGAGGTGAGTGAGTGAGGTGAGTGAGGTGAGTGAGCGAGGTGAGTGAGCGAGGTGAGTGAGCGAGGTGAGTGAGCGAGGTGAGTGAGCGAGGTGAGTGAGCGTGAGTGAGCGAGTGAGGTGAGCGAGTGAGGTAGGCGAGTGAGGGAGGCGAGTGAGTGAGGCGAGTGAGTGAGGCGAGTGAGGTGAGGCGAGTGAGTGAGGTGAGTGAGGTGAGTGAGAGGTGAGTGAGTGAGGTGAGTGAGGTGAGTGAGTGAGGTGAGTGAGTGAGTGAGAGGTGAGTGAGAGGTGAGTGAGTGAGGTGAGTGAGTGAGGTGAGTGAGTGAGGTGAGTGAGTGAGGTGAGTGAGTGAGGTGAGTGAGGTGAGTGAGTGAGGTGAGTGAGTGAGGTGAGTGAGTGAGGTGAGTGAGGTGAGTGAGGTGAGTGAGTGAGGTAGGTGAGTGAGTGAGGTGAGTGAGTGAGGTGAGTGAGTGAGGTGAGTGAGGTGAGTGAGTGAGTGAGTGTGAGGTGAGTGAGGTGAGGTGAGTGAGTGTGAGTGAGTGAGGTGAGTGAGGTGAGTGAGAGGTGAGTGAGTGAGGTGAGTGAGTGAGGTGAGTGAGTGAGGTGAGTGAGTGAGGTGAGTGAGGTGAGTGAGTGAGTGAGTGTGAGGTGAGTGAGGTGAGTGAGGTGAGTGAGTGTGAGTGAGTGAGGTGAGTGAGGTGAGTGAGAGGTGAGTGAATGAGGTGAGGTGAGTGAGTGTGAGTGAGTGAGTGGTGAGTGAGGTGGGTGAGTGAGTGAGGTGAGTAAGTGAGGTGTGAGTGAAGTGAGTGAGTGAGGTGAGTTAGGTGAGTGAGGTGAGGTGAGTGAGGTGAGTGAGGGGAGGTGAGTGAGGTGAGTGGGGTGAGTGGGTGAGGTGAGTGGGTGAGGTGAGTGAGGTGAGGTGAGTGAGGTGAGGTGAGTGAGGTGTGAGTGAGGTGAGTGAGGTGAGTGAGTGAGGTGAGTGAGGGAGGTGAGTCAGGTGAGGTGAGCGAGGTGAGGTGAGTGAGTGTGGTGAGTGAGGTGAGGTAGTGAGGTGAGTGAGTGAGCTGAGTGAGGTGAGTGAGTAGGGTGAGTGAGTGAGGTGAGTGAGTGAGGTGAGTGAGTGCGTGAGGTGAGTGAGTGAGGTGAGTGAGTGAGGTGAGTGAGTGCGGTGAGTGAGTGAGGTGAGTGAGTGCGGTGAGTGAGTGAGGTGAGTGAGTGAGGTGAGCGAGTGAGGTGAGCGAGGTAGGTGAGTGACTGAGGTGAGTGAGTGAGGTGAGTGAGTGAGTGTGAGGTGAGTGAGGTGAGTGTGAGTGAGTGAGTGAGTGAGTGAGTGAGTGAGGTGAGTGAGTGAGGTCAGTGAATGAGGTGAGGTGAATGAGGTGAGGTGAGTGAGTGAGGTGAGTGAGGTGAGGTGAGGTGAGTGAGGTGAGGTGAGTGAGGTGAGGTGAGTGAGGTGAGGTGAGTGAGGTGAGGTGAGTGAGGTGAGTGAGGTGAGTGAGTGAGTGAGGTGGGTGAGTGAGTGAGGTGAGTGAGTGAGGTGAGTGAGTGAGGTGAGTGAGTGAGGTGAGTGAGGTGAGTGAGTGAGGCGAGTGAGTGAGGTGAGTGAGTGAGGTGAGTGTGAGTGAGGTGAGTGAGGTGAGGTGAGTGGGTGAGGTGAGTGAGGTGAGGTGAGTGAGGTGAGTGAGTGAGGTGAGTGAGTGAGGTAGGTGAGTGAGGTGAGTCAGGTGAGTGAGGTGAGGTGAGCGAGTGAGGTGAGGTGAGTGAGGTGAGTGAGTGAGGTGAGGTGAGGTGAGTGAGGTGAGGTGAGTGAGGTGAGGTGAGCGAGGTGAGGTGAGCGAGGTGAGGTGAGCGAGTGAGGTGAGTGTGAGGTGAGTGAGGTGAGTGAGTGAGGTGGTGAGTGAGTGAGGTGAGTGAGGTGAGAGAGGTGAGGTGAGAGAGGTGAGTGAGGTGAGTGAGGTGAGGTGAGTGAGGTGAGTGAGGTGAGTGAGGTGAGGTGAGTGAGGTGAGGTGAGCGAGGTGAGGTGAGCGAGTGAGGTGAGTGAGCTGAGTGAGTGAGGTGAGTGAGCTGAGTGAGGTGAGTGAGGTGAGTGAGTGAGGTGAGTGAGGTGAGGTGAGCGAGCTTAGGTGAGTGAGGTGAGTGAGTGTGGTGAGTGAGGTGAGGTGGTGAGGTGAGTGAGTGAGGTGAGTGAGTGAGGTGAGTGAGGTGAGGTGAGCGAGGTGAGGTGAGCGAGGTGAGGTGAGCGAGTGAGGTGAGCGAGTGAGGTGAGTGAGGTGAGTGAGTGAGGTGTGTGAGTGAGGTGAGTGAGTGAGGTGAGTGAGTGAGGTGAGTGAGGTGAGGTGAGTGAGGTGAGGTGAGCGAGTGAGGTGAGTGAGCTGAGTGAGGGAGGTGAGTGAGGTGAGGTGAGCGAGGTTAGGTGAGTGTGGTGAGTGAGGTGAGGTGAGTGAGGTGAGGTAGTGAGTGAGGTGAGTGAGTGAGGTGAGTGAGTGAGGTGAGTGAGTGAGGTGAGTGAGTGAGGTGAGTGAGTGAGGTGAGTGAGTAGGGTGAGTGAGTGAGGTGAGTGAGGTGAGTGTGAGGTGAGTGAGTGAGGTGAGTGAGGTGAGTGAGTGAGTGTGAGTGAGTGAGTGTGAGGTGAGTGAGTGTGAGTGAGGTGAGTGAGGTGAGTGAGTGAGGTGAGTGAATGAGGTGAGTGAATGAGGTGAGTGAATGAGGTGAGTGACTGTGAGTGAGTGAGGTGAGTGAAGTGAGTGAGTGAGGTGAGTGGGTGAGGTGAGTGGGTGAGGTGAGTGAGGTGAGGTGAGTGAGGTGAGTCAGGTGAGTGAGTGAGGTGAGTGAGGGAGGTGAGTCAGGTGAGGTGAGCGAGGTGAGGTGAGCGAGGTGTGGGAGTGAGGTGAGTGAGTGTGGTGAGTGAGGTGAGGTAGTGAGGTGAGGTGAGTGAGTGAGGTGAGTGAGGTGAGTGAGTGAGGTGAGTGAGGTGAGTGAGAGGTGAGTGAGGTGAGTGAGTGAGGTGAGTGAGTGAGGTGAGTGTGAGGTGAATGAGGTGAGTGAGTGAGGTGAGTGAGTGAGGTGAGTGAGTGAGGTGAGTGAGTGAGGTGAGTGAGTGAGTGAGGTGGGTGAGTGAGTGAGGTGAGGTGAGTGAGGTGAGGTGAGTGAGGTGAGTCAGGTGAGTGAGTCAGGTGAGTGAGTGAGGTGAGTGAGGTGAGGTGAGTGAGTGAGGTGAGTGAGGTGAGGTGAGTGAGTGAGTGAG
Organism: Somniosus microcephalus; assembly: GCF_052327205.1. Lineage (NCBI taxonomy): Eukaryota > Metazoa > Chordata > Chondrichthyes > Squaliformes > Somniosidae > Somniosus > Somniosus microcephalus. The sequence goes on from NC_141013.1 coordinate 42,835,701, forward strand.
CTGAGTGAGGGAGGTGAGTCAGGTGAGTCAGGTGAGTGAGGTGAGGTGAGCGAGGTGAGGTGAGTGAGGTGAGGTGAGTGAGGTGAGGTGAGTGAGGTGAGGTGAGTGAGGTGAGGTAGTGAGGTGAGGTGAGCGAGGTGAGGTGAGCGAGTGAGGTGAGTGAGCTGAGTGAGTGAGGTGGTGAGTGAGTGAGGTGAGGTGAGTGAGGTGAGCGAGGTGAGGTGAGTGAGGTGAGGTGAGTGAGGTGAGTGAGGTGAGGTGAGCGAGGTGAGCGAGTGAGGTGAGGTGAGTGAGGTGAGGTGAGCGAGGTGAGCGAGTGAGGTGAGTGAGTGAGGTGAGTGAGGTGAGTGAGTGAGGTGGTGAGTGAGTGAGGTGAGAGAGGTGAGTGAGGTGAGGTGAGTGAGGTGAGCGAGGTGAGGTGAGCGAGTGAGGTGAGTGAGCTGAGTGAGTGAGGTGAGTGAGCTGAGTGAGTGAGGTGAGTGAGTGAGGTGAGTGAGGGAGGTGAGTGAGGTGAGTGAGGTGAGGTGAGCGAGGTGAGGTGAGTGAGGTGAGTGAGGTGAGTGAGGTGAGTGAGTGAGGTGAGTGAGTGAGGTGAGTGAGTGAGGTGAGTGAGTGTGAGGTGAGTGAGTGTGAGTGAGGTGAGTGAGTGAGGTGAGTGAGTGAGGTGAGTGAGTGAGGTGAGTGAGGTGAGTGAAGTGAGTGAGTGAGGTGAGTGGGTGAGGTGAGTGGGTGAGGTGAGGTGAGTGAGGTGAGGTGAGTGAGGTGAGTGAGTGAGGTGAGTCAGGTGAGTGAGTGAGGTGAGTGAGGGAGGTGAGTCAGGTGAGGTGAGCGAGGTGAGTGAGGTGAGGGAGTGAGGTGAGTGTGGTGAGTGAGGTGAGTGAGGTGAGGTAGTGAGGTGAGTGAGTGAGGTGAGTGAGTGAGTGAGAGGTGAGTGAGTGAGGTGAGTGAGTGAGGTGAGTGAGTGAGGTGAGTGAGTGAGGTGAGTGAGTGAGGTGAGTGAGTGAGGTGAGTGAGTGAGGTGAGTGAGTGAGGTGAGTGAGTGAGGTGAGTGAGGTGAATGAGGTGAGTGAGTGAGGTGAGTGAGTGAGTGAGTGAGGTGAGTGAGGTGGGTGAGTGAGTGAGGTGAGTGAGGTGAGGTGAGTGAGGTGAGTCAGGTGAGTGAGTGAGGTGAGTGGGTGAGGTGAGTGGAGGGAGGTGAGTCAGGTGAGTGAGGTGACGTGAGCGAGGTGAGGTGAGTGAGTGAGGTAGGTGAGTGAGTGAGGTGAGTGAGGTGAGTGAGGTGAGGTGAGTGAGTGTGGTGAGTGTGGTGAGTGAGGTGAGGTGAGTGAGGTGAGGTAGTGAGGTGAGGTGAGTGAGGTGAGTGAGTGAGTGAGTGAGGTGAGTGAGGTGAGTGAGTGTGAGGTGAGTGAGGTGGTGAGTGAGTGAGGTGAGTGAGGTGAGAGAGTGAGGTGAGTGAGGTGAGGTGAGTGAGGTGTGAGTGAGGTGAGTGAGGGAGGTGAGTGAGGTGAGTCAGGTGAGTGAGGTGAGGTGAGGTGAGGTGGTGAGGTGAGTGAGTAAGCTGAGTGGGGTGAGTGAGTGAGTGAGGTGAGTAGGGTGAGTGAGTGAGGTGAGTGAGTGAGGTGAGTGAGTGTGAGGTGAGTGAGTGTGAGGTGAGTGAGTGAGGTGAGTGAGTGAGGTGAGTGAATGAGGTGAGTGAGTGAGGTGGGTGAGTGAGTGAGGTGAGTGAGGTGGGTGAGTGAGTGAGGTGAGTGAAGTGAGTGAGTGAGGTGGGTGAGGTGAGTGAGTGAGTGAGGTGAGAGGTGAGTGAGGTGAGGTGAGTGAGTGGAGTGAGGTGAGGTGAGTGAGGTGAGTGAGTGAGGTGGGTGAGTGAGGTGGGTGAGGGAGGTGAGTGAGGTGAGTCAGGTGAGTGAGGTGAGGTGAGTGAGGTGAGGTGAGTGAGTGTGGTGAGTGAGTGAGCTGAGTGAGGTGAGTGAGGTGAGTGAGTGAGTGAGGTGAGTGAGTAGGGTGAGTGAGTGAGGTGAGTGAGTGAGTGAGGTGAGTGAGTAGGGTGAGTGAGTGAGGTGAGTGAGTGGAGTGAGTGAGGTGAGTGTGAGGTGAGTGTGAGGTGAGTGAGTGTGAGGTGAGTGAGTGAGGTGGTGAGTGAGTGTGAGTGAGGTGAGTGAGTGAGGTGAGTGAGTGTGAGGTGAGTGAGGTGAGTGAGGTGGGTGAGGTGGGTGAGTGAGTGAGGTGAGTGAGGTGGGTGAGTGAGGTGGGTGAGTGAGTGAGGTGAGGTGAGTGAAGTGAGTGAGTGAGGTGAGTGAGGTGAGTGAGTGAGGTGAGTGAGGTGAGTGAGTGAGGTGAGTGAGGTGAGTGAGTGAGGTGAGTGAGGTGAGTGAGTGAGGTGAGTGAGTGTGAGTGAGTGAGGTGAGTGAATGAGGTGAGGTGAGTGAGAGGTGAGTGAGTGAGGTGAGTGAGGTGAGGTGAGTGAGGTGAGGTGAGTGAGGTGAGTGAGTGAGTGAGTGAGGTGGGTGAGTGAGTGAGGTGAGTGAGGTGAGTGAGTGAGGTGAGTGAGTGAGGTGAGTGAGGTGAGTGAGTGAGGCGAGTGAGTGAGGCGAGTGAGTGAGGCGAGTGAGTGAGGTGAGGTGAGTGAGTGAGTGAGTGAGGTGAGTGAGGTGAGGTGAGTGAGGTGAGGGGGTGAGGTGAGTGAGGTGAGTGAGGTGAGTGAGGTGAGTGAGGTGAGGTGAGTGAGTGTGAGTGAGGTGAGTGAGTGAGGTAGGTGAGTGAGGTGAGTCAGGTGAGTGAGGTGAGTGAGGTGAGGTGAGCGATGTGAGGTGAGTGAGTGAGGTGAGGTGAGGTGAGTGAGGTGAGTGAGGTGAGGTGAGGTGAGTGAGGTGAGCGAGGTGAGGTGAGCGAGTGAGGTGAGTGAGGTGAGTGAGCTGAGTGAGTGAGGTGAGTGAGTGTGAGGTGAGTGAGGTGAGTGAGTGAGGTGGTGAGTGAGTGAGGTGAGTGAGGTGGGTGAGGTGAGCGAGGTGAGGTGAGCGAGTGAGGTGAGTGAGCTGAGTGAGTGAGGTGAGTGAGGTGAGTGAGTGAGGTGAGTGAGTGAGGTGAGTGAGGTGAGGTGAGCGAGCTTAGGTGAGCGAGGTGAGTGAGTGTGGTGAGTGAGGTGAGGTGAGTGAGGTGAGGTAGTGAGGTGAGGTGAGTGAGTGAGGTGAGTGAGTGAGGTGAGGTGAGTGAGGTGAGGTGAGCGAGGTGAGGTGAGCGAGCTGAGTGAGTGAGTGAGGTGAGTGAGTGAGGTGAGTGAGGGAGGTGAGTGAGGTGAGGTGAGCGAGGTTAGGTGAGTGAGTGTGGTGAGTGAGGTGAGGTAGTGAGGTGAGGTGAGTGAGGTGAGTGAGTGAGGTGAGTGAGTGAGTGAGGTGAGTGAGGTGAGTGAGTGAGGTGTGAGTAGGGTGAGTGAGGTGAGTGAGGTGAGTGTGAGGTGAGTGAGGTGAGTGAGTGTGAGTGAGGTGAGTGAGTGAGGTGAGTGAGTGTGAGGTGAGTGAGTGTGAGTGAGGTGAGTGAGGTGAGTGAGTGAGGTGAGTGAGTGAGGTGAGTGAGTGAGGTGAGTGAGTGAGGTGAGTGAGTGAGGTGAGTGAGGTGAGTGAGTGAGGTGTGAGTGAGGTGAGTGAGGTGAGTGGGTGAGGAGAGTGGGTGAGGTGAGTGAGGTGAGGTGAGGTGAGTGAGTGAGGTGAGTCAGGTGAGTGAGTGAGGTGAGTGAGGGAGGTGAGTCAGGTGAGGTGAGCGAGGTGAGTGAGGTGAGGGAGTGAGGTGAGTGTGGTGAGTGAGGTGAGTGAGGTGAGGTAGTGAGGTGAGTGAGTGAAGTGAGTGAGTGAGTGAGAGGTGAGTGAGTGAGGGGTGAGTGAGTGAGGTGAGTGAGTGAGGTGAGTGAGTGAGGTGAGTGAGTGAGGTGAGTGAGTGAGGTGAGTGAGTGAGTGTGAGGTGAGTGAGTGAGGTGAGTGAGGTGAGTGAGGTGAATGAGGTGAGTGAGTGAGGTGAGTGAGTGAGTGAGTGAGGTGAGTGAGGTGGGTGAGTGAGTGAGGTGAGTGAGTGAGGTGAGGTGAGTGAGGTGAGTCAGGTGAGTGAGTGAGGTGAGTGGGTGAGGTGAGTGGAGGGAGGTGAGTCAGGTGAGTGAGGTGACGTGAGCGAGGTGAGGTGAGTGAGTGAGGTAGGTGAGTGAGTGAGGTGAGTGAGGTGAGTGAGGTGAGGTGAGTGAGTGTGGTGAGTGTGGTGAGTGTGGTGAGTGAGGTGAGGTGAGTGAGGTGAGGTAGTGAGGTGAGGTGAGTGAGTGAGTGAGTGAGGTGAGTGAGGTGAGTGAGTGTGAGGTGAGTGAGGTGGTGAGTGAGTGAGGTGAGTGAGGTGAGAGAGTGAGGTGAGTGAGGTGAGGTGAGTGAGGTGAGGTGAGTGAGGTGTGAGTGAGGTGAGTGAGGGAGGTGAGTGAGGTGAGTCAGGTGAGTGAGGTGAGGTGAGGTGAGGTGGTGAGGTGAGTGAGTAAGCTGAGTGAGGTGAGTGGGGTGAGTGAGTGAGTGAGGTGAGTAGGGTGAGTGAGTGAGGTGAGTGAGTGAGGTGAGTGAGTGTGAGGTGAGTGAGTGTGAGGTGAGTGAGTGTGAGGTGAGTGTGAGGTGAGTGAGTGAGGTGAGTGAGTGAGGTGAGTGAGTGAGGTGAGTGAATGAGGTGAGTGAGTGAGGTGGGTGAGTGAGTGAGGTGAGTGAGGTGGGTGAGTGAGTGAGGTGAGTGAAGTGAGTGAGTGAGGTGGGTGAGGTGAGTGAGTGAGTGAGGTGAGAGGTGAGTGAGGTGAGGTGAGTGAGTGGAGTGAGTGGAGTGAGGTGAGGTGAGTGAGTGAGGTGGATGAGTGAGGTGGGTGAGGGAGGTGAGTGAGGTGAGTCAGGTGAGTGAGGTGAGGTGAGTGAGGTGAGGTGAGTGAGTGTGGTGAGTGAGTGAGCTGAGTGGGGTGAGTGAGTGAGTGAGGTGAGTGAGTAGGGTGAGTGAGTGAGGTGAGTGAGTGAGTGAGTGAGGTGAGTGAGTAGGGTGAGTGAGTGAGGTGAGTGAGTGGAGTGAGTGAGGTGAGTGTGAGGTGAGTGAGTGTGAGGTGAGTGAGTGAGGTGGTGAGTGAGTGTGAGTGAGTGAGGTGAGTGAGTGTGAGGTGAGTGAGGTGAGTGAGGTGGGTGAGGTGGGTGAGTGAGTGAGGTGAGTGAGGTGGGTGAGTGAGGTGGGTGAGGTGGGTGAGTGAGTGAGGTGAGGTGAGTGAAGTGAGTGAGTGAGGTGAGTGAGGTGAGTGAGTGAGGTGAGTGAGGTGAGTGAGTGAGGTGAGTGAGTGAGGTGAGTGAGTGTGAGTGAGTGAGGTGAGTGAGTGAGGTGAGTGAATGAGGTGAGGTGAGTGAGAGGTGAGTGAGTGAGGTGAGTGAGGTGAGTGAGGTGAGGTGAGTGAGGTGAGGTGAGTGAGGTGAGTGAGTGAGTGAGTGAGTGAGTGAGTGAGGTGGGTGAGTGAGTGAGGTGAGTGAGGTGAGTGAGTGAGGTGAGTGAGTGAGGTGAGTGAGGTGAGTGAGTGAGGCGAGTGAGTGAGGCGAGTGAGTGAGGTGAGTGAGTGAGGTGAGGTGAGTGAGTGAGTGAGTGAGGTGAGTGAGGTGAGGTGAGTGAGGTGAGGGGGTGAGGTGAGTGAGGTGAGTGAGGTGAGTGAGGTGAGGTGAGTGAGTGTGAGTGAGGTGAGTGAGTGAGGTAGGTGAGTGAGGTGAGTCAGGTGAGTGAGGTGAGTGAGGTGAGGTGAGCGATGTGAGGTGAGTGAGTGAGGTGAGGTGAGTGAGGTGAGCGAGTGAGGTGAGGTGAGGTGAGTGAGGTGAGGTGAGCGAGGTGAGGTGAGCGAGTGAGGTGAGTGAGGTGAGTGAGCTGAGTGAGTGAGGTGAGTGAGTGTGAGGTGAGTGAGGTGAGTGAGTGAGGTGGTGAGTGAGTGAGGTGAGTGAGGTGGGTGAGGTGAGCGAGGTGAGGTGAGCGAGTGAGGTGAGTGAGCTGAGTGAGTGAGGTGAGTGAGCTGAGTGAGTGAGGTGAGTGAGGTGAGGTGAGCGAGCTTAGGTGAGTGAGGTGAGTGAGTGTGGTGAGTGAGGTGAGGTGAGTGAGGTGAGGTAGTGAGGTGAGGTGAGTGAGTGAGGTGAGTGAGTGAGGTGAGTGAGTGAGGTGAGGTGAGTGAGGTGAGCGAGGTGAGGTGAGCGAGCTGAGTGAGTGAGGTGAGTGAGTGAGGTGAGTGAGGGAGGTGAGTGAGGTGAGGTGAGCGAGGTTAGGTGAGTGAGTGTGGTGAGTGAGGTGAGGTAGTGAGGTGAGGTGAGTGAGGTGAGTGAGTGAGGTGAGTGAGTGAGCTGAGTGAGTGAGGTGAGTGAGGTGAGTGAGGTGAGTGAGTGAGGTGTGAGTAGGGTGAGTGAGGTGAGTGAGGTGAGTGTGAGGTGAGTGAGGTGAGTGAGTGTGAGTGAGGTGAGTGAGTGAGGTGAGTGAGTGTGAGGTGAGTGAGTGTGAGTGAGGTGAGTGAGTGAGGTGAGTGAGTGAGGTGAGTGAATGAGGTGAGTGACTGTGAGTGAGGTGAGGTGAGTGAGTGAGGTGAGTGAGGTGAGGTGAGTGAAGTGAGTGAGTGAGGTGAGTGAGGTGAGTGGGTGAGGTGAGTGGGTGAGGTGAGTGAGTGAGGTGAGTGAGTGAGGTGAGTGAGTGAGAGGTGAGTGAGGTGAGTGAGTGAGGTGAGTGAGGTGAGTGAGTGAGGTGAGTGAGGTGAGTGAGGTGAGTGAGTGAGGTGAGTGAGGTGAGTGAGTGAGGTGAGTGAGTGAGTGAGGTGAGTGAGTGAGGTGAGTGAGGTGAGTGAGTGAGGTGAGTGAGTGAGGTGAGTGAGTGAGGTGAGTGAGTGAGGTGAGTGAGTGAGGTGAGTGAGGTGAGGTGAGTGAGGTGAGTGAGGTGAGTGAGTGAGTGAGGTGAGTGAGTGAGTGAGGTGAGTGAGTGAGGTGAGTGAGTGAGGTGAGTGAGGTGAGTGAGGTGAGTGAGGTGAGGTGAGCGAGGTGAGGTGAGCGAGTGAGGTGAGTGAGCTGAGTGAGTGAGGTGAGTGAGCTGAGTGAGGTGAGTGAGGTGAGTGAGGTGAGTGAGGTGAGGTGAGCGAGCTTAGGTGAGTGAGGTGAGTGAGTGTGGTGAGTGAGGTGAGGTAGTGAGGTGAGGTGAGTGAGGTGAGTGAGTGAGGTGAGTGAGTGAGGTGAGTGAGGTGAGGTGAGTGAGGTGAGGTGAGCGAGGTGAGGTGAGCGAGGTGAGGTGAGCGAGGTGAGGTGAGCGAGGTGAGGTGAGCGAGTGAGGTGAGCGAGTGAGGTGAGTGAGGTGAGTGAGTGAGGTGAGTGAGTGAGGTGAGTGAGTGAGGTGAGTGAGTGAGGTGAGTGAGTGAGGTGAGTGAGGTGAGGTGAGTGAGGTGAGGTGAGCGAGTGAGGTGAGTGAGCTGAGTGAGTGAGGTGAGTGAGCTGAGTGAGTGAGGTGAGTGAGGGAGGTGAGTGAGGTGAGGTGAGCGAGGTTAGGTGAGTGTGGTGAGTGAGGTGAGGTGAGTGAGGTGAGGTAGTGAGGTGAGGTGAGTGAGTGAGGTGAGTGAGTGAGGTGAGTGAGGTGAGTGAGTGAGGTGAGTGAGTAGGGTGAGTGAGTGAGGTGAGTGAGGTGAGTGTGAGGTGAGTGAGTGAGTGAGGTGAGTGAGGTGAGTGAGTGAGTGTGAGTGAGGTGAGTGAGTGAGGTGAGTGAGTGAGTGTGAGGTGAGTGAGTGTGAGTGAGGTGAGTGAGGTGAGTGAGTGAGGTGAGTGAATGAGGTGAGTGAATGAGGTGAGTGAATGAGGTGAGTGACTGTGAGTGAGGTGAGGTGAGTGAGGTGAGTGAGTGAGGTGAGTGGGTGAGGTGAGTGGGTGAGGTGAGTGAGGTGAGGTGAGTGAGGTGAGTCAGGTGAGTGAGGGAGGTGAGTCAGGTGAGGTGAGCGAGGTGAGGTGAGCGAGGTGTGGGAGTGAGGTGAGTGTGGTGAGTGAGTGAGTGTGAGGTGAGTGAGTGTGAGTGAGGTGAGTGAGTGAGGTGAGTGAGTGAGTGTGAGGTGAGTGAGTGTGAGTGAGGTGAGTGAGGTGAGTGAGTGAGGTGAGTGAGTCAGGTGAGTGAGGTGAGTGAGGTGAGTGTGAGGTGAGTGAGGTGAGTGAGTGTGAGTGAGTGTGAGTGAGGTGAGTGAGTGAGGTGAGTGAGTGTGAGGTGAGTGAGTGTGAGTGAGGTGAGTGAGTGAGGTGAGTGAGGTGAGTGAGTGAGGTGAGTGAATGAGGTGAGTGACTGTGAGTGAGGTGAAGTGAGGTGAGGTGAGTGAGTGAGGTGAGTGAGGTGAGTGGGTGAGGTGAGTGAGTGAGGTGAGTGAGTGAGAGGTGAGTGAGGTGAGTGAGTGAGGTGAGTGAGTGAGGTGAGTGAGGTGAGTGAGTGAGGTGAGTGAGGTGAGTGAGTGAGTGAGGTGAGTGAGGTGAGTGAGGTGAGTGAGTGAGGTGAGTGAGTGAGAGGTGAGTGAGTGAGGTGAGTGAGGTGAGTGAGGTGAGTGAGTGAGGTGAGTGAGTGAGTGAGGTGAGTGAGGTGAGTGAGTGAGTGAGGTGAGTGAGTGAGGTGAGTGAGTGAGGTGAGTGAGTGAGGTGAGTGAGGTGAGTGAGGTGAGGTGAGTGAGGTGAGTGAGGTGAGTGAGGTGAGGTGAGCGAGGTGAGGTGAGCGAGTGAGGTGAGTGAGCTGAGTGAGTGAGGTGAGTGAGCTGAGTGAGGTGAGTGAGGTGAGTGAGTGAGGTGAGTGAGGTGAGGTGAGCGAGCTTAGGTGAGTGAGTGTGGTGAGTGAGGTGAGGTAGTGAGGTGAGGTGAGTGAGGTGAGTGAGTGAGGTGAGTGAGTGAGGTGAGTGAGTGAGGTGAGTGAGGTGAGGTGAGTGAGGTGAGGTGAGCGAGGTGAGGTGAGCGAGGTGAGGTGAGCGAGGTGAGGTGAGCGAGTGAGGTGAGCGAGTGAGGTGAGTGAGGTGAGTGAGTGAGGTGAGTGAGTGAGGTGAGTGAGTGAGGTGAGTGAGTGAGGTGAGTGAGGTGAGGTGAGTGAGGTGAGGTGAGCGAGTGAGGTGAGTGAGCTGAGTGAGGGAGGTGAGTGAGGTGAGGTGAGTGAGGTGAGGTGAGCGAGGTTAGGTGAGTGTGGTGAGTGAGGTGAGGTGAGGTAGTGAGGTGAGTGAGTGAGGTGAGTGAGTGAGGTGAGTGAGTGAGGTGAGTGAGTGAGGTGAGTGAGTGAGGTGAGTGAGTAGGGTGAGTGAGTAGGGTGAGTGAGTGAGGTGAGTGAGGTGAGTGTGAGGTGAGTGAGTGAGTGAGGTGAGTGAGGTGAGTGAGTGAGTGTGAGTGAGGTGAGTGAGTGAGGTGAGTGAGTGAGTGTGTGAGGTGAGTGAGTGTGAGTGAGGTGAGTGAGGTGAGTGAGTGAGGTGAGTGAATGAGGTGAGTGAATGAGGTGAGTGAATGAGGTGAGTGACTGTGAGTGAGGTGAGGTGAGTGAGTGAGGTGAGTGAGGTGAGGTGAGTGAAGTGAGTGAGTGAGGTGAGTGGGTGAGGTGAGTGGGTGAGGTGAGTGGGTGAGGTGAGTGAGGTGAGGTGAGTGAGGTGAGTGAGGTGAGTCAGGTGAGTGAGGGAGGTGAGTCAGGTGAGGTGAGCGAGGTGAGGTGAGCGAGGTGTGGGAGTGAGGTGAGTGAGTGTGGTGAGTGAGGTGAGGTAGTGAGGTGAGGTGAGTGAGTGAGGTGAGTGAGTGAGGTGAGTGAGGTGAGTGAGAGGTGAGTGAGGTGAGTGAGTGAGGTGAGTGAGTGAGTGTGAGGTGAGTGAGTGAGGTGAGTGAGTGAGGTGAGTGAGTGAGGTGAGTGAGTGTGAGGTGAATGAGGTGAGTGAGTGAGGTGAGTGAGTGAGGTAGTGAGTGAGGTGAGTGAGTGAGGTGAGTGAGTGAGGTGAGTGAGTGAGTGAGTGAGGTGGGTGAGTGAGTGAGGTGAGTGAGTGAGGTGAGTGAGTGAGGTGAGTGAGGTGAGTGAGTGAGGTGAGTGAGGTGAGGTGAGTGAGGTGAGTGAGGTGAGTCAGGTGAGTGAGTGAGGTGAGGTGAGTGAGGTGAGGTGAGTGAGGTGAGTGAGGTGAGGTGAGGTGAGTGAGTGAGTGAGGGAGGTGAGTCAGGTGAGTCAGGTGAGTGAGGTGAGGTGAGCGAGGTGAGGTGAGTGAGGTGAGGTGAGTGAGGTGAGGTGAGTGAGGTGAGTGAGGTGAGCTAGTGAGGTGAGGTGAGCGAGGTGAGGTGAGCGAGTGAGGTGAGTGAGCTGAGTGAGTGAGGTGGTGAGTGAGTGAGGTGAGGTGAGTGAGGTGAGCGAGGTGAGGTGAGTGAGGTGAGTGAGGTGAGGTGAGCGAGGTGAGTGAGCTGAGTGAGTGAGTGAGGTGGTGAGAGAGGTGAGTGAGGTGAGTGAGGTGAGGTGAGCGAGGTGAGGTGAGCGAGTGAGGTGAGTGAGCTGAGTGAGTGTGAGTGAGGTGAGTGAGCTGAGTGAGTGAGGTGAGTGAGGGAGGTGAGTGAGGTGAGTGAGGTGAGCGAGGTGAGCGAGGTGAGGTGAGTGAGGTGAGTGAGTGTGAGTGAGGTGAGTGAGGTGAGTGAGTGAGTGAGTGAGTGAGTGAGGTGAGTGAGTGAGGTGAGTGAGTGAGGTGCGTGAGTGTGAGGTGAGTGAGTGAGTGAGTGAGGTGAGTGAGTGAGGTGAGTGAGTGAGGTGAGTGAGTGAGGTGAGTGAGTGAGGTGAGTGAGTGAGGTGAGTGAGGTGAGTGAGTGAGGTGTGAGTGAGGTGAGTGAGGTGAGTGGGTGAGGAGAGTGGGTGAGGTGAGTGAGGTGAGGTGAGTGAGGTGAGGTGAGTGAGTGAGGTGAGTCAGGTGAGTGAGTGAGGTGAGTGAGGGAGGTGAGTCAGGTGAGGTGAGCGAGGTGAGTGAGGTGAGGGAGTGAGGTGAGTGAGTGTGGTGAGTGAGGTGAGGTAGTGAGGTGAGTGAGTGAGGTGAGTGAGGTGAGTGAGTGAGGTGAGTGAGAGGTGAGTGAGTGAGGTGAGTGAGTGAGGTGAGTGAGTGAGGTGAGTGAGTGAGGTGAGTGAGTAAGTGTGAGGTGAGTGAGTGAGGTGAGTGAGGTGAGTGAGGTGAGTGAGTGAGGTGAGTGAGTGAGTGAGTGAGGTGAGTGAGGTGGGTGAGTGAGTGAGGTGAGTGAGTGAGGTGAGGTGAGTGAGGTGAGTCAGGTGAGTGAGTGAGGTGAGTGAGTGAGGTGAGTGGGTGAGGTGAGTGGGTGAGGTGAGTGAGTGAGGTGAGTGAGTGAGAGGTGAGTGAGGTGAGTGAGGTGAGTGAGTGAGGTGAGTGAGGTGAGTGAGTGAGGTGAGTGAGTGAGAGGTGAGTGAGTGAGGTGAGTGAGGTGAGTGAGTGAGGTGAGTGAGTGAGGTGAGTGAGGTGAGTGAGTGAGGTGAGTGAGTGAGTGAGGTGAGTGAGTGAGGTCAGTGAGTGAGGTCAGTGAGTGAGGTCAGTGAGTGAGGTGAGTGAGTGAGGTGAGGTGAGTGAGTGAGGTGAGTGAGTGAGGTGAGTGAGTGTGTGAGGGAGGTGAGTGAATGAGGTGAGTGAATGAGGTGAGGTGAGTGAGTGTGAGTGAGTGAGTGGTGAGTGAGGTGGGTGAGTGAGTGAGGTGAGTAAGTGAGGTGTGAGTGAAGTGAGTGAGTGAGGTGAGTTAGGTGAGTGAGTGAGGTGAGTGAGGTGAGGTGAGTGAGGTGAGTGAGGTGAGTGAGGTGAGTGAGGGGAGGTGAGTGAGGTGAGTGAGGTGAGTGGGTGAGGTGAGTGAGGTGAGTGAGGTGAGTGAGGGAGGTGAGTGAGGTGAGGTGAGCGAGGTTAGGTGAGTGAGTGTGGTGAGTGAGGTGAGGTAGTGAGGTGAGGTGAGTGAGGTGAGTGAGTGAGGTGAGTGAGTGAGCTGAGTGAGTGAGGTGAGTGAGGTGAGTGAGGTGAGTGAGTGAGGTGTGAGTAGGGTGAGTGAGGTGAGTGAGGTGAGTGTGAGGTGAGTGAGGTGAGTGAGTGTGAGTGAGGTGAGTGAGTGAGGTGAGTGAGTGTGAGGTGAGTGAGTGTGAGTGAGGTGAGTGAGTGAGGTGAGTGAGTGAGGTGAGTGAATGAGGTGAGTGACTGTGAGTGAGGTGAGGTGAGTGAGTGAGGTGAGTGAGGTGAGGTGAGTGAAGTGAGTGAGTGAGGTGAGTGAGGTGAGTGGGTGAGGTGAGTGGGTGAGGTGAGTGAGTGAGGTGAGTGAGTGAGGTGAGTGAGTGAGAGGTGAGTGAGGTGAGTGAGTGAGGTGAGTGAGGTGAGTGAGTGAGGTGAGTGAGGTGAGTGAGTGAGGTGAGTGAGGTGAGTGAGTGAGGTGAGTGAGTGAGTGAGGTGAGTGAGTGAGGTGAGTGAGGTGAGTGAGTGAGGTGAGTGAGTGAGGTGAGTGAGGTGAGTGAGTGAGGTGAGTGAGTGAGGTGAGTGAGTGAGGTGAGTGAGTGAGGTGAGTGAGGTGAGTGAGGTGAGGTGAGTGAGGTGAGTGAGGTGAGTGAGTGAGGTGAGTGAGTGAGGTGAGTGAGTGAGTGAGGTGAGTGAGTGAGGTGAGTGAGTGAGGTGAGTGAGTGAGGTGAGTGAGGTGAGTGAGGTGAGTGAGGTGAAGTGAGTGAGGTGAGGTGAGCGAGGTGAGGTGAGCGAGTGAGGTGAGTGAGCTGAGTGAGTGAGGTGAGTGAGCTGAGTGAGGTGAGTGAGGTGAGTGAGGTGAGGTGAGCGAGCTTAGGTGAGTGAGGTGAGTGAGTGTGGTGAGTGAGGTGAGGTAGTGAGGTGAGGTGAGTGAGTGAGGTGAGTGAGTGAGGTGAGTGAGGTGAGGTGAGTGAGGTGAGGTGAGCGAGGTGAGGTGAGCGAGGTGAGGTGAGCGAGGTGAGGTGAGCGAGGTGAGGTGAGCGAGTGAGGTGAGCGAGTGAGGTGAGTGAGGTGAGTGAGTGAGGTGAGTGAGTGAGGTGAGTGAGTGAGGTGAGTGAGTGAGGTGAGTGAGGTGAGGTGAGTGAGGTGAGGTGAGCGAGTGAGGTGAGCGAGTGAGGTGAGTGAGCTGAGTGAGTGAGGTGAGTGAGCTGAGTGAGTGAGGTGAGTGAGGGAGGTGAGTGAGGTGAGGTGAGCGAGGTTAGGTGAGTGTGGTGAGTGAGGTGAGGTGAGTGAGGTGAGGTAGTGAGGTGAGGTGAGTGAGTGAGGTGAGTGAGTGAGGTGAGTGAGTGAGGTGAGTGAGTAGGGTGAGTGAGTGAGGTGAGTGAGGTGAGTGTGAGGTGAGTGAGTGAGTGAGGTGAGTGAGGTGAGTGAGTGAGTGTGAGTGAGGTGAGTGAGTGAGGTGAGTGAGTGAGTGTGAGGTGAGTGAGTGTGAGTGAGGTGAGTGAGGTGAGTGAGTGAGGTGAGTGAATGAGGTGAGTGAATGAGGTGAGTGAATGAGGTGAGTGACTGTGAGTGAGGTGAGGTGAGTGAGGTGAGTGAAGTGAGTGAGTGAGGTGAGTGGGTGAGGTGAGTGAGGTGAGGTGAGTGAGGTGAGTCAGGTGAGTGAGGGAGGTGAGTCAGGTGAGGTGAGCGAGGTGAGGTGAGCGAGGTGTGGGAGTGAGGTGAGTGTGGTGAGTGAGTGAGTGTGAGGTGAGTGAGTGTGAGTGAGGTGAGTGAGTGAGGTGAGTGAGTGAGTGTGAGGTGAGTGAGTGTGAGTGAGGTGAGTGAGGTGAGTGAGTGAGGTGAGTGAGTCAGGTGAGTGAGGTGAGTGAGGTGAGTGTGAGGTGAGTGAGGTGAGTGAGTGTGAGTGAGTGTGAGTGAGGTGAGTGAGTGAGGTGAGTGAGTGTGAGGTGAGTGAGTGAGGTGAGTGAGTGAGGTGAGTGAATGAGGTGAGTGACTGTGAGTGAGGTGAGGTGAGTGAGGTGAGTGAAGTGAGTGAGTGAGGTGAGTGAGGTGAGTGGGTGAGGTGAGTGAGTGAGGTGAGTGAGTGAGAGGTGAGTGAGGTGAGTGAGTGAGGTGAGTGAGTGAGGTGAGTGAGGTGAGTGAGTGAGGTGAGTGAGGTGAGTGAGTGAGTGAGGTGAGTGAGGTGAGTGAGGTGAGTGAGTGAGGTGAGTGAGTGAGAGGTGAGTGAGGTGAGTGAGTGAGGTGAGTGAGGTGAGTGAGTGAGGTGAGTGAGTGAGGTGAGTGAGTGAGTGAGGTGAGTGAGTGAGTGAGGTGAGTGAGTGAGGTGAGTGAGGTGAGTGAGGTGAGGTGAGTGAGGTGAGTGAGGTGAGTGAGGTGAGGTGAGCGAGGTGAGGTGAGCGAGTGAGGTGAGTGAGCTGAGTGAGTGAGGTGAGTGAGCTGAGTGAGGTGAGTGAGGTGAGTGAGTGAGGTGAGTGAGGTGAGGTGAGCGAGCTTAGGTGAGTGAGTGTGGTGAGTGAGGTGAGGTAGTGAGGTGAGGTGAGTGAGTGAGGTGAGTGAGTGAGGTGAGTGAGTGAGGTGAGTGAGGTGAGGTGAGTGAGGTGAGGTGAGCGAGGTGAGGTGAGCGAGGTGAGGTGAGCGAGGTGAGGTGAGCGAGTGAGGTGAGCGAGTGAGGTGAGTGAGGTGAGTGAGTGAGGTGAGTGAGTGAGGTGAGTGAGTGACGTGAGTGAGTGAGGTGAGTGAGGTGAGGTGAGTGAGGTGAGGTGAGTGAGCTGAGTGAGGGAGGTGAGTGAGGTGAGGTGAGTGTGGTGAGTGAGGTGAGGTGAGGTAGTGAGGTGAGTGAGTGAGGTGAGTGAGTGAGGTGAGTGAGGTGAGTGAGTGAGGTGAGTGAGTGAGGTGAGTGAGTAGGGTGAGTGAGTAGGGTGAGTGAGTGAGGTGAGTGAGGTGAGTGTGAGGTGAGTGAGTGAGTGAGGTGAGTGAGGTGAGTGAGTGAGTGTGAGTGAGGTGAGTGAGTGAGGTGAGTGAGTGAGTGTGTGAGGTGAGTGAGTGTGAGTGAGGTGAGTGAGGTGAGTGAGTGAGGTGAGTGAATGAGGTGAGTGAATGAGGTGAGTGAATGAGGTGAGTGACTGTGAGTGAGGTGAGGTGAGTGAGTGAGGTGAGTGAGGTGAGGTGAGTGAAGTGAGTGAGTGAGGTGAGTGGGTGAGGTGAGTGGGTGAGGTGAGTGGGTGAGGTGAGTGAGGTGAGGTGAGTGAGGTGAGTGAGGTGAGTCAGGTGAGTGAGGGAGGTGAGTCAGGTGAGGTGAGCGAGGTGAGGTGAGCGAGGTGTGGGAGTGAGGTGAGTGAGTGTGGTGAGTGAGGTGAGGTAGTGAGGTGAGGTGAGTGAGTGAGGTGAGTGAGTGAGGTGAGTGAGGTGAGTGAGGTGAGTGAGAGGTGAGTGAGGTGAGTGAGTGAGGTGAGTGAGTGTGAGGTGAGTGAGTGAGGTGAGTGAGTGAGGTGAGTGAGTGAGGTGAGTGAGTGTGAGGTGAATGAGGTGAGTGAGGTGAGTGAGTGAGGTGAGTGAGTGAGGTGAGTGAGTGAGGTGAGTGAGTGAGGTGAGTGAGTGAGGTGAGTGAGTGAGTGAGTGAGTGAGGTGAGTGAGTGAGGTGAGTGAGTGAGGTGAGTGAGGTGAGTGAGTGAGGTGAGTGAGGTGAGGTGAGTGAGGTGAGTCAGGTGAGTGAGTGAGGTGAGGTGAGTGAGGTGAGTGAGGTGAGGTGAGGTGAGTGAGTGAGTGAGGGAGGTGAGTCAGGTGAGTCAGGTGAGTGAGGTGAGGTGAGCGAGGTGAGGTGAGTGAGGTGAGGTGAGTGAGGTGAGGTGAGTGAGGTGAGTGAGGTGAGGTAGTGAGGTGAGGTGAGCGAGGTGAGGTGAGCGAGTGAGGTGAGTGAGCTGAGTGAGTGAGGTGGTGAGTGAGTGAGGTGAGGTGAGTGAGGTGAGCGAGGTGAGGTGAGTGAGGTGAGTGAGGTGAGGTGAGCGAGGTGAGCGAGTGAGGTGAGTGAGCTGAGTGAGTGAGTGAGGTGGTGAGAGAGGTGAGTGAGGTGAGTGAGGTGAGGTGAGCGAGGTGAGGTGAGCGAGTGAGGTGAGTGAGCTGAGTGAGTGTGAGTGAGGTGAGTGAGCTGAGTGAGTGAGGTGAGTGAGGGAGGTGAGTGAGGTGAGTGAGGTGAGCGAGGTGAGGTGAGTGAGGTGAGTGAGTGTGAGTGAGGTGAGTGAGGTGAGTGAGTGAGTGAGTGAGTGAGTGAGGTGAGTGAGTGAGGTGAGTGAGTGTGAGGTGAGTGAGTGAGTGAGTGAGGTGAGTGAGTGAGGTGAGTGAGTGAGGTGAGTGAGTGAGGTGAGTGAGTGAGGTGAGTGAGTGAGGTGAGTGAGGTGAGTGAGTGAGGTGTGAGTGAGGTGAGTGAGGTGAGTGGGTGAGGAGAGTGGGTGAGGTGAGTGAGGTGAGGTGAGTGAGTGAGGTGAGTCAGGTGAGTGAGTGAGGTGAGTGAGGGAGGTGAGTCAGGTGAGGTGAGCGAGGTGAGTGAGGTGAGGGAGTGAGGTGAGTGAGTGTGGTGAGTGAGGTGAGGTAGTGAGGGGAGTGAGTGAGGTGAGTGAGGTGAGTGAGTGAGGTGAGTGAGAGGTGAGTGAGTGAGGTGAGTGAGTGAGGTGAGTGAGTGAGGTGAGTGAGTAAGTGTGAGGTGAGTGAGTGAGGTGAGTGAGGTGAATGAGGTGAGTGAGTGAGGTGAGTGAGTGAGTGAGTGAGGTGAGTGAGGTGGGTGAGTGAGTGAGGTGAGTGAGTGAGGTGAGGTGAGTGAGGTGAGTCAGGTGAGTGAGTGAGGTGAGTGAGTGAGGTGAGTGGGTGAGGTGAGTGGGTGAGGTGAGTGAGTGAGGTGAGTGAGTGAGAGGTGAGTGAGGTGAGTGAGTGAGGTGAGTGAGGTGAGTGAGTGAGGTGAGTGAGTGAGGTGAGTGAGTGAGAGGTGAGTGAGTGAGGTGAGTGAGGTGAGTGAGGTGAGTGAGGTGAGTGAGTGAGGTGAGTGAGGTGAGTGAGGTGAGTGAGTGAGGTGAGTGAGTGAGTGAGGTGAGTGAGTGAGGTCAGTGAGTGAGGTCAGTGAGTGAGGTGAGTGAGTGAGGTGAGTGAGTGAGGTGAGGTGAGTGAGTGAGGTGAGTGAGTGAGGTGAGTGAGTGTGTGAGTGAGGTGAGTGAATGAGGTGAGTGAATGAGGTGAGGTGAGTGAGTGTGAGTGAGTGAGTGGTGAGTGAGGTGGGTGAGTGAGTGAGGTGAGTAAGTGAGGTGTGAGTGAAGTGAGTGAGTGAGGTGAGTTAGGTGAGTGAGTGAGGTGAGTGAGGTGAGGTGAGTGAGGTGAGTGAGGTGAGTGAGGTGAGTGAGGGGAGGTGAGTGAGGTGAGTGAGGTGAGTGGGTGAGGTGAGTGAGGTGAGGTGAGTGAGGTGAGGTGAGTGAGGTGAGGTGAGTGAGGTGTGAGTGAGGTGAGTGAGGTGAGTGAGTGAGGGAGGTGAGTCAGGTGAGTGAGGTGAGTGAGGTGAGGTGAGCGAGGTGAGGTGAGTGAGGTGAGTGAGTGTGGTGAGGTAGTGAGGTGAGTGAGTGAGGTGAGTGAGTGAGGTGAGTGAGTAGGGTGAGTGAGTGAGGTGAGTGAGTGAGGTGAGTGAGTGAGGTGAGTGAGTGAGTGAGGTGAGTGAGGTGAGTGAGTGAGGTGAGTGAGTGAGTGAGGTGAGCGAGTGAGGTGAGTGAGGTAGGTGAGTGACTGAGGTGAGTGAGTGAGGTGAGTGAGGTGAGTGAGTGAGGTGAGTGAGGTGAGTGAGAGGTGAGTGAGTGAGGTGAGTGAGTGAGGTGAGTGAGTGAGGTGAGTGAGTGTGAGGTGAGTGAGGTGAGTGAGTGAGGTGAGTGAGTGAGGTGAGTGAGTGAGGTGAGTGAGTGTGAGTGAGTGAGTGTGTGAGTGAGTGAGGTGAGTGAGTGAGGTGAGTGAGTGAGGTGAGTGAATGAGGTGAGGTGAGTGAGAGGTGAGTGAGTGAGGTGAGTGAGTGAGGTGAGTGAGGTGAGGTGAGTGAGGTGAGGTGAGTGAGGTGAGTGAGGCGAGGTGAGTTAGGTGAGTGAGTGAGTGAGGTGGGTGAGTGAGTGAGGTGAGTGAGTGAGGTGAGGTGAGTGAAGTGAGTGAGTGAGTGAGGTGAGTGAGTGAGGTGAGTGAGGTGAGGTGAGTGAGGTGAGGTGAGTGGGTGAGGTGAGTGAGGTGAGGTGAGTGAGGTGAGGTGAGTGAGGTGAGTGAGTGAGGTGAGCGAGGTGAGTGAGTGAGGTGAGTGAGGTGAGTCAGGTGAGTGAGTGTGGTGGGTGTGGTGAGTGAGGTGAGGTGAGTGAGGTGAGTGAGTGAGGTGAGGTGAGTGAGGTGAGGTGAGTGGGTGAGGTGAGTGAGTGAGGTAGGTGAGTGAGGTGAGTGAGGTGAGTGAGGTGAGGTGAGCGAGGTGAGTGAGTGAGGTGAGTGAGGTGAGTCAGGTGAGTGAGTGTGGTGGGTGTGGTGAGTGAGGTGAGGTGAGTGAGGTGAGGTAGTGAGGTGAGTGGGTGAGGTGAGTGAGGTGAGTGAGTAGGGTGAGTGAGTGAGGTGAGTGAGTGAGGTGAGAGAGGTGAGTGAGTGAGGTGAGTGAGTGAGGTGAGTGAGTGAGGTGAGTGAGTGAGGTGAGTGAGTGAGGTGAGTGAGTGAGGTTAGTGAGTGAGGTTAGTGAGTGAGGTTAGTGAGTGAGGTGAGGTGAGTGAGGTGAGTGAGGTGAGTGAGTGAGGTGAGTGAGTGAGGTGAGTGAGTGAGGTGAGTGAGTGAGGTGAGTGAGTGAGGTGAGTGAGGTGAGTGAGTGAGGTGAGTGAGGTGAGTGAATGAGGTGAGTGAGTGAGGTGAGGTGAGTGAGGTGGGTGAGTGAGTGAGGTGAGTGAGTGAGGTGAGGTGAGTAAAGTGTGTGAGGTGAGTGAGTGAGGTGAGGTGAGTGAGGTGTGAGTGAGGTGAGTGAGGTGTGGTGAGTGAGAGGTGAGTGAGGTGAGTCAGGTGAGTGAGTGAGGTGAGTGAGGGAGGTGAGGTGAGCGAGGTGAGTGAGCGAGGTGAGTGAGCGAGGTGAGTGAGCGAGGTGAGTGAGGTGAGGTGAGTGAGGTGAGGTGAGTGAGGTGAGGTGAGGTGAGTGAGGTGAGTGAGTGAGGTGAGGTGAGTGAAGTGAGTGAGTGAGTGAGGTGAGTGAGTGAGGTGAGTGAGTGAGGTGAGTGAGGTGAGTGGGTGAGGTGAGTGAGGTGAGGTGAGTGAGGTGAGTGAGTGAGGTAGGTGAGTGAGGTGAGTCAGGTGAGTGAGGTGAGGTGAGCGAGGTGAGGTGAGTGAGGTGAGTGAGGTGAGTGAGTGTGGTGGGTGTGGTGAGTGAGGTGAGTGAGGTGAGGTAGTGAGGTAGTGAGGTGAGTGGGTGAGTGAGTGAGGTGAGTGAGTAGGGTGAGTGAGTGAGGTGAGTGAGTGAGGTGAGTGAGGTGAGTGAGTGAGATGAGTGAGTGAGGTGAGTGAGGTGAGTGAGTGAGGTGGTGAGTGAGAGAGGTGAGAGAGGTGAGTGAGTGAGGTGAGTGAGTGAGGTGAGTGAGTGAGGTGAGTGAGTGAGGTGAGTGAGGTTAGTGAGTGAGGTGAGTGAGTGAGGTGAGTGAGTGAGGTGAGTGAGTGAGGTGAGTGAGTGAGTGAGGTGAGTGAGGTGAGTGAGGTGAGTGAGTGAGAGGTGAGTGAGGTGAGTGAGGTGAGTGAGTGAGGTGAGTGAGGTGAGTGAGGTGAGTGAGTGAGGTGAGTGAGTGAGGTGAGTGAGTGAGAGGTGAGTGAGGTGAGTGAGTGAGGTGAGTGAGTGAGGTGAGTGAGGTGAGTGAGTGAGGTGAGTGAGTGAGGTGAGTGAGGTGAGTGAGTGAGTGAGGTGAGTGAGTGAGTGAGGTGAGTGAGTGAGGTGAGTGAGGTGAGTGAGTGAGGTGAGTGAGGTGAGTGAGTGAGTGAGGTGAGTGAGTGAGGTGAGTGAGGTGAGTGAGTGAGGTGAGTGAGTGAGGTGAGTGAGTGAGTGAGGTGAGTGAGTGAGGTCAGTGAGTGAGGTCAGTGAGTGAGGTGAGTGAGTGAGGTGAGTGAGTGAGGTGAGTGAGTGAGGTGAGGTGAGTGAGTGAGGTGAGTGAGTGAGGTGAGTGAGGTGAGTGAGTGTGTGAGTGAGGTGAGTGAATGAGGTGAGTGAATGAGGTGAGGTGAGTGTGAGTGAGTGAGTGGTGAGTGAGGTGGGTGAGTGAGTGAGGTGAGTAAGTGAGGTGTGAGTGAAGTGAGTGAGTGAGGTGAGTGAGGTGAGGTGAGTGAGGTGAGTGAGGGGAGGTGAGTGAGGTGAGTGGGTGAGGTGAGTGAGGTGAGGTGAGTGAGGTGAGTGAGGTGAGGTGAGTGAGGTGTGAGTGAGGTGAGTGAGGTGAGTGAGTGAGGGAGGTGAGTCAGGTGAGTCAGGTGAGGTGAGTGAGGTGAGTGAGGTGAGTGAGTGTGGTGAGGTAGTGAGGTGAGTGAGTGAGGTGAGTGAGGTGAGTGAGTAGGGTGAGTGAGTGAGGTGAGTGAGTGAGGTGAGTGAGGTGAGTGAGTGAGGTGAGTGAGGTGAGTGAGGTGAGTGAGGTGAGTGAGTGAGGTGAGTGAGGTGAGTGAGTGAGGTGAGTGAGTGAGTGAGGTGAGCGAGTGAGGTGAGTGAGGTAGGTGAGTGACTGAGGTGAGTGAGTGAGGTGAGTGAGGTGAGTGAGTGAGGTGAGTGAGGTGAGTGAGAGGTGAGTGAGTGAGTGAGGTGAGTGAGTGAGTGTGAGGTGAGTGAGGTGAGTGAGTGAGGTGAGTGAGTGAGGTGAGTGAGTGAGGTGAGTGAGTGAGGTGAGTGAGTGAGGTGAGTGAGTGAGGTGAGTGAGTGTGAGTGAGTGAGTGTGTGAGTGAGTGAGGTGAGTGAGTGAGGTGAGTGAGTGAGGTGCGTGAATGAGGTGAGGTGAGTGAGAGGTGAGTGAGTGAGGTGAGTGAGTGAGGTGAGTGAGGTGAGGTGAGTGAGTGAGGTGAGTGAGGTGAGGTGAGTGAGGTGAGTGAGGCGAGGTGAGTTAGTTGAGTGAGTGAGTGAGGTGGGTGAGTGAGTGAGGTGAGTGAGTGAGGTGAGGTGAGTGAAGTGAGTGAGGTGAGTGAGTGAGGTGAGGTGAGTGAGGTGAGGTGAGTGAGGTGAGGTGAGTGGGTGAGGTGAGTGAGGTGAGGTGAGTGAGTGAGGTGAGGTGAGTGAAGTGAGTGAGTGAGTGAGGTGAGTGAGGTGAGGTGAGTGAGGTGAGGTGAGTGGGTGAGGTGAGTGAGGTGAGGTGAGTGAGGTGAATGAGTGAGGTGAGTGAGTGAGGTAGGTGAGTGAGGTGAGTGAGGTGAGGTGAGCGAGGTGAGTGAGTGAGGTGAGTGAGTGTGGTGGGTGTGGTGAGTGAGTAGGGTGAGTGAGTGAGTTGAGTGAGTGAGTGAGGTGAGTGAGTGAGGTGAGTGAGTGAGGTGGTGAGTGAGTGAGAGAGGTGAGTGAGTGAGGTGAGTGAGTGAGGTGAGTGAGTGAGGTGAGTGAGGTGAGTGAGTGAGGTGAGTGAGTGAGGTTAGTGAGTGAGGTTAGTGAGTGAGGTGAGGTGAGTGAGGTGAGTGAGTGAGGTGAGTGAGTGAGGTGAGTGAGGTGAGTGAGTGAGGTGAGTGAGTGAGGTGAGTGAGTGAGGTGAGTGAGTGAGGTGAGTGAGGTGAGTGAGTGAGGTGAGTGAGGTGAGTGAGTGAGGTGAGGTGAGTGAGGTGGGTGAGTGAGTGAGGTGAGTGAGTGAGGTGAGGTGAGTGAAGTGTGAGTGAGGTGAGTGAGTGAGGTGAGGTGAGTGAGGTGTGAGTGAGGTGTGGTGAGTGAGAGGTGAGTGAGGTGAGTCAGGTGAGTGAGTGAGGTGAGTGAGGGAGGTGAGGTGAGGTGTGCGAGGTGAGGTGAGCGAGGTGAGTGAGCGAGGTGAGTGAGCGAGGTGAGTGAGCGAGGTGAGTGAGGTGAGGTGAGTGAGGTGAGTGAGGTGAGTGAGGTGAGGTGAGTGAGGTGAGTGAGTGAGGTGAGGTGAGTGAAGTGAGTGAGTGAGGTGAGTGAGTGAGGTGAGTGAGGTGAGTGGGTGAGGTGAGTGAGGTGAGTGAGTGAGGTAGGTGAGTGAGGTGAGTCAGGTGAGTGAGGTGAGGTGAGCGAGGTGAGGTGAGTGAGGTGAGTGAGGTGAGGTAGTGAGGTGAGTGGGTGAGTGAGTGAGGTGAGTGAGTAGGGTGAGTGAGTGAGGTGAGTGAGTGAGGTGAGTGAGGTGAGTGAGTGAGGTGGTGAGTGAGAGAGGTGAGAGAGGTGAGTGAGTGAGGTGAGTGAGTGAGGTGAGTGAGTGAGGTGAGTGAGTGAGGTGAGTGAGTGAGGTGAGTGAGTGAGGTGAGTGAGTGAGGTGAGTGAGGTTAGTGAGTGAGGTGAGTGAGTGAGGTGAGTGAGTGAGTGAGGTGAGTGAGTGAGTGAGGTGAGTGAGGTGAGTGAGTGTGAGGTGAGTGAGGTGAGTGAGTGAGGTGAGTGAGTGAGGTGAGTGAGTGAGGTGAGTGAGTGAGGTGAGTGAGTGAGGTGAGTGAGTGAGGTGAGTGAGGTGAGTGAATGAGGTGAGTGTGAGTGAGTGAGGTGAGTGAGTGAGGTGAGTGAGTGAGGTGAGTGAGTGAGGTGAGTGAGTGAGGTGAGTGAGTGAGGTGAGTGAGTGAGGTGAGTGAGGTGGGTGAGTGAGTGAGTGAGGTGAGATGAGTGAAGTGTGAGTGAGGTGAGTGAAGTGTGAGTGAGGTGAGTGAGTGAGTGAGGTGAGTGAGTGAGGTGAGGTGAGTGAGGTGTGAGTGAGGTGAGGTGAGTGAGGTGAGGTGAGTGAGGGAGGTGAGGTGAGCGAGGTGAGGTGAGCGAGGTGAGGTGAGTGAGGTGAGTGAGTGAGGTGAGTGAGTGAGGTGAGGGAGTGAGGTGAGGGAGTGAGGTGAGGGAGTGAGGTGAGGGAGTGAGGTGAGGGAGAGGTGAGGGAGTGAGGTGAGCGAGGTGAGTGAGCGAGGTGAGTGAGCGAGTGAGGTGAGCGAGTGAGGTGAGTGAGTGTGGTGAGTGAGGTGAGGTAGTGAGGTGAGGTAGTGAGGTGAGGAGGTGAGGTAGTGAGGTGAGGTAGTGAGGTGAGGTGAGTGAGGTGAGTGAGTGAGGTGAGTGAGTGAGGTGAGTGAGGTGAGTGAGTAGGGTGAGTGAGTGAGGTGAGTGAGTGAGGTGAGTGAGGTGAGTGAGTGAGGTGAGTGAGTGTGAGGTGAGTGAGTGTGAGGTGAGTGAGTGAGGGTGAGTGCGTGAGGTGGGTGAGTGAGTGAGGTGAGGGAGTGAGGTGAGCGAGGTGAGTGAGCGAGGTGAGTGAGCGAGTGAGGTGAGTGAGGTAGGTGAGTGACTGAGGTGAGTAAGTGAGGTGAGTGAGGTGAGTGAGAGGTGAGTGAGTGAGGTGAGTGAATGAGGTGAGGTGAGTGAGAGGTGAGTGAGTGAGGTGAGTGAGTGAGGTGAGTGAGGTGAGGTGAGTGAGTGAGGTGAGTGAGGTGAGTGAGGTGAGTGAGTGAGTGAGGTGGGTGAGGTGAGGTGAGTGAGGTGAGTGAGGCGAGTGGGTGAGGTGAGTGAGGTGAGGTGAGTGAGGTGAGTGAGTGAGGTGAGTGAGGTGAGTGAGTGAGGTGAGTGAGGTGAGTGAGGTGAGTGAGTGAGGTGGGTGAGTGAGTGAGGTGAGTGAGTGAGGTGAGGTGAGTGAGTGAGGTGAGTGAGTGAGGTGAGTGAGGTGAGGTGAGTGAGTGAGGTGAGGTGAGTGAAGTGAGTGAGTGAGGTGAGTGAGTGAGGTGAGTGAGGTGAGTGGGTGAGGTGAGTGACGTGAGTGAGGTGAGGTGAGTGAGGTGAGTGAGTGAGGTGAGTGAGTGAGGTGAGTGAGTGAGGTGAGTGAGTGAGGTGAGTGAGTGAGGTGAGTGAGGGAGGTGAGTGAGGTGAGTGAGGTGAGTGAGGTGAGGTGAGCGAGGTGAGTGAGTGAGGTGAGTGAGTGTGGTGGGTGTGGTGAGTGAGGTGAGGTAGTGAGGTGAGGTAGTGAGGTGAGTAGGTGAGTGAGTGAGTGAGGTGAGTGAGTGAGGTGAGTGAGTGAGGTGAGTGAGTGAGGTGAGTGAGTGAGGTGAGTGAGTGAGGTGAGTGAGTGAGGTGGTGAGAGAGGTGAGTGAGTGAGGTGAGTGGGTGAGGTGAGTGAGTGAGGTGAGTGAGGTGAGTGAGTGAGGTGAGTGAGGTGAGTGAATGAGGTGAGTGTGAGTGAGTGAGGTGAGTGAGTGAGGTGAGTGAGGTGGGTGAGTGAGTGAGGTGAGTGAGTGAGGTGAGGTGAGCGAAGTGTGAGTGAGGTGAGTGAGGTGAGTGAGGTGAGTGAGGTGAGGTGAGTGAGGTGAGTGGGTGAGGTGAGTGAGGTGAGTGAGGTGTGAGTGAGGTGAGGTGAGTGAGGTGAGTGAGGTGAGTCAGGTGAGTGAGTGAGGTGAGTGAGGGAGGTGAGTCAGGTGAGTGAGGTGAGGTGAGCGAGGTGAGGTGAGTGAGTGAGTGTGAGTGAGGTGAGTGAGGTGAGTGAGGTGAGTGAGTGAGGTGAGTGAGGTGTGTGAGTGAGTGAGGTGAGGGAGTGAGGTGAGGGGGTGAGGTGAGGGGGTGAGGTGAGGGAGTGAGGTGAGGGAGTGAGGTGAGCGAGGTGAGTGAGCGAGGTGAGTGAGCGAGGTGAGTGAGCGAGTGAGGTGAGCGAGTGAGGTAGGTGAGTGAGTGAGGTGAGTGAGTGAGGTGAGTGAGAGGTGAGTGAGTGTGGTGAGTGTGGTGAGTGTGAGGTGGTGAGGTGAGTGAGCTGAGTGAGTGAGCTGAGTGAGTGAGGTGAGTGAGTGAGGTGAGTGAGATGAGTGAGTGAGGTGAGTGAGTGAGGTGAGTGCGTGAGGTGAGTGAGTGAGGTGAGTGAGTGAGGTGAGTGAGTGAGGTGAGGGAGTGAGGTGAGCGAGGTGAGTGAGCAAGGTGAGTGAGCGATGTGAGTGAGCGAGTGAGGTAGGTGAGTGACTGAGGTGAGTGAGTGAGGTGAGTGAGGTGAGTGAGTGAGGTGAGTGAGTGAGGTGAGTGAGGTGAGGTGAGTGAGGTGAGTGAGTGAGGTGAGTGAGTGAGGTGAGTGAGTGTGAGTGAGGTGAGTGAATGAGGTGAGGTGAGTGAGAGGTGAGTGAGTGAGGTGAATGAGGTGAGTGAGTGAGGTGAGTGAGTGAGGTGAGTGAGTGAGGTGAGTGAGTGAGTGAGGTGGGTGAGTGAGTGAAGTGAGTGAGTGAGGTGAGTGAGGTGAGGTAGGTGAGGTGAGTGAGTGAGGTGAGTGAGTGAGGTGAGTGAGGTGAGGTGAGTGAGGTGAGTGAGTGAGGTGAGTGAGGTGAGTGAGTGAGGTGAGTGAGTGTGAGTGAGGTGAGTGAATGAGGTGAGGTGAGTGAGAGGTGAGTGAGTGAGGTGAATGAGGTGAGTGAGTGAGGTGAGTGAGTGAGGTGAGTGAGTGAGGTGAGTGAGTGAGTGAGGTGGGTGAGTGAGTGAAGTGAGTGAGTGAGGTGAGTGTGGTGAGTGAGGTGAGTGAGGTGAGGTAGGTGAGGTGAGTGAGTGAGGTGGGTGAGTGAGTGAGTGAGGTGAGTGAGTGGTGAGGTGAGTGAGTGAGGTGAGTGAGTGAGGTGAGTGAGTGAGGTGAGTGAGGTGAGTGAGGTGAGTGGGTGAGGTGAGTGAGGTGAGGTGAGTGAGGTGTGAGGTGAGTTAGGTGAGGTGAGTGAGGTGTGAGTGAGGTGAGTGAGTGAGGTGAGTGAGGTGAGTGAGTGTGAGGTGAGTGAGGTGAGTGAGTGAGGTGAGTGAGTGAGGTGAGTGAGTGAGGTGAGTGAGTGAGGTGAGTGAGTGAGGTGAGTGAGTGAGGTGAGTGAGGTGAGTGAATGAGGTGAGTGTGAGTGAGTGAGGTGAGTGAGTGAGGTGAGTGAGTGAGGTGAGTGAGTGAGGTGAGTGAGTGAGGTGAGTGAGTGAGGTGAGTGAGGTGGGTGAGTGAGTGAGTGAGGTGAGATGAGTGAAGTGTGAGTGAGGTGAGTGAAGTGTGAGTGAGGTGAGTGAGTGAGTGAGGTGAGTGAGTGAGGTGAGGTGAGTGAGGTGTGAGTGAGGTGAGGTGAGTGAGGTGAGGTGAGTGAGGGAGGTGAGGTGAGCGAGGTGAGGTGAGCGAGGTGAGGTGAGTGAGGTGAGTGAGTGAGGTGAGGGAGTGAGGTGAGGGAGTGAGGTGAGGGAGTGAGGTGAGGGAGTGAGGTGAGGGAGTGAGGTGAGCGAGGTGAGTGAGCGAGGTGAGTGAGCGAGTGAGGTGAGCGAGTGAGGTGAGCGAGTGTGGTGAGTGAGGTGAGGTAGTGAGGTGAGGTAGTGAGGTGAGGTAGTGAGGTGAGGAGGTGAGGTGGTGAGGTAGTGAGGTGAGGTGAGTGAGGTGAGTGAGTGAGGTGAGTGAGTGAGGTGAGTGAGGTGAGTGAGTAGGGTGAGTGAGTGAGGTGAGTGAGTGAGGTGAGTGAGGTGAGTGAGTGAGGTGAGTGAGGTGAGTGAGTGTGAGGTGAGTGAGTGTGAGGTGAGTGAGTGAGGTGAGTGCGTGAGGTGGGTGAGTGAGTGAGGTGAGGGAGTGAGGTGAGCGAGGTGAGTGAGCGAGGTGAGTGAGCGAGTGAGGTGAGTGAGGTAGGTGAGTGACTGAGGTGAGTAAGTGAGGTGAGTGAGGTGAGTGAGAGGTGATTGAGTGAGGTGAGTGAATGAGGTGAGGTGAGTGAGAGGTGAGTGAGTGAGGTGAGTGAGTGAGGTGAGTGAGGTGAGGTGAGTGAGTGAGGTGAGTGAGGTGAGTGAGGTGAGTGAGTGAGTGAGGTGGGTGAGGTGAGGTGAGTGAGGTGAGTGAGGCGAGTGGGTGAGGTGAGTGAGGTGAGGTGAGTGAGGTGAGTGAGGTGAGTGAGTGAGGTGAGTGAGGTGAGTGAGGTGAGTGAGTGAGGTGGGTGAGTGAGTGAGGTGAGTGAGTGAGGTGAGGTGAGTGAAGTGAGTGAGTGAGGTGAGTGAGTGAGGTGAGGTGAGTGAGGTGAGGTGAGTGAGTGAGGTGAGGTGAGTGAAGTGAGTGAGTGAGGTGAGTGAGTGAGGTGAGTGAGGTGAGTGGGTGAGGTGAGTGACGTGAGTGAGGTGAGGTGAGTGAGGTGAGTGAGTGAGGTGAGTGAGTGAGGTGAGTGAGTGAGGTGAGTGAGTGAGGTGAGTGAGTGAGGTGAGTGAGGGAGGTGAGTGAGGTGAGTCAGGTGAGTGAGGTGAGGTGAGCGAGGTGAGTGAGTGAGGTGAGTGAGTGTGGTGGGTGTGGTGAGTGAGGTGAGGTAGTGAGGTGAGGTAGTGAGGTGAGTAGGTGAGTGAGTGAGTGAGGTGAGTGAGTGAGGTGAGTGAGTGAGGTGAGTGAGTGAGGTGAGTGAGTGAGGTGAGTGAGTGAGGTGGTGAGAGAGGTGAGTGAGTGAGGTGAGTGGGTGAGGTGAGTGAGTGAGGTGAGTGAGGTGAGTGAGTGAGGTGAGTGAGGTGAGTGAATGAGGTGAGTGTGAGTGAGTGAGGTGAGTGAGTGAGGTGAGTGAGGTGGGTGAGTGAGTGAGGTGAGTGAGTGAGGTGAGGTGAGCGAAGTGTGAGTGAGGTGAGTGAGGTGAGTGAGGTGAGGTGAGTGAGGTGAGTGGGTGAGGTGAGTGAGGTGAGTGAGGTGTGAGTGAGGTGAGGTGAGTGAGGTGAGTGAGGTGAGTCAGTGAGGTGAGTGAGGGAGGTGAGTCAGGTGAGTGAGGTGAGGTGAGCGAGGTGAGGTGAGTGAGTGAGTGTGAGTGAGGTGAGGTGAGTGAGGTGAGTGAGGTGAGTGAGTGAGGTGAGTGAGGTGTGTGAGTGAGTGAGGTGAGGGAGTGAGGTGAGGGGGTGAGGTGAGGGGGTGAGGTGAGGGAGTGAGGTGAGGGAGTGAGGTGAGCGAGGTGAGTGAGCGAGGTGAGTGAGCGAGGTGAGTGAGCGAGTGAGGTGAGCGAGTGAGGTAGGTGAGTGAGAGGTGAGTGAGAGGTGAGTGAGAGGTGAGTGAGTGTGGTGAGTGTGAGGTGGTGAGGTGAGTGAGCTGAGTGAGTGAGCTGAGTGAGTGAGGTGAGTGAGTGAGGTGAGTGAGATGAGTGAGTGAGGTGAGTGAGTGAGGTGAGTGCGTGAGGTGAGTGAGTGAGGTGAGTGAGTGAGGTGAGTGAGTGAGGTGAGGGAGTGAGGTGAGCGAGGTGAGTGAGCAAGGTGAGTGAGCGATGTGAGTGAGCGAGTGAGGTAGGTGAGTGACTGAGGTGAGTGAGTGAGGTGAGTGAGGTGAGTGAGTGAGGTGAGTGAGTGAGGTGAGTGAGGTGAGGTGAGTGAGGTGAGTGAGTGAGGTGAGTGAGTGAGGTGAGTGAGTGTGAGTGAGGTGAGTGAATGAGGTGAGGTGAGTGAGAGGTGAGTGAGTGAGGTGAATGAGGTGAGTGAGTGAGGTGAGTGAGTGAGGTGAGTGAGTGAGGTGAGTGAGTGAGTGAGGTGGGTGAGTGAGTGAAGTGAGTGAGTGAGGTGAGTGAGGTGAGGTAGGTGAGGTGAGTGAGTGAGGTGAGTGAGTGAGGTGAGTGAGGTGAGGTGAGTGAGGTGAGTGAGTGAGGTGAGTGAGGTGAGTGAGTGAGGTGAGTGAGTGTGAGTGAGGTGAGTGAATGAGGTGAGGTGAGTGAGAGGTGAGTGAGTGAGGTGAATGAGGTGAGTGAGTGAGGTGAGTGAGTGAGGTGAGTGAGTGAGGTGAGTGAGTGAGTGAGGTGGGTGAGTGAGTGAAGTGAGTGAGTGAGGTGAGTGTGGTGAGTGAGGTGAGTGAGGTGAGGTAGGTGAGGTGAGTGAGTGAGGTGGGTGAGTGAGTGAGTGAGGTGAGTGAGTGGTGAGGTGAGTGAGTGAGGTGAGTGAGTGAGGTGAGTGAGTGAGGTGAGTGAGGTGAGTGAGGTGAGTGGGTGAGGTGAGTGAGGTGAGGTGAGTGAGGTGTGAGGTGAGTTAGGTGAGGTGAGTGAGGTGTGAGTGAGGTGAGTGAGTGAGGTGAGTGAGTGAGGTGAGTGAGGTGAGTCAGGTGAGTGAGGTGAGTCAGGTGAGGTGAGCGAGGTGAGGTGAGTGAGTGAGGTGAGTGAGTGAGGTGAGTGAGTGTGGTGGGTGTGGTGAGTGAGGTGAGGTGAGTGAGGTGAGGTAGTGAGGTGAGTGAGGTGAGTGAGTAGGGTGAGTGAGTGAGGTGAGTGAGTGAGGTGAGTGAGGTGAGTGAGGTGGTGAGTGAGTGAGGTGAGAGAGGTGAGTGAGTGAGTGAGGTGAGTGAGTGAGGTGAGTGAGTGTGAGTGAGTGAGGTGAGTGAGGTGGGTGAGTGAGTGAGGTGAGTGAGTGAGGTGAGCGAAGTGTGAGTGAGGTGAGTGAGGTGAGTGAGGTGAGTGGGTGAGGTGAGTGAGGTGAGGTGAGTGAGGTGTGAGTGAGGTGAGGTGAGTGAGGTGTGAGTGAGGTGAGTGAGTGAGGTGAGTCAGGTGAGTGAGTGAGGTGAGTGAGGGAGGTGAGTGAGGGAGGTGAGTCAGGTGAGTGAGGTGAGGTGAGCGAGGTGAGGTGAGTGAGTGAGGTGAGTGAGGTGAGGTAGTGAGGTGAGGTGAGTGAGGTGAGTGAGGTGAGGTGAGTGAGGTGTGTGAGTGAGTGAGGTGAGGGAGTGAGGTGAGGGAGTGAGGTGAGGGAGTGAGGTGAGGGGGTGAGGTGAGGGAGTGAGGTGAGGGAGTGAGGTGAGCGAGGTGAGTGAGCGAGGTGAGTGAGCGAGGTGAGTGAGCGAGGTGAGTGAGCGAGTGAGGTAGGTGAGTGAGGTAGGTGAGTGAGTGAGGTGAGTGAGAGGTGAGTGAGTGTGGTGAGTGTGGTGAGTGTGAGGTGGTGAGGTGAGTGAGCTGAGTGAGTGAGCTGAGTGAGTGAGGTGAGTGAGTGAGGTGAGTGAGTGAGGTGAGTGAGTGAGGTGAGTGAGTGAGGTGAGTGAGTGAGGTGAGTGAGTGTGAGGTGAGTGAGTGTGAGGTGAGTGAGTGAGGTGAGTGCGTGAGGTGAGTGAGTGAGGTGAGTGAGTGAGGTGAGTGAGTGAGGTGAGTGAGTGAGGTGAGTGAGTGAGGTGAGTGAGTGAGGTGAGTGAGTGAGGTGAGGGAGTGAGGTGAGCGAGCAAGGTGAGTGAGCGATGTGAGTGAGCGAGTGAGGTAGGTGAGTGACTGAGGTGAGTGAGTGAGGTGAGTGAGAGGTGAGTGAGGTGAGTGAGTGTGGTGAGTGAGGTGAGGTGAGTGAGGTGAGTGAGGTGAGTGAGGTGAGTGAGGTGAGTGAGTGAGGTGAGTGTGAGTGAGTGAGGTGAGTGAATGAGGTGAGGTGAGTGAGAGGTGAGTGAGTGAGGTGAATGAGGTGAGTGAGTGAGGTGAGTGAGTGAGGTGAGTGAGTGAGTGAGGTGAGTGAGTGAGTGAGTGAGGTGGGTGAGTGAGTGAGGTGAGTGAGTGAGGTGAGGTGAGTGAAGTGAGTGAGTGAGGTGAGTGAGTGAGGTGAGTGAGGTGAGGTAGGTGAGGTGAGTGAGTGAGGTGGGTGAGTGAGTGAGTGAGGTGAGTGAGTGGTGAGGTGAGTGAGTGAGGTGAGTGAGTGAGGTGAGTGAGGTGAGTGAGGTGAGTCAGGTGAGTGAGGTGAGGTGAGTGAGTGAGGTGAGTGAGGTGAGTGAGTGAGGTGAGTGAGTGTGGTGGGTGTGGTGAGTGAGGTGAGGTGAGTGAGGTGAGGTAGTGAGGTGAGTGAGGTGAGTGAGTGAGGTGAGTGAGGTGAGTGAGTAGGGTGAGTGAGTGAGGTGAGTGAGTGAGGTGAGTGAGGTGAGTGAGGTGAGTGAGTGAGGTGAGTGAGGTGAGTGAGTGTGAGGTGAGTGAGTGAGGTGAGTGCGTGAGGTGGGTGAGTGAGTGAGGTGAGGGAGTGAGGTGAGCGAGGTGAGTGAGCGAGGTGAGTGAGCGAGTGAGGTGAGTGAGGTAGGTGAGTGAGGTAGGTGAGTGACTGAGGTGAGTGAGGTGAGTGAGTGAGGTGAGTGAGAGGTGAGTGAGTGAGTGTGAGGTGAGTGAGTGAGGTGAGTGAGTGTGAGTGAGTGAGGTGAGTGAATGAGGTGAGGTGAGTGAGAGGTGAGTGAGTGAGGTGAGTGAGTGAGGTGAGTGAGGTGAGGTGAGTGAGGTGAGTGAGTGAGTGAGTGAGGTGGGTGAGTGAGTGAGGTGAGTGAGTGAAGTGAGTGAGTGAGGTTAGTGAGGTGAGTGACGTGAGGTGAGTGAGGTGAGTGAGGTGAGTGAGGCGAGTGGGTGAGGTGAGTGAGGTGAGGTGAGTGAGGTGAGGTGAGTGAGGTGAGTGAGTGAGGTGAGTGAGTGAGGTGAGTGAGGTGAGTGAGGTGAGTGAGGTGAGTGAGTGAGTGAGGTGGGTGAGTGAGTGAGGTGAGTGAGTGAGGTGAGGTGAGTGAAGTGAGTGAGTGAGGTGAGTGAGGTGAGTGAGGTGAGGTGAGTGAGTGAGGTGAGGTGAGTGAAGTGAGTGAGTGAGGTGAGTGAGTGAGGTGAGTGAGGTGAGGTGAGTGGGTGAGGTGAGTGACGTGAGTGAGGTGAGGTGAGTGAGTGAGGTGAGTGAGTGAGGTGAGTGAGGTGAGTGAGTGAGGTGAGTGAGGGAGGTGAGTGAGGTGAGTCAGGTGAGTGAGGTGAGGTGAGCGAGGTGAGTGAGTGAGGTGAGTGAGTGTGGTGGGTGTGGTGAGTGAGGTGAGGTAGTGAGGTGAGGTAGTGAGGTGAGTAGGTGAGTGAGTGAGTGAGGTGAGTGAGGTGAGTGAGTGAGGTGAGTGAGTGAGGTGGTGAGTGAGTGAGGTGAGAGAGGTGAGAGAGGTGAGTGGGTGAGGTGAGTGAGTGAGGTGAGTGAGGTGAGTGAGTGAGGTGAGTGAGGTGAGTGAATGAGGTGAGTGAGTGTGAGTGAGTGAGGTGAGTGAGTGAGGTGAGTGAGGTGGGTGAGTGAGTGAGGTGAGTGAGTGAGGTGAGGTGAGCGAAGTGTGAGTGAGGTGAGTGAGGTGAGTGAGGTGAGTGAGGTGAGGTGAGTGAGGTGAGTGGGTGAGGTGAGTGAGGTGAGGTGAGTGAGGTGTGAGTGAGGTGAGGTGAGTGAGTGAGGTGAGTGAGGTGAGTCAGGTGAGTGAGTGAGGTGAGTGAGGTGAGGTGAGCGAGGTGAGGTGAGTGAGTGAGTGTGAGTGAGGTGAGGTGAGGTAGTGAGGTGAGGTGAGTGAGGTGAGTGAGGTGAGTGAGTGAGGTGTGTGAGTGAGTGAGGTGAGGGAGTGAGGTGAGGGGGTGAGGTGAGGGAGTGAGGTGAGGGAGTGAGGTGAGCGAGGTGAGTGAGCGAGGTGAGTGAGCGAGGTGAGTGAGCGAGTGAGGTGAGCGAGTGAGGTAGGTGAGTGAGTGAGGTGAGTGAGTGAGGTGAGTGAGATGAGTGAGTGAGGTGAGTGAGTGAGGTGAGTGAGTGAGGTGAGTGAGGTGAGTGAGTGAGGTGAGTGCGTGAGGTGAGTGAGTGAGGTGAGGGAGTGAGGTGAGCGAGGTGAGTGAGCAAGGTGAGTGAGCGATGTGAGTGAGCGAGTGAGGTAGGTGAGTGACTGAGGTGAGTGAGTGAGGTGAGTGAGGTGAGTGAGTGAGGTGAGTGAGTGAGGTGAGTGAGTGTGGTGAGTGAGGTGAGGTGAGTGAGGTGAGTGAGGTGAGTGAGTGAGGTGAGTGAGGTGAGTGAGTGTGAGAGAGGTGAGTGAATGAGGTGAGGTGAGTGAGAGGTGAGTGAGTGAGGTGAATGAGGTGAGTGAGTGAGGTGAGTGAGTGAGGTGAGTGAGTGAGGTGGGTGAGTGAGTGAGGTGAGTGAGTGAGGTGAGGTGAGTGAAGTGAGTGAGTGAGGTGAGTGAGTGAGGTGAGTGAGGTGAGGTAGGTGAGGTGAGTGAGTGAGGTGGGTGAGTGAGTGAGTGAGGTGAGTGAGTGGTGAGGTGAGTGAGTGAGGTGAGTGAGTGAGGTGAGTGAGTGAGGTGAGTGAGGTGAGTGAGGTGAGTGGGTGAGGTGAGGTGAGTGAGGTGAGGTGAGGTGAGTTAGGTGAGGTGAGTGAGGTGAGTTAGGTGAGGTGAGTGAGGTGTGAGTGAGGTGAGTGAGTGAGGTGAGTGAGTGAGGTGAGTGAGTGAGGTGAGTGAGGTGAGTCAGGTGAGTGAGGTGAGGTGAGCGAGGTGAGGTGAGTGAGTGAGGTGAGTGAGTGTGGTGGGTGTGGTGAGTGAGGTGAGGTGAGTGAGGTGAGGTAGTGAGGTGAGTGAGGTGAGTGAGTAGGGTGAGTGAGTGAGGTGAGTGAGTGAGTGAGGTGAGTGAGTGAGGTGAGTGAGTGAGGTGAGTGAGGTGAGTGAGTGAGGTGAGTGAGGTGAGTGAGTGGGTGAGGTGAGTGAGTGAGGTGAGTGAGTGTGAGTGAGTGAGGTGAGTGAGTGAGGTGAGTGAGGTGGGTGAGTGAGTGAGGTGAGTGAGTGAGGTGAGGTGAGCGAAGTGTGAGTGAGGTGAGTGAGGTGAGTGAGGTGAGTGGGTGAGGTGAGTGAGGTGAGGTGAGTGAGGTGTGAGTGAGGTGAGGTGAGTGAGGTGTGAGTGAGGTGAGTGAGTGAGGTGAGTCAGGTGAGTGAGTGAGGTGAGAGAGGGAGGTGAGTGAGGGAGGTGAGTCAGGTGAGTGAGGTGAGGTGAGCGAGGTGAGGTGAGTGAGTGAGGTGAGTGAGGTGAGGTGAGGTAGTGAGGTGAGGTGAGTGAGTGAGGTGAGTGAGGTGTGTGAGTGAGTGAGGTGAGGGAGTGAGGTGAGGGAGTGAGGTGAGGGAGTGAGGTGAGGGGGTGAGGTGAGGGGGTGAGGTGAGGGAGTGAGGTGAGCGAGGTGAGTGAGCGAGGTGAGTGAGCGAGGTGAGTGAGCGAGGTGAGTGAGCGAGTGAGGTAGGTGAGTGAGGTAGGTGAGTGAGTGAGAGGTGAGTGAGTGTGGTGAGTGTGGTGAGTGTGAGGTGGTGAGGTGAGTGAGCTGAGTGAGTGAGGTGAGTGAGTGAGGTGAGTGAGGTGAGTGAGTGAGGTGAGTGAGTGAGGTGAGTGAGTGAGGTGAGTGAGTGAGGTGAGTGAGTGTGAGGTGAGTGAGTGAGGTGAGTGCGTGAGGTGAGTGAGTGAGGTGAGTGGGTGAGGTGAGTGAGTGAGGTGAGTGAGTGAGGTGAGGGAGTGAGGTGAGCGAGGTGAGTGAGCAAGGTGAGTGAGCGATGTGAGTGAGCGAGTGAGGTAGGTGAGTGACTGAGGTGAGTGAGTGAGGTGAGTGAGAGGTGAGTGAGGTGAGTGAGTGTGGTGAGTGAGGTGAGGTGAGTGAGGTGAGTGAGGTGAGTGAGTGAGGTGAGTGAGGTGAGTGAGTGAGGTGAGTGTGAGTGAGTGAGGTGAGTGAATGAGGTGAGGTGAGTGAGAGGTGAGTGAGTGAGGTGAATGAGGTGAGTGAGTGAGGTGAGTGAGGTGAGTGAGTGAGTGAGTGAGTGAGGTGGGTGAGTGAGTGAGGTGAGTGAGTGAGGTGAGTGAGTGAGGTGAGGTGAGTGAAGTGAGTGAGTGAGGTGAGTGAGTGAGGTGAGTGAGGTGAGGTAGGTGAGGTGAGTGAGTGAGGTGGGTGAGTGAGTGAGTGAGGTGAGTGAGTGGTGAGGTGAGTGAGTGAGGTGAGTGAGTGAGGTGAGTGAGTGAGGTGAGTGAGTGAGGTGAGTGAGTGAGGTGAGTGAGGTGAGTGAGGTGAGTCAGGTGAGTGAGGTGAGGTGAGCGAGGTGAGGTGAGTGAGTGAGGTGAGTGAGTGAGGTGAGTGAGTGTGGTGGGTGTGGTGAGTGAGGTGAGGTGAGTGAGGTGAGGTAGTGAGGTGAGTGAGGTGAGTGAGTAGGGTGAGTGAGTGAGGTGAGTGAGGTGAGTGAGTGAGTGAGGTGAGTGAGGTGAGTGAGGTGAGTGAGTGAGGTGAGTGAGGTGAGTGAGTGAGGTGAGTGAGGTGGTGAGTGAGTGAGGTGAGTGAGTGAGGTGAGTGAGTGAGGTGAGGTGAGTGAGGTGAGGTGAGTGAGGTGAGTGAGTGAGGTGAGTGAGTGAGGTGAGTGAGTGAGGTGAGTGAGTGAGGTGAGTGAGGTGAGTGAGTGAGGTGAGTGAGGTGGTGAGTGAGTGAGGTGAGAGAGGTGAGTGAGTGAGTGAGGTGAGTGAGTGAGGTGAGTGAGTGAGGTGAGTGAGTGAGGTGAGTGAGTGAGGTGAGGTGAGTGAGTGAGGTGAGTGAGGTGAGTGAGTGAGGTGAGTGAGTGAGGTGGTGAGTGAGTGAGGTGAGAGAGGTGAGTGAGTGAGTGAGGTGAGTGAGTGAGTGAGGTGAGTGAGTGAGGTGAGTGAGTGAGGTGAGTGAGTGAGGTGAGGTGAGTGAGGTGAGGTGAGTGAGTGAGGTGAGTGAGTGAGGTGAGTGAGTTAGGTGAGTGAGGTGAGGTGAGTGAGTGAGGTGAGTGAGTGAGTGAGGTGAGTGAGTGAGGTGAGTGAATGAGGTGAGTGAGTGTGAGTGAGTGAGGTGAGTGAGTGAGGTGAGTGAGTGAGGTGAGTGAGTGAGGTGAGTGAAGTGTGAGTGAGGTGAGTGAGTGAGGTGAGTGAGGTGAGTGAGGTGAGGTGAGTGAGTTGAGTGGGTGATGTGAGTGGGTGAGGTGAGTGAGGTGAGGTGAGTGAGGTGTGAGTGAGGTGAGGTGAGTGAGTGAGGTGAGTGAGGTGAGTCAGGTGAGTGAGTGAGGTGACTGAGGGAGGTGAGTCAGGTGAGGTGAGCGAGGTGAGTGAGGTGAGGTGAGTGAGTGAGGTGAGTGAGGTGAGTGAGTGTGGTGAGTGAGGTGAGGTAGTGAGGTGAGGTGACTGTGCGAGGTGAGTGAGCGAGGTGAGCGAGTGAGGTAGGTGAGTGAGTGAGAGGTGAGTGAGGTGAGTGAGTGAGTGAGTGTGAGGTGAGTGAGGTGAGTGAGTGAGGTGAGTGAGTGAGGTGAGTGAGTGAGGTAGGTGAGTGAGTGAGGTGAGTGAGAGGTGAGTGAGTGTGAGGTGAGTGAGTGAGGTGAGTGAGTGAGGTGAGTGAGTGTGAGTGAGTGAGGTGAGTGAGTGAGGTGAGTGAATGAGGTGAGTGAATGAGGTGAGGTGAGTGAGAGGTGAGTGAGTGAGGTGAGTGAGTGTGAGGTGAATGAGGTGAGTGAGTGAGGTGAGTGAGGTGGGTGAGTGAGTGAGTGAGGTGAGGTGAGTGAAGTGAGTGAGTGAGGTGAGTGAGTGAGGTGAGTGAGTGAGGTGAGTGAGGTGAGGTAGGTGAGGTGAGTGGGTGAGGTGAGTGAGGTGTGAGTGAGGTGAGTGAGGTGAGGTGAGTGAGGTGAGGTGAGTGAGTGAGGTGAGTGAGGTGAGTCAGGTGAGTGAGTGAGGTGAGGTGAGCGAGGTGAGGTGAGTGAGTGAGGTGAGGTGAGTGAGGTGAGTGAGTGAGGTGAGTGAGTGAGGTGAGTGAGGTGAGGTGGTGAGGTGAGTGAGGTGAGTGAGTAGGGTGAGTGAGTGAGTGAGTGAGTGAGTGAGGTGAGGTGAGTGAGGTGAGTGAGTGAGGTGAGTGAGTGAGGTGAGTGAGGTGAGGTGGTGAGGTGAGTGAGGTGAGTGAGTAGGGTGAGTGAGTGAGTGAGTGAGTGAGTGAGTGTGAGGTGAGTGAGGTGAGTGAGTGAGGTGGTGAGTGAGTGAGAGAGGTGAGTGAGTGAGGTGAGTGAGTGAGGTGAGTGAGTGAGGTGAGGTGAGTGAAGTGAGTGAGTGAGGTGAGTGAGTGAGGTGAGTGAGGTGAGGTAGGTGAGGTGAGTGAGTGAGGTGGGTGAGTGAGTGAGTGAGGTGAGTGAGTGGTGAGGTGAGTGAGTGAGGTGAGTGAGTGAGGTGAGTCAGGTGAGGTGAGCGAGGTGAGGTGAGTGAGTGAGGTGAGTGAGTGAGGTGAGTGAGTGTGGTGGGTGTGGTGAGTGAGGTGAGGTAGTGAGGTGAGTGAGTAGGGTGAGTGAGTGAGGTGAGTGAGTGAGGTGAGTGAGTGAGGTGAGTGAGGTGAGTGAGTGAGGTGAGTGAGGTGGTGAGTGAGTGAGGTGAGAGGTGAGTGAGGTGAGTGAGTGAGGTGAGTGAGTGAGGTGAGTGAGTGAGGTGAGGTGAGTGAGGTGAGTGAGTGAGGTGAGTGAGTGAGGTGAGTGAGGTGAGTGAGTGAGGTGAGTGAGTGAGGTGAGTGAGTGAGGTGAGTGAGTGAGGTGAGTGAGTGAGGTGAGTGAGTGAGGTGAGTGAGTGAGGTGAGTGAGTGAGGTGAGTGAGTGAGGTGAGGTGAGTGAGGTGAGGTGAGTGAGGTGAGTGAGTGAGGTGAGTGAGGTGAGTGAGTGAGGAGAGTGAGTGAGGTGAGTGAGTGAGGTGAGTGAGTGAGGTGAGTGAGTGAGTGAGTGAGGTGAGTGAGGTGAGTGAGTGAGGTGAGTGAATGAGGTGAGTGAGTGTGAGTGAGTGAGTGAGGTGAGTGAGGTGGGTGAGTGAGTGAGGTGAGTGAGTGAGGTGAGTGAGTGAGGTGAGGTGAGGGAAGTGTGAGTGAGGTGAGTGAGTGAGGTGAGTGAGGTGAGGTGAGTGAGTTGAGTGGGTGATGTGAGTGGGTGAGGTGAGTGAGGTGAGGTGAGTGAGGTGAGGTGAGTGAGTGAGGTGAGTGAGGTGAGTCAGGTGAGTGAGTGAGGTGACTGAGGGAGGTGAGTCAGGTGAGGTGAGCGAGGTGAGGTGAGTGAGGTGAGCGAGGTGAGGTGAGTGAGTGAGGTGAGTGAGGTGAGGTAGTGAGGTGAGGTGACTGTGCGAGGTGAGTGAGCGAGGTGAGCGAGTGAGGTAGGTGAGTGAGTGAGAGGTGAGTGAGGTGAGTGAGTGAGTGTGAGGTGAGTGAGGTGAGTGAGTGAGTGTGAGGTGAGTGAGTGTGAGGTGAGTGAGGTGAGTGAGTGAGGTGAGTGAGTGAGGTGAGTGAGTGTG
Source organism: Somniosus microcephalus (assembly GCF_052327205.1). Classification (NCBI taxonomy): domain Eukaryota; kingdom Metazoa; phylum Chordata; class Chondrichthyes; order Squaliformes; family Somniosidae; genus Somniosus; species Somniosus microcephalus. The sequence goes on from NC_141013.1 coordinate 42,873,742, forward strand.
AGTGAGTGAGGTGAGTGAGTGAGGTGAGTGAATGAGGTGAGGTGAGTGAGAGGTGAGTGAGTGAGGTGAGTGAGTGTGAGGTGAATGAGGTGAGTGAGTGAGGTGAGTGAGGTGGGTGAGTGAGTGAGTGAGTGAGGTGAGGTGAGTGAAGTGAGTGAGTGAGGTGAGTGAGTGAGGTGAGTGAGTGAGGTGAGTGAGTGAGGTGAGTGAGGTGAGTGAGGTGAGGTAGGTGAGGTGAGGTAGGTGAGGTGAGTGGGTGAGGTGAGTGAGGTGTGAGTGAGGTGAGTGAGGTGAGTGAGGGAGGTGAGTGAGGTGAGGTGAGTGAGTGAGGTGAGTGAGGTGAGTCAGGTGAGTCAGGTGAGTGAGTGAGGTGAGTGAGGGAGGTGAGTGAGGGAGGTGAGTGAGGTGAGGTGAGCGAGGTGAGGTGAGTGAGTGAGGTGAGTGAGGTGAGTGAGTGAGGTGAGTGAGTGAGGTGAGTGAGGTGAGGTGGTGAGGTGAGTGAGTGAGGTGAGTGAGGTGAGTGAGGTGAGTGAGTAGGGTGAGTGAGTGAGGTGAGTGAGTGAGGTGAGTGAGGTGAGTGAGTGAGTGAGTGAGTGTGAGGTGAGTGAGGTGAGTGAGTGAGGTGGTGAGTGAGTGAGAGAGGTGAGTGAGTGAGGTGAGTGAGTGAGGTGAGTGAGGTGAGTGAGTGAGTGAGTGTGAGGTGAGTGAGGTGAGTCAGTGAGGTGGTGAGTGAGTGAGGTGAGTGAGTGAGGTGAGTGAGTGAGGTGAGTGAGTGAGGTGAGTGAGGTGAGTGAGTGAGGTGAGTGAGTGAGGTGAGTGAGGTGAGGTGAGCGAGGTGAGTGAGTGAGGTGAGTGAGTGTGGTGGGTGTGGTGGGTGTGGTGAGTGAGGTGAGGTAGTGAGGTGAGGTAGTGGGGTGAGTAGGTGAGTGAGTGAGTGAGTGAGGTGAGTGAGTGAGGTGAGTGAGTGAGGTGAGTGAGTGAGGTGGTGAGTGAGTGAGGTGAGAGAGGTGAGAGAGGTGAGTGAGGTGAGTGGGTGAGGTGAGTGAGTGAGGTGAGTGAGGTGAGTGAGGTGAGTGAGGTGAGTGAATGAGGTGAGTGAGTGTGAGTGAGTGGTGTGAGTGAGTGAGGTGAGTGAGTGAGGTGAGTGAGGTGGGTGAGTGAGTGAGGTGAGTGAGGTGAGTGAGTGAGGTGAGGTGAGCGAAGTGTGAGTGAGGTGAGTGAGGTGAGGTGAGTGAGGTGAGTGGGTGAGGTGAGTGAGGTGAGGTGAGTGAGGTGTGAGTGAGGTGAGGTGAGTGAGGTGTGAGTGAGGTGAGGTGAGTGAGTGAGGTGAGTGAGGTGAGTCAGGTGAGTGAGCTGAGTGAGGGAGGTGAGTCAGGTGAGTGAGGTGAGGTGAGCGAGGTGAGGTGAGTGAGTGAGTGTGAGTGAGGTGAGGTGAGGTAGTGAGGTGAGGTGAGTGAGGTGAGTGAGTGAGGTGAGTGAGGTGTGTGAGTGAGTGAGGTGAGGGAGTGAGGTGAGGGGGTGAGGTGAGGGAGTGAGGTGAGCGAGGTGAGTGAGCGAGGTGAGTGAGCGAGTGAGGTGAGCGAGTGAGGTGAGCGAGTGAGTGAGGTGAGTGAGGTGAGTGAGAGGTGAGTGAGTGTGGTGAGTGTGAGGTGGTGAGGTGAGTGAGCTGAGTGAGTGAGCTGAGTGAGTGAGGTGAGTGAGTGAGGTGAGTGAGTGAGGTGAGTGAGATGAGTGAGTGAGTGAGGTGAGTGAGGTGAGTGAGTGAGGTGAGTGAGTGAGGTGAGTGAGTGTGAGGTGAGTGAGTGAGGTGAGTGCGTGAGGTGAGTGAGTGAGGTGAGTGAGGTGAGTGAGTGAGGTGAGGGAGTGAGGTGAGCGAGGTGAGTGAGCGATGTGAGTGAGCGAGTGAGGTAGGTGAGTGAGTGAGGTGAGTGAGGTGAGTGAGAGGTGAGTGAGGTGAGTGAGGTGAGTGAGGTGAGTGAGTGTGGTGAGTGAGGTGAGGTGAGTGAGGTGAGTGAGTGAGGTGGGTGAGTGAGTGAGGTGAGTGAGTGAGGTGAGGTGAGGTGTGAAGTGAGTGAGTGAGGTGAGTGAGTGAGGTGAGTGAGGTGAGGTAGGTGAGGTGAGTGAGTGAGGTGGGTGAGTGAGTGAGGTGAGTGAGTGGTGAGGTGAGTGAGTGAGGTGAGTGAGGGAGGTGAGTGAGGGAGGTGAGTGAGGGAGGTGAGTGAGTGAGTCAGGTGAGTGAGTGAGGTGAGTGTGTGTGAGGTGAGTGAGGTGAGTGAGTGAGGTGGTGAGTGAGTGAGGTGAGTGAGTTAGGTGAGTGAGTGAGTGAGGTGAGTGAGTGAGGTGAGTGAGTGAGGTGAGTGAGTGAGGTGAGTGCGTGAGGTGAGTGCGTGAGGTGAGTGCGTGAGGTGAGTGAGGTGAGTGAGTGAGGTGAGTGAGTGAGGTGAGTGAGTGAGGTGAGTGAGTGAGGTGAGTGAGTGAGGTGAGTGAGTGAGGTGAGTGAGTGAGGTGAGTGAGGTGAGGTGAGTCAGGTGTGAGTGAGGTGACTGAGTAAGGTGAGGTGAGTGAAGTGAGTGAGGTGAGTGAGTGAGGTGAGGTGAGTGAGGTGAGGTGAGTGAGGTGAGTGAGGGAGGTGAGTGAGGGAGGTGAGTCAGGTGAGTGAGGTGAGGTGAGTGAGGTGAGGGAGTGAGGTGAGTGAGGTGAGTGTGGTGAGTGAGGTGAGTGAGTGAGGTGAGTGAGTGAGGTGAGTGAGTGAGTGAGGTGAGTGAGTGAGGTGAGTGAGTGAGGTGAGTGAGTACGGTGAGTGAGTAGGGTGAGTGAGTGAGGTGAGTGAGTGAGGTGAGTGAGTGAGGTGAGTGAGTGTGAGGTGAGTGAGTGAGGTGAGTGCGTGAGGTGAGTGAGTGAGGTGAGTGAGTGAGGTGAGTGAGTGAGGTGAGTGAGGTGAGTGAGTGAGGTGAGTGAGGTGAGTGAGGTGAGGGAGTGAGGTGAGCGAGGTGAGTGAGCGAGGTGAGTGAGGTGAGTGAGTGAGGTGAGTAAGTGAGGTGAGTGAGGTGAGTGAGTGAGTGAGGTGAGAGTGAGGTGAGTGAGTGAGGTGAGTTAGGTGAGTGAGTGTGAGTGAGTGAGGTGAGTGAGCGAGGTGAGTGAGGTGAGTGAGTGAGGTGAGTGAGTAGGGTGAGTGAGGTGGTGAGTGAGAGAGGTGAGTGAGTGAGGTGAGTGAGTGAGGTGAGTGAGTGAGGTGAGTGAGTGAGGTGAGTGAGGTGAGTGAGTGAGTGAGTGAGTGAGGTGAGTGAGAGAGGTGAGTGAGTGAGGTGAGTGAGTGAGGTGAGTGAGGTAGCGAGGTGAGTGAGCGAGGCGAGTGAGGTGAGCGAGTGAGGTGAGCGAGTGAGTGAGGTGAGTGAGTGAGGTGAGTGAGCGAGGTGAGTGAGCGAGGTGAGTGAGCGAGGTGAGTGAGCGAGGTGAGTGAGTGAGGTGAGTGAGGTGTGGTGAGTGAGGTGTGGTGAGTGAGGTGTGGTGAGTGATGTGAGGTGAGGTGAGTGAGAGGTGAGTGAGGTGAGTCAGGTGAGTGAGTGAGGTGAGTGAGTGAGGTGAGTGAGTGACAGGTGAGTGAGTGAGTGAGGTGAGTGAGTGAGATGAGTAAGGTGAGTGAGGTGAGTGAGTGTGAGGTGAGTGAGGTGAGTGGTGTGAGGTGGTGAGTGAGTGAGGTGAGTGAGGTGAGTGAGTGAGGTGAGTGAGTGAGGTGAGTGAGTGAGGTGAGTGAGGTGAGTGAGTAGGGTGAGTGTGAGTGAGTGGTGTGAGTGAGTGAGGTGAGTGAGGTGAGTGAGGTGGGTGAGTGAGTGAGGTGAGTGAGTGAGGTGAGGTGAGCGAAGTGTGAGTGAGGTGAGTGAGGTGAGTGAGGTGAGGTGAGTGAGGTGAGTGGGTGAGGTGAGTGAGGTGAGGTGAGTGAGGTGTGAGTGAGGTGAGGTGAGTGAGGTGTGAGTGAGGTGAGGTGAGTGAGTGAGGTGAGTGAGGTGAGTCAGGTGAGTGAGCTGAGTGAGGGAGGTGAGTCAGGTGAGTGAGGTGAGGTGAGCGAGGTGAGGTGAGTGAGTGAGTGTGAGTGAGGTGAGGTGAGGTAGTGAGGTGAGGTGAGTGAGGTGAGTGAGTGAGGTGAGTGAGGTGAGTGAGGTGTGTGAGTGAGTGAGGTGAGGGAGTGAGGTGAGGGGGTGAGGTGAGGGAGTGAGGTGAGGGAGTGAGGTGAGGGAGTGAGGTGAGCGAGGTGAGTGAGCGAGGTGAGTGAGCGAGTGAGGTGAGCGAGTGAGGTGAGCGAGTGAGGTGAGCGAGTGAGTGAGGTGAGTGAGTGAGGTGAGTGAGTGAGGTGAGTGTGGTGAGTGTGAGGTGGTGAGGTGAGTGAGCTGAGTGAGTGAGGTGAGTGAGTGAGGTGAGTGAGTGAGGTGAGTGAGTGAGGTGAGTGAGATGAGTGAGTGAGTGAGGTGAGTGAGGTGAGTGAGTGAGGTCAGTGAGTGAGGTGAGTGAGTGTGAGGTGAGTGAGTGAGGTGAGTGCGTGAGGTGAGTGAGTGAGGTGAGTGAGTGAGGTGAGTGAGTGAGGTGAGGGAGTGAGGTGAGCGAGGTGAGTGAGCGATGTGAGTGAGCGAGTGAGGTAGGTGAGTGACTGAGGTGAGTGAGTGAGGTGAGTGAGGTGAGTGAGAGGTGAGTGAGTGAGGTGAGTGAGGTGAGTGAGTGAGGTGAGTGAGGTGAGTGAGTGTGGTGAGTGAGGTGTGGTGAGTGAGGTGAGTGAGTGAGTGAGGTGGGTGAGTGAGTGAGGTGAGTGAGTGAGTGAGGTGAGTGAGGTGAGGTGAGTGAAGTGAGTGAGTGAGGTGAGTGAGTGAGGTGAGTGAGGTGAGGTAGGTGAGGTGAGTGAGTGAGGTGGGTGAGTGAGTGAGGTGAGTGAGTGAGGTGAGTGAGGGAGGTGAGTGAGGGAGGTGAGTGAGGGAGGTGAGTGAGGGAGGTGAGTGAGGGAGGTGAGTGAGGTGAGTCAGGTGAGTGAGTCAGGTGAGTGAGTGAGGTGAGTGTGTGTGAGGTGAGTGAGGTGAGTGAGTGAGGTGGTGAGTGAGTGAGGTGAGTGAGTTAGGTGAGTGAGTGAGTGAGGTGAGTGAGTGAGGTGAGTGAGTGAGGTGAGTGCGTGAGGTGAGTGCGTGAGGTGAGTGCGTGAGGTGAGTGCGTGAGGTGAGTGAGGTGAGTGAGTGAGTGAGGTGAGTGAGTGAGGTGAGTGAGTGAGGTGAGTGAGTGAGGTGAGTGAGTGAGGTGAGTGAGGTGAGTGGGTGAGGTGAGTCAGGTGTGAGTGAGGTGACTGAGTAAGGTGAGGTGAGTGAAGTGAGTGAGGTGAGTGAGTGAGGTGAGTGAGGTGAGGTGAGTGAGGTGAGTGAGGTGAGGTGAGTGAGGTGAGGTGAGTGAGGTGAGTGAGTGAGGTGAGTGAGGGAGGTGAGTGAGGGAGGTGAGTCAGGTGAGTGAGGTGAGGTGAGGTGAGTGAGGTGAGGGAGTGAGGTGAGTGAGGTGAGTGTGGTGAGTGAGGTGAGTGAGTGAGGTGAGTGAGTGAGGTGAGTGAGTGAGTGAGGTGAGTGAGTGAGGTGAGTGAGTGAGGTGAGTGAGTACGGTGAGTGAGTGAGGTGAGTGAGTGAGGTGAGTGAGTGAGGTGAGTGAGTGTGAGGTGAGTGAGTGAGGTGAGTGCGTGAGGTGAGTGAGTGAGGTGAGTGAGTGAGGTGAGTGAGTGAGGTGAGTGAGTGAGGTGAGTGAGGTGAGTGAGGTGAGTGAGGTGAGGGAGTGAGGTGAGCGAGGTGAGTGAGCGAGGTGAGTGAGGTGAGTGAGTGAGGTAGGTGAGTGAGTGAGGTGAGTAAGTGAGGTGAGTGAGGTGAGTGAGTGAGTGAGGTGAGAGTGAGGTGAGTGAGTGAGGTGAGTTAGGTGAGTGAGTGTGAGTGAGTGAGGTGAGTGAGCGAGGTGAGTGAGGTGAGTGAGTGAGGTGAGTGAGTGAGGTGAGTGAGTAGGGTGAGTGAGTGAGGTGAGTGAGGTGGTGAGTGAGAGAGGTGAGTGAGTGAGGTGAGTGAGTGAGGTGAGTGAGTGAGGTGAGTGAGTGAGGTGAGTGAGTGAGTGAGGTGAGTGAGTGAGTGAGGTGAGTGAGTGAGGTGAGTGAGGTAGCGAGGTGAGTGAGCGAGGCGAGTGAGGTGAGCGAGTGAGGTGAGCGAGTGAGTGAGGTGAGTGAGTGAGGTGAGTGAGCGAGGTGAGTGAGCGAGGTGAGTGAGCGAGGTGAGTGAGCGAGGTGAGTGAGCGAGGTGAGTGAGTGAGGTGAGTGAGGTGTGGTGAGTGAGGTGTGGTGAGTGAGGTGAGGTGAGTGAGAGGTGAGTGAGGTGAGTCAGGTGAGTGAGTGAGGTGAGTGAGTGAGGTGAGTGAGTGACAGGTGAGTGAGTGAGTGAGGTGAGTGAGTGAGATGAGTAAGGTGAGTGAGGTGAGTGAGTGTGAGGTGAGTGAGGTGAGTGGTGTGAGGTGGTGAGTGAGTGAGGTGAGTGAGTGAGGTGAGTGAGTGAGGTGAGTGAGTGAGGTGAGTGAGTGAGGTGAGTGAGTGAGGTGAGTGAGTGAGGTGAGTGAGGTGAGTGAGTGAGGTAGGTGAGTGAGTGAGTGTGAGGTGAGTGAGGTGAGTGTGAGTGAGTGAGTGAGGTGAGTGAGTGAGGTGAGTGAGTGAGGTGAGTGAGTGAGTGAGGTGAGTGAGTGAGGTGAGTGAGTGAGGTGAGTGAGAGGTGAGTGAGAGGTGAGTGAGTGAGGTGAGTGATTGAGGTGAGTGAGTGAGGTGAGTGAGTGAGGTGAGTGAGTGAGGTGAGTGAGTGAGGTGAGTGAGTGAGGTGAGTGAGTGAGGTGAGTGAGTGAGGTGAGTGAGTGAGGTGAGTGAGTGAGGCGAGGTGAGTGAGGCGAGGTGAGTGAGTGAGGTGAGTGAGGTGAGTGAGTGTGAGTGAGTGAGGTGAGTGAGTGAGAGGTGAGTGAGTGAGGTGAGTGAGTGAGGCGAGTGAGTGAGGTGAGTGAGTGAGGTGAGTGAGTGAGTGAGGTGAGTGAGTGAGTGAGGTGAGTGAGTGAGGTGAGTGAGTGAGTGAGGTGAGTCAGGTGAGTGAGGGTGAGTGAGGTGAGTCAGGTGAGTGAGGTGAGGTGAGCGAGGTGAGGTGAGTGAGTGAGGTGAGGTGAGTGAGTGAGGTGAGTGAGGTGAGTGAGTGTGGTGAGTGTGGTGAGTGAGTGAGGTGAGGTGAGTGAGGTGAGTGACTGAGTGAGGTGAGTGAGTGAGGTGAGTGAGGTGAGGTGAGGTAGTGAGGTGAGGTGAGTGTGAGCTGAGTGAGGTGAGTGAGTGAGGTGAGTGAGTAGGGTGAGTGAGTGAGGTGAGTGAGTGTGAGGTGAGTGAGGTGAGTGAGTGAGGTGAGAGAGGTGAGTGAGGTGAGTGAAGTGAGTGAGGTGAGTGAGTGAGGTGAGTGAGGTGAGTGAGGTGAGGTGAGTGAGGTGAGTGAGTGAGGTGAGTGAGTGAGCTGAGTGAGTGAGGTGAGTGAGTGAGGTGAGTGAGTGAGGTGAGTGAGTGAGGTGAGTGAGTGAGGTGAGTGAGTAGGGTGAGTGAGTAGGGTGAGTGAGTAGGGTGAGTGAGTGAGGTGAGTGAGTGAGGTGAGTGAGGTGAGTGAGTGTGAGGTGAGTGAGTGAGGTGAGTGCGTGAGGTGAGTGAGTGAGGTGAGTGAGTGAGGTGAGTGAGTGAGGTGAGTGAGTGAGGTGAGTGAGGTGAGTGAGGTGAGGGAGTGAGGTGAGCGTGGTGAGTGAGCGAGGTGAGTGAGCGAGGTGAGTGAGGTGAGTGAGTGAGGTAGGTGAGTGAGTGAGGTGAGTAAGTGAGGTGAGTGAGTGAGGTGAGTGAGTGAGGTGAGTGAGTGAGGTGAGTGAGTGAGGTGAGTGAGGTGAGTGAGTGAGGAGTGAGGTGAGTGAGGTGAGTGAGTGAGGTGAGTGAGTGAGGTGAGTTAGGTGAGTGAGTGTGAGTGAGTGAGGTGAGTGAGGTGAGTGAGTAGGGTGAGTGAGTGAGGTGAGTGAGGTGAGTGAGGTGGTGAGTGAGTGAGGTGAGTGAGTGAGGTGAGTGAGTGAGGTGAGTGAGTGAGTGAGGTGAGTGAGGTGAGTGAGTGAGTGAGCTGAGTGAGGTGAGCGAGGTGAGTGAGCGAGGTGAGTGAGCGAGGTGAGTGAGCGAGGTGAGTGAGCGAGGTGAGTGAGCGAGGCGAGTGAGCGAGGCGAGTGAGGTGAGCAAGTGAGGTGAGTGAGTGAGGTGAGTGAGTGAGGTGAGTGAGCGAGGTGAGTGAGCGAGGTGAGTGAGGTGAGTGAGTGAGGTGAGTGAGTGAGGTGAGTGAGGTGTGGTGAGTGAGGTGTGGTGAGTGAGGTGTGGTGAGTGATGTGAGGTGAGGTGAGTGAGAGGTGAGTGAGGTGAGTGAGTGAGGTGAGTGAGGTGAGTGAGGTGAGTCAGGTGAGTGAGGTGAGTGAGTGAGGTGAGTGAGGTGAGTGAGTGACAGGTGAGTGAGTGAGTGAGGTGAGTGAGTGAGATGAGTAAGGTGAGTGAGGTGAGTGAGTGTGAGGTGAGTGAGGTGAGTGAGTGAGGTGGTGAGTGAGTGAGGTGAGTGAGTGAGGTGAGTGAGTGAGGTGAGTGAGTGAGGTGAGTGAGTGAGGTGAGTGAGGTGAGTGAGGTGAGTGAGAGGTGAGTGAGTGAGGTGAGTGAGTGAGGTGAGTGTGAGGTGAGTGAGTGAGGTAGGTGAGTGAGTGAGGTGAGTGAGGCGAGGTGAGTGAGGCGAGGTGAGTGAGTGAGGTGAGTGAGTGAGGTGAGTGAGTGAGGTGAGTGAGAGGTGAGTGAGTGAGGTGAGTGAGTGAGGCGAGGTGAGTGAGTGAGGTGAGTGAGTGAGGTGAGTGAGTGAGGTGAGTGAGTGAGGTGAGTGAGTGAGGTGAGTGAGTGAGGTGAGTGAGTGAGGTGAGTGAGGTGAGTCAGGTGAGTCAGGTGAGTGAGGGAGGTGAGTGAGGTGAGTCAGGTGAGTGAGGTGAGGTGAGCGAGGTGAGGTGAGTGAGTGAGGTGAGTGAGTGAGTGAGGTGAGTGAGTGTGGTGAGTGAGTGAGGTGAGGTGAGTGAGGTGAGTGAGTGTGGTGAGTGAGGTGAGGTGAGGTAGTGAGGTGAGGTGAGTGAGTGAGCTGAGTGAGGTGAGTGAGTGAGGTGAGTGAGTGTGAGGTGAGTGAGGTGAGTGAGTGAGGTGGTGAGTGAGTGAGGTGAGAGAGGTGAGTGAGTGAGGTGAGTGAGTGAGGTGAGTGAGTGAGGTGAGTGAGTGAGGTGAGTGAGTGAGGTGAGTGAGTAGGGTGAGTGAGTGAGGTGAGTGAGGTGAGTGAGTGTGAGGTGAGTGAGGTGTGAGTGAGGTGGTGAGTGAGTGAGGTGAGAGAGGTGAGTGAGTGAGGTGAGTGAGTGAGGTGAGTGAGTGAGGTGAGTGAGTGAGGTGAGTGAGTGAGGTGAGTGAGGTGAGTGAGGGGAGTGAGTGAGTGAGGTGAGTGAGTGAGGTGAGTGAGGTGAGTGAGGGGAGTGAGTGAGTGAGGTGAGTGAGTGAGGTGAGTGAGGTGAGTGAGTGAGGTGAGTGAGTGAGGTGAGTGAGTGAGGTGAGCGAGGTGAGTGAGCGAGGTGAGTGAGCGAGGTGAGTGAGCGAGGTGAGCGAGCGAGGCGAGTGAGGTGAGCGAGTGAGGTGAGCGAGTGAGGTGAGTGAGTGAGGCGAGGTGAGTGAGTGAGTGAGGTGAGTGAGTGAGGTGAGTGAGGTGAGTGAGTGAGGTGAATGAGTGAGGTGAGTGAGTGAGTCAGGTGAGTGAGGTGAGTGAGTGAGTGTGAGGTGAGTGAGTGAGGTGAGTGAGGTGAGTGAGTGAGGTGAGTGAGTGAGGTGAGTGAGTGAGGTGAGTGAGGTGAGGTGAGTGAGAGGTGAGTGACTGAGGTGAGTGACTGAGGTGAGTGAGTGAGGTGAGTGAGTGAGGTGAGTGAGTGAGGTGAGGTGAGTGAGGTGAGTGAAGTGAGGTGAGTGAGGTGAGTGAAGTGAGGTGAGTGAGGTGAGGTGAATGAGGTGAGGTGAATGAGGTGAGGTGAATGAGGTGAGGTGAGTGAGTGAGGTGAGTGAGTGAGTGAGGTGAGTGAGTGAGGTGAGTGAGTGAGGTGAGTGAGTGAGTGAGGTGAGTGAGCTGAGTGAGGTGAGTGAGCTGAGTGAGGTGAGGTGAGTGAGTGAGGTGAGTCAGGTGAGTGAGGGAGGTGAGTGAGGTGAGTCAGGTGAGTGAGGTGAGGTGAGTGAGTGAGGTGAGGTGAGTGAGGTGAGTGAGTGAGTGAGCTGAGTGAGTGTGGTGAGTGAGGTGAGTGAGTGTGGTGAGTGAGGTGAGTGAGTGAGGTGAGTGAGGTGAGTGAGTGAGGTGAGTGAGTGAGGTGAGTGAGGTGAGTGAGAGGTGAGTGAGTGAGGTGAGTGACTGAGGTGAGTGAGTGAGGTGAGTGAGTGAGGTGAGGTGAGTGAGGTGAGTGAAGTGAGGTGAGTGAGGTGAGTGAGGTGAGTGAAGTGAGGTGAGTGAGGTGAGGTGAATGAGGTGAGGTGAGTGAGTGAGGTGAGTGAGGTGAGTGGGTGAGTGAGGTGAGTGAGTGAGGTGAGTGAGTGAGGTGAGTGAGGTGAGTGAGCTGGGTGAGGTGAGTGAGGTGAGTCAGGTGAGTGAGGGAGGTGAGTCAGGTGAGTGAGGTGAGGTGAGCGAGGTGAGTGAGTGAGGTGAGGTGAGTGAGGTGAGTGAGTGAGTGAGGTGAGTGAGGTGAGTGAGTGTGGTGAGTGAGGTGAGTGAGTGTGGTGAGTGAGGTGAGTGAGGTGAGGTGAGGTAGTGAGGTGAGGTGAGTGAGTGAGGTGAGTGAGTGAGGTGAGTGAGTAGGGTGAGTGAGTGAGGTGAGTGAGGTGAGTGAGTGTGAGGTGAGTGAGGTGAGTGAGTGAGGTGGTGAGTGAGGTGAGAGAGGTGAGTGAGTGAGGTGAGGTAGTGAGGTGAGGTGAGTGAGTGAGCTGAGTGAGGTGAGTGAGTGTGAGGTGAGTGAGGTGAGTGAGTGAGGTGGTGAGAGAGGTGAGTGAGTGAGGTGAGTGAGGTGAGTGAGTGAGGTGAGTGAGTGAGGTGAGTGAGGTGAGTGAGGTGAGTGAGGTGAGTGAGTGAGGTGAGTGAGTGAGGTGAGTGAGGTGAGTCAGGTGAGTGAGGGAGGTGAGTGAGGTGAGTCAGGTGAGTGAGGTGAGGTGAGCGAGGTGAGGTGAGTGAGGTGAGTGAGTGAGTGAGGTGAGTGAGTGTGGTGAGTGAGTGAGGTGAGGTGAGTGAGTGAGTGAGGTGAGTGAGGTGAGTGAGTGTGGTGAGTGAGGTGAGGTGAGGTAGTGAGGTGAGGTGAGTGAGTGAGCTGAGTGAGGTGAGTGAGTGAGGTGAGTGAGTGAGGTGAGTGAGTGTGAGGTGAGTGAGGTGAGTGAGTGAGGTGGTGAGTGAGTGAGGTGAGAGAGGTGAGTGAGTGAGGTGAGTGAGTGAGGTGAGTGAGTGAGGTGAGTGAGTGAGGTGAGTGAGTGAGGTGAGTGAGTAGGGTGAGTGAGTAGGGTGAGTGAGTGAGGTGAGTGAGGTGAGTGAGTGTGAGGTGAGTGAGGTGAGTGAGTGAGGTGGTGAGTGAGAGAGGTGAGTGAGTGAGGTGAGTGAGTGAGGTGAGTGAGGTGAGTGAGGGGAGTGAGTGAGTGAGGTGAGTGAGTGAGGTGAGTGAGTGAGGTGAGTGAGGTGAGTGAGGGGAGTGAGTGAGTGAGGTGAGTGAGGTGAGTGAGGTGAGTGAGTGAGGTGAGTGAGTGAGGTGAGCGAGGTGAGTGAGCGAGGTGAGCGAGCGAGGTGAGCGAGCGAGGTGAGCGAGCGAGGCGAGTGAGGTGAGCGAGTGAGGTGAGCGAGTGAGGTGAGCGAGTGAGGTGAGCGAGTGAGGTGAGTGAGTGAGGCGAGGTGAGTGAGTGAGTGAGGTGAGTGAGTGAGGTGAATGAGTGAGGTGAGTGAGTGAGTCAGGTGAGTGAGGTGAGTGAGTGTGAGGTGAGTGAGTGAGGTGAGTGAGGTGAGTGAGTGAGGTGAGTGAGTGAGGTGAGTGAGTGAGGTGAGTGAGGTGAGTGAGGTGAGGTGAGTGAGAGGTGAGTGAGTGAGGTGAGTGACTGAGGTGAGTGAGTGAGGTGAATGAGTGAGGTGAGGTGAGTGAGGTGAGTGAAGTGAGGTGAGTGAGGTGAGTGAAGTGAGGTGAGTGAGGTGAGGTGAATGAGGTGAGGTGAGTGAGTGAGGTGAGTGAGGTGAGTGAGTGAGTGAGCTGAGTGAGTGAGGTGAGTGAGGTGAGTGAGTGAGGTGAGTGAGGTGAGGTGAGTGAGGTGAGGTGAGTGAGGTGAGTCAGGTGAGTGAGGGAGGTGAGTGAGGTGAGTCAGGTGAGTGAGTGAGGTGAGGTGAGTGAGTGAGTGAGGTGAGTGAGGTGAGTGAGTGTGGTGAGTGAGTGTGGTGAGTGAGGTGGTGAGTGAGTGAGGTGAGAGAGGTGAGTGAGTGAGGTGAGTGAGTGAGGTGAGTGAGTGAGGTGAGTGAGGTGAGTGAGGTGAGTGAGGTGAGTGAGGTGAGTGAGGTGAGTGAGTGAGGTGAGTGAGGTGAGTGAGTGAGGTGAGCGAGGTGAGCGAGCGAGGTGAGTGAGCGAGGTGAGTGAGCGAGGCGAGTGAGGTGAGCGAGGCGAGTGAGGTGAGTGAGTGAGGTGAGTGAGGTGAGTGAGGCGAGTGAGTGAGGCGAGTGAGGTGAGGCGAGTGAGGTGAGGCGAGTGAGGCGAGGCGAGTGAGGCGAGGCGAGTGAGGCGAGTGAGTGAGGCGAGTGAGTGAGGCGAGTGAGTGAGGCGAGTGAGTGAGGCGAGTGAGTGAGGCGAGTGAGGTGAGGCGAGTGAGGTGAGTGAGTGAGTGTGAGTGAGTGAGATGAGTGAGTGAGTGTGAGGTGAGTGAGGTGAGGTGAGTGAGAGGTGAGTGAGTGAGGTGAGTGACTGAGGTGAGTGAGGTGGGTGAGTGAGTGAGGTGAGTGAGTGAGGTGAGTGAGTGAGGTGAGTGAGTGAGTTGAGTGAGGGAGATGAGTGAGGTGAGTGAGTGAGTGAGGTGAGTGAGTGAGGTGAGTGAGTGAGGTGTGAGTGAGGTGAGTGAGGTGAGTGAGGTGTGAGTGAGGTGTGAGGTGAGTGAGGTGAGTGAGTGAGGTGAGTGAGTGTGGTGAGTGAGTGTGGTGAGTGAGTGTGGTGAGTGAGTGAGGTGAGTGAGTGAGGTGAGTGAGGTGAGTGAGGTGAGTGAGTGAGGTGTGAGGTGAGTGAGTGAGTGAGTGAGGTGAGTGAGTGAGGTGAGTGAGTAGGGTGAGTGAGTGAGGTGAGTGAGTGTGAGGTGAGTGAGGTGAGTGAGTGAGGTGGTGAGTGAGTGAGGTGAGAGAGGTGAGTGAGTGTGGTGAGGTAGTGAGGTGAGGTGAGTGAGTGAGCTGAGTGAGTGAGGTGAGTGAGGTGAGTGAGTGTGAGGTGAGTGAGGTGAGTGAGTGAGGTGGTGAGTGAGTGAGGTGAGAGAGGTGAGTGAGTGAGGTGAGTGAGTGAGGTGAGTGAGTGAGGTGAGTGAGTGAGGTGAGTGAGTGAGGTGAGTGAGTGAGGTGAGTCAGGTGAGTCAGGTGAGTGAGGGAGGTGAGTGAGGTGAGTCAGGTGAGTGAGGTGAGGTGAGCGAGGTGAGGTGAGTGAGTGAGGTGAGGTGAGTGAGTGAGTGTGGTGAGTGAGTGAGGTGAGGTGAGTGAGGTGAGTGAGGTGAGTGAGTGAGGTGAGTGTGGTGAGTGAGGTGAGGTGAGGTAGTGAGGTGAGGTGAGTGAGTGAGCTGAGTGAGGTGAGTGAGTGAGGTGAGTGAGGTGAGTGAGTGTGAGGTGAGTGAGGTGAGTGAGTGAGGTGGTGAGTGAGTGAGGTGAGAGAGGTGAGTGAGTGAGGTGAGTGAGTGAGGTGAGTGAGTGAGGTGAGTGAGTGAGGTGAGTGAGTGAGGTGAGTGAGTAGGGTGAGTGAGTAGGGTGAGTGAGTGAGGTGAGTGAGGTGAGTGAGTGTGAGGTGAGTGAGGTGAGTGAGTGAGTGAGGTGAGAGAGGTGAGTGAGTGAGGTGAGTGAGTGAGGTGAGTGAGTGAGCTGAGTGAGGTGAGTGAGGGGAGTGAGTGAGTGAGGTGAGTGAGTGAGGTGAGTGAGGTGAGTGAGGGGAGTGAGTGAGTGAGGTGAGTGAGGTGAGTGAGTGAGGTGAGTGAGGTGAGTGAGTGAGGTGAGCGAGGTGAGTGAGCGAGGTGAGCGAGCGAGGTGAGCGAGCGAGGTGAGCGAGTGAGGCGAGTGAGGTGAGCGAGTGAGGTGAGCGAGTGAGGTGAGCGAGTGAGGTGAGCGAGTGAGGTGAGCGAGTGAGGCGAGGTGAGTGAGTGAGGTGAGTGAGTGAGGTGAGTGAGGTGAGTGAGTGAGGTGAATGAGTGAGGTGAGTGAGTGAGTCAGGTGAGTGAGGTGAGTGAGTGAGTGTGAGGTGAGTGAGTGAGGTGAGTGAGGTGAGTGAGTGAGGTGAGTGAGTGAGGTGAGTGAGTGAGGTGAGTGAGTGAGGTGAGTGAGGTGAGGTGAGTGAGAGGTGAGTGAGCGAGGTGAGTGACTGAGGTGAGTGAGTGAGGTGAGTGAGTGAGGTGAGGTGAGTGAGGTGAGTGAAGTGAGGTGAGTGAGGTGAGTGAAGTGAGGTGAGTGAGGTGAGGTGAATGAGGTGAGGTGAGTGAGTGAGGTGAGTGAGTGAGTGAGCTGAGTGAGGTGAGTGAGGTGAGTGAGTGAGGTGAGTGAGTGAGTGAGGTGAGTGAGGTGAGGTGAGTGAGGTGAGGTGAGTGAGGTGAGTCAGGTGAGTGAGGGAGGTGAGTGAGGTGAGTCAGGTGAGTGAGGTGAGTGAGTGAGGTGAGGTGAGTGAGGTGAGTGAGTGAGTGAGGTGAGTGAGGTGAGTGAGGTGAGAGAGGTGAGTGAGTGAGGTGAGTGAGTGAGGTGAGTGAGTGAGGTGAGTGAGGTGAGTGAGGTGAGTGAGTGAGGTGAGTGAGGTGAGTGAGTGAGGTGAGCGAGGTGAGTGAGTGAGTTGAGTGAGGGAGATGAGTGAGGTGAGTGAGGTGAGTGAGTGAGGTGAGTGAGTGAGGTGAGTGAGTGAGGTGAGTGAGTGAGGTGAGTGAGTGAGGTGAGTGAGGTGAGTGAGGTGTGAGTGAGGTGTGAGTGAGTGAGTGAGTGAGGTGAGTGAGGTGAGTGAGTGAGGTGAGTGAGTGTGGTGAGTGAGTGAGGTGAGTGAGTGAGGTGAGTGAGGTGAGTGAGTGAGGTGAGTGAGTGAGGTGTGAGGTGAGTGAGTGAGTGAGGTGAGTGAGTGAGGTGAGTGAATAGGGTGAGTGAGGTGAGTGAGTGTGAGGTGAGTGAGTGAGGTGAGTGAGTGAGGTGAGTGAGTGAGGTGAGTGAGTAGGGTGAGTGAGTGAGGTGAGTGAGTGAGGTGAGTGAGTGAGGTGAGTGAGTGTGAGGTGAGTGAGGTGAGTGAGTGAGGTGAGTGAGTGAGGTGAGTGAGGTGAGTGAGTGAGTGTGAGTGAGTGAGGTGAGTGAGTGAGGTGAGTGAGTGAGATGAGTGAGTGAGGTGAGTGAGTGAGGTGAGTGAGTGAGGTGAGTGAGTGAGGTGAGTGAGTGAGGTGAGTGAGGTGAGGTGAGTGAGGTGACGTGACGTGAGTGAGGTGGTGAGTGAGTGAGGTGAGTGAGTGAGTAAGTGAGGTGAGTAGGTGAGTGAGTGAGGTGAGTGAGTAGGGTGAGTGAGTGAGTGAGGTGAGTGAGTGAGGTGAGTGAGTGAGGTGAGTGTGTGAGGTGAGTGAGGTGAGTGAGGTGGTGAGTGAGTGAGGTGAGTGAGTGAGGTGAGTAGGTGAGTGAGTGAGTGAGGTGAGTGAGTAGGGTGAGTGAGGTGAGTGAGTGAGGTGAGTGAGTGAGTGAGGTGAGTGAGGTGAGTGAGGTGAGTGAGGTGGTGAGTGCGTGAGGTGAGAGTGAGGTGAGTGAGTGAGTGAGGTGAGTGAGTGAGGTGAGTGAGTGAGGTGAGTGAGTGTGAGGTGAGTGAGAGGTGGTGAGTGAGTGTGAGGTGAGTGAGAGGTGGTGAGTGAGTGAGGTGAGTGAGTGAGGTGAGTGAGTGAGGTGAGTGAGTGAGGTGAGTGAGTGAGGTGAGTGAGTGAGGTGAGTGAGTGAGGTGAGTGAGTGAGGTGAGTGAGTGAGGTGAGTGAGTGAGGTGAGTGAGGTGAGGTGAGTGAGGTGAGTAATTGAGTGAAGTGAGGGTGAGTGAAGTGAGGGTGAGTGAAGTGAAGTGAGTGAATTGAGTGAGTGAATTAGGGTGAGTGAGGGTGAGTGAGTGCAGTGAGTGAGGTGAGTGAGTGATGTGAGTGAGTGAGGTGAGTGCGGTGAGTGAGGTGAGTGAGGTGAGGTGAGTGTGAGTGAAGTGAGGGTGAGTGAAGTGAAGTGAGTGAGGTGAGTGAAGTGAGTGAGGTGAGTGAAGTGAGTGAGGTGAGTGAGTGAATTGAGTGAAGTGAGGGTGAGTGAGGTGAGTGAGGTGAGTGAGTGCAGTGAGTGAGTGCAGTGAGTGAGTGCAGTGAGTGAGTGCGGTGAGTGAGTGAGGTGAGTGAGTGAGGTGAGTGAGTGAGGTGAGTGGGGAGGTGAGTGGGGAGGTGAGTGGGGAGGTGAGGTAGGTGAGTGAGTGAGGGGTGAGTGAGTGAGGTGAGAGTGAGGTGAGTGGGAAGGTGAGGTAGGTGAGTGAGGTGAGTGAGGTGAGTGAGTGAGGTGAGTGAGGTGTGAGGTGAGTGAGGTGAGTGAGTGAGGTGAGTGAGTGAGTAAGTGAGGTGAGTAGGTGAGTGAGTGAGGTGAGTGAGTAGGGTGAGTGAGTGAGTGAGTGGAGTGAGTGAGGTGAGTGAGTGTGAGGTGAGTGAGGTGAGTGAGGTGGTGAGTGAGTGAGGTGAGTGAGTGAGGTGAGTGAGTGAGGTGACTGAGGTGAGTGAGGTGAGTAGGTGAGTGAGTGAGGTGAGTGAGTAGGGTGAGTGAGGTGAGTGAGTGAGGTGAGTGAGTGAGTGAGGTGAGTGAGTGTGAGGTGAGTGAGGTGAGTGAGTGAGGTGGTGAGTGAGTGAGTGAGGTGAGTGAGTGAGGTGAGTGAGTGAGGTGAGTGAGTGAGGTGAGTGAGTGTGAGTGAGGTGAGTGAGTGAGGTGAGTGGGGAGGTGAGTGGGAGGTGAGTGGGGAGGTGAGGTAGGTGAGTGAGTGAGGGGTGAGTGAGTGAGGTGAGAGTGAGGTGAGTGGGAGGTGAGGTAGGTGAGTGAGGTGAGTGAGGTGAGTGAGTGAGGTGAGTGAGGTGTGAGGTGAGTGAGGTGAGTGAGTGAGGTGAGTGAGTGAGTAAGTGAGGTGAGTAGGTGAGTGAGTGAGGTGAGTGAGTAGGGTGAGTGAGTGAGTGAGTGGAGTGAGTGAGGTGAGTGAGTGTGAGGTGAGTGAGGTGAGTGAGGTGGTGAGTGGTGAGGTGAGTGAGTGAGGTGAGTGAGTGAGGTGAGTGAGGTGGTGAGGTGAGTAGGTGAGTGAGTGAGGTGAGTGAGTGGGTGAGTGGTGGTGAGTGGAGTGAGGTGAGTGAGTGAGTGAGGTGAGTGAGTGTGAGGTGAGTGAGGTGAGTGAGTGAGGTGGTGAGTGAGTGAGTGAGGTGAGTGAGTGAGGTGAGTGAGTGAGGTGAGTGAGTGAGGTGAGTGAGTGTGAGGTGAGTGAGTGAGGTGGTGAGGTGAGGTGAGTGAGTGAGGTGAGTGAGTGAGGTGAGTGAGTGTGAGGTGAGTGAGGTGGTGAGTGAGTGAGGTGAGTGAGGTGAGTGAGTGAGGTGAGTGAGTGAGGTGAGTGAGGTGAGTGGTGAGGTGAGTGAGTGAGGTGAGTGAGTGAGGTGAGTGAGTGAGGTGAGTGAGGTGAGGCGAGTGAGGTGAGTAATTGAGTGAAGTGAGGGTGAGTGAAGTGAAGTGAGTGAATGAATTAGGGTGAGTGAGGGTGAGTGAGTGCAGTGAGTGCAGTGAGTGCGGTGAGTGAGGTGAGTGAGTGAGGTGAGTGCGGTGAGTGAGGTGAGTGAGGTGAGTGAAGTGAGTGAGGTGAGGTGAGTGTGAGTGAAGTGAGGGTGAGTGAAGTGAAGTGAGTGAGGTGAGTGAAGTGAGTG